>NC_054383.1:70859572-71522072 GCF_017654675.1 Xenopus laevis
ATAGTGAAGATGCGCTAGCGTTCATTTGTGTCTACTGAAAATTCACTAGTGATCTTGCGCTTAGGTCAATTTGCATAGGGCTGGTAATTTAAAGTTGTATGGAGGTCTTTATTAGAAATGTTGGTGCAAATGCTTTAAGTTAACACTTTGTATTACACATGTCTAGGGCACCTTAATAAAGACAAGTGAATTCATATAATGCCCTACTCATGCGCCTATTGTAAAATTAATGTTCCATATGTTATATAATGTCTGGAGAAAACCGGTTACTCAAAAAAAGTCTAAATTAGGACTTTTGCAGCCAATCCCACTTAAAAAAAGGAAAAGTTGCCAGAGTTTTTTTGAACTTTAATTCATTTCGGCACACAGGATATGATGTCAGTAACAGAAGATTGAGGAAGATCTAGTTTAGAAATTTGCCAAAATGCATTGCAGTATATAGCCAATTTTTTTCACCCATCGGAGTCTATGGGCGTCATTTTTGTGGCGAAACTTTCGTTCATCACTTGTATGATATGATTTCCTGGACCCTTTTTTCAATAGACAGTTTTCAGGTAACAGAGAATCTTTTATATTTTTATTTATTGTGTGCCAATAGGTTGTTCTGAACACCTGGCATGTTGTTTTCTCTTGAGTAAAAAGCAGAGGTACTCTGGCAGCAGATTACTGTCATTCACCTTTATTATAATGTTCAACAGAATATACCTGCATCTCATGAATGCATGACAATCATTAGTATAACCATAAGGTGTTAAATAAACTAAGGACAGGGACTGAAAGGTACTGCTCTGAATAAAAATGAACTAGCTATTGGAGTGCTCTCAGGCTGCAACAATGTCAGATTCCAGTGTTTTGCACAGCTCTAAAGGAGAAGAATGAAGGACAGTAGCAGGCAGGGGGAAAAAGATAAAGGAAGGGATGGTTAGGAAAGAATGATGAAAAAGCAGAGCAACAGCTCTTGGCTGCCCATGGAGATGCATCCTTTTTATTGGCAATCTATTTAAACATGAATTTAGCACAATCTCTTTAAATGCGGATTTAGCAGAATGCAGTTGCATACTTTCCAGGCCTTTCCAATATTAATATGCATCTCTTTCCTCTGTGCTTACCTTATCGTTCCCTCATTCATTTTTTCTGGACAGCTAAGTAAACATAAGTTGTGATAAAATACAACAGAGTTTATATTCCCATAATTCAGATTACAACCTTATGATTATGTCCTAGTAATCTTACACATGTATACTCTATGTATATTTGCTTAAAATTAAAAGAAAATTAAACATTTCCTTTGATTATTACAAGACACAAGCACATAGAACATTGGTGCCCAAGAGGTAGATTGGGATCTATGAGTAGATTCTGAGGTATCGATATAGGCAGAAGAGCATTATCCAACTCCATTAGATAACACTCATTTATTTTTAAAATAAACATTTTTAAATCAATGGCTTAAGTAATATGTGTTGTTAATTTTAAATGCAATGCTATTGGTAGAATGAATTCAGTTAAAAAGAATTCAAGTTAATAACACTTTCCTGACTGTTAAAACCATTTTCCTTTTTTATTAAAGCAGATCGATGGTTCAGTTCATGAGACTTTATTGACTAATGTAGGAACCCATAGGGTTTATAGCACCCATGGCTTTAAATCCCTACACTTTTTTCCTATGTTCTGGCAGAAGCTTATGCATCTAGTTTGGATTATTATCATAAGTATATTATTGGCCCAGAGGTTGATGGATTCAAAAGTGCTTCTGATCATTAACCCTTTAAAACAATAACCAGGGTTGTTGAGTCAAGGTGGTTGACCTTGATGTGTCAATCTCATTAAAAAAAAAAACTGGGCCTAAAGCAAAGTATTGATTATGCCTTTATGTGCAACTGCATAATATATGTATCTTTAATCAATTGTAAGGAAGTGTTATTTGGATTAAAGCTGCCAGACTGCTTCCCTGCATCTGCTCTGTCTCACAGTATTACATCTCTGGGAGTTGGTGAGACTATTTGCTTTTACACACACCAGGGTGCTTTAGTTTGGTGTTGCAGTATACAACTCTGCTCACACTACTTTGTTACCATTAGTAAATGCCGTAGACCCATAGTGTGCAGACTCAAGTTGTTAAAATGTCAGTAAACAAATTCATGCAAGAGGGACCCAATATTATATTGCCTAATATTCAATGTGTTTTGTTGAAACTGTTAGTTTACTGTTTCTCATTGCACGGAGTATGCAATATATTTTCTTGCTTATATATTACAATTGCTAAATATCGACATATTGTATGATTTATTGGCTTTAACATCGGGTTAGTAATCACTGCAGCTGCAGTCCCCAGGGAGTTGTTTGCCCACCAATACCTTCATTATTCAAACCCCAAACATCACCAAATTAGCAGTCTTTTTTGTTAGCACCCCAGTGTGGCCCTGTATATTAGTGCCCAGAAAGGGTTACACAGTATTTCAGTAAAATGAGAACAGGCTTTGGTCCTCACTTATGCCCTCTTCCGTTTTGATAAAATCATCATTCACCTTATGACTGACATACAGCTTGGCACTACATTTAGTAGCATAAGCTTATATATATATCAGAGGCATCAAGAATGCAGCTTCCAATTATATTTTAAGGTTCAGTGATGATTTGGGTGTCTGACTATTCAGGAAAAGGATTTCACATCTTGGTTGAAGCTGTACATCTCTTGATCTCATTGCTATATTGCATTAAAGCTCATGAAATGATGCTCCTAGTACAACACAAAATCATATCTTAAATTGACAGAACAGTGTTCTGATAAACTGCGGGTGCATCTGATTCCACATATGGTAAATATAAATCAGTAAACATAAAGTAGTAATGAAAATGACATGTTCTTCTGTCTCATCCTAATCAGAATATCATTAGCAGGCAGAAACCTGACTGTTTTGTTGAATGGCCAGAGTGTAGGACGGAACATTTAATGGGCCTTAGCTTTGTTAGGCTTTGTAAGTGTGATTCTATTTTTTTCCTAAGCCATTACCTCTGTTTGTAGAAGAAAATTGCACTGTAGATTAAAGAGTTTTAATTTTCAGAGAATATAAGCACTACAGGAAGTTTAAAAATCCTTCAAAACCTTTTCCTTATCTATTTGGGACACATTACAGCCAAGATCAATGCAGCTTTTTTTGTCTGCCCAAATACCCTCAGTCTATATCTCTACCCCCTTCCAACTGAACAGCTCATATGCCAGGCTACAATGACCAGGTAATTAAGCAACAAACAATAGACGAGGAATGGGAGATTAACGCGGCTCGGAATGAAGTGGGAAGTTATTTCCTGCTAACAAAGCCAGTACTGATTGTAATAACAAGCACAATTCAGTAGGATGCATTTGGGGGGAGGGCAAACTGATAAACATGCAGAACACCCCCCGTATTTTCATTATATTATGCGCACTTCTGCTGAAATCTTATATAGCACAAGGTTTCTGACTGCTAATAAGACTTTAACACTGTACTGCCTTACAAAACAACAAGTTCAGTATATAAAAATGTAGAGAATACCTGAACTAGTATGATAAATGATAATGGATGGGCCCAGCCTTTCTGTTCAGTTGGCATGATCTTTATATCAATCAATGCATATGCAAATGTAGTCAATATGATCTGAATTTTGTGTAGGTGCAAAGGGTAACTCTTGTGAAAGCCAGCTCCTACACTGCGTTGTTTATTAGTGAGGGGCATCCTGCAATGGCTTGTATATTTTACACTTTGCACAATGCCAAGCTGCTTGAAAACTGCAGAGCAGCTCTTTGTGCAAGATAAAGAGCGCAGTTTGCAACGCCATCTACTTACTCCTTCACACTCAAATGACAGGGAATTACATAGTGAACGTGTTTTCAACTTCGAGTTAAGTGCAACAATTTCAAAATAGACAATAGCAATTTTTTTAATAAAACAAAAGGCAAAAATATGTTCAGGACAAACTCTACTTATTGAGCTCATGTACACTGTCTCTTTAACATGCCTTGGTCTTCTAACTATATTGTAAAGGTCAATAAGCCCTGTCTAAATAGAAACAAAGCTGCACCAATGTGAGACTTGTCAGCTTTGACTAGTCTAGAAAATATAATGAATGCAAATGCTACTTTACATTGTTGCCCTAATTCAGTTTGCACGATCCAATAGACCCCCTCCCTGTTTGCCCACGACAGGATGTCCCAGAAATAGTTAAAAATGTGCTCCAGCTGGAGCTGATTTCTATTGTATAGATCCCTAATTCTTACCCTTGGGTCCTCAGATGTCAGAATACAATTCCCAGCGACCCAATGGTAAGAAACAGGGATTTGGAGAAGGTTCTGATTAGCCAGAAGTACAGTATGCCCACCTCCAGAATAAGGCAGGGTAAAACATGCAGGAAATGTAAAAGAGAATCCACTTGGCATCCTAACACGAGATATGTGTTTCCACACATCTACATTTTAACTCTTGCATACAGATCATTGCTTATGAAACAGCTCATCTGTAGGGTAAGAATAGTGTTTTTGCTTTCTGATTTGCAAATCATACAAATCTGGTTGAAACTGACAAGCAACAACCTTATTAAATCTGGTGTTTGGAATTGAAATGCAATCTTACCCCCGAAATCAAAGAGGTCTATTCAGTTGTCTACTGGTACACTGCAGCCAAAAAGCATATATATACTGTATGACTAAAAAAATACTACATTTCTATTATATTTGTGTCCAATTCACATTTGTATTCAAAACATGCAGAAATACAAATGCAGCCTTAAAAACATTCATAAAAGATCCGCCTGTCAGTAGGTAATGGTATGAATTTTTTTAATTTCTATACAAGGCTACATTGGCACAGGCTATTTATGAAAAAAGGGCCTTCAGAATTTATTTTACATAACACTGTGCTGCAAGCAATGTATTTTGAAATATCATGTGATAATGGATATATGGCAGATAGATATATATATATAGCCTACCTTGCACAATGAGATGTACACGAGAGGTTTTGGGGTGATTGTCTGTCTGCACAGAGCAGGTGTAGGGTCCCTCATCATAAATGTCCACATTTTGGATCTCAATGCTGTACTGACTCTTTGTGTTGGCCAGAAGCACCACACGGGGGTCTATCGACCACTTGTCATTGCCAGTGTACAAGATGGTACTACGATTTAGCCAGGCCACTCGTGTCACTCTGTTGTCTACTGTGCACCTGCAGGGGGAAAGAAAAGGACAAGATTAATGCTGTGTGCAAGACTGATTTTTATGAAGCTAGTGCTAGTTCTGTAAAACAGTATACCCTTTTATCCAAAGGATGAAACCTTTTATACTGAAAGTTCACTGAATCAATTAAATAGCGATAACAGGTAGAAGTCTTAAGGAGAGGCTGTAAAAAGAATGGCGAGACAGGTACGTCAAGAGAGGAAATCTAAGAACACAAGCAGAATTAAAAGCAATAGAGATAAACAGAAGACAGATAAAATGACAGCCAGATAGTCAGAAAGGACACAAAAATGGGATGGGGAAAAGAGACTGCTACATAAAAGAATGAATGGCCAAATGGTAAACACAGACAGCAGGGATTCAGTAAAGAAGGGGAAGAAAGACAGTGAGGTCAAGAGACAGAAAAATGTTCTGTACATTCCTTGTCCATCTGACTGACATGAACAGCAGATGAAAGATTCATAAAAGAACGGGCAGAAAATTGAGTCTGCAGGGATCAGACTTGGAAGCATGTGACAGCACAGGTGGAGAGGCAATGTTAACAGTGGGGAGCAGTATAACATTTAAATTATCTGATATAAACTTCTTAGCTATAACTCAAAAGGAAAGCTGGCATTTAGAAAAGAATAAACAAGGCAATAAATTAAATGTGCAGCGTTTTGTGTTTTTTTATCAATGGTCCCCCTCTCTGACGGGGTCTATTCAGTGAAGTCTGATGGGGAACTACATTTAATTTCCAGGTGAAAAAAGCCACTTCCTAGCAGAGAACTGACTAAGCTCTTATCTCCTATCCAAACATGGCAAAGAAAATAAAAAAATGGCTGCTTCGTATGCGATTTGGTTTCAGCTCTGAAATTCTGTGTAATAAGCATTTTTAATGCAGCGTAGGCAAATTTGCAGAGTTACTTTTTCCTTTAAGTATTCAAAGAGCTTAAAGCTTGCAAATTGATCAGAATAACATGCTCTGAAATCTCACCTCCCTCAGGTAGGCGAGAGAAAGATCAGTTCAGTGAAGGCCATGCTGACTTCATATCTTTCCAGATGTTCTATTCTATTACAAAAAGAATGTGGCAATTTAACTTGAATGTCATATTTTGTTATAGAAATGCTGAAACTATCTTAGGCTTGTTTCAATTGCTGTAAGTTAAAGATTAAATATCATGAGAAACATCATGAATAGTGTGATTCTATAAGCGGTTTATGGGCTTCATCTTTTTTCTTTCTGCTGATGGAACTTCTAGCCTGCTGCTGTTGTGCACTACAATAATATAAGCCAATCAACAGATGCCTGGAAAAACAGCTTCCTGTTCTTGCTGCAACTTGTTCCTCTAGACATAGCAACCCATAGAATTCAATAATAATCAAATCATGGAAGCCTTGATAGCCAGTGCATGTGTTGCAGTTCATCACTATGAACTAACATAGCGATTAATGATGCATGGTTTCATGGGCACAAACATATTTTTACAAAGTGATCTGGTTTGAAAGCCACTTTGCCCCCTATTTTTTTGCAAGTGCATCTTTAACATAAGTATAGATAAGGGTAGGTGTGACACATTATGCACTTTTAGGGCAGAGACACACACTGCTATTTGGGTAAATTAGTCGGCCAGCGGCAAATTGCTTCTAAATTGCGACTAATCTCCCCTAATTGCCTTCACGCCGGCAGGCCCGGATTTGTGGAAAGGCCACCTAGGCCCGGGCCTAGGGCGGCAGGATTTTAGGGGGGGCGGCATGCTGCCCAACCACACCCACATTGGTTTTATAACACTGGGGATGCGCTGGAGATACAATCATTTATTAAATTTCCCATGTGCTTTTCACCATTGCTCCAGTCCAGATGATGAAAATGTGCATGAATAAAGGGGAGGGGAAGTGCCGACGAACGGCAGTGGGCCTAGGGGTGCCCACTATGTACA
This sequence comes from Xenopus laevis, assembly GCF_017654675.1. Lineage (NCBI taxonomy): Eukaryota > Metazoa > Chordata > Amphibia > Anura > Pipidae > Xenopus > Xenopus laevis. The sequence goes on from NC_054383.1 coordinate 70,866,704, forward strand.
TCCGGCCCTGCATGCCGGCGAGAATTTAAATCTCCGGCATAATGGCACTCAGTTCCCGTGAGGCAACTTCTGACGACTTCGGAAAGTGAAGCATTCCGAGTGCCAGCGATTTACATTCTAGCCGGTGGAAAGGCAATTCGTCGAGATTAGACACCTGAAGAAGAAGCAATTTGTCGCTGGCCTACTAATCTCCCGAAATAGCAGATTGTGTCTCTGCCCTTATAGCAAATTCATTTGATGAAAGGACTCTGGCAAAAGTTCTTTAAAATATGGATAGGAGTACACTGAAAATTAAGTTCTAAAAGTTGTAGCCAGAGATTTAATTAATGTGTCTGATTCTACATTTAGAATGAAAGTCCCACAGAACTAAATTTTGCCCACTCCCAGTTCATATGCCTCTTTTATATACGGATGGCAATGCTCTGTGCATGCTAAACCACTATCGGGGGAATGTAATAAAAGTCGGTAACGGAAAAACTATTCGCAATGTGAAAAGTTATGCCTTTGTGTGAACAAATTTTGCTGTGCCAAATTTAATATTGCTTTTGCGAACCCGGAAACAGTGGAAGGCTTTTTGTGTATTTTATAGTTTGCGCCAATTAGTGCAATTAATGTAATAAAACTTCTTACTGAAAAAGTCGTTGCTCCAAAAGAGCGCAATTAAAATTCGCAATGTGCAATTAAAATTCACAAACCAATAACAGTTTAAGGAACAATATTACATTGTGAGATGTGAATTGTTATTCTTATTGTTGTGAATTGTTTTGCTCTTTGCGACTTTTATAAGTAATATGTGTAATAGGTGTATAAGTAATATGAAGAAAAAGATCACACATACAGATTCCCACACTCACCGTGGGTATATCACTCTCCCATATCAAACTCTTCAAGAAGATATTAAATAAACTGAAGCTGCAAAGCACAGGAAACTGTTTATAAAAACATTTTATCTAAATATAATTTTGAATACAATTATAGATTATCATCATATTTTTTTTTTCATTTTTAAGAATATATAGTAAGGGGCCGATTCACTAACTTCGAGTGAAGGATTCGAAGTAAAAAAACTTCGAATTTCGAAGTGTTTTTTTGGGCTAATTCGACCATCGAATGGGCTACTTCGACCTTCGACTACGACTTCGAATCAAAGGATTCGAAGTAAAAATCGTTCGACTATTCGACCATTCGATAGTCGAAGTACTGTCTCTTTAAAAAAAACTTCAACCCCCTAGTTCGCCATCTAAAAGCTAACGAAGTCAATGTTAGCCTATGGGGAAGGTCCCCATAGGCTTGGCTAACTTTTTTTGATCGAAGGATATTCCTTCGATAGTTGGATTTAAATCCTTCGATCGTTCGATCGTACTACTGTAGCTGCGCTAAATCCTTCGACTTCGAATATCGAAGTCGAAGGATTTCAATTCCCAGTCGAATATCGAGGGTTAATTAACCCTCGATATTCGACCCTTAGTGAATCAGCCCCTAAATGTGTGTGTCTTGAAGACTTCTTTAGTGTTATATATCAAATTTACTGAAAGACAGTACTGACCTACTTAAAAAATCTGAAAGACGTCTATGGGACACAGTGGTCATTTCACTATGCTTTTTTGAGATAAACCATGTTTTTTGTATTATCTCTTCCACTATGTAATTCACTCAATTTTCTGTCTGGCCCCTGGACCTGTTTTATAATTATCAAATTAATTATTTTACTTTGCTTAGCTAATGCCTGCCAGATCCAAAACGCCAGTATCATCGAATTTCTGTCCCTCCTGAGATCCAGACTGAAGGCAACAGATAATCTCTCCTTCTGGAAAGATGTCTGTAAACAAAACAGACTCTGCTAGTATTTGTCACAGAAATAAGCAAAGGGAATATGGAGTCCCTATTGCCCGGTTCTCTGCCAGATTCTTCTCTCTCTCATTTGCATAACTATTAAGCCCTGAAACAATGACTGATCAAAGGAGTTTGCATCTGCAATGTTTTCACAGAATATAGAAACACACAAAGGGCAGAATATTGAGGCTACGACCTACTCTAAAATTACTAGAACATTTTATCATGGCTATTTGCATCTGGAAAAAAATACCCCCCATCCATAAAAAATAGCTTGCAGCACATTTCTCTGTGTTTTGCCAGTACTTCATAAATACTAGTTATGGGTGAATGACAGCCCCTGCGAGCTTCTGCTAAAAACCCTCTTGGAGCTTTCACTTGTTTCCATGTCACTACCATAAACTTAGTGAGAGAAACGTATTGGGAAGAAAGTGCCAGCTTGGGAGATATAGAACTACTAACTAAGAAAAGCTTAACACAACTCTGCAGGGAGCTACATTGGATATGAGGTGAGATAAAGTAAAATAAGACTATTTGGAAGCAAGAATCGGGGTTTATTGTGTGTGCAAATAGGAAAGTGCTCAGCAGTATCCGATAAAAACTTCCAACTCGCTTCTTCTTAAACTCTTTCTACAGAATGACAAATACCTCCTGTGCTTTGAATGAATACAGTACAAATCCTCTTGTTAAAATCTAGTACTCTTAGATATAAAAAAATATGACCATGAACAGTATGAGAAATAGAGCCCCGTTATTTGCCAGATGGTAACAGAAAATATAACTGGGTCAGAACACTAAAAACCTGCTGCCTGTAACCGGCTTTGCTGCAAAAGGGCTTGTCTTTTTAATTTATGCATATAAATGATTGTACAGGTATGGGATCCGTTATCTGGAAATCCATTATCCAGAAAGCTCCAAATTACGGTAAGGCTGTCTCACATTGACTCCATTTTATCTAAATAATTCAAACTTTTAAAAAATGATGTCCTTTTTCTCTGTAACAATAAAATAGTACCTTGTATATTTAATCCTCATTGGAAGCAAAACCAGCCGATTAGATTTGTTTCAGATTACATTATTTTCTAGTTTACTTAAGGTATGAAGATCCAAACTACGGAAAGACCCATTATCCAGAAACCTCTAGGTCCCGTGCATTCTGGACAACAGGTCCCATACTTGTATAACCTTCCAAAGTTCTCTCATTGCCTGACAAGCACCAAGAAACACCCACATACTGTATATCTGGAATTACTAAACTATAAGTACCAATCTTCAACTGTCTACTACCTCTAGCTGTGCTAGTGGGAAATTAATCTGACTGCACGTTTATTTTTATTATATCTATAGATGACATCAAAATAAGCCAACACTCACGTTACAAAAAAAACCAAAGTGCCTAGTTGCAGTCATAAAATATAGAATAATCGAACAACATTGTCTGCACTCTCAGGTCTTGAAAAGTAAAGTTATTTAATAAAAAGAACTGACGTTTTGGCTAGCACTCTAGCCTTTATCAAACTTTGATAGCCGAAATGTCACTTCTTTTTAATAAATAACTTTTTCACATAAAGAAAAAAATGTAAATACATTTGCAGATGAATCACTGCTGCATTGTCTTACTTGGTTCCATGTTATGTAAATCTAATGGACCTTTACCTCAACAAAACCATAAAAATCCAAGGGTAAAACAGGTCCTAAGGCAATGTTGGCTCTAAGGAACAGAGTCAAAAATCAAATAAGCATGAAAAAGAGGGGCGGAAGGAAAAAGAACTTAAAATATGCAAGTGGAATTGATATAATAAAGACTTGAGAAAGTTTGAAATAGAATATAACAATGATAGAAATATAAAAGCATATAATAGAGAAATGTAATGGGCAATGAAACATAATGAGAAGCGAGCAAGAGGGGAGAAAAAAAAGGAATGAAGGTTTGCTATCACAAAAAAAGGCCCTCACAGGAACCTCTAATGACTGAAATGCAGATTAAAGAACATTTCTGCATTCAATCACTATAATGCATAATCCTGCTTTATTAACCAGTTCCCATCTGGAAGGTTATTCACTATTATGTTCTGCATCAATGCTGAAAAAAGCCTTCAAGGTTAAACCTTCGGAGTAATGGTTCAATACCCTGTTCCATGTAAGTAGCGTGTCATACATTAATATAATGAACTAGTTCCTTTGTTTGAAAGATAAGAAATGATTTGGTGCATAAGGCTTCCAGGGAGTTCTTTAGGATGTCTGAGCATAGGAAGTCATTGTGAAGCCTCTGGCACTCAATGGGTTTAAACATATTTCATGTTCCAGCCACATTATGGTTTCCACAAAAACTCTGTGAATCCAATTTAAGAACAGATTACCTCCCCTCACTTACTTCATTTGAAGCAATTACATGTTAATTTTCATTGGAACTCACCTAATGCATACCAATCACAGCTTCCACCTTCTTAGAATATTTTAAGAATGCTTGGCTGTGGCAGAATGTGCTTTTAACCCTTTGCCCCAAAAGGCGTTTCACATTTTGCATGTGATGGGCTGTATCCATTACTGAAAGAAGCTTCACACTGCATAAAGAATATGAGACAAGTACGGTGCATATCCCATGCAACCACTGTTTGGAAATTGGGACAAAACATGTTATTATGAGGATGACTTTTTAGGGATGCAGTGATACCAATGATAAGGTTTAGGATTTGGAATGATTTGTATTTGGCCAAATCTTTAGTGGAAACATATATGAAGCCATAATGCCATGTGACTTTGACGCACTGGACAACTGAAGGTGACAATTTATTTTTGGATGATGCTTTTTTCAGATTATGTTCAGTATTTGGTCAAAGCTTTGTGGAGGATTTGAGTTTTTGTGGAAATGTGTAAATATGAAAATTATGGATACACAACATCACTACTTCACTATATAACTCAAACTCCTTGTATTTCTTATCTAACTATATCCTCTAGATGACATTGGCTCGGTACACGCATCTTTGCTGTAGGCCAACACGTGTTCAATATCACTGCAAATAAAATAGTAAAAATGCATTTTTTTCTTTCTGTTCTGCATTAACTTTGATCTAGGGGCCGATTCACTAAGGGTCGAATATCGAGGGTTAATTAACCCTCGATATTCGACTAGGAATTAAAATCCTTCGACTTGGAATATCGACCTTCGAATCGAACTATTCGAACTAAAAATCGTTTGAATATTCGACCATTCGATAATCGAAGTACTGTCTCTTTAAAAATTTCTTCGACCCCCCCTAGTTCGCCACCTAAAACCTACCGAGGTCAATGTTAGCCTATGGGGAAGGTCCCCATAGGCTTTCCAAGGTTTTTCTGATCGAAGGATAATCCTTCGATCGATGGATTAAAATCCTTCGAATCATTCGATTATAAGGATTTAATCGTTTGATCGAACGATTATTTCTTTGATCGTTCGATCAAACGAATTGCGCTAAATCCTTCGACTTCGTTATTCGAAGTCAAAGGATTTCAATTCGGCATTTGAATATCGAGGGTTAATTAACCCTCAATATTCGACCCTAGGTAAATGTGCCCCTTAAAGTTAAATATGTCTTGGTGGGTTTTTTTGTTATATACTAACACATTTTTAAAAGAAAAATTTTGACATTACTGGTCCTTTAAGGAGGTTATTTATTAATCTCCGAATGCCAAAAACCTGAAAAATTTGTGTTTTTTACCATAATATCCGCATTTTTAGTGGGGAAAAGAAACCCACAAATTTTCGGTATTTATTATACTCCGAGGATGAAAAAAGTCTGAATACAAAAATCCGGTATTTCAGAACTGCCAAGTTTGCATATAAGTCAATGGGAGAAATCCCAAAGATATCTTGATCTGCACTGGGTTTCATGCAAGAATCCAAAGATTTTGTGGTTTTCGGACAAAAATCATTTTTTTTTGTTTTTGAGTGGAAAATCCAAAAAAATTCATACTATTAGTTTTTTTTTTTACGGTTTGGGTTTTTTTCCCGCACCGGAAATTTTCGGGAAAATGTATTGATTAAATAAGGGGAGAAATTCCGTGCGGATTTGGTCAGAGTAGTTTTCAGAAAATAATGAGATAAATTCGGACTTTGATAAATGGGCCTCTAAATGTTAGATTTATATTTTACAGATAATGCAATTTCCATTCAGTTTGATACAGTAGTTCTACCCGCTCTCTAAGCTTTTAAAATATTACAAATGAAAAACAAAGGGATTATCCTGATTTAGCTACAGGCATTTAGAACTATAACCATACAAAATAAAGTTACAGGTTATAGGGTATCTTTATTGATTCAATGGTCTACCTATAGTATGTGGATTGTATTAAGGGGCAGATTTACTAAGCTCGAGTGAATGTTCGAAATTCAAAAACGTCGAATTTCGAAGTAAATTTTTGGGTACTTCGACCATCGAATAGGCTATATTCAACCATTCCACTTCGATTCGAGCGATTCGAAGTAAAAATCGTTTGACTATTCGACCATTTGATAATAGAAGTACTGTCTCTTTAAAAAAAAAGTTAGTAAACCCTTAGTAAATCTGCCCCTAAGTGCTCATTAAGGATCAGCGGGGCAGGGAACATAGTGTAAGTGAAAAAAAGAAACAGATGGAGGATGCCATGTTTTTCATACTTTGCACCCTGCTCCACCTTGAGTAACTTTGGGTCATTCAGCTTCAGAATGGAGTGCAAGAAGCTATGCTTCTTCTGAAGAATACAAGTACATTGTAAACATTTTGAGGGAAAAGCTGGAGGAGGAATCATTTACCTGGTGGCATTCCTTAACTTGCAGGTCTGCATGGCACACAAATTTGTTTTTGTTTTTTTTTATGAGGATTAGCTGTACATACAGATAGACTTGTGATGAACTGTGACCTAGTAGATCTAAGCTTAGCTACATTTTTATACACTAAATAAATGCTGTTTGCAAAGTGCCTAGTACTTCGCTCTCTCATTTCAATGAACATTTATATATTTATAAATCTACAAATTGAAGCTTTATTTAAAAATGTCATAACAAAATCTTAGTACAAATCTCTGTTTGCAACTACAATGCCCTTTTTTATTTGTGTTCTAGCTGCAAATGGGCACTGGAAGCTTTTAACACATTAAGCCAGACATCAATTCATAACAAGTCACTGCCAAAGAATATGAAAGCATTTATAACTCAGCAGTGGATATACTCAATGACCAAAGCTTAGAGTCTGTTTAGCTCATATTGTGAAAGGAACAATAATCTGCATGTCTAATAAAGTGGAAATAGATTCCAACTGCTATTGTGCCATAGGTGAAATTGTGCCCAGGTTTTCTCTGAGCGATGGCAGAATAAAAAAGTATAATATCAATGAGATTTATTTGAAAAATAGGACATTTGTGCAAAATAATGAGAAAAAATAGAAAGTAGGCATTTTGAAGTACTACCTACAGGGTAAAATTCATTCACTTTGTTTTTACTACATTTTTCAATTGCAATGGAAAAATTACAGAAACATAATAGTCAACATAGTTGTCAGTAAATGTTACCAGTTGACTACCTGCCAAAGTCTAGTAAAGCTGGAGCAAACTTTGCACCTAATATTCCTTAATCCCCCCCCCATATTATTTGCTAACATATTGCTCTGACTAAGGATATGAAGAGGATTTGACAAGAACAAAATGCATAAATTTAGTATGTATGTTTATCATCTTTCAAAAAATGGTCCATGACAGTTGAATTGTAAATATTTATCTAAACCCCCAATGGTAACAATAGACACCTTGTGCTTCTGATGACATGGATAATTGTGCATGTACTGTATCGATCGATGCTTCAGGAGGCATCAGCTATACTAAGAGTATATTTGGCCATAGACGCACAGATAATATGATACAAAACTAATGTTCCTCGATATTCGGTGTTTGTATGGTGGGAAGTGAGCCGACCAATATCGGCAGAAGACTTGGATATCGGTCAGCTCGTCGATCGGGCTAGACGGAACATTTTTTAAGGCAGCCGGACATCATCCATTGTTAGTGCTGAATTGTCTGATACAGGTAGAATTCTATTGGTTCTACCTATATATCTGAGTCTGACAATTAAGCTATACACGTGTGTATTGAAACGAATGATCTTTCTTGAAAAGATCTTTTCCAAGAAAGATCATAATTGTTACTTCTATGGCCACCTTAAGGTGCTGAGAGTTAAGGACATAACAATATTCACACTCACAAACATTGCCTGTGAATTTAGATATTCAACACCAGTCAAACTGACTGAATTCAAGAGGACTTTTCTGAACAGAACCTATTTCACAGGTATACATTCTGACAGATTTGTCAGTGGTATTAAAATATATATTTGAATATTTTCCTTTAAAGTAACTTTTTTTTAAAAAAAAGGCATAAGCTACACAAATATTTCAGAGAAGACCTGCTGAATGAAAAGATCTTAATACAACTGACCCCTAAAATACTGAGCTGGGGTACTTAAATGCTTTCTTGCTCTATATGTGCTTAGATCATTCAGGACAGAAAAGCTTTCTAACTTCAATTCTCTAACACTGCTTCCTAGTCCGCTTTGAGAGCTGAAGGTTGCCAACCACACAAAAGGTCACCACAAGCTGTGACATACCTCATTAAAGGAATAATCTAGGACTACATGAGAACTCAGTTCACGTAACATATTATCCAAGCTCTCTCTAAACCGATGTTATGTCAAATGTTATATCTAATGCAAAGCAATAGACACACAGGGGTTTGGAAACAAAAACAAATACCCTTGGAGGTGTAAAAGGGACAAACTTTTGCAGTATATTTTGCAACGAATTAAGCATATTATCAACAAATCATTACAGATGTACACCACATGTAGCCAGCTGAAGTTTCCAGGAACCTTGCTGCTTGAAGAAAAAATCTTATCTTATGACTTTATTAACATTACCATAACCATACAGTCAATACATTGGGTGTACACTTATCAAGTTAATTATTTGGACAATCCCTACAAACATTAAAGAACAGTTATCAAGTTAGACACTTGTTCTTGACCCCCACATAATAGCACAGTGTATAGATACATTGGTTAGATTTTTTTTTTCATTTAGTTCAGTCCATATAAACAATTTTCTTAAAATTCTTTTTTTTTGTTTGTCTTACAAAACTAGACTACAGTCTACACTGTATCCATCAATGAACACAAAGCATTGCTTTTTTTCTACTTTTCTACTTCACTCCTCTGAGCGTTTAATTTCCTTTATTTCAAAGCAATGTTAGATTGATTAATGTTACTTTCATAGAAACAATAAGTCTAGGCTGTGAAAGACACGGTCACTTCCAGTAGTCAGCAGGAGTTTCTACACATTATTACACAGACTAATAAATAAGGTTTTTTGTAGCACAGAAAGATGGAATTCTATAAACAGAAATACATCCAGAAATGCTTTTTTATACTCCTCATGGTGCACTAAATATTGCACAGTGAATGCTTCATTATTTTTATCCTGTGATTTCTCAGCATTTTATCACCTCCACTTATGTGTGGAGAAGAACTGTACTGCAACAGTTTATCTGGAACATTCACTGGAGAGAAAATGCTTGTTAGTTATCAAGGTGACCTTCCAAAAAATGCACGCTGGACCAGCTGATAAAATGGTACTGTGTCTGCGCACTATCTACATAATTTGCTGCCAAGCTCCATCATTACTCTAGCTGTCTAACTTACAAACACAGCCTCAAAGTCCATATATTTCGGAAAAATCTGTCTCCAAATAAAATATCAAGCAATTATATCTCAACCAACTTTTCAGTGTAACCCTATCAAGTAGCAGGTCTCACACAAATCAAATGTGTACTATTACACTTTCTATATACCACAGTAAAGAAGGACCCACATTGATAGTGGTCTAAAATTTCATTTTTAAACACAGATTTTAAATCCATCTATTGCCTTCAAGGCCGTTCCTGGGACCTAGAATAATTGAATTACTTTTACTGATGTCCTAGCATTGCTGTTATATACCAAAATTAGGATATGCATGCATTATCTTTGTTAAATGGAATAGGATACAACTTTACGTGTATTATATGTTAGTGTATCTGTGATTATCAAATCTGTTTTTAGTAGGACAAAGTTACAATAATGACTTATTCAGTGTTGTAAATCAATTTTAATTCAGAAGGTCTCCCACAGCCAAACATTAGGGGGCAGATTTATCAAAGGTCGAGGTAAAGTTTCGAAGTGAAAAACTTCGAATTTCGAGCTATTTTTTGAGTGCTTCGACTAGGGAATAGTCATACTTCGATTCAAATTTGAAAAAAGTTTGAAATTCGAAGGTCGAATTTTTTTGAAGTACTGTCTCTTTAATACTTCGACTTTGACCATTCGCCACCTAAAAGCTGCCGAAGTGCCGTTTTAGCCAATGGGGGACCTCCTACGACCTATATGGAGGCAATTGGGGGATTTTGGGATGATCGAAGGTCGAAAAACTTCGAAGAACGATTGAAGTACAATGGTGCGATTCGAAGTAGGCCGAATTTGGCCCACTTCAACCTCCATTCCATTGGTCTTTATGAATTCGAAGTTCAAAGTTTTTTTTTAACTTCAACCTTTGATAAATATGCCCCTGAAAACAATACATTAAAAATAAAACTCATTTATGCAATGGGAATAAATTGCTTGATAGAAATGCCTACATAATTATATATTTCCAAATTACATGATGACTAAGCAAGATTGGATGACCAATTGAAAATGCATAGGGACAGGAGCTCCAAGTATTCTGGAGGCTTCAAACAATGCCAAGATTATTCAAGCCCAATTCAATCATTTCTTATTCTACACATACTGTAAATAAACACAACTCATTCAAAAGTCACTTAAAGAGTAGTTTACCTGTAGCTTAACATTTAGTATAGTGTAGACAATGATATTCTAAGACCATATGCATTTGGTCTACATTTTTCTTTTCTTTTTTTTTCAATCTTATTATTTAGCTTTTTCTGCAGCAGCTCTCCAGTGGAATTTCAACAGCTATCTTTTTGCAAGGGTCCAATTCACCTTATCAACTAGGCAGTTATTTGAATGAGAGACTGGAATATAAATAGAAGAGGGGCTGAATAAAAATATGAGTACTCAAAAAATACAAAGAAGGTATAAGTTCTGTTATCAGGACACTTACGACACGGGGTTGTCAAGATAAGGGCTCTTTCTATAGCTTGGATCTCCTTTCCTTAATTCTACTACAGGGGATCCCATGAATGTAACATTAATATTCTCACTTTACAGTGCAATGTTTTTTGGCTGTCAGGGTCAGTGATTCCAATATTTCAAAATCTAAACGAAAATAAAAAGGAGAGTAGGTGAAAGGTGGCCAAGCATAGACCACATACAATACTTTAAGCTAAAGCGCCCATTTAAGTGCAACATAAGTGACTTATATAAATGTCAGAATCAAGCTATGCAAATAAAGCCAAAGAGAAGGGTCTGAAATGCTTCTACTAATGCATTATAATTATACTCGTAATCAAATTCCATTTTCCCTGATTTTAATGTTATGATTCTTTAAAAATGATTAAACATGCCGTGCCTCTTAAAGAGATTGTATATAGCTCTTTCTGGTGATTTCTTTTTGGTGATTTTCATCTTTTTGCGAAGAGGCTGCTAAGGCAAAAACCTATGATTTAAGTACCTTGATTATATTTGTTCCAAATTTAGTGATTCATTTTGGAATTTGTTTGAAGCTTGTTTTAATTACACTTTTCTAAAACTATTGATACTATTTGTCCAAGCATCAGCAAATAAAATTATTTATGATTGTGGCAGCAAGGACAATAGTGCCAACGCTTTGAGGACCAGCACAGGCTCTATAGGCACCAATATTTCTATAGAATACATTAGCGCAGTGATCCCCAACCAGTAGCTCGTGAGCAACATGTTGCTCTCCAACCCCTTGGATGTTGCTCCCATTGGCTTCAAAGCAGGAGCTTATTTTTGAATTCCAGGCTTGGAGGCAAGTTTTGGTTGTATAAAAACCATGTGCACTGCCAAACAGAGCCTCAGTGTAGGCTGTCAGTCCACATAGGGGCTACCAAATGGCCAATCACAGCACTATTTGGCACCCCAATAACATTTTTCATGCTTGTGTTGCTCCCCAACTCTTTTTTCTTCTGAATGTTGCTCACGGGTTCAAAAGGTTGGGGATCCCTGCATTAGCGCATCTTTGGATTTCTGCAAAATTTAAACTTTGAAGGCGATTTAAGACAATGCAATTTATCAGCCTTCACTCTGCACCTAGAAAGTGCTCCTGTTAACCCTGTATACTGGTCTGGTCTCTTAAAACTTTTGGCCTGTCCCTGACTGATTACTGTCTACCCTCACCTCCCAAAAGGCTGTATTTGAAGTGATTTTGGTGTCATGTAAAGCTACTAAAATAAACATGCACTTTTGTTCACAAGTGAAGTTACACTTTATTTTTCTGCTGACGACATACTGGTTGGGAGATAACAGAATATCCCCACTTGTGCCCCATACTTTTTGTTTTTGGTACACTGTTTACCCTGACCTAATGTCTGAACTTGAACTTGTTTAATCTCCCTTTACCTTGCCTTAGAATTTTGCTAATCTATTTGTGTGTATCATGATCTACAATGTTGTCTTGTCTGCCTGTTAACCCCACATATGCGAGTGCTTACCTACTGTACCTGCTTTGTTTTACCTGCCAAAAATAAAGCTGGTTTCTGTCTCAAACATCTGTCCTTCCTATGTCCCAGTTCAGCTTCCTAACTGGGATGAATTAACTCTGTCACTAAATGTTGCCATAAATGGCACCACTGCCTCTTATCTCTGTCTTCACTAGCCATTGCTAGTTTTGTCACATTACATGCACTCTACATTATTTCACAAGCATAAGAAGTGATAACATCATATGACCTTTTGATAAATTACTACAGTGTAGAATAGCAGGGCCGGGTATATAATAAGTGCACTGTATTGCTCCAGTTCTTATAACACTATAAAGTTGCATAGTATACGATAATTTTGAGAAATAAAGCTGTCACATTTATTTATTCAGCAGCTGGCTAGGCAATAATCAAATAAATACAATCAAATGTTATACATGATTTTGTTTGGATAATATGTGAAACAAGATTTTCTGCTAAATGCCAATTCAAACATATAAGGTGGTTAAATCTTTTTAACCTAATGTAATATTACTACTTCATGTCTGTGGTTATATATATTACTAATGGAGAGAGAATGCAGAGTGCAAGCTGGGAGCTGTTATTGGAACTGATTAAGTGAAAACCAAAAAAGTATTTCCTATGAAACATGCTTATCACAGTTGTTTTACAAAATACCTTGATGTTATATGGCACTAACCATATCCTCTCCTAGGGGTTTCACAAAATGAAATCACCTTATCACCAATTTAAAACAAAAAGAGGATGGTTGTTTTGAGACTGATATTTTACGTCTCCCTTACCTTATTGGTTCATTCTTTTATTAGCATATGCTAATAGCTGTGATGATCACAATATGAAATGAGCAGTAAAACTGAATCATCAAAGAATAAAAATGTATTCTCTCTTCAGAGAATCCAAATATATATATATATATATATATATATATATATATATATATATATATATATATATATATATAGTTAAACAACAAAATGCAAGTAAAACAAACCTTATCATGCCAGAATTGGAATAAATGTATGAAAAAGTCCACACAAATATTTTTTGAAGTCCCTGTCTGTTTTAATGTTAATCTTTTGTGGTCATCTAACTTTACATCCTTTTAACCCCCTTTGGGTGGCTGCTACCAGTTAACTTCTAGTTTTGTGAGCCAGATCACAGAAACAAATGGCTTAATTGTTAATGCATGCAAATATACCAGTCCTGGCTGCGACAGCTTCTAAAAAGTTAATTGAAACAATATAATGTCCCCCCCCCCTGTGGGGAATATTTCCCAGAAGATACAAGGAGAAGAAACTGAAAAAGAAACTGCTATTTTCCAAGGCACATCTAAGGTATTCAGATGAGCTGCCACTTTTATTCTTGCAGAACAAGTCAAGTCTATTGTTACAATTTGGTATCCCAAACCCAGAACAAACCCCAAGGTCCTAGTCATGGCTCAGTCTTCTGCTTATAACAACCACCTTTTGCTTCGGGAGGAGTCCTCCACTACTCGGGTGCATCCAAGTCTTAGTGTGAGAGGACTAGGGAGAGAGTTTTGGGCAGGCAAGAGAACTGCTAGTTGTATGGTAATGAAGAACAAGAAGCATAGTTGGGGTCACAGTCCAGGTCAAACCAAACAGGATAGGCAGTACAGATTCAGAAAGCAATAGAATAGTCAATGTCACAGGCTGGTTCAAAAGACATCAATATAGAAGTACCAGGCAGGAGTTCAAGAGAGTAGTCAAAACGGGCAATGGGCAGGAAAGACTAGATGAAAAGTCAGGAACAGGCAGGGTCAGTAAAACACAACAGAAAGCACCCAGGAACTTGAGCAAATATTCATTGCCCAATGTAAAGGTCTTTTCTGAAGGCCCCTTTCAATATTTGAATTTCACGCTGCAGCCCGATGACTTCACAGCCAGCCCCACGTAAAATCCGGATCCGCCACATGCCAGTCTTTTAGTGTAGAGCGTGCATCGACGCGCAAGAAAGAGGACGTCCCACTAGACCACCAGGTACTCTCTTTACATCCATCACATCAATATTCCAGCCAACATCCCCACCCCAACAACATTTTTGTGGGAGGGTTGAATAAAACATTTTACACCCCTAATCAACCAACCTGAAGTTTGTTGGGTTTCTCAGAAATTCAGAAAGTCACACTAAAATCTATGCTAATAATGGGTGAGATGTTCAAAAGAAAAACTACCACCTTCTCTGCTTTTTGCTTTCCTACAATCTGTGTCTGCGTCTGGGACCTTTTGGGCTTGTGCTTTTATATAGTCGTGAAATTCCTCAGGGCCTTCTAATATCCATATATTTTACAACAGGGAATTACCTTATTCCTTACATTTTTCTCAGTACAAAAAAAAAAAAAAACACGTATGACCTTTAAGATCAATAAAAGTAAAGTGTAAAAAGAATGTCACAGAATAAGTTTAATATCAGAATAAAAATGACCAAACAATATATTTTGTTAGTTTAGGTAGGCAACACAATGAGAAGAATAGGCCAAGTTTAAAGAAATTAATACTGAATTACTACTTAATTGTCCTCTTGTTTCTTTAAACGCTGGTTGTGTTCTGCCATTGTCCTTCATTTGTTCTGCTCCTTTAAAGGACCACCACACACACATATCTATAAGATTTTTCTCAATGTGATATCTCTGTCCTCTGGCCTCAATATCATTAACTTTTCCCTGAAAGCTCACCTGTTCTGCCCTATAACTTCTCTACTAGTTCTATGCTCGGTAGAACAGATAAGATAGTTAAGATCTCCACTTTATCTCTGTTCGATTCTCCAGAAGTATATTATTGCTTGGCATTCATCCCCATCTCCCTGTTATAGAGATCTGTGAAATAAATAGGCTATATATAAATAAATAATACTAATAAATAAAAGGATAATGCAAACTATCTGCAAAAGATTAATTAGGCGATACAAAGCATCAGTATTCTGATCTGGTAGAAGGCAGCACACCACACTGATTGATTTTCTATTAATTATAATTTTGTTTCTGTTTATTTAACTCCATAGCCTTCAGCCCTCAACCCCAATATACACTAATGTTTGGTGGCTGGGCACTCATGAGCCCATGACTAAGCACCCTGAAGGGTGTGAAACGCGTAGGGTGGATGGAGATGAAGCTTTATTTTTAATTTTTCTACCAATAAATTTATCTTTTAACTGAGCATCTTTGGTCTTGTGGATCTGTTTGAGTGCCAGTCAGCCCTGCTTCTTTGTCTTCTTCTGTACCGCTCCCTGAAGCTGGGGGTCTGGGGCTGGTGCACCCGGACCACTTTCACTGTTTGGTGAGTTACCTTACAATAAATTCTGGAGCACCTTGTTGTCCTCTAACCATTTGACTTCTATTATAATCACATGTTCCTTATGGAATACTTGCTTCTTAGTTTACCCAGAGTTCTTCCTTTATCCTTTAAGATTCAACAAACGCCTGGAAAACCTTTAGAACTGGGATATTAGTAAATCCAACTAATTATAGTAGTTGCATTAAAAATTAATAAAATCTATAAGAAAAACTATAAGGTAAGCTAAAATTGATATGGAAAAGGATATTGCAGCAAGCAGTAAAACGATTCCAAAAATATTTTTTAAATATGTTAATAGTAAAAAAAATTAAGCAGGAAGGGGTGGGACCTTTAGTATCAGAGGGGGGTCAGCTGGTTGATGAAAACAAAATAAAAGCGCAGATTCTGAACTCATATTTTCGTCTGTCTACACAAATGAGGAACCAGTTTATGAAGGTTTTCTTCTTAATAGTCCCAATTCTAGTAATACAACTAATGATGCATGGTTCAAATATGAGGAAATTTCAAAGGGACTAGAACTTGTTAAGAGTAACAAAGGTCCGGGGCCAGATGGTATTCATCACAGGGTACTTAGCGAGCTTAGCTCTGTGATTGCCAAACCTCTTTACTTAATTTTTCAGGATTCATTGAAGTCTGGCATAGTGCCGAGAGACTGGTGAATTGCTAATGTGGTGCCTCTATTCAAAAAAGGATCCCGTTCTCAGTCTCAAAACTATAGGCCAGTTAGTCTGACGTCAGTGGTAGGAAAGCTTTTCTAAGGGTTAATAAAGGATAAGATACTGGACCTTATAGCAAATCACAATACTATGAGTGTGTGCCAGCACGGTTTTATGCGCAATAGATCTTGCCAGACTAACTTAATTTCTTTTTATGAGAAGGTAAGCAGGGATCTAATTCTGGGGTGGCAGTGGATGTGATTTACTTAGACTTTGCTAAAGCATTTGATACAGTGCGACAAAAAAGGTTACTGGTTAAAGTAAGGAATGTTGGCCTGGAACATAGTATTTGTACCTGGATAGAGAACTGGCTAAAAGATAGACTACAAAGAGTGGTGGTAAATGGAACATTTTCTAATTGGACAAGTGGAGTACCACAGGGCTCTGTACTAGGTCCCTTGCTTTTCAAATTGTTTATTAATGACCTGGAGGTGGTCATTGAAAGTACTGTTTCTATTTTTGCAGATGATACTAAATTGTGCAGAACTATTGGTTCCATGCAGGATGCTGCAACTTTGCAGAGTGATTTGTCTAAGTTGGGAAACTGGGCAGCAAACTCGAAAATGAGGTTCAATGTTGATAAATGCAAGGTTATGCACTTTGGCAAAAATAATATAAATGCAAGTTATACACTTAATGGTGTATTGGGAGTTTCCTTAAATGAGAAGGCTCTAGGGGTTTTTGTAGATAACAAGTTTTCTTATTCTGGGCAGTGTCATTCTGTTCTGTCTTGCATAAAAAAGGGCATTAACTCAAGAGATGAAAACATAACTATGCCTCTTTATAGGTCCCTGGTGAGGCCTTGAGTATGCAGTGCAGTTTTGGACTCCAGTCCTTAAGAGGGATATAAATGAGCTGTAGAGAGTGCACAACGTGCAAATAAATTGGTTAGCGGGATGGAACACTTAAATTATGAGGGTAGACTGTCAAGGTTGGGGTTGTTTTATCTGGAAAAAAGGTGCTTGCGAGGGGACATGATTACACTTTACAAGTACATTAGAGGACATTATAGACAAATAGCAGGGGACCTTTTTACCCATAAAGTGGATCACCGTACCAGAGGCCACCCCTTTAAACTATAAGAAACAAAATTTCATTTGAAGCAATGTAGGCGGTTCTTCACAGTCAGGACTGTGAGGTTGTGGAAGGCACTGCAGGTTTAAGTTGTGATGGCTGATTCAGTTAATGCCTTTAAGAATGGCTTGGGTGAGTTTTTGGACAGACAAAATATCAAAGGCTATTGTGATACTAAACTCTATAGTTAGTATAGATATGGGTATATAGAATTTATATGAAAGTAGGGAGGGGTGTGTGTATGGATGCTGAGGTGTTGAACTTGATGGACTTTGTCTATTTTCAACCCTATTTAACAATGTAACTAACTATGTAACTATTTTGGTCAGTTTACTAAACATGAAAATAGCACATATGAATTTTCACAGTTGACACTATGGCTGCTGCAAAATAAGCATCCGGTATGTGTATTACGGTATGTGCTATACGACCACCTAACAGTAGGGAGACCCTATCAAACCATATATTTTCTGAAAGTACACATTCTTACAAATCCAAAATGGCTAAATATGTCTTTATATGGCAAATTACCAAAGGGTTATCAAAGGGTTCTACTGAACATTTTGATGCTGTATATGCATAGATTTAGCAAACTATGTGGTGTACAAAGTCCCCCAAATGAAAACAGCACATATGAATTTTCACATTTGACACTCTGGATGTTGCCATATGGTGCAATATAAGCCCCCGGTGTGTATTATGTGCCATAAGACACCTCCTAACAGTAGGGATACCCTAGTAAACCATATTGTATATTTTCCAAAAGTACACATTCTGACAGCCAAAATTGGTAAATACATATTTCTACAGCAAACTACCAAAATGCAAGGCCATGCAAACATAACTTTTTTTTGATGAAATTTCTAAAAATCATCACAAAGCTTGCACTTTACCCATTATATACCTCAGATTTCATAATGTACCAGCAAAGAACATCTTACATAAGCATGCCAGGGGTCTATTGAACACTTTGATGCCCAATATCCATAGATTTACAAAACTATGTGGCGTACAGAGATGCCAAAATTGATATATAGCAGACAAAATTTCCATTGGTAAAAACTAAAAACAAAGCAGAATACAATAAAATCACTAAAATCCATGCTTTTTTCTCACCTAGTGTAATCAGCAGTCACAATCGCAGTCTGATTATTTTGGGTTGGCCAATTAATTTTTACGGACAGAAACAAGCGAACAACAGCTACACTGAAAATGCAATAAAATAGCTAAAAATGCAATAAAATTGTTAAAAATGCACTGAAATCACCAAAATTGTAATATAAGCACCAAAATAACATACAAAATGTATTGTGCAGTACTGTTAGTGAAAACACTATTTGCAATGGCAATAAAACAATTTGTCAGGCATAAACAAAAACAACATGATGCAGTAAAAAAAAAATACAAAATTGTTTAAGTGTGTATGTGTGTACATTTGCAAATTGCATGTTATATGAGTGTGTACAAGTATGTGTGAGTGCAGTAATGTTTAAAAGCCCCCTGATCCCCCAAAAATGTCAGTGTGTGTAGGTGTGCATTAGAGTAAAAAACAAAGTACAGAATGGCAAATCTATCCTATTTTATATTTTACAGCAAGGATGTATCCACTAGAGACTCTCTAACTATACTCTATTTTAAAACTGACAATCCTATAGTTTTAAAATATCCTGTTGCTCTGGTGATTTTTCTTAAAAAAAATAAATAAAAAGCAAATACATATTCCCCTTTCAACTTATGATAGGAATGTTATCATGATATTTGTAAATTCTGCTGCGGTTGCACGACACATAAGAGAACTGAAGCCAGAGCCCATCCTTGCGCCATGCTGTTTTTGTGGATAGAGTAAATAAGCATCTTGTGCTTAGGAACAAGTGGCCCTTGTTTGCCTCTTTCTGCATATTTTTATTCTTGAGTCTTCTTTAGACTGGCATTTCGATATATGGCAAACCAGGCTGTTAGTGTCCCTTCTTTTATTCTAAATGGTTAATGTTTTCTATGCCTTCTGTTGTTCACCTTAATTTATTTTCTTATTCTCTAAAACATATAAATTCACCCAGCCCCATACAAGGGCTACTACATTCTCAAGATTTTGTCATGCACGTTTTTCCCCTTTCTTTTTGGTTGTCTCCATGGAAACAACAAGAAAAGAAGGGAAAGAAAGAGAGGGAGAAAGAAAAAAGGAATGCAGCTGCATCAACCCCTTCAGTGCCTGATTTAATCTACAGTATACATTTAATATACAATACCACCTAACAAGTACAAAAAAATTAGAAAAGATTTGTGTAGAGTGTTCCTGATAACTTTTGCCTTGGAAAATAATGCTCCTCCATATATAAACTTCCAAATAGTGATTTATGAAGGGATGAGGGAGAGCCTAGCTCTTGAACCTAAAAAGGGTAGGAGATAGAATTCCAGATGTAAAAACGATGACTCTGATCATGCTGGCTTTTAGGAGATTTCAGGCAGTCTACATGTAATGCCAGAAGCTTTTCTGACTTTCATTCTAGTCATAATAAATACTTACAACTATATTTTGACAAACATTGGGAGCTGTGTCCTATACACCCCCCCCCCCCTTGTTTTTTGGGACTAAAACTTGCACCTCACTCCTTTTATAATTTCACACCAGATGTTGAATTCAGCACAAGAGGTTCCACATAAGGGTCAAACCATATTGTTAAACATCTCACAAGTGCAAAAATGGTTAACAAGACTCCATTCAGCTGCAGCCATTGGCAAATACTGATGGATGAGGCGATTTTATTTTTCACAGATCCTTTGCTCTAGATTCTATAGCCAGAACAAGAGAGGCATAGGCATTAATGCACAAGGGACCAGTCACATTATAAAGTCTTAAAAGAGACAGGTAGCATAGCAGAGGTTCTACTCGGTCTAAATGAGAGAGGGCAAGTTTGTCTTGTAAGTTAACAAGCACAGCATGATTCATTTCTAAACTATTCTTTAGATCAAGGTTCTGTACTTTTTTTGATCCTCAGTCCAGCCGGCTACCTCCCTAAACTAATTTAGCACACACTCTCGGTCCTAGAAGCACCAATGATATCGGCCAGCTGTTAGCAAGTGCACCTTCTTCTGCAGTCAAACATGGGGGAATAGTGAACGGTAATGATTGGGAGTGTGTAATAAAGTGTTGTTAAAATAACAATTACCATTTAAATTTAGGTACAAATTTACAAATACATTATATGTGATTATTGCTGCTCCAGCTATATACTAATGCAGCTATAAATCTATTAAGGCCAAATCACTAATAAATGGATTTAAATAAAAACCTTTCATATTTTGAAGTTGAAGTAACTGCTTAAACTGCAGAGCACAAGGGATGTAGCTTTTGTAAAGGTGATATCCCTGAGATGTGAGGGTACACAAGGGCAAGATATGAAACACTTTTAGCTTTGACTTTTTCTGATTTGTTTTTACTTGCTTTCATTGAGACTCACTTCTCCGCCAGTTCATACTCTGGAGTCCATTTATCATGCCCCAAGGCTGGGTGTTTTGGCTTTAAACTGACATCAATAGAAGCATTCAGAATACGAGTCTCTAAATGCCAATTTATCTAGGTACTATGCCCTGCTGCATCAACTAAGTATTTGGGCAGCCGTTATGTTGAGAAACAGGAGTTATGATAATAGCGCATGGCAATTTACTGCACTTTGCTGTCAGTTTTCAACAGTTTTTATGTGGAGCTTAAACTGCAAAGTCAAAGCTAATATGATTGCACAGTAATCTTCATTTTACAAAGTTTCTTTAAAAAACATTTAATCAGTGATTTAATGTCATACATCAGCAGTAACAGAACTAGATCAGAAACTAGTGCCCTCAAGGTACAAGCAAAAGCCACAAGCTGTAAGCTATACCCCATAGGATAATAGAGATAGAAGCATATTTTCTTCCTACAGCTCTTGTTTTCAGTTTTCTCTTCCATGACAACTTGTACTTGTCGGGTTATTGTGTAGTTTGACCACTTTAGATACATCTATGCCATCAGTTGTATTCACACATAATTAATATCTACAACAACCATGTTAAAATCCTTCTTCAACATTTTATACATTCCCAAACGTGCATTCTCTACATTATTAAAGGGCAGTTCAACTAAAAAAAAAAAAAGAAATGTTTAGTATGATGCAACATGGCAAGTAATGGTATTCTAAAACAGTCAGGAATGGTCTTTATATTTATTGAACTGTTTGTTCTTCAGCTTGGAATTTAAATGTCTCTCTCTTGCTGGCAACCAAATAGTGGTTTGGAAATCAAAAGGGAAGATAAAAGGTAGGGGTTTAAATAAAAAAAGATAAACAATAAAATATTTATAATAGTAAAAACACTGCTTCAAAGAGAAAATTCAGTTTTCTATTTGCTGAAGTCAGTGACTCCAGCAAGCGGTGAGTTCATTTTCAGATCAGAAATTAATTTCTAGACTACTAGTATTACATGTTGAATATGTTCGGCTGTTCTGTTTCTGCTTCTCTTTCCTAACAAAATTAAAAGGGGCAATATGCACAAGGCTTTTGTTTGACATACAATCTGCTATGGTTTTAATTAAAAAAAATATTAATGCTTTCTGTTGCTTCCAAGGCTAAACATTGCAAGAAAGTAAAAGGGTTTACAGCTGATATTTTCTTGGTTCCTAAGAGCAATTGTACATTAAGGAAAAGGTAATTAATTTAAAATTAAAATGATTATCTATATGTCTGAATTACAAACAGAAGCTGGGTAAAAGGAGCATATTATCAAATTCTATGAGAAAGAAAGAAGTGGCAATAAGGGTTTCCTTTATGGGAAATATGGAATTATTTTAACAGAAAAACAATTCCGGACAACATATTTTGAATAGAAGCCTTTATTTCCCCTTTGTTCCCCTTTAAGTACTGGATATGTGTTTGTAATATATAATATAGTAAAGATGTTACAATGAAATAAATAGGGATGCAAATCCATGTCACGCGATTTCCCTCCCCGCCCCTAATTTGCATAAGCAAATTAGGATTTGGTTCGGCCAGGCAGAAGGATTCAGCCGTATCTGAATCCTGCTGAAAAAGGCCAAGTCCTGAACCGAATCCTGGATTCGGTGCATCCCTAGAAATAATGAATGACTATATTTCAGTTTTATCAATGTGATATGCATTTCTGAATCTTACTGGGAACAACTTCTAATGTTTTAGATCCGGTTACTATTGGGTCGCTGTTATATTTCAGCTTCTTGTTATATTTTGGCTTTGGCAAGTACATAAGGTACACAATAAAACAGCCAAATTGAGCTCAGTTTAACTAGGATTTTAATGTATAGTTATAATATATAGTTAATAAAGTTCCCCCCTGTAAATTATAAGGCTATTATAAGTTACAGAGGAGTTCCACAACCAAACAACCAAATAAAAAAACAAGGCCCATTACCCAATGTGACTAGAGCTTTTTATGGGAATTTTTCATTTAAAGATTTTATTAATTTTATTATTCAAATTCTAGATATAATGTATATATACTGACTAGGGTTAGACATAAGCTCTATGAATGTCAGTGGGTACAACAGTGCACCCATAAGCAAGAAATACATTTAGAGCTTGGGCCTGGGGCTACTGCAGAGTAGTTGCACTTTGTGCCTTGTGCCATTTGCATGTTTAATGTTGTATCCGTGTAAGGTGTAGCATAAAAGGACTTGCATCCCCTGGGACTCCTTGCAAACCATGAATGACACCCATATCTGCCTATGTGCTTTCTGTGTTGAATGTAGCACTGCATACAGATTCGAGTCAGGTGCAATTTAGGGTTGGCATGGTGCATTGTGGGCAACATTTTTGCCCTATCCCCATATGAAGTCTTCTGGTGTCAATATAGAGAGAGTTTCAGCATATATATAAACTGGCCTTTTGGGATGGCTGCCTTGTATTGTTCTAAAGGGATTTAATAGAGCTTTGTTACACAGTGCACAGAGGAAACAGACCCCTTCTAGAATCACTCACTCCATCAGCAACATAATCACCGTTCAAATCAGAAGTCCGTCAGTCACACATCGCAGCACCCTCAGTGTGAGACAGGGCTCAAAGTGATTAACACAGCCAACTGCAACAATCTAAAGGGATGGATTCCCTGGGGTTAAACAGCAACGTTTTATAATACTGAGATTCCAAGAGGTACACAGCGTAATGTGAAATCCGCTTTTATCTGGAGATTGCCTGTTGCCTTATAGGCATATGTGGGGAAAAGCCATACATGTTACAACAGAAACCATTTGTATAAATAAGAGTAATAATTCATGTTTTTAAAAGTTATCATTCTTTATTAGACAGTTAATACATTGCAAATTTTAATTGTGAATAGCACATTTTTTTTAAAGATCTGCTTAATGGTGGCATATTTTTGAAGGAAAAATAGAATTTTTCTGTAAGAAGTTTTATTACAAAGGCTGCACTGCTACAAACGACAGCACTGTTCAGTGAGCTTATAAAAGACTGGGGTTTGCAAAATCCTCTATTTCTCTTGTGTATTTTACAGTGCTGCCAGCATTCGGCAGTGCTGTGTTCATAAGAGGTGGCTTCAGGCAGTATGTGGGTGTTCCATCAGACACCCCCAAACTTGCCCATCATTAATATGTGCTAGTTAGTACAGGGGAGTCCTGTACCTATCACCTATTTGTGGAAGCCCCTCATGGCTCCAGCACTTACCCTCATGGGATTTGTTAATGAGGCCTAATGGGTAGATCAGACTTCAGTGGGAAGAAGCTTGTTTATCCCTTTCTTTTCTCTAGTTCTGCCCCATTTCTTACTTGTTTCTCTGGTCCATTCCCACCTACTTCTCTTTATCTATAGAAAAATGCACATGTACAGGTATGGGATCTGCTATCTGGAAACCCGTTATCCAGAAAGCTCCATCTCCCATAGACTCAATTCTCTGTAATAATAAAATGGTACCTTATACATTATCCAACTAAAATATAATTAGCCCTCATTGGAGGCAAAACCAGCCTATTGGGGTTATTTAACATTTATATTATTTTCTAGTAGACTTAAGGCATGGAGATCCAAATTACAGAAAGATCCATCCCGAGAATTCTTGATAACAGGTCCCATACCAATATTGGCAACCACAGGGTCATAAGATGTTCAGTTTGCCTTTGCACTGTTGCCTTTTGCCTTTGGATTAAGCTGCATTAGACAGAGAGTAACTCACCAGAGGAACCCAGAATCTCTAAGAAGTTCTAATTCACTTATTGCTATGCACTCATAGAAATCATATAACGGTTGGTATTAAAGTCCAGTAAAACAAACATTAGAGGGCTGAATAGATTTGTGAATAAGCATGCAAGGGAAATGGTGAAAGGTTGACTTCTTCAAAAGTCAGGACCAGCAATGCAGAAAGGGACTGACAACTACCGTTTTAAATTGCAAATACAGATAACTAAAATGTGTTTTAATTCACACTGAAAAGTTGCATTGAACTACATTTTCTGTTATTGGGCAATGTTTTATGTTTGGGTTTACATTCACTTTAAGTCGTTAGTCTCATCAGCTTCTTTGTACATCAGAGATGCACAAAGCACAGCAATTGCCTGACACAATCACCCTTTTCTTTATGTATGCAGCTGTATAAAAGAAACTTAAACTTAAATCTAATTAGTATTAGAACATATTGCAGAGTAATGTACACCAGCATTAGGACACAGTGAAACCTAAAGAGAACCATTTTAGCCATCGCTAACACACTCTTTTCTCAAGCACATTAAAATTATATTTATTTTTTACTCTTAGCCCAAGATGTTAAGATGGAGCTGGGATCATTTCCTCTCATGATCTCCCAACATCATATCATCTAATCAAGTACAATACCTAAGCGATCAGCACACAAATGTTCACTTAACTTTGCCATTTCCTTCAAATTCTCTAAGCGTTAATAAACATTACAATGTAAAATAAGCCTTTCTATTCAGTGTTCTAGCACATTGCAATGTAAAGTAAACTATTTATTCATTAACACACTGCAATGTAAAATAAAGCATTTCACCAAGTGTTAGAACACATTGCAAAAGAAAGCAACCTATAAAGCTTGAGTGAAATACAATGTACAACAGTCTCAGACAAAGGATCAGCCTGGTGGAATGAGCATTGTTTATTAGAAAGGTGAAGTGAAGGATATTGTGCTGCAGAAGAAAGAAACTTTGTTGCTGATCTGCTTTACATTGGAAACTAATAAAGTAAATGTGTTAGTATCCGGTTGCATTGGCCATGCAGTCATTTAATTGGTTCAGTTATGATTTCAATAATACAGCATTGGACAATTCTTTATGATCTGCGCTGCAAGAGTTTTTCATTGCAATTTAGACGATCTGTAATATTCCAAATAGCTCTAAGAGCTTTATTCTTTCTGCAGACATTTATTAAAAGATGTTATTGAATTGCATAGTTGGCCAAATGATGCAGGGATGTGTGTAGGGCTATATGTATTTTGGGCATGAACAAAATAAGGATGGAGTAAAACTCATCTACACAACTTCTTGCAATTGAGAAGGACTGTTTGTAAAGGGTTATTTTCATTTATAGTTAATATAGTATTATTTACAAGTTATTTACTGTAATTGCTGTGCTGTGAAATGAACATAAATGAAGTGTTTATTCATGAAATTAGCCTACCATCTGCCTGTTAATAGAGAATTAGGAAATACATAATGCAGCAGCACAGAACAAAAGTGATGGCCCACCTCTGGCTGATAGGTCTTTTCTAGGGTTATTTACACTTTTTTCATAAGGATCCCAGATTAAGACTGGGGAGTCAAGTTTACTACTAAACGTTTAATTTATAATGGACTTTAACATTTAATTATGCACTTCATTTTAAGTATTATAGGAAACATTTAAATGTATTAAAAGGAATTGTGCAAATCCATGGAAATCCATTTTTGGGTTGCAACTCTTAG
This sequence comes from Xenopus laevis, assembly GCF_017654675.1. Classification (NCBI taxonomy): domain Eukaryota; kingdom Metazoa; phylum Chordata; class Amphibia; order Anura; family Pipidae; genus Xenopus; species Xenopus laevis. The sequence continues at coordinate 70,893,250 of NC_054383.1, forward strand.
GCTAATTATCCCTGATGTATGTTATAACCATTTTAATTATCCTCACACAAACACTAAATTGCACAAATGCTTTACCTTAGAGCTTGTTTTAAAGTGACAGCTAGTTCCTAGCACTGTACAACACAGAATCCAGTAAAATAATCAATTGACAATCCAAAGTCAGAGTAAAATGAAAAATGTTGAAAGGTATAGTATGTCAATCAGATTAAGTAGTATTTCCAGGCCCACAGAGGACCTATTATTCCATCATCCCATGAAACAACAGTTTTAGAGGCATCTTTATTCTATAATAAGATTATTAACAAGCATATAAATGGCCTATATTAATATTGTATCCTGCAATACAACCCTGTAGCATAAAGTGAATGTTTCTCATATTCATTAAGCCAAATATAAAGTTAATGAGAGCTTGGACTCACCAACCAATGCCCTAGTGTAACGACAGAATCTCTAGCACTCACTATGCTTTTAACAAAAGGGGTTTCAATTATTCAGATAAAAAGCAAACTAATTTCCAAGCCACAAGTGAATGCAGTGGTCCAGACGTGCAGATGATTTATTCATGTGTTATACAAGACAGCTGCTTGTAAGAGTGGAGCCGCAAGGGATATTTAGGTGATAAGTAGCCAAATGTATGGAAACCTTTGTATGACAAGTATATAAACTTCATTGAGGAGAGGTTTAGGCACTTCATTACCCACCATTGCCTTCATTCTTTCACAGCCTTGCAATATGTCTCGGGCCTTTGAACAGCTGTCCTTATGTCCTTTGCTGTGCCAGAACCCATGCTAATCTTTAATGTACAGCAATGGAGTTCTAAGACTCTCTGGTATACAAACCCATTAGGTAAATAAAATGTGAGAGAATGCACTGAATTCTGGTACTTGCTGCATTCATCATACCTTACAATAGGAAACAGAATGGGTGTTAGTGTTGCTGTCTCCTGCATTTATGCTCCAGTCTGTCACTTGTGAGATCCCCTGTGACTGACAGGCAGTTATACTCTGTATAAATCAACGTCAACAATTATAAAGCATTTTTAACTAGGCATGTAAAAGACAGACAAAAAGGGCTGCAAGGAACATCTTTACTGTCAAGTGATATGATTAAAAAATTTGATATCAGTTCAGAAAACAACAACAGTCAACAATTCAAACTATAATTTCTCAATTAGAAATATGCTCAGCTTGTAGATGCACCTATTATTACAGGTAATGGATAATGGTATGCCAGGTATTTCTGAATTTAAATGCCTCCATTAGGTAATGGAAATATGTATCCTGGTGCTTAACCCATTTTCTCAGTAGACTTTGTAGACAATGTCCCATTTCTGAATGTGCTCATATTTGCACACTAGGAATAGCAGCCTCACACTTAAAGAGATATCAACACCACACATTTAAACTTCTATTACATCTATCACAACATTGTCTTTGCATTTATTTTTCATTTTGCAATAGCAGTATTATACCGATGCTTTTATATTACCCATCTGATCCCCTTTGTTACTCTGTAAGGGGGCTGCCATATTTGTGTAGCAGTAGTCTGTTAGTATTCGAAACTCTGACAGGTCCAGTAGTGACAGTTAGGTTGGCAAAACCGCCAGGTTTAGGAACTTTAAGGAACACTTACTTACAAAAGCAGACCTATCAACGAAAAAATTATCAGTACGACCTTTAGGTCAATTTTAATGTACATTAATATTTCGAAGAGTGGTTTACACTCTATATCTAGTATAGGTAGATCTAAAACAACTGGACTTGCTGAGTAATCAATGAAGACGTTTCACTACTCATCCGAGCAGCTTCTTCAGTTCAACTGACTGGTGTGGGAAGTTCTCGGCATATAAACTCTTCCGCTAATCCAATCACAATGGCCGATTGTTACTCTTCAAAGAGGTGACATCTGCTAGATATACCATGACCTGGATGAATCTTCATAGTCATATTTACACTCTATGGTGTCAGTATCATTAAAAGGCCACAGTTATTCAATGTACCAGTTATTTTGCATTTTCACTTGTAGCTCTACTAATGATACTCAATGAATTTCAATAAAACTACAATAATGTTTTAAAAGGTGCAAAACTCTTTACAGTTGACACCTTCAATTTCTGCTTTCTTTCTACCCTATTAATGTTAATCAAGGATTTTTTTGTACTACTGTAATAGTAAAATTCCAGCTTGGTGGAAACTATACACCCTCCTTCCTCCAACTTTCGTATTTTAATAAATATTGACTTTACATACTGTATGCAAAGTAATAATGAAATTGATGGACACTGAAGCCAACACTGATAAAATAGTGTTATTTGTGTACTAAATTCACTATGTATCACTATTTATTTATATCAGCTGAACTAGAGTTTGGTATCAAGAGAAATATTCATGTAATAATTATATACATATTTTACAAGGTCCCTGGAAGATCAAACCATGAATATCTTTGCAAATTAATGAACTGTCCATCTCCTTAGCAAAGTTATTGTATTCCTAGAATATTTCTCCTCTGCATATTAACACTAGAGGCAAACCATTATTTAGGTTACTTTAAAATATCGTGCCTAAGCACAATTTTTGCAAGCAGGCATCAATCTACATTTATCCATCTATTCTACCTGGAGCTCCCTCATCATACTGAATTTTACCTTTCTCATAACTGACATTACTACTACCGTATGGACCGGTAAAATAGATGTGATAAAAATGGCTGGGTGTTTATATTGAAGTCATGTGCACCTAGAGACACAATCAATAAAGTACAGAAGGTGGTAACTGTGGTTTAATTAATGCTAGTTTGGCCCACATGCACACACAGTAGCAAATAACAGCATACCATGAAAATATTATAATCACCGCACCCATAATGGAACAAATAAGTCAAGCACCACCACCACTAACCCGATATTTGAAAACTGTTAAATGCCTTTTAGCCATTTAAACTTAGTCCTACTCAAAGTCAATAGTCTACAGCAGTTTGCAATATAACAGTGTATTTTAGACTATGTGTAGCAATAGGGGGTAGAAAGTTATGCTTTTGGAAAAGTGATTCAATTGTTTGTATGCAGATACATATAAGCTAATTAAAGAAATTACTCACTATTGAAATATAATGCTATTCCAAGTCTGACTGGGGGAAAAAAGCACATTTTAGATTAAATTCCCATGGGGAGGAACATTTCTGCTTTAATGTATCTCAGTGTTAGCAAATGTCTCTCTTCTCTTACATTGGGCGACCCAAGCAGTTCCAAAATCATTCCAAGCGTGAGGGATAGTAAATTGCGAGGGTGATTTCATTGCTAGTAATGTTTATATTTAGAACAAGCCAATTATAAGATTTTGGCTTTGGTCCCTATTAATAGTGTAGGAACATAAAACATAAAGCACCACAGGGCTCTAGGGAAAGAAGAATCAAAGCGGTTGGATCACTTTATAAATGTAGTACTATTTCTGTCACAGAAGCTGGCAACACATTGAGAATTGTTCAGACATTAAAGTAGGCGCAATGTAAGGCAACAATTTAATGAAGGGTGTGATCAAAATATTCCATTACAGTCAGAGCAAAAACTATGAAAGGCAGTGTGTTGGACCCCTGCCAGTGATTTAATGACGATTGCCCTGCCTGGGGCTCTCTAAGTCAGTTTTGATAGTTTCCATTAGTATTGTAATAGAATTTTTGGTAATGTGTTTTAGCACTGATTGATGCACAACTAGACTATGTTACTTTTGACAGAGATTTCATACTTCTCAGCCAAACGTTTGGTTCTGAGGGGAAACAAACTGAGCAAATTAATTTGACAATGACATTAGTGATCTTGGCAACAGCAGTAGGGGAAATCTAAATGACACAAATAAGAGTTACTGTGGCAAGGGCAGGAGTAATTGTAGGTTTCACCTACTGAAGGTTCCAAGTTGCAAATTTGCTCTGCACTACATAAGAGCCAAGCAAATGATTACTATTCATGGAAAAATCATACAGCCCCTACACTTAGGCAGATTTAGAAAGCAAACCCTGACCTGGAAGGGTTAAACTACCATGATGTCTAGTTTACTTTATGCACGTCCTCCGAACCCCTGGCTCTGCTTTCCCCTCTCGCTCATTCCACTGGCCCCAGCTGTGCATCCGCTGGATAATTTCACAGCTGCTCAGCTACAAATTGTGTTTGTCTGGCCCTTTCTCGGCTGTGACTGTCGGAATTTTTCCCTTTTCTTATTTCTTTCAACGAGAATACAACATGGGTTATTATGGGCGCACAATGTCCCTCACAGTCTAGCTGTCTCCTGCAGTGAGCGATAATCATAAACACTCAAAGAATCCTAGCTAATACATGTTAGAAATTCTTTAGACCATGTACTGTATTTACAATTTCAAGATCTAGACTGTTGCCTAGATTTATAGGATACCTTATTTGTAAATAGGGGATCTTCTATTCATTGTCCCTAGACGAGTATATAACATACAATAGCTTAAACAGATTCTGTCATGATTTTTATGATGTCGTTTTTATTTTCAAATTGCACTGTTTACACTGCATATAATTCACTCGACAATATAACATTTTACTGAACCAGCAAGTGTATTTTTTTTAGTCGTAATATTGTTGTGTAGGCAGCCATCTCAGGTTATTTTGCCTGGTCATGTGCCTTCAGAAAGAGCCAGCACTTTAGGATGGAACTGCTTTCTGGCAGGCTGTTGTTTCTCCTACTCAATGTAACTCAATGTAACTGAATGTGTCGTGGTGGGACCTGGATTTTACTATTGAGTGCTGTTCTTAGATCTACCAGGCAGCTGTTATCTTGTGTCAGGGAGCTGCTATCTGGTTACCTTCCCATTGTTTTGCTGATGGGCTGCTGGGGGGGGGGGGTGATATCACTCCAACTTGCAGAGCAGCAGTAAAGAGTGCCTGAAGTTTATCAGAGCAAAGGTCACATGAGTGGGGGCAGCTGGGAAACTGGCAATATGTTCAGCCCCATGTCAGATTTCACAATTAAATATAAAAAAATATTTTTGCTCTTTTAAGAAACTGATTTCAGTGCAGAAGTCTGCTGGAGCAGCACTATTAACTGATGCATTTTGGAAAAATGTTTTCCCATGACAGTATCCCATTAACTTAAATGTGAACTGAGCATTGTTCTAATGGAGATTATGCAACAAAATGCACTAAGTTTGCCTAGGAGCAGTAACAAATAGCAACTAGTTATATGCAAAATTTTTACCAAGTTTGTGCCGCCTCAAGCATCGAAAAAAAATTTGTCGCCCATACACTTCAATGCATCTCTGCAAATTTTCGACGAAATGGGTCAGTCACCCATCATTAATGTTTAAAATCAAACATCATATTGGTTTCTATGGGATACTGCTCCTGAGCAAACTTAATGTAACTGTTCAAAGTTTTGTAAAAAAGGGCTGCACCCATCGAGGATAGTTTTAGGAGTCGTTATCACTTTTTGCTTATAAAGGTTATTTCCTTTACTATTACAGTTCATAAGTGATGAGTGACATTTTTTGCCAGGCATGAATTTTTGTAAAATTTTCATTGGCACAGGAAAAAACGCCCACTGACTCCAGTGCATTTCCCCCCCCCCCCCCACACCAAAAAAGAAAAAAAATCGATTAACTTCAATGCCTTTCGGAATTTGTTTCCCCATAGAATAGATTCACTCATCGCTACTGGCCATGTATTGCCTGCTGTTATTATCATTTGACAATAAAAGCACCATGCTGATGACTGCTGTGGGTATCTAGAACTGATACCTTCATGCCCATCAATATCGTAACCCCTTATTATTAAGCATTATTTACATACAAAGCTTTACAAAAGCTGCCTGCAGACATAATTTGAATGCAAGCCTGAATTGAAATCATATTTGCATTATAAAGACTGACTAATGGCCAGCGCTATCTTTAATTATAACAGAAGTATATTGTCTAATACAGGTACCTGCCACAATACAATAATGGGATAATTAAAATGGCCTGTACTGGAAGGTCTAAGATGCCAGCATTCTGCTGTTTCAATGCAAGTCTGTATTGCCTTATAAACATATCCAATACTTAGACATCAAAATTGAGAAGCACATACAGTACTTTTTTCTGACTGTAGCCTTTAACATATTGATTTGATGAGATAAAAGGTACACACTGCAAAAAGGGTGCATTGCACCTGATTTTTCCTCTATGAAAGATTGATTGAAAGTTGGTTGAAAAAGCCTCAGCATTAATAATGAAGGCAGGTTGTGGGGAAAGTTATACTTGCTTCCTTCTCCTTCATTCGTTCCTTCCTTCCTTCCAGGTCCAGTCAAGGTAGTTTTCTTCCTCCATTTCTCCCTCTCTTATCTACACTTTTTATGATTACATGTTATATTTTATCTGAATTGTGATTGTTCTGTATATTCTCTACCTTACTGTTCCTTGTTTTTTAGTGGAAATGGTGCATGTGAGTTGGAGGTTGTTGATCCTTGCCAGAAGTAGTTTGACATACATGCCCATTCCTCAGTACAATGGCTAGCATCTGGTCATTGACATTCATCAAAAAATAGTGTGTAAATGTTAATGTTTTTTTTTTGTAGTCAAGAATCACAAAAAAGCTGTGGCTGATCTCTACCTAAAAATATGAAATGCTTAGGGGCAGATTTATCAAAGGTCGAAGTGAAAATTCAATTTGAGTTTATCTGTCCCTTTAAGAACTTGAATTTGACTATTTGCCACCTTGAACCTGCCAAATTGCCATTTTAGCCTATGGGGGCACCCTGGGATCAATTTGGAGTTGTTTGCTGCCTTCCTGAAGGAGAAAAAACTCAAATCGATTTTGAATTTGATAATTTGAATTTGATAAGTTTCCGGGTCAATCCCATTCACCCAAGTTTCAAAAATTTAAATTTTTAAATAAATTTCAATTGGTCGAATCTGGAGTTCATTTGAGTTTAAATAACTCCTATGAACTCAAAAATTTCGACCCTTGATAAATCTAGGGATGCACCGAATCCACTTTTTTGGATTTGGCCGAACCCCTGAATCCTTCGTGAAAGATTTGCCCGAATACTGAACTGAATCCGAATCCTAATTTACATATGCAAATTATGGGTGGGAAGGGGAAAACATTTTTTACTTCCTTGTTTTTTGACAAAAAGTCACAATTTCCCTCCCCACCCCTAATTTGCATATGCAAATTAGGATTCGGTTCGACCAGGTAGGATTCGGCGAATCCGAATCCTGCTGAAAAAAAGCCTAATCTTGGCTGGATCCCAAAACAAATCCTAGATTCTGTGCATCCCTAGATAAATCTGCCCCTCCAAAATTATCTGGTTGGGCTATTTGGGGCAAAACTCAAATTTTTAGAGAGTTATTAAAGCCCAATGCTGCAAAAAGCCTGAATTCGAGAATCCGCCATCTCAGACCTGCCGAGGTTGTGTATAAATCAATGGCAGAGGTGCCTATCATATTCGATAGTTTCTGTGGTCTGCACTGGAATTAGCCAAAGAAATCTGACCATTTCAGAACCATTTTCAGGGGGAAAAAACATGGGGGGGGGACATATAAATTCAATTTCAGTTTTCACTCAATTTAATCTGTTTTTTATCCAAACCAATTAAATCCAGATTTTTTAATAATAAATAAGGTAAAATCGGGTATGGGAGTTTGGTCTTGTTTTTTTATTTAAATCTCATTTAAATAATGAGATAAATTCAGATTTTAGTAACACCTCCTGAGTGTGACAACACTGACAACATTGACATCCATTAAAAGGGGTTACTAATTACGGGAGTGAGGTGGTGGTTGTCCTCGCTGTCTCTTATATTAGTCATGGTAGTTAAAATATTTAGGCAGTTGGGTTGTCCAGTATTTTCATAAATTACATTATAGAAATATAAGGAATATAGTATAAATAATTATTATACAATATGAAGATAAACACACCTGCGTGGACCCCTATAAATATGTTCTGTACCATTCATAATAGAAGTGCCTACAATATACCTTTAAATTGGGATGACAGTGTTTTTCTGATTTAAATCTGCAGTCTGTCCATTACATTTAAAAGCACACATTTGGAGCTAGGCATATTTTATGCAAGACTGACCTAGAATAATTCACCTGAACATTTTTCCAGAATTAGTAAACTGAATTCCAGATTTCTCTTGGCATTTCCTTTAAATTCCTTGCAAGAGAAGAATAATTTTATTATTCATTACTTCTCTATGGCAGGGATGACAAACACATTCTGCCAGCCGTTGCAAACCAAATCTCCCAACATTCTCGGACAGATGGAAGACTGGGTGCCTGGGATCACTGCTCAAGGAGTCTACGATATAGTGATTTTATGTATGAATCAATTTTTTGAATTTGATATTCGTACCCTTTGGATTTTAACATCAGTTTTCTGTATATATATATATATATACATACAATTGATTTTTTACAGTGAAAACAAAATCAGTATTGGATATTCATTTATCAAAAATAATTTTAGTAATAACTATAGTTACATTTAAAATAGACACATAGGGGCAGATTCATCAAAATTCATGTTTTAATAATAAACAGTACCCCATACTTGATCTTAACTGAGCTCCACGAATCCATATTAAAGGCAAAACAGTTCTTTTGGTTTATTATCCAAATTATGAAGAAAAAAAACCCCACACTTTCTGGATAATAGAACCGACGACTGTTAAAAAACAGTCACAAATAGATAATAGAAAGTTATTGAAAAAAAGGCTTTATTTCTGGTGAACTATCAGAAAACAAATGAACTAGAAAAAGTGTTGGAAGGTGAAAAATCCTTTTAACAAAATACCCGAGACTTCCCCTCCCTTAGACAGTAATTTGTACTTTAACGTAAATTAGTCAAACATTATACTTAAGTATTTAAGTATTTACTGCACACTAAACATTTGACATAAAGCAACATTATTTGAAGGCACAAAGGGAGCCAACAAAACCCCTAGAATAATATGAGATGCATTTCAATGGTAAAAGAATAATTTAATGTGCCTATTCAATGAGCATCACACAGGTTTAAAGCTCTAAAAGGAAAGAACAGTAATACACAGATTGCATAACTGGTTATGGTAAAAAGAATATTGAGAAAAAGCATATGAAAGGGTTGAAAATGTAAATATTCTTCTAGCGAAGAAAGGGGTATCTTCAAAGAAGATTAAGAAGATTTAATACAAATAAAAACAATAAAAAATAACCAAGTATAGATATTAGGGATGCACCAAATGCAGGATTTGGTTGGGATTTGACTGCATCCAAATGCTTCTTGCAGATTGGTCAAATCCTAGGAAGCAGATTTATGGGTTGAACTGGTGAATTTAGAGGATTTTGTAATTTGTCAGAAAAGGGTTAATCAATTAATACATTTATCAAAGCTGAGAGATGAGCCAAACTAAAAACATTCATTTTCAAGGAGTACTCAGTGCTACATACTTACCAAAATTATAGAAATTAGCAATTCAGACAGTTATTTTCTGTGCTGGAACAAATTGATGATTAGGATAGTTGATTATTAAGCCAATTAATTGTATTTATAAGTGATTTATACTCCCCTTTGTTTAAATACATGTCTCTCATACTTTTTATAATACAAGGAAAAAAGAGATATGTTTTAGGGCAACGAAAATAAATTTTAGCCACCAAATCATTAGAGGCAGTCTCACCAACACACGCTTTTTGGCTAAATTTCTTTGTAACATTGCTATAAATAAAGGCGCCAGAAACAAGGACATTGCCTGAAGCAAATATCATCATTCAAACATTAACATAAATGAATATTCCAGGAACCGAGCTGGACCTTGTGAGGTTATGCACTAGGATATAAAGAGGTACAGAATGGGCAGGGGAATAGATTCCTATATTTACATTGAATTGCTATACACTATATTCACAAACTAAAAAGACTTCATGACAAGGGTTTTTTCCAGGATTTTATATCACCTTTAATAGTACTTGCTCAGATTTGATTTACTATCCAAAAACTTCCATATATGGAAGCTGGTCTATTATTTTTTTGTCTTTAAGATGTTGATTTGTATCACTTAGTTGTAATTATGTTGAAAAGTGTGAACATTAGAAAACCAAACAACTTTTTTTTTTTTTTACATAAAAGGTGCCAAATAACATGTCAACTAACAACCAATCCAATAAGTAAATCCAATGCTTAAACAACAAGCTTAGACTTAGCAAAAAGTTCTGTTATTATAACTATTCATCAGCCTGCAAAAGAGGTGAGGCCACTTTTGGAACCTTTTGGCTACTGGCAATTTCCCTGGGATTTATATGTTTTCATTTGGTTTTCCTATCATGTCCCAGAAGCGCTAATGGTCATGCAGGGTCAGCCAATCAGAGCCAGCTGTGCCTTATTTTTACCCTTGTCCTACCTAACTTCCTTGCCTGAGCATTAGCTTATGGAAGTTTGGGCACTGTGACTTGTCTCTAGCTCTCACTCTTCCTGCTCTCACCTTGCCTAAGCCTTGCCTGGTCCTGTCTCTGTGCTTTTTACAATCCACTCCATCTAGTCCTGTTCTTGATTTTCAACCGAACCTTTGTCAAGCTAACTTAACTGCTCGTTGCCTGGAGGCCTCATTTTCTCCCTTTCAGATTCCCTTACAACATGCACTTTTAGGAAGATCACGTTACTTAATTCACACATTGAGAGCTATCATCTTTTTATCTATTATGATTAATTATATTAGATAGTGATTATACTGTTGATCATGTTCATACCCTTCCATTTACGTCTTGTAGTCACCCACCCAATTAGAATGTCAGCTTTATGGAATACGGACATGCACCTGGCACTTGACCTCTGATGTAATTTTACTCCCTAGCTTTGTTTACTGCACTTTCACTGTCGGCACTATAAATAAATGTATTGAAAAAAAATGTTCAGAGTTGCCTACAAGTAGTGATATCCAAATAATTCTGCTTATCTGTTTCAGATGATTATTTTTTAATCAAGTTTTAAGTTTAATGTTCCTGTCTCTGTTGTTTGGCAGCTCAATAATACAGGGGCAAATTCTGAATTGTTACAATTTGTTACATCATTAGTTGACATTTCTCAGCAGCATCCTTGGAAACTTAGCAACTATTGTATCAATTGTAACAGCCACCTTTAATGAAACTCAGGGATGCTCAGCAGGGAGAAAGATAAGAAATTTATCAACTAATGTATAATTTAGAACAATTTACAGAGTTGCTCCCAAAACTGCTTCAGAAGGACACAAGAAGGTAGAAAAATGAAAACTTCAATATTAGAAAAACAGTCACTAATAAAAAGTAATTGAAAAAAAGTATTTATTTGTGAAGAGCAATCTGAAAAACACTTAACTGTTGGAAGGTGAACAGTCCCTTTAAAGGTTGTTCACCTTTAAATTAAATTTTAGTATGGTGTACAGTGGTGTTATTCTGAGGCAATTTGCAATTGGTTCTCATTTATTATTATTTATGGTTTTTTAGTTATTTTTTCTTCAGCAGCTCTCCAGTTTTCAATTTCTGCACTCCAAATTATCCTTGCAACCATCCAATGATTAAATAAGACTGGAATATGAATGAGAAAGTCTGAAAAGAAAGCTAAGTAATAAAAAGTAGCAATAACCTTACAGAGCATTTGTTTTTTTAGATGTGGCTAGTGACACCCATTTGAAAGCTGGAAAGGAAATCAGAAGAAGAAGGCAAATAATTTAAAAACTATAAAAAAAATAAAAAATGAAGGCTGGTTGAAAAGTTACTTAGAATTAAGTTAACTTAAGGGTGAACCACCCGTTTAAGGAACTATGCATGAAATGGAAATCCATGTAGGGTTTGCAACATAACTATAGCAACAGTTTCCCTGTACATAGACCACCTGGCAAAAGATTCATTAATGACGAACACCAAAAATGATGCCAGACAGACTTAAAAAACAAATTTGCCAATAAGCGAATGCACAATTGCACTGATTTTGATGTGCCACTCACTGCTCACTGCACTTGTAGACAAAAAGAAGCCCTGTTATCTTGCAGTATAGTAATATGTTCACCCTTTTTATGTGGATAATGGGTTCCTGACCAAATCTGGGATCAGAAAAGTGGCTTAAAACACAAAAAATAGTTTTATATGAGAAAGTATACAGCTTTCTAATATAACAGTGAACCTATCATTGTCTTTGCATTACATATGCACATCTATCACTATCATTTATTGGCAGGCTTTGGTTGACCTGTATGACTTTAGATATAGCTAATAAAACCAATTTACATCAGATCTATGGAGGAATCATATGCTGTCAGTAGTCCAGTGTATTTTTTATTTGGATGCAAATGATTACTTGCCCTCTTTGCATCTCAAGAATCTGACTTGACAACAATGACATTAGACAGTGATGTTTTCTCTAGTCGACAGCCACGTTTATCACATTAATATAAATGATGGAAGAAGCCTGGGCAGCTAGCCAAACCACTGCTTCATAAGAGTCGAATTCTAAAATGCTGTTCTTCCCTAGAAACCAAGTCCAACCCTGCTAAGTGCACAGGTAAAGGCCTAATAATAACGGACTGTCCAGCTTTACTAATTAATCATGTTTGATATTTTTCGTATTTAACTATGCTCTCATTTACTTTTTCATGTCCTGCTACTGATCTGCGAATATAAGCACATTTTAATCAATACACAGATATTAGGCATACAAACTGCAGATTGATTGCATTGAAGTCAATAGGCATAAAAAAAAATTTTTTCCGTGCAACAATTTTTTCTGCGAGCAACAATTTTTCTTGCTCCAAATGTATAAAAGTCAATGGCCATTTTTTCTTATGGCAACTTTTTTGTCTCTGCGACATTTTTGTCTCAGTGACTTTTTTTAGTCTCGTGAATTTCTCTGTGGCAAATTTTTGCTGCAGTTTTGCAAAAAAAAATTGCAGATGGTGAAATGTGAAATTTTGCTGTGAATCCATGGCTGGTGAAAACATTCACTCACCACTAACTTTAAAGTCAAAATGTCATAATAACAATTCTATTTTACTATATTTATGGCTCAAATTATATTACATAGAACAATTCTTGTTCCATTGCTTGCAGTACAACTGCAAAAAAACACAAAACTGGACATGTTTACAAAACCTTGCAGCTTGAAGCTGTGGGAGCTATACTTATTTTTTGAGATCTATCAATAAGATAGAATATCCTAGTGTATTCTGAGCTGAACTAAACATTATTTAAATCCGGTCCTTGCGAGTACTGAATTGTTTGTATATGCATTTTCTCTTGGTCTTGTAAAATTTCTGAGCCTAATTGCATCCATGTTCTAGGTTTGGTTTATCCTATTATACAACTAGGGATGTAGCGAACTGTTCGCGCGAACTTCGACTGTTCGCGTCCGCCGAATGACGTTCGCCAATATGAGTTCGCGTTCGATTCGAACAAAAATCGTTCGACCATTCGACCATTCGATTCCTTCGACCGCTAAAATCGAAGGATTTTCGTTCGAATCGAACGATCGAAGCCATTCGATTGAATGAAATCATTCGATAGAATGGCTTCGATCGTTCGATTCGAATGAAAATTGTTCGATCGAACGATTAAAATCCTTCGATCGTTCGATCGAACGATTTTGCGGGTGTTCGAAGTTCGCGAACTGTTCGCGAACTGTTCGCATTTTTTGCCGGTGTTCGCGAACGACGTTCGCGAACACATAAACGGCAGTTCGCTACATCCCTATATACAACATGGGTGTCATTACTTTCCTAACAATGTGCACTGGATTATCACGAGGAAGAGGCTTCCATAATGTGACTGCTGGTATCTTTACCTGGATATAATTAGGGAACAGGTAAAATGACCGCGTCATAATAGGCCTTCTTTAAAATAAGATATTGGCCAGTGCTTTGTTATGGGACAAAATAATTGGTACTTAGATCTGAGAGTAATATAACATGGAAGAGGAGGCTGTAGCAAACAGTATTTATTGAAGTTCAATAGAGGGTGTGGTAATCTTAGTTTAAACAATACCCAAATGTCCATGAACATGAAAAGTAATTGCAAATAACTTGTTTAATACATGACCTCAGGACCTGGGGTTTTCTGGATAACAGAATCATATAAAGATTAAATAAACCCAATAGGCTGGATTTGCCTAATAAGGATTAATTATATCTTGGTTTGGATCAAGTACAAGTTAGTGTTTTTGGGGGCTATTTATCAAAGGAGAGTTTTTTATACCTTGAAATGAATTTGAATGAACTGACAACTCGAATGGTTTCTCATTTAAGAAAAAACTTGAATGGAAAAAACTTGAATCAGGTTTGGGGTTAACAACCAGAAAACTCAAATTGATCAGTGAAAAAATAAAATTAATTGCTCAAATTGATAAAGTTTTTGGGAAAACCCCTCAAAACTCGAACATCGTGAAGGCTATTAACATCTTCAAATGATTTAAGGGACCTCTGGCCATGACTCATAAAAACCTAGAAAATCACCTTGAAAACTCGAATTTACATGGCAAACACAACTCAAACCTAAATAAATAACCCACTTAATGTTACAGAGATAAAGGAAATCATTTTTAAAAATTTGGATAAAATGAAGTCTATGGGAGATGCCCTTTCTTTAGTTTGAAGCTTTCTGGATAACTGGTTTCTGGATAATGGATCCCATACCTGTATTGGAAATGTGTTAGAATATATGTGCAACCCTAATTTGGTTACTGTCTCTTTAAATAGCAACCAACCCTTGGCAATCCAGGGGCCCTTATTCCCTTTTGTGTATGAAATGTACTGGGAGCTGGGAGCACACCTTAGGGAGGTTCCACTAGGAAAAATAAAACTCACAGTTTGCAAATGAAACAAATATAAACTTTATATAAAACAGTAGTGAAAGAACTTGGGCAATCTAATACACTATGCACTCTGTGAATTGTGTATTGACACAGTTCTTTTTATTATCAAAGTCCCAATCCTCTGGAAGGGGTTAATAACCACACAGTTCAGTTCAAATGGAATGTCCCTTCCCCAGAGCTCTTATATCCCAGGTAGTGCTACCTTTCCCAAAAGTACCTCTCCCTTTGGAAAGACACTCCACATGGCAGGTGAATGCACAAGACTTGTCTTCAAGATTGGGGCTCCAAGCTTGTATCCTTGCCAGTATCCTCCCCTGGGTGGCTCATTCAACTGGGTGCTCTCAGAGGCAGTCATACTGGAGATTACAGGCTGCTCTGCAGCAGGATCAATCTCACCAGTGGTGCCTTTCTCCTCCTAAGTCTCTAGCAGCTTGGCAGGGAACAGGATGGTCTCTCTCTGTACTTCTAGGGATGCAGCAGCTTCTCTACACTGGACAGTCTCACAAGAACTGGTTCTGTCTGGATGTTGCAGCATACAACCCCTGTTAAGCTCTGTTGGAGACCCTGTACAATTGGCTCCAAAGTCAGGCACTCACTCTCTACCAAGGATGCACTGGGGCACCAGCCAATCGGATGGCTCTCCAGTCTGTAACTGGGCTGGATGATGTCACAGACAGAAAAAACAGAAGAAGGATTTGTCTGATCCCCTACACATGGGTGGTTAATATGAAGGCCTCACAATAGTCATTGACCTTGAGAACAGAAAAGTGCTGATGTGATCTGTATGGTCTCCAAAGCTCTAAAACAAGGTTGATTTAGTGATACAAATAAAAGGCAGTAGAAAACAGAAAACCCATCACATGCTATGTATAAATAAGATTCTAGTTCCCTCTCTCTAATCAAATGAGAACTATAGGAAAACAAGCATCATGTATGGGTTAAAAATCTTAAAGAAGGGGGTCGTATGAGAGAATAGGCACTGGCTAGTTCAGGAGATTTGGATAAATCCAACTGTAATTCAGTAGTCTCTGTGCTAGGGATTAGATATGTATCCTTAATCATGAACTGCCCATAAAAGGAGAGGATTAAGTTATAGGGCCCAGTTTTATTTCCTGTGAATTCTTAAGTAACAAAATGTAAACAGTTTTTTTTGTTTGTAGTTTTACTTAAAGGAATGGCAAGCACCCACTATTTATTTAATGTTTTTTTCTTGTTTAATATATATTTAAAATAATTGAAATTTGTGCACCTCAATGCTTCTGAATGTTTATTGTTGTACTTGAATAAATGTGTATATTTTGCAACCATAGGGTAGTACATGAAGCCAGGGCTGAAACTAGGGGTAGGCAGGGGGGGGCACACTTTAAGGGGAATTTTTTCTAAACCTTTTTTGCATTTCTTTTTAACAGTTTTTCAATTTTTAAACCACCTGTTCCAAATCACCTTGACAATGATTCGTACTGCAGGCAGAAGCACTTCTCACCTCCCTGTTGGCAGCTGCTGGCACAGGTACATGATTATGGGCAATATCTTGGATTCTGCTTGCACAGGTAAACAGGTGATTAGGGGCAATATGATAGATTTTTGGCTGTTGCTGACAGAGATACATATTTGGGTGCAATATGATAGATTATTGGCTGCTGCTGGCACAAGTACATACTGTATTTGGGGCAATATTGTGGATTTTTTGGCTGCTGCTGGCACAGGTACAGATTGGGTGCAACATGAGGGATTGGCTGCTGTTGGTTCAGGTACATGGGGCAATATGGTGTCTGCTATCACAGGCACACAGATGTTTGGGGCAATGTGATGGATATTTGGCTCCTGCTGGCAAAGGTACAAATTAGGGGCAATATGGTGGATTTTTTTGGCTGCCACTGGCATAGGTACAGATTGGGGTTAACAATATGATGTATGTTTTGGTTTATGATGGCACAGGTAGAGAGTAGGGGATTTGTGGACAATCTGAGGGATTGACTGCCATTGGCATAAGTACAAATGGGAGCAATATGATAAGTGCTGGCATAGGTATATGGGGCAATATGAATGATAAGGTGGGAAATGGTAATACATGACTGGGTGGGGGGGGGGGGCACTGATTGAAGCCCTAACCTAGGGTGCCAAAATACCTTGGCCCAACCCTGCATGAAATAGTCATTTAAGTACATGGAATATTTAGGCTGTCATTTTGGCTCTTCTGATGAATGTAATCAATTTTGTATTTCACAGTTTGATACGCTCTGTTATTTTTATTGATATTCCTACTGTGTTTTTTTGCTATATTTTAAACCGTATGAACCTTTTTATATAATCTATTTATGAATGTAATATATTTTAGTTATGATCTAGATATTAAAATGGTGTGAAATGGAATTAAAAAATGAATCAGTTTGTCAATTTAAAACCAATATATTAAAAAAATTGTTTTGGCGATTAAAAGGCAGACTAAACTCATATGTCACCTAAATACTTAAAGTGGCAAGCAAAGTACAAAATAAAGGAGCTCATGCAGTCTGCCATGTTTCTAAACACTGAAAATTCAGCTGAAATGAGTTTGTGCCACTCCATCAACAGTATATTGCTAAACTGCATTTATGTTGATTGCATCCGTTATGGGAGCTGGAAAAATTAATTAGCATGTAGTTCATTAGGCACAAGTCAGCTGTAGTATGTAGTAGCACCAGACAAAGAAAGGTTCCTAAGGAAAGTGCCCAGTCTTTTTAAATGAGCATAGCATGTATATCTTACCTTAAAAGGTAAATAACATTATATCTTTATTATATCTAAAAATATTACACTTGTTAAGCTATTATGACTTGACCTACATAGAAGGAAAATATTATCACTGGCTTCACAATTATGTTGTGAGCTAATGGTGGAGAAAACATTTTCATAATGCATATCTTTATCAGTAATTGCATGAACTTTACTTCACAATGACAGAAAAAATATTAAGTGGATATTTACAAAAAGACCAATTAGCTTACAATTATGCTGCAATATTTACATATATGGGATCTAATTGCTAGAAACCCATTATTCATAAAGTGCCAAAAAATTCAGCAGTGACATTTTCCTTAGAGTCCTATTTAAATGGACTTTGTACACAGTGTTAACTTGCATAACGCGCATATTTTTTAGACATTTGATTGATTTTAGTGGACTTAAACCATAGTTCTTCCATTTAAATCATATGTAATCAAGCAGAAGTTTTAGAAAACCAAATTATTTGGAAAAGAGAGTATTTAGGGGAAAAGTGGATGACCAGCAAGGTGGACGGATTTTGTTGTAACAATTATTTTTTGTTTTAATTATTAATTCATTATTTATTTTAGATATATTTGTCACCCATAATTAGGGCTATATCACAAAATATATGTCTCTTACAGCACTACATCTGACATATTTTTGTTCAAGGTCTCATAGACCTTGCATCAAATGTGGCATCATCAATGAGTGCCCCACCATGATCACACAGCAGGGGAATGTCAACATTCACTTTAATCCAAAAAGCTATTATTCCTATAAGAAATGATTCACCTTATAATGGGGGCAAGTAAGTGCATTACTTGTTTTAAGACTTTTATTAAAAATGTATTTTATACTATTTGGGGCTCCATTCCTGCTCCTGTGATTGAATGACACCTAGATTTATCAAGGGTTGAATTTCAAATTCATGTGAGTTTTTTTAAAATCACATGACTTTGATTTTACTCAAAATTCGATTGGGGGTTATTTATTAAAGAAATCGAATAAACTCAAATTGAGTTTTTTCTCCGAAAAAAACCCTCAAATGTCTGGCGTTTGAGGCCCAAAACATGTAGTGTTTTGTAGCTACTAATAAATTACATTGCGGTAGATATTCTGCCTTGGACTGCTCTCCTCATTCTATTGGCTACGCTTATACTGAAGACTTGCGGTAAAGTCTTAGAGGAAAGAAGCACCATTGCATTTAAAATTTGGCAGTGCGCTGAAGTAATCTATTACAGTGATCTTCAAATTGGTCCCAGGACCTCTGCCATTGACTAATACATGATTTTTTCAGGATTTAGGTGGCGAATCATCTAATTTGAATTCTTAAAGGGCGAGACTTTGATAAATCTCGAAAATCAAATTCAATTTTTTTTAACAATTTGATTTGAGTTTGGAGAATTCACCAGTCAAATTTGACAGTAGACAGTGGACCATAAAAAATTTGAATTAAAATTTTTAATTTGACCCTAAATAAATCTGACCCCTAGCATAATACTTTAAGTTTGATCTTGATCTGCCTACTAAAAACTCCATGAATAATAGTAATGCATTTTGTCTAATATGGTCTAGCATCATTTGATGTTTTACATTTTGTCCCTATTTAGGACCTAAGATACAAAGTTAGTTTACAACCGACCTCACCCCTAGCCCAGTGATCCCAAACCAGTTGCTCTTCAACCCCTTGGATGTGGCTCCCAGTGGCCACAAAACAGTTGCCTATTTTTCAATTCCTTGCTTAAAGGCAAGCTTTAGTTACATAAAAAACCATGTGCAATGCCGAACAGAGTCTTCTGTTGGCTGCAAGTCCACATAGGAGCTACCAACACCCAATCACAGCCCTTATTTGGAAGCCCCAGGAAATTTCTGCATGTTTATGTTGCTCTCCAACATTATTTTACACTTGAATGCGGTTCATGGGTAAAAAAATGTTGGGGACTCCTGCCCTGGCCCATTCTTAAAGATCTGGTACAGCAACATGGATTAACACAGAGATTAGTAAATGTTAGGCCAGGGGTGCCTCAATACCTCTATAAACTACAGCACAAATATAAACAGATTTTTTACTGCACCCATTTTTTCTAGTGCTACTGACTCAATCTTATTAATTATAGTCATTTGTCAATATTACTTGTAATTTTCTCCATTTCCCCCTTTATACGTATTAGCAAAACCCATCCCCTTGTGAAAAGTTTTACATTAGGACAAACTGCTACTTAATAACATAAAAAATAAGTTTATGAACCTATTTATCACTGCATTTTGTTCCTGGCCCATTTTTTATAGCTTTGCCAATAATTTGTAATTGTCATGCAAAATATAACTCTTATAATTCTCTCTTTTGTTAAAGTTTTTAAAAGTTGTGTGTATGATTAAAAAAAAGTTTAGACATCAATAAAAATAAGTTAATATTAAGTTAGGTCACTTCTAACATAAGGATCCCAGCATGCAGTCTGGAAATGTGTGCAAAAAGCTTGTAGAAACCAGATGTGACTTTTTTTCTGCTTGAGTGGCATTAGTAAACATAAGATTAAATAAAAATAAAAAGTAAGAAGCACAAAATGAAAAGTGCTACAAGGACAACAGCCTTCACATATACAGCAGTGATGAAAGGGGGAATAAATAAGAAGAAAAGAAAGTGAAATTTAAAATAAGAGGGGAATATACACCTTTTCTAACATGAGCAAAACAAAACGTATATTAAGAATACATTCTGTGTATACTCCACATGTTCTATATTTCTTTGTTTTTTCTACTAACTACCTGCTTTGTGTTTGTCTGACTTAGTTTAGACTCGGATAATAAGATTTGCATAAACAACACCTTTGTTGGCTTACAGTATGCAAGGGTTTATCTTTAGCTCAAGAAATAACATAACACATATATTTTCCTTAATTAAAAACAATGAGCATGTTCAACATGTATGTATGTATGTATGTATGTATAATGCAGTACAAAAGCAGGATCCAAGGAGTACAATAGAAAGCACCCAAGAACTACGTTTAGGGAATTTTTAGGCAAATTAAAATGGGACAGATTCGCTTATCACTAAAGGCTACTTCCAAGTGCTGTTTGCTGAGCTGTACATAAAAATGTATTTTATACTATTTGGGGCTCCATTCCTGCTCCTGTGATTGAATGACACCTAGATTTATCAAGGGTTGAATTTCAAATTCATGTGAGTTTTTTTAAAATCACATGACTTTGATTTTACTCAAAATTCGATTGGGGGTTATTTATTAAAGAAATCGAATAAACTCAAATTGAGTTTTTTCTCCGAAAAAAACCCTCAAATGTCTGGCGTTTGAGGCCCAAAACATGTAGTGTTTTGTAGCTACTAATAAATTACATTGCGGTAGATATTCTGCCTTGGACTGCTCTCCTCATTCTATTGGCTACGCTTATACTGAAGACTTGCGGTAAAGTCTTAGAGGAAAGAAGCACCATTGCATTTAAAATTTGGCAGTGCGCTGAAGTAATCTATTACAGTGATCTTCAAATTGGTCCCAGGACCTCTGCCATTGACTAATACATGATTTTTTCAGGATTTAGGTGGCGAATCATCTAATTTGAATTCTTAAAGGGCGAGACTTTGATAAATCTCGAAAATCAAATTCAATTTTTTTTAACAATTTGATTTGAGTTTGGAGAATTCACCAGTCAAATTTGACAGTAGACAGTGGACCATAAAAAATTTGAATTAAAATTTTTAATTTGACCCTAAATAAATCTGACCCCTAGCATAATACTTTAAGTTTGATCTTGATCTGCCTACTAAAAACTCCATGAATAATAGTAATGCATTTTGTCTAATATGGTCTAGCATCATTTGATGTTTTACATTTTGTCCCTATTTAGGACCTAAGATACAAAGTTAGTTTACAACCGACCTCACCCCTAGCCCAGTGATCCCAAACCAGTTGCTCTTCAACCCCTTGGATGTGGCTCCCAGTGGCCACAAAACAGTTGCCTATTTTTCAATTCCTTGCTTAAAGGCAAGCTTTAGTTACATAAAAAACCATGTGCAATGCCGAACAGAGTCTTCTGTTGGCTGCAAGTCCACATAGGAGCTACCAACACCCAATCACAGCCCTTATTTGGAAGCCCCAGGAAATTTCTGCATGTTTATGTTGCTCTCCAACATTATTTTACACTTGAATGCGGTTCATGGGTAAAAAAATGTTGGGGACTCCTGCCCTGGCCCATTCTTAAAGATCTGGTACAGCAACATGGATTAACACAGAGATTAGTAAATGTTAGGCCAGGGGTGCCTCAATACCTCTATAAACTACAGCACAAATATAAACAGATTTTTTACTGCACCCATTTTTTCTAGTGCTACTGACTCAATCTTATTAATTATAGTCATTTGTCAATATTACTTGTAATTTTCTCCATTTCCCCCTTTATACGTATTAGCAAAACCCATCCCCTTGTGAAAAGTTTTACATTAGGACAAACTGCTACTTAATAACATAAAAAATAAGTTTATGAACCTATTTATCACTGCATTTTGTTCCTGGCCCATTTTTTATAGCTTTGCCAATAATTTGTAATTGTCATGCAAAATATAACTCTTATAATTCTCTCTTTTGTTAAAGTTTTTAAAAGTTGTGTGTATGATTAAAAAAAAGTTTAGACATCAATAAAAATAAGTTAATATTAAGTTAGGTCACTTCTAACATAAGGATCCCAGCATGCAGTCTGGAAATGTGTGCAAAAAGCTTGTAGAAACCAGATGTGACTTTTTTTCTGCTTGAGTGGCATTAGTAAACATAAGATTAAATAAAAATAAAAAGTAAGAAGCACAAAATGAAAAGTGCTACAAGGACAACAGCCTTCACATATACAGCAGTGATGAAAGGGGGAATAAATAAGAAGAAAAGAAAGTGAAATTTAAAATAAGAGGGGAATATACACCTTTTCTAACATGAGCAAAACAAAACGTATATTAAGAATACATTCTGTGTATACTCCACATGTTCTATATTTCTTTGTTTTTTCTACTAACTACCTGCTTTGTGTTTGTCTGACTTAGTTTAGACTCGGATAATAAGATTTGCATAAACAACACCTTTGTTGGCTTACAGTATGCAAGGGTTTATCTTTAGCTCAAGAAATAACATAACACATATATTTTCCTTAATTAAAAACAATGAGCATGTTCAACATGTATGTATGTATGTATGTATGTATAATGCAGTACAAAAGCAGGATCCAAGGAGTACAATAGAAAGCACCCAAGAACTACGTTTAGGGAATTTTTAGGCAAATTAAAATGGGACAGATTCGCTTATCACTAAAGGCTACTTCCAAGTGCTGTTTGCTGAGCTGTACCATTTGGTATTGCCGTGACGAATGATTATAATGTTTGTGTTTTATATCAGATAGGAAATATAAAGAGAACAATGTTTTAGCGTGTTCATGACTTCTGTTTGTAACAGACTTACTTTAATATATAGTACTATAATACCCTTTCAGTTTTACTCAGTACAGTATAACGATGCAGTTTCTAGCTTTAACAGTTTTAGGATGCTAAAAGCTGTATGTCAGACTGAAGAAAAACTGGACAGTTATCTTCCTGTTGGAGCCAAACTGTCCAATACATGAATTTATTCATTAATTCAGGGTTCTGGATCAGGCAGGTGAACCAGTTAATCCATTAGAAAATGAATTAACCAACTGCCTCATCCAATCAGGAACTTGATTTTTTTAGGAGTTGAATACATAGGCAGAGCTAAGATTCCATGCTCTTCTATGCCAGTTAACTAACATAGCACAATTTTGTACAGATTTATACTTAGTATCCCTTCTAAGCTTACAGCTGTACAATCAACTATGTCTTCTGGAAATTCGGAAATATATATAAAATAAGCTACTAAGAATAGATAAAAGAAATGAAATGCCCTGCATGACATATGCTATGAGAAACTATTTTTGATGGGACAACTACATCCTGGCCCTGCCAAATGGGACAAAAGTATTTTTACATTTCAACAATGATCGTTATGTCTCTTTCTTTTCAAACTGTTTTCTGTAGATTCTGAGTTTTGAAGGAAGACAATAGAAGCTGATTTTTTTTCTAATCATAATGGCAGAGAGCATGCAAATAAATACAGAGTTTATGGTTTCTAAAAAGAACAAATAAAATGGGATATGTGTCAAAGCTCTGTGGAAAAGAAGAACGTCATCTTCATTATGTGCAAGTTGGCATCGCTGTGAAAAGGTGGCTTGAATACATTTTGCATTTGCTGTCTTAGCTTCATTTGCATTGGTAAGAAGTATCTGGAGTGGATCAGGAGACAGATGACAAGAGATCTCCTTATCTTTCATTCATATGCAGTGGGTTGATTAAATGTTTGCAAAGGGAAAAATAAAACAAAGAAGATAAATTAGTGAATCACTATAAAAGGGTGATATTTACAAAGCTGCCAGACTGGGCTTATTACAGCTAGTGGTACAGCTTAATGGCTTAATGTAAACCTTTAAACGGAAAGTTATACCTTAGAAAAAAAGCAAATCATAAATGTTTAACTCTATTTAACTGACAGCCGCCACCTTCAGATAATCAAAACCTTTGTTCATAAAGTGCATGGCCTAAAGTGACAAGTCAGAGGATTAGTTTAACCACCCAGCTTTTTTAGTACAGGACCCTAATGTATTTCCAGAGGGCATCTCGCCCCATTGCAGAATATATCCACTGTTTCTCCTTTTCTCTTTTGACCTGACTCTCATATAGCATAATCTAAAGATTACTGCATCTAGCATACAGTAGCTTCAGCAGACATAAATCTGACATACAAATCTTATCTATAAACTGCTCCACTGCTGTATGATACATTTTACAGCATCAGCTGTCAAAGACCTGATAACTGACACTAGTGTTTACATTTCTATGTTACTCTTTGCTACAGACAGCATAGCAAGATCAGAGACCCCCCACAACCTTAACATACTCAATGACAAGTAAAATTGTACTTTTCTTGTTCACAACAGCTTAACACTAATTGCAGAGGACATGTAAATAGTTAATCAAACTTCTAGTCTTGGCAGTCAGACCTTACACTAATATACCTTGGAAAAAAACCCTCAAACCACAAGTCTATTTTTAACACCAGCTCCCCCCTAACATGGGCATGAAGAATTATTGTATTACAGTACTGCCAACCCATCCAGAATTACTTGGGCTTCTCTCAGAGTTACACCCCAGACTGAGGTGAACCTGGAGGCATTGTCAGGAAGAAAATTCCCTCCAAGGCAATGAAATACAGCTATGGAAATAGTTATCTGGAAACCAGTTATCCAGAAAGCGCCAAATTACAGGAAAGCCATCTTCTAAAAAATTTTAAAAAATGATTTAATTTTTCTCCATAATAATAAAACAGTACCTTGTACTTCTCCCCAGCTACAATATAATGAATCCTTATTTATGGCAAAACTATCCTATTGAGTTTTATAAATGGTTCAGTGATTTTTTTAGTAGACATAGACACTTATTACTACAACTTGAATTAATCTCAGTTTTTTTATGAAAACAAAGATGACCAATCTCCCTTCCTGGATTTGAACTATTTTATCAATCATTTTTCTCGATAAAATTGGAGAGACAAAACTAAGCATCAATTCATATCATTGACAACTCAAACTCAACGTTATCGAATTTTCACGGGGAAAATTTTACTTTTTAACCCTGATTATATTGGATGATCCAGTGCAGATCACAATGTTAAGATACAACTTCAGGGACATCTATCATTGACTTCTACAGACTTGAGATGGAGGATTTTATCAGCTTTTAGGTATAATAAATCTCTAAAAATGTATTTTCCTCATAAAAATCTCGACCAGAAAAAATTGAGGTTTAATAAATGGGCCCCTTAGGGCATGTTGATCCAAATTATGGAAAGAACCCTTATCCGGAAAACCCCAGGTCCCAAGCATTCTGGTTCCTATACCTGTATGTGGTTTTAGTAGAAAAACATGCATTGTTTTCTAAACCCTGAATAAAAAAGCATATTTAAACTCACATTTTACATTTTAATGTCTTTTTTTTTTTCAAGAAAAATGCTGTGAATGTGATCACTCGAATAGTCACAATTTACTAAAGAAAAAGAACAATGGGAGAAGTCCCAATGATTTGTTTATGTGTGCTGGGTTTTTGGCAATACCCTGAAGTTTTCAGAGTTTTCGGGTGAAAATTTTTCACGTTATTTCAGATTTTTTCCCACAAACAAAACTTTCAGGAAAGTGTATTAATAAATAGGTCCAAAAAACCTGTGCGGATGTGGTCGAGTTTTTTTCAGAAATTATTGAGAAAAATTCGGACTTTGATAAATAACCCCCTAAGAGTCTGAGTCTGGCAGCTCAGTAATTCCGGCGCAAACACCAGAGACAGAGACATTAAACATTTAACTTAGATTTTGGAAAAACAGAAAAAAAAATGGGAAGTAAATGAAAATTCTGAGGAACAATCTGAAATCAACTGAACTGAAAAAAAGTGTTTGGTAGGTGAACAACCCCTTTAATTAAGCGCACTAGGCTGTGATAATTCTTTGTAGTATTCCTAACTGTGCCCCCATTGATTTTAATGCAATCATATTTTTTATATGTACTATGCCCAATTATGCTTCTGGTATATAAGTGCCTGGAGTGATTGAATACCTGCTCTGTTTCTTTAATGTACTGTTGTAGATTGTGCTTACTGACAGGACTATAGGTGGCCATGCACGGGCAGATAAAGTTGCCGATATCGGTCGTTTGGACCAATTTGACAGCTTATCTGTCTGTGTATGGGGGCTTCCAATGGGTCTTCCCGATCGATATCTGGCCAAGGTTTGATTTTTAACCGACCAACCCGTCGGAGCCCCTTGGAGTATCGCAAGTTTGCGGTACAGACAAGGGTTCAGGAAAAGGCATAGTCAAATCCAGGCAGTAGTTCAATAGGAAGGCATATACATTGCAAAGTCAAGGTACAAGCAGGGTCAAAAGTCCATGAATGCAATAAACACGAATTTAGGAACACCCAGGAATGCTAAAAACAAATCCTATAAACTGGCATCAAACCAGCATCCTGGGTGTCCTTTTATTTTGAATTTGGCGGCAAAATGCGGTATCATGACATCACACGTTTGCGTGCTGACATAAATGCACCGGTGTCCTAATCCACGCGACAACCAGCGCCATCTTGGGTTTGCCGCGACTGAGAACAGGAGCGCCGCGGAGCACTCATAGCAACTATTATGACAGTATAAGACAAGGAGGGGGTTAACATGTGATATGTCAGTCCAGGGTACAGCACGGCAGCACAGGCCACACCAGGGCTGGTCCATCTGTTGGTAGTTGGAGGATTACAAAGTCTAATGTTGTTAAAAAGAAGGAAATTATGGTTGTCAGGAATCTTTAGAAGGTATATTTGTTTATGCAGCAATAGAAGGGTAACCAGTCAACCAGGCTTTTTGAGCAATACAGTGATAATGCAACAATATGAGCTATCAGGCAGGGACGAAACTAGGGATAAGCAGAAGAGGCCCCTGCAAAGGGTGCAACGATGTGGGGGTGCTGGCCAGGAGTCTGTTCAAGGTTCTTCTGCCTACTCCTAGCCCAGATTCACTCCCTTCTACCGTTCTGTCACTCACCCCTGCCCTTCCTCCCTCCCCTTCATTGTCCCCCCCTCATTTGCATACGCTATTGCATGTGCTTGCATGTGCGGATGACTTGCAGACAGGGTTGCCTAGGCCACCCAGTCGGCTCGTCCCAGGCCTGCAATCAGGTAAAATGATCCTAGCACAGCAGGAAATAACTCAATAGAAACTATTAAAAATATTAACAAAGAATATGAATAATATTCTTTGTTTTCACCCAGCCAGGTGAGGGACACTGCAAGGAGGATCCTGTCTATAGAGAAACACCCCCCTTAACACTGAGGCCTCTATGTTGGGTTGTCAGGCGTTGACCTGTGTACAACTAGGGTACTAACTGACTAACCTCCTGTTGGAATTTGGGCTGCTCTTTTCCCTGACTGGCACTAAGTAGGTGCTGACGTACTCCTATAACACAAGCTTAGCCAATCCTAGATAAAAACTAAGAGTGGATTTCCTTGGGGGTCCTACACCATATGCACTTGAGTGAGTGATTCTTAATAACTGGCTGTTGCCATTCCTTGAAGGTCCCAAAAGAAAGAACAAACTCCTCTTCCCTTCCTATAATCATGTTTTGATACATGAAAAAATTTATACAGTGACACCTACTGGCAAGGTGTCAAATATCCACCTTAAATAAGCAGAATATTATGGGGGTTATTAGCTGAAGGTTGAGTTGTGCTTTCTCCAAAAAACTTAGTTCTTCAAGTGAAGTTTCACTAAAAAATGAATTTTTCGAGAAGAAAAAAACTTGAATTTTTCACAATTTATTATGACCTAAAGATGCAAAAAGTCCAAATTCAAAATACTCCAGCTAAAACCTGTCGAACCTATGTAAAAGTCAATGGCAGAGGTCCCTTTAACCTTATGAAGATGCTTTTTTCCTTCATGATTTTTGGGTGTTTTGGGGTGTTTGACGTTGGTTTGCACTGGAAAAAGCGAAAAAATTCAAGGTATTAAAGGTTTTTTGGCATACAAACTAACTAAATTCGAGGTATTCAAGTTTTTCCCTGATTGCATTCAACCAAGTTTTACATTTGGATTTTTCATAAATAAGCAAATTTTTGAGTTTAAATTGAGTTTAAATTGTGAGAAATGTAGAAAAAAAAACCTCACAAACCTCACAAACTCGACCTTTTATAAATAACCCCCCTTAATCAGTGTTGGGTAGGTCAACCTTAAGGGTTATACTTGGATTATGCAAAGCCTGCCATTATAACAGCTTTCGCAATATGGCTCCTGTCTGCTTGCTGTGATTGTGATTTCAAAAGAATAAAGCAAACAATATTTCAAAATTGTTATAGTGTAATTAACGGTATTTTTGCCTGACTAGCACAATAGAATAGGTTTTGAAATTATTTCTTAGGTTGACAGGTGCCCTTTAATGCAATTTAATGCAGTCTTATTAAATTGGGGAATTAATATCCAAAGTCCAAACAAGCCCTTAACTTTACACAAAAGTACAAGCACAAGGCATTTTAGGGAAACAGTCAATAGACTTTAGATTCTCTGCTTTGCCCTGTGCCCAATAAAAACAAGTCAGACATATATGTAGGAGAAAAAATACCAAAACTAACTCTCTGATTATCCAGCATTTTACAAGCAATTATATCACAAAAGCGACAACATGATTTATTACTCAACTGAGGCTACATCTCTGTGATCAGCTCTGCTGTGTGCCTCCCTGGGGCAATTAAGAAATGTAAATGGCTGCCTATGGAACAAAAGTTAACCAATAAAATGCAGAGTATAGTTTTTTTTCAGGACTATGCATTAGTGAGTCCAAGTTCATTTTAAAACTTCTCAATTACTCGGCCACTAAATGTTTTGTTGCTTAATGGTTAATGGGAAGATCCTTCATTTCTTGGACTTTTTTTAACCAATGCTTGGTGATCTGAACACTAACACGTCTAAGCTCTGTTTTATTTTTTCTACTTTGTATTGTTGGGACTAGATTTGTGGATATTGATGGGATTCAGAAGAAAGCAGGAAAAAAACAAGAATAAATGTGAGAAACTGAAATGCTAAGAGACAGCAAAGAAAATAATGCAGGCAACAATGCATAAGGATTACTGACGATGAAAAGGAAAGAAGGGAGCGAAATCAGGAAAAGACTGTGACTGGAAAGCCGAGAAAGACTGTGACTGGAAAGCCAAGAGCAAGGGTTGAAGGAGAGAATGCAGAAAGGTAATGAGAGGAGGAGGGTGAACTACAACGTAGCCGAATGCCGAATTACTATCGACTTCAGACCGGAACAATTTGTCAGAGGCTGTAACTCTAACTGCAGCCGTCCCTCAGAGCCAATCAGTACACGGTACTGACGGATTTTTTACAATGTTACATAAAAAGCCACAAAATGAAAACTCCTGGGCAGCTAAAATAGACTGCAGGGCGTCAGCCTGCAGAGGGCTTTATGACTCGTGCCTAAGCTTTACAACCCTTTAAAGCCCAGAAGCTTCCCGGAGCAGTTCTAGGAGTCAGACAAAATAAACGCTTAGCCGAGGGGCAATGCTAAACCTGCAGTCAAAAGAGCATTCAAAATAGTTTTTGGTAAATGTCTTTTGACCTAATGGATAACTTGAAGGTCACTCAAAATAAGCCTTAAAGCTCATTAGAGCCTAGGAAAACAGCCATGGGAATTTAATTTAATACAGGACTGTTAAACAGCCAAGAGCATTGTATTCTACTGAGTGCAGCGATATTGTTCAGACACGATTAGGCATTGTATGGAAATACCTGAATGTTGCTGTCCTTACCTTATCTATTTAAGGAGAAAATGACAAGGTCAATGCCAAGCTATAAGGCACTTATAAGTCAAAGATTTTAACTTCAGATATGGACGAACCCCTTGGCTTTGACCAAGAGCAATTAGCTGACCACATACTGCAGATTAGTTCTTAAGTGGATGCACATACTGAGACATCAGAGTTTGAAGTTAGAGCTTTGGAATCGATAAAGAGCAACAGCCCCATAACAATTATATTTAAATACATATCATTCAGCTGCTGCAACTGCAAATGACAAAATTTAAAAATAACAATTTCACTAAAGGGGAGGTTCCTTTAAGACACCCCCATGTTCAGCAGGTGGAGGCCAAAGAGCAACAGCCATGAAAATTATTAAGGTCCAGCAAGGTAAACATCCCACCCAGGGGATAGGTTACAATTACCAGGACTTACTTAGTCAGTTGAGGACTTACCAAAGAGGAAGTTAACCAGTAGAGGATTTGGCTTTTAATTTTTCCATACACAACTATGTGAGAGCAATAAGTGTGTAAATCTGACTCCTGATCATGCAAATGCTATAAATACAGCATACCTATTTAATAGGGTATAACAGGGGCCCAGATGCAAATATCCTGGACCTTTTGACAGATCAAATGCTCATGAGACACCTTATTTACAGAATGTTGTAAAGGCAAAATGGGCCCAAAACAACACCATATAAATTTAGAAACAATCTAGAGATTACTGTATAAACCATCACAAGATGTAGTGCTGGCCATAAATAGCAACCAACACTGTTTCTTAGGGCATATGCAAGTGTTGCTGGTAAATTACTGCTAGTCTTTCCAATTGGTGGTATGGCTGCAAAAAGGTATCCATTTTTTTTAATGACCTTTAAAAACTAGCACAGCAAGAGATTTTTTCTGTATTCATTTTTAAAGGGCCAAAAGTTTCACCAGGTGTTTTCTCCATCAGCATATTTACATTGGTACCTGTTATTGGGTATTAAGGGAACTGTCTGGCACTACTAAATCATGTGGTTTTCAAAACATTTCAGCATTAGCACACTGGCAATTGCATTTGGGGGCATATTTATTATGCTGTGTAAAACAAAAAAGCTGTGTAAAATAAATGGCAAACTTATCAAGGTGTGTGATATTTTGCGCCATAAGAATGCCAGATTTGTCGCCACTATTTAACACTGCTAAAGAACAACGCCATTTATATGTTTTTTTTTTTATATACAATTCAATGCATGACAATGTGTGGGGAATTATTCCGCCATTTTTGACACCACATAATAAATCTCCCCCTTATTGTAAACATTAATTATTTATTGTGAGCAATAATGGGAGATTGACCTAGGATTGCTCTAGTAAAAGCAAAATGCATACAGTAGGTAAGGTCTGGCATGATTTTATATTAGCCACAAAACAATTCGACCAGTTTGGATGTACAATATTGGTATTTCCTATCTCTTCATGCACCTAACAGACTAATTTCACCAATGGGTTAAAGAGTGATATCAATTGCCAACTGCTACAAGTCACATTCATACACAATTAAACTAAAATGTGCTTGACCCTAGGATTGACACTTCGCTGTCATTTTATAAAAAAAAATACCAAAAAAAAGGATGCCATTATTTGGAAAATACATCAGAAATAAGTAGTCTATTACAGGAGGGCTGAGAAACATACTCAAGGCTCTCAAAAGTAATCTTTCTAAGGTATGCAATGTGGAAAATGCACTCAACTTAAAGCTTTAAAATGAAAAGAATCTTTCAAGGATTAATCAATTGCTCTAAGCCTGGCAGAATGACTAGCTAATGATCGCAAAGAGTCAAAATGCATGAACTGGCAACAGGCAACTCGCAACAGGGTCCTGGCATGGGGAAGGCCTCCTTTATAGGAAAGCACCTCAACCTAATTGGCTATCTACTACCTAGAAATATCAGTGTACTGTCACTCTTCTATAGTGTCATCACTATCCATGGCAGCATATGAGCACATAAACAGATTTAACGCTAACTGGGCTTCAGGCTGGGCCACTAGCTCTGTTAAGGGACACAGCCACAGTTCTCTTACCAGTAAAATATGCCAGGGGATGTTGGAAATTATAAATTTCCACCTTTATAACAACATTGTATGTATATTTTTATATAGCGCAACTTATGCAGGCAGCACTGTACAGCAGGGCAATAAATTGATAGAATAAACAGGGATCAATGCAATAATAAATATTAAGTACAGCCAGGGTCGGACTGGGCTGGTGGGACACCGGGAAAAAACCTCAGCGGCCTAGATCCGTTTGTGCACTCGCTCTGTTCACGATGCAGTGCCGGAAAACATAGATATGCGCATGCACGGGGGCCAGAGGTGTCTGAGGCACAGGACAGTCTGCGGCTGGGAGGCCCGGGGGATGGTGTGGGGGTCCCCTGAGGCTACAGACACAGTGAGCCCAGACAGGCAGTTTCATAACCCATTACCTTTTTAAAGCTGTCTCTTTACCCTTTTCTCTTTTGCGCTCCCCTTCTCTCTTACTATAGGAAGAAGCACATTTTTTCAGCTAAAATTCACCAAAATGACTATTCTCAGGGACATTTATAATTTAATTTATAATTTAATAATACAAATAACTCAATTCACTAGCGAAAAAGGCTCAGTGCTAGAGGAGTTTTGCGCTGTTGAGCCAGGTGAATTTCGCTCAGGCGAACAATCGTTAATCCTTAAATGAATCAAAGTATGAAAGTTTCTATTCAATTATCCTTTATGCCAGGCAGAACCTGATGAATTAACAAAATGAAGCTACATCCTCAACATTATTATGTCAGTGATATCATATCCTGTATTTCAAAAAAGTTATTAAACAGACAAAACTGCATTTTTTCATATTTTAATGGGATTATGTTTACAAATTGTAACTGTTAAATATATGTTATTTAAACTTTTTCAATCATTTGAAGCTCAAGCCACATTTGCTTTAGGTCAGACTTATGTCTAGGACAAAAGAGGATCTCTATTATATTTTATATTTATATTTTGCTTCCTTGGACATTATTAATAATAAGTGGCCACTTCCAGCAACATCACTAATAAATACATACATGTGACGTTTATCCTGCCATATTTAAATTGACGTAAGCATAAGTACATTAACAAAGTTTCACTGGGATGAAAGGAATGATAGAGAAAATTCACTAAAACTTTTGCTCAGCCGAAATATTTCTCGCAATAGTAGGCCAAAAGAAAATTTTGCAGTCTAATAAATATGCGCATTCATCATGCAATGATGACTGACGTAGTTGCACTAAGAATGACAAAGTTTCCCGAAGAGAAAATTCAAATGTAAGTAAATATGGACCTTTCCCTTTTTTTTTCTTGTTTTCTCTCCCACCTCTTTCATTTTGATTAATTTTGCATTAATTCTTCCACTCTTCATTCGATCTTTTTTTATATCCCCTTTCTTATACCCTTTCATTTTATTTAGCTTTGCTGCTATGAAATCTTCAATTGCTGTTTTGTCTGTCCCTTTGTTGCTATCTTCTCATCATTTCACCTGCGACTTTTCACCCCCTTTTATCGATTATCTTATTTCACTACGCTTTCATTACTTTGTCCTACTTTGTTTTACTCCTCTTCTTTCACCTTCTCTCACTTCCTTGATCTGGATTCCCCCATCCACCCCCTTATTATTTTTGTTATGACGAACCTTTCTTACCCTTATTTTTTTGTTTTCTCACATTTCCTTTTTTCTTTTAGCTGTTTCATTCTCCTTACTATCTTGCAGACTTTAAAGACTGTACATACAAGGCATGCAGCACTGCTCTATTCAGAATCTTGGCAGAGATGACTTGCAATATTGTATTCCTATTCCTTACTAATATGACTCATTTTGGGCACTTCTGCACCTGTGTTTACCACACTGAAACACCTGCTTAGCTTCTTTAGCTTCTTTAGGCCACAGAAGGAGGGTTGGACACTAGTGAACCCCAATGGTGCTGCCACCACCAAGCAATTAGCCCACTGTCTGCCAAAATTGCCTGCTACCTGGATAACGTAACCCTTATTTAGTAATGATATTAAAATGTTAATTAATTAGGTCATTGTATCTATGCCACCTGCAGGAGTACCATGTGTACACCCCTACGTCCTGCAGGAGTACCATGTGTATACCCCTACGTCAACCCTTTAAACAGAAGTTTTATTACAGATATTATTAAGAAGGAATAGTGTTTTTCTAACAAGGGGCATTTCCATAATAACTGTATTAGTAGGTATAAACTATGTAGTTGTTGTCTGTGCTATACAGCTTGTTTATATATATCACACTTTGCATAATCCATTGTAAGAATATAGATGCCATGCATTTCTATATAATTTTTATAGTAAGCAGTGCAGGGTTTGACAGATTCACACATTCACCCAGCACGCTGCATAATAAAACGAACTTTGTAGCATAGTTTGTACAAAGACTTGGAAGAAACCCTTTTGGGTACACATTGTACTCTGCTACAATAAGTACCGTAGTTATACTGTATGTTCTTCCTGAAATGGAAAACACAGTGTCACAGGCCATGCTTTTAACTGACTTATCTTGGATGTGTTCAAAAATTGTCAAAAAGTACACTGACTTTTGTATTTTGGTAGTAAAGCGCTGCAAGTATATTTATGACTTATTTTTACCACATTAGATTGACATAGTACTGTCCAAAAATGCATGATAAAGAAAAGTCAGATAAAACCTGTATTTTTGTAAATGTGACATAATAAGTGGAGAGCAACATACAATATCTACTAAGGCTGGAAAATAAATCCAGCATTTGAAAATACTCAGTTGGATAACTCACAGTGGATGGATTATTTATGTATTAATCATAACAAATTCTATTTGATGTTAACATGGCCTCGATGTGTCTTTGTAAATAAATATATATATATATATATATATATATATATATATATATATATCCATCCAAAAAACGATCAGCACTCACAGGACTTATATAAACTGAAGAAAGTTTTATTGGTAGAACAACTAGGGACTAACATTTTCCTTTCTCAAAGTGCCAAACCAGCTAAGAATATGAGTCTTTTAACCACTAACTGGCAGGAAACAACAGCTTGAACCTTGTCACATGATCAGCGTCATTAACAAGCATTAGTATGCATATGTTCCCAGGGCCGCCATTAGAAAGCACGGGGCACCGTACAACAACATTTTTGGAGCCCCTTGGGCCCCGCCCACACTGATGACCAAGCTCCACCCCATATCCCGCCCACTCCACATCGCAGTTAAAAGACCACACAGACATCAGCGCTAAAAATGTAACCCCCCCATACAAGTTATAAAAAGCTATTGATGGTCGGGCCCGGTACGCTTGTCCCCCCCCTGATGGCGGCCCTGTATGTTCCTAATTAACATGTCTACAAATCACAATGATATAAAATCTTCAGCAAAATCTATTCGCAACACTTCACGAAGATCCGAAGTTGCGCACAGGATACCGAACACTGGCGAAATTATGCTCAGCAGTTCGATGCTAATCAGCCGTTAGCGTAACTTCGAACCGCTGAGCGTAATTTCGCTGGCGTAATTTTTCCAGCATTCGGTACCCTGTGCGCAACTTTTGATCTTCCAGGTGAATTTATGCCTGGCGAAGTGTTGCAATGTGCGCAAAGCCAGCGCTGGCAAATTTTCGCCAGTTCGTGAATTTGCCCCTAAGTGTATTGTTTTTATCCTTAATTTTAAGGTAGTATTAATAGATATTGTTGAATATTTTATATCATTGTGATTTGTAGACATGATAATCAGGAACATATGCATACTAATGCTTGTTAATGACGCTGATCATGTGACAAGGCTCAAGCTGTTGTTTCCTGCCAGATAGTGGTTAAAGACTTGTATTCGTAGCTGGTTCGGCACTTTGAGAAAGGCCTTGGACAAGGCCAAAACGTTAGTCCCTAGTTGTTCTACCAATAAAAATTTCTTCAGTTTATTTAAGTCCTGTGAGTGCTAAACGTTTTTTGGATGGAGATTAGTTATGGATCGCGCACCCAGGCAAACTAACTCTTTATTCGAGAGTGCCGACTTTCCCCATTGGTATATATATATATATATATATATATATATATATATATATATATATATATATATTATATATATATATATATATATATATATATATATATATATATATATATATAACGTATCCAGACAAGAAAAAGGCAGCACTCAATTTTTCAAAAGGTAGTGAAAATAGTGTATTAAAAATCACAAAATGGGTCACATTATTGCACCATACGTCCATCTGCGACGTTTTGGGCCAGCATTGTGCCCTTTTCCAAGCTTAACAGGTAATCATGTAATTGTATATTCATATGGGAAAGAAATGGAACTTCCCCATTAAGGCTGTGCACCAACAACACGCAATTAAGCTACAAATCTAGCGACTGCTGCTGTATACTTATGTATGTATCTATCTATCTATCTATCTATCTATCTATCTATCTATCTATCTATCTATCTATCTATCTATCTATCTATCTATCTATCTATCTATCTATCTATCTATATATATATATATTACCAGAAAGACCACTAAAAATAATTATGATACAGCTGAAAATGATTACTGACCTTGAAAAAAATGTATATCTTCATAATGTCAGCCTTATAATATCCATATATATTGCAATAGGGGGTACTTTATTCACTATATAAACAGCTGCAAATAAAGCTAAGAATAATACACATTTTATTAGCCCAGCATCCCCAAAGTAGATTACTGATTTTACCCAGTAACTCAAACTCAACGATGGGCCCTGGTACAGCATGGGCACCTGGGCCCCCCTGTCGGGCCCTCCCCTCTATAAATCATGCGAGCTGTAAAATCTCCCCCTGCCCAGCCTCCTGCAATACTTGTTATAGTGGCTCCGGCGGGGCCCCAAGCAGGCATTGCTATTCTTTTTTTTTTTATGTAGGCAACTTCCTGCAGTCTCTGCATTTGCTAAATGATATGGTGCATTACCCAAACCAGCAAATTATTCTTATATGTTTGTGTGTGTGCATGTGAAACATGTGTGCGGTCTAGTTGTGTGCAACTGTACATTACTATTCCAAGCTTGGCAAAATCGGTGGAATTCTTTCGGATGCAACCTATTTAAAAGTGTATTGAATTTTTGTCTAATACATCATGTTGTTTTATTCCATATAGATGATATCTACTTGCACTCAGGCAACGTGCTTTTAAATACTAAATAGCCATGCATCAATAGCAAACATGGATACTATCTCAATTTATATTTATGTTTACCCTGTTTGTAAAAACACGCAACAGTATTTCAGACATAAAAATGGAGATATGGTAAGAAAGGATTTATAGGGATTCATTTATATTTTTGCTGTAGATTGTGATGAAATAAGCAAAAGATAATGTGAGATAGCATCTTGGCATTTGTTTTAGTGCTGTAGTTAAGCCTTTTGTGTGCACTGCATATTTATACCTTCCTACTTTTGCTCCAATGGTTTCTAACCAGAGCATGAACATCTATTGTAACAAGTATCCCCTTAATAATAAGCACATCACCTACCGTACTATAAATGCACTTTCATTTTATATATGAAATTGTCACAAGCAAATAAATTAAAACAATACCATTTGCTAAACTGAGGGTAGAAATTGTTAGAACTCTTTTCTTTAAATGTCCAGTGATTACTGCCCACTCTGGTATAAAGAAATTTCTTCAAAATGTAAACAATGAATGCCACATTAATGTAGACCAAACATTCCAATTGGAATCTTCAACAGGTTCATACTGGACAAATGGGTAAATCCAACAACAATGAGCGCAAGCTGGAAACATTCTTAAGTCAAATTCCCACATAACCATGTGATTAGAGTGACTGTTTTTATTATTATTACTTTAAAGTAGTAATGGCAGCTGCAAATATACCACCATTTACAACTCGACAGACATCTACAAGTTGTCAATATGCATTGCTGTGTTGTGTAGCCTCCTTGAAGAATAATGTGCCCCAGCGAACGTCTCTTTTGACATGTAATGTCATTATCAGAACATTCTCACAGTGAAAAATGTAAACATTCTTTATTCTAATTGTACCCCTGTGAACACAGTCTCGCTCAGTAAATGTTAAGTTACAATATTTACTATACAAGTGTTTTAAAAGCTAAAAAATACATTACAGTCTGGGAATGTATCCGTGACACAACTTAGAATTCAACACATCAAATGGTAGCATGGCCAGACCCTGTTTGCCCCCCATACAGGGAATCAGTAACATGCAACTTAGGGTCACACAATTACAACATGAATTGAGACCAGGATTGGAACTTCACTGAATTGAGACCAGGATTGGAACTTCACTGACTATCAGTCAATATTTGTATGATCAAATCAGATTAAGCTGGCCCACCAGCTGGGGTCCATAATCAGCCAAAGATCTGCTCCTCTAATAACCTCAGATGCTGCTATGCATGGCCAGATAAATACTGACAATGTATTCAGGCACACATGAATTAATTAAGCCTAACCTGCATATACGGACATTTTTATGCTCTATAGTAAAAGAGAACTAAACCCTAAAAATGAATATGGCCCAAAATGCCATATTTTATATATTGAACTTATTGCACCAGCCTAAAGTTTCAGCTTCTCAATAGCAGCAATGGTCTAGGACTTCAAACTTGTCACAGGGGGTCACCATCTTGGAAAGTGTCTGTGACATTCACATGCTCAGTTGGCTCTGAGCAGCTGTTGAGAAGCTAAGCTTAGGGGTCGTCACAAATCATCAAGCAGAAAATGAGGCTGGCCTGTAATATAAGCTGATGCTACAAGGCCGATTATTAAATTCTGATGCTAGTTGCACTATTTTCTGTGCTGACATGTAGTAATTATATGTATTAATTACTAATCAGTCTTATATTTTGACATTTATATTCTATGTGTACTGTATATTGTGAGTGGGTCCCTAAGCTCAGTAAGTGACAGCAGCACAGAGCATGTGCAGTGAATCAGCAGAAAAGAAGAAGGGGAGCTACTGGGACATCTTTGGAGACAGAGATCTTTACTGCTAAAGGGTTGATGATGTACAACATTTCCAGCCTACTCCTTTAGTTAAGCTTTACTTCTTCTTTAAATCTACAAAAAATTGGTTCAGTAACTGAAAATGAATTGTGTCAGATAAGCTAAGGTAGAAGGTATAGGCTGCTTTCCCTCTTTGCCAAAAACAAGGCAAAAGTACATGGTATAATGTTGGATAAAGTTGTTCTCATTGGAGAACTGGGTCATGTCTGCTTGTATTACTTATCCCATATTTATACAAGTCTCCTGCTTTACCAATGGGTAATATTAGAAGGTGGTATAACCTATCCATACATATATACTTATATATATCACTGTTCAGAACAGCATTACTGCAATTAATAAAATGCCATGAAAGTAAGCAGATAGAGTGAAAGAGTGCAGTAGGCCATTTAAAAGGGCTTTGCTAATACAATGTACCCGAGGGCTTTGTATACGCATCACCACAAATCTGCTAGTAACATTTTCCCCCTATATAAATTAAATTGCACTAATGCACAAATCATAACACATGTCTCTAAATCTGAAGAGACAGCATGTTTTTTCTAGAACAATAAACACGAGCTACACATTACAGATAATGGAATTGCCGATAATCTTATTTTTACAGATTGTACATCAGTCTACGCAGATCAGATTTCCATGATTTTCCCCAAGCCTAGATCTACCTACAGAGACACTTAAGGTGGCCATACACGGATAGATCCGCTCGTTTGGCGATGTCGCCAAACGAGCGGATCTCCCTCCGATATGCCCACCTTGAGGTGGGCAATATCGGGCTGATCCGATCGTGGGCCCTAGGGCCCAACGATCGGATCCTAGCGTTCGCCAAACGGGCGGTCGGATCGCGGGACCGCATCAACGAACAGATGCGGCCGCGATCCGACGGGATTTTTAACCCCATCCGATCAAGATCTGGCCGACTTTCGGCCAGATCTCGATCGGGGAAGCCCGTCGGGGGCCCCCATACACGGGTCAATAAGCTGCCGACTTGGTCTGTCGGCAGCTTTTATCGGCCCGTGTATGGCCACCATTACTCTATATCATTAAGGTGATAATGATCATGTTCTAGACCTTTTTAAAGATAAAACCTCACACTAAATGGTATTGTGAAATGAGGTCTCAAACATGCCTTGAGTGGATCATTATCACCCTAATGACATAGGGTCAGTTGACATTGCTGTGTCTATCATCACTGAACAGCATAAATGTCACATGTCAACATGTCAGAATCTACAAATAATTGGATGATGTTTGAATACAAAGACAGCTATATCACAGTATTTCTAAATTATACTATTTAATTTAAATTATGGGATATCTAAATTCTGGGAGTCCCATGACCTGTATAAAAGCACTCTCCCTGTGGCCTCATGCTTTTAGATGGTCATGGAACACCTTAGTGGCTTCCAATATCCGTGTATTTATTACAATACAGAGTACACTTTTCCCTCTACAGATATCAAAGGGTGAACAGACAGTGTAGTCACATTTTGCCAGAGAAGAATTCTAAAAATACTACACACCTGCATCCAAAAGCCAATTAAGATACATTACTTGAACCCTCTTGATTGTTATGCTTTTGCAAGCAGTGTCTGCATTCCCATTTTAACACCTTGCACTTATTCCAATGTTTTGTAACAGATACTGGCACAGTAAGTTTTAATTGGTGCAATACTATATATTTATATTTCTGTGAGAAACTGATGCTATAAAAATTATAACCCCATAAGAAACAAACCATTCTGTACCCCAATAATGGGTGTGGGCTTAACCTCATTCACTAAGAGAGCAGAAGGAGCAAGGAGCTAATTAGTGAGTGATTTTCTGCTTGTTGATCCTTTAGACTGCTAATTTCACTGTATTTCACTTACATTTCAAGTACATTTTTATTTTTTTTGTACAGCATGTGCAAAAACACCTGCAACTTCCTTGTTTGCATATGCAAATTACAGCATGGAACGGTTAAAAAGAACAACACTGGCCATGGGGGGTGTGCCATTTCCTTGTTAGTGGGTGAAAAGTCACGTGATTTTAATAATTCAGATTCAACAAGGCACTTTGATTCCAAATCCAATTTCTAGTCATCCTGGATTTGGTGCATCCCTAATATGTAATAAAAGGCACTACGTTTGCACTGGTACAGTAACCCATAGCAACTAGTAAGATGGCTGGTTTTAAAAAGGTGACCAATAAATGCTACCTGTTGAGACTTTAGTTGTTAATTGTTTCCACCTCTTGTGGCCCCTTGATATTTCTAACCTCCCTCACACAGAATCATTTAAACACTTATTAGGGAAGCACCAAATCCAGGAATAAGGTATTCAGATTTGGCTGAATTCATTTTTCATCACACTAACAAGGAAATAGCGTTTTTTTCCGCCACATGCTACATGTACATTTCTTTTTAACTCTTCCATGACATAATTTGCATACCCTTCATGAAAAATTCAGGATTCGGTCAAATCCCAATATGATGGAATCAGTTCCCCTTTGCAACCGGCTTTCATTCTGTATTGCTTATCTAAGACAATAGATCCACACTTAACTGATCAGTAAGTTTATCTGTGTCAAATTATCATGGAAATGGTAATGGTCGGGATAGTTTTGGTATATGTATATA
Source organism: Xenopus laevis (assembly GCF_017654675.1). Lineage (NCBI taxonomy): Eukaryota > Metazoa > Chordata > Amphibia > Anura > Pipidae > Xenopus > Xenopus laevis. Next base: position 70,934,907 of record NC_054383.1, read on the forward strand.
TTATGGTTTTTAAACTGGTGACTATTATGGCCGCTATACTTTGTTGTGTCCAGAACAGCTGCATGCCTCCTTTCAGAACCTGTGGCTTTTTCTGCCACAACCCTGTCCTCTTCCATTGTGCATTATACACTTCTTCTGGCCCTCAAGCGTTTCCCCTCCGCCCCTGCCCCTCCTTTCAGAGTTTTTTTCCTTTTGCAGGGTTTGACGGGCCGGGAAGCAGCTGGCAGAGCTGTCTCTATTGGTAATGAATGAGAAAAAAAATGCTCACAGTTTCTACTGTGTTTGAGTAAAATGTATCTTTTCGTGTCCTTTTTGCATGCTGGGAAGCAACAGAGCTGTGAAAACCAAAGCACTGTATCTTCTCTTATCTCAGCAATTACTACACCTCCGCTAGGGAAAACTGCAATTACACAGTATTGCTCCCATTTAACCCATTCACAGCTAGGAAGGCTGCCATTCCTTCCTCCATGCTGGATTATTCCTGTGCTGTTGCTAAGCTTTCCATTTTAACATACAAAAGAAAAAAAAAAACATTATGGAATGCTTGCAACACCCCCACCTCTTCATCCTTACATTTCTCCCTCATCTGTTCACTAATGATATGGAATGCACATTCACATCTACAACACTACTTGTATTCTCAAGCTGTACCTGTGGCAACTGTAGTTTAGAACATGCCTGAAAGTGGCTGTTGACCCATGTATCTTCTATGTTCTGGATCTCAATGTATTCCTAAAACACTTATAATACACAGTATTTCAATGTACTAGCTAGAGGATCTGCTTATCCTAAAGCAGTAACTACTGGAATAGAATCAGTTATCCGCAAAACCATTATCCAGAAAGCTCCAAATTACAGAAAGACCGTCTCCAATAGACTCTATTTTATCCAAATTATCCACATTTTTATAAATGATTTTTTTTTCAATCTAATAATAAAAGAGTACTTGATCCAAACTAAGATATAATTAATCCATATTGAAAGCAAAACCAGTCTATTTGGGTTTATTTAATGTTTACATTATTTTCTAGTAGACTTAAGGTATGAAGATCCAAATTATGGAAAGATCCCTTTTCCGGAAAACCCAAGGTTCCAAGAATTCTGAATAACAGGTCTCATACCTGTACTAATTCATTTCAAATGCATCACTTCAGTGTTTAGATGGACTTCATTGCATTCATTTTCATCCCAAGTCACCTGACATGACCGAGAAGTCACCCAAGTTTTATGCCTGTGAGCATGCGGTGCCTAGACTATGTGCTGCAATGCAGTTACAGGCAACACAGAGAAGCAAAACCCTCATTCAGTCATGCCTCCTAAACCACCCACCCACTGGCTAACAGAAAAGGGGCTTGCAACCTCATTCCACAGAAGCTGTACACCAACTAATTGGCATTTAATAAGAAAGCTCTCTAGGGCCTTCCATCCATTAGAAAGCAGCCAACATGTCAGCAGAACTGGGAGGGATGCATTGTCTGTGGCTGCTTGTGCTAAGGGCTGTATTGATATTAATTAAGCATCTTAAAAACTTCTGACACAATTAAGATATTCCAGAAGAGGCAGCCTTTCCCTGGTGCCAGGTTCTGATTACACTGCAACCAAGCTTATCTCTTAATAAACCTCAATAATTGCTCATTAACTGATTATTTGATATTGAGTTAACAACCAATAACTGCCTGATCAAAGCACAATTACATTCTGTGGGAAGCACTTCATTTACTGGCAGAGTCTGCCTCGCTCTGCTGCCACCCCTCCCTTATCAGCTTTGTTCTACATAAAGTGGATCTGTCTCCTCTTTTCACTTTAATCCCATCTCCTCCTTTCTTATCACATACTTCTCTTTTCTATTGCCCCAGCTGTTTATGCCAAATTATATTATGCAACACATTGTTGAGTTTGTGTTATTATTCTGTTATTGAACATTCACACCACTATAAGGGACATGTTTTTTTCCCTGGTCCTGTGCTCCTTTCCAGTATCTTGCCCAGGCTTCCATCTTCAGAATTAGAGTCGCTAATCTGCAGTAGAGTAAAATTGTCTGACAATATTCTACTGGGCATGTGTGAGTTTGAGACTGCATTTTGGGGTTCCTGAGAAAAGTAAGTGAAATTGTAACATTTTACTTTGTTTTCTGAGCATTGGTCTGGAGAAAAAACAAAGCAGCTAGATTGCTTACATTAGTCTCTTCTCTGTTCATGTGATCTAATTAAGCCCAAACATTTGGCTAAAGTGAATGAGCAATTTTTTTCTTCTGAGCTTCGCGGCGGAAATTATACTATATTTTTTTAAAATGGTTGTGAATTGTCTTATTCAGATATTGCCCTTCCTGGGCTGCAAATAAATACATTGTTGCATATGTATGCCATATCCACATTCAAAAGAAAAAAACTTCAAAATGTATCACGTGGTGCACAGTTACAACCTACAGTATGTACAAAAATCTTCAGACCAGCACAGCCTTAAAATCTTGACCTTTTTTATTTTTAACACATTGTACCACCGTACGTGTGTGTGTATCTATATATATATATATATTATGAGATTGGTGTTGGAAGACGTGTGAGAGGACAGAGTAAAGAATTACCCCTTAGCAGCTTTTTGCTTTTTTTTATTGACTTTGGAAATAATATGCAGATACCAAGGGAAGCACTGTTGCCCAGTTTGAGTGTGCAGGGAGACACTAATACAATTAAGCAGTGTCATGCTCCATCTTAAATCACTTGGAACAAGAGATAATGGATTCCATTTTATTATCGTATTTAATGCTACTCAGATTCCATATCCTTTCACTGTCCAGTTGCAAAGGTGACAGGCTTCTGCCTCTGGTCCCTGAGGTCTCTACAGTTGAGAGCACTGGCTGTGGCTTCACTTATAAGAGGCACTTGAGGAAATCACTGATCCATTAATGCTTCATAAAATTTTTACAAGTCTTCTGCTAAGGGAAGCAAAACAAACAAAGACAGCCCTCACTTTCCGCAAGCTCTTTAAATCAAGCAGACTCTCTCTAATGCACTTATACCTATCACAGGAGCAATCAGGCGTGGGGCTCCGAGTCTCCCCACCCTTTCCTCTTCACAACGCTCTCCCTTGCCTCTCTGTGGTCCCTCAGTGCAGCTTTCTCTGACAACTAAAGCCCAAACTATACAATTTCATTAAATAATTAACCCTTTGAACAGATATGTAACATTAACTTTTCGTGAAGTACAGTATTTATTCACCAGTGAAAACAAATTGCACCATTTGTCTCTGTGTAGAAATAACAAGGGATAATATGGCTTATTATACTGTCATTCAAAATGATTGATCTTTCCTGCCGTTAAGTAGCTGATCAGCATGAGAGGGTCAGCCTTTCATTCTGCCATTTCAAATAATAAAAAGGTAGTGGGGTTCCAGTTGAACTTCATGTTTGTGAAACCAATCAATTCAAATTGCCTGTAACTAGAGACCTGGGTCAGTTTAACACATAAACATAAATCTACACATAAATAGTACATTAAACACAATTTTTGTCTTCTAGTATTTCTATTGCTGATTATTTTTCACCAATGTGTAGAGTCTTACAAAAAAAAGGCAACTATGGCCTTGATTACATCCATCCCTATGGGAGCAGCGAGAGGGATTTGGAAAGGACTTTTTCTACAGCACCTTTTAATTGTACAAGGGCATATCCACAGATACATGTCAGGAGTATTATTTATTTAAATGCATATAACAATATAGCAACCACCTCTGAAAGATTTATTTCGCACTGGGACACACATGGCATCTTCAGTATCTATGGCTTCTTTGACCCCATCACTAGCTGATTTTTCGAGGATTTACAATCTAAATTCCAACTTCATTTTCTCTTTTGAATATCTCCAAATTATACATTCTATTAAAATGACCATAAGGAAACCTATTACACCTCTTGCTCTATCCTTGTCTCCATTCAAAAATAACTGCTGACGAGGCATACCCCAGATAGCCCTAATACTTACCCATTATCAATTTCTAAACCACCTCTCAAATGACCCCTTCCTGAAACACAGATACATGTTAAAATGGGAAGAAATAACATCATTCTACCATTCTACCATTCTACCACTAGAGGACTGGCAGGAGATATGGGAGAATGTAAGAAATAATGTCTCCTGTGTCTAAACCACAGCTGGGTGAGATCTACCTCCACACAGTGCTGGCTGAACTGTAACAAGCTGGGCACCTTCATCCTCTGATTAAGCTCCCAATAGCGTGAAATGCATCAGGAGGGAGTGGCTTTAACATAAGGTAGGCAGACTGGGGGGAGACACTGCATTGTGGTGTGTTAAAATGTCTTGTAAGGCTCCACTAATGTGATTTGTATAATGGTTAAATTGCACTAATAAATGTCTTAAATGAGACACTGTGCATGCTTGTATTTTATATGGCAATGCCCAAAATTAACTGATTATTGGAAAGCGGTAGAAGATTTACTGTCTACAGCTCTCTTCCACCCAATACAGGTAGACATCCTGAATACACTGGTGGGTAAGCCTGTTCCCCATAATACCGCTTTAAAACAAAGACTAATGAACTAAATTTTAAAAGCCGCTAGACTATCAATCACAAGGCACTGGAAAGATCCCAATCCCCCATACACTAGTGGCACTATGCTTCAGATTAGAAGAAATGAGAGATATGGAGTTCATGACCGCTAAACACTGCGGTACCTTTCATATTTTGAGAAAACCTGGTCCAGGTGGGACCTTTATATTCAAAGATACAAGATAACAAATCAAACATTCCTTTAGATCGGACCACACACAGTACATCTCTACCATTATAACTTCCTCTCTGTGACTTCTTCTGCCACTACCTCTATAATAACCTCTCTCACTCCTATGCTCTTCTGGGCACCTGTTAAACTCTTCTTAACGAACATTATTGTATTAAACATGACTGTCAATTCTATATGCAACACCTGTTCTTTTTCTACAAGTCAAATGTGTATATCTTGAATGAGTGATGTCACCACTTTTGTGATGTTAGTCTTTTAAAATCCAATAAAAAATTAAGTTACAAAAAAAATAGCAACCAACAATTAGTCAATTGGACCTAAAAAAACTGCTTAAAAAACACTCTAATTGTCCCTATATTGTAATAACAGGGACAGATAATCAAAGCACAAACAAATGGTTGAACATTAAACTGATTCTGAGTTTATTAATATCTCCACAAACACTCTACTTACAATACAGAGCAGCCTTCCAATATTTGTCCACAAAATACATGTATTAAGAAAAATAAAATGTATAGTTTGGCTGGATGCTTATTGGCATATTCTAATTGCCTCACAGGAAATGTACTTGCTACCCCATGTTATGCTGAGTAGTAGATAACTCCTGCAGGAGTAATGAGCCCCTCAAGCAACCTGCTTTTCAATACAGGGTGGTCAGTTACTAAAAACGCTTGTGTAAGAGGAATATATGTGGAATTATGGCCATTTAGTATTTTTAGATAATACTGCTTGCATTCAGAAGCACTGTATTCATGAGGGCTGGGAAGGGGGGAAGGCATATAGGCATGTGCATGTATTTATGCAATAGTACATACAAATGATCTTGACATTTAGGCTTTTTTTAAATCTAGCATAAGAAAAATTAATTGAATCAGCTCTGCCAAAAGTAACCCAGCCAAGTTATACAAATTTGAGTCATTTGATATACTATATTATTTCTATAATTTACCTATCCAAGCAGTATTTTAAGTTTTGATCACCACAAAGAATCAGAGAATAGTAAAATATCTATATTTTCCCTGATTTAAACAATCTTAAGAAATAACAAGACATGTTTGTGGCATTTTACACTTTCACAGTGCTGTGGCATAACCTTTTTCAGTGCTGAAGCAATCCAAGTAAGGTCCGTCTAGCTCCAAGCAGTTGAAGACAACAGTGCCATTTATTTCGAGTGCCATTTATCTTGCTGAGTACTTTGGATAGCCTTTATGCATTTCAAATATTAGTATCCCAACCCTAGCACTCAACAGGCTTTTTAAAATGGACACCTTAAAGTGCAGGCTACGACCTGCCACAATTCCAGCACCCAATAGCTACTCAAACTAACTATCAATTGTTGACTGCTCTCAGATCTTCATGCTCTTGTCTAGCCTTCAGAATGAAGTGTTTCCTTTCCGAGGTTCCATGACAGGAAGCTAGATTAAAGACACTGGTTACCATACATATGTTACCTGGGAAATATAATGCATACAGGCACCGGTGAAATTGTACTACATTTTCTTCCAAAGCACAAAGATGTAGCTGAATAAAAAGCAGAGCAGAGGATAAGTGAATACTTAAAAATCAACCTTTATATAAAAGTAGCAAAGTATACAGTAGTAAAAGCAGCAATTTACAAACACAAGAGTACAAAGTCCAAAAAGGAGAGCAAAATGGTGTTTTGAATAATGGACTAATTAATGGACACACAGACACAATGAAGCCCTAGAATTAACCTGCCATGAGGTGATGTAATTTACAGGGCTCCCTTTGTGTATTGCACCTAAACACAGAAATTAGGGATGCACCAAATCCAGGATTGAGTTCGGGATTCTGCCTTTTTCAGCAGGATTCAGATTCGGCCAAATCCTTCCCCCTGGCCGAACCAAATCCGAATCCTAATTTACATATGCAAATTAGGGACAGGGAGGGAAATCGTGTGATCTTTTGTCTCAAAACAAGGAAGAAAAAATGTTTCCCCTTCCCACCCCTACTTTGCATATGCAAATTAGGATTTGGATTCAGTTCGGTATTCGGCCGAATATTTCACAAAGGATTTGGGTGTTCGGCCGAATCCAAAATAGTGGATTCGGTACATCCTTAACAGAAATGAATCACATGCTAACACTATATCTGTGGAAATGACTTTTGCACATATACTGATGCCAGAAAAATGTGAATGTTAATTTGCATCAGCATTGGTGAATCATGTGTAAGTTGTAGAGCATTGCGGGCCCCTGATATTTTTCCAGAATTCTGGGAAAACATCATGTTGTTGCAATTAGCACAAATGCATTTGCATTGGTAAAAGAGTCCCAATTGCGCAGTTCACAATAAAATACAACGTTATCTAGGATAGGAATTAAGGGACAAATCTAGCACACAAACAATCTGTCCTGTCAAAGTATGTTAATTTGAGGCAGGGTGCTGAGAGTTAGTGGCACAATAGGAGAGCACTCACCCAAGCTCCAGAGTCAGGCAGTGACCAAAAGGCAGGCTGTGCTAGCAAGGCCGACACGGCTCCGGATAGAGCGTAGCAATTTGTATCTGAAAAAGTCTTTGATCAGGTCGGAGATTTAAAATAATTCCATTTATTGAAGATTAAATGACATACATGAAAATCCACCAACAGTGCTTCAAACACAGTCCATGCTTAACGCGTTTCGTGGCCTCAACGCCACTTCCTCAGAAGCATAGGAAAACAGTTTTCTCCCCACCCCTAAATAGTGCAAATACCCATAGCTAATTAGAATAAATCAGACTAATTAAACCTTTCATAAAACCCCCACAGGATAAAACAATTCTGTTGGTGGATTTTCATGTATGTCATTTAATCTTCAGTAAATGGAATTATTTTAAATCTCCGACCTGGTCTAGTGCTCCGTGGATCAAAGACTTTTTCAGGGTGCTGAGAGTGCCTGGCAGTCAGACTAACACTACCTTTTCTAAAATTCAAAACGTAAACTTTTGGGAGTTTCATATAAGATGATGGACGCATAACTCTCTTCTTTAAATTTATGTTTAACCATGTAACTTCTAAAGTAGCTTTTATTTCCAATGCCATCTCTATGCTGATGATACTCAAATATATCTCCTAAGCTCAACACAGAAGTTTTATCTGCAGAAACAAATACAAGTGGTCCTCTGCACTCAACCCATTATCAAAATATAGACATTGAGACATTTTGCTCAGTAAGCTACCAAAAAATGCCCTCCACTTTAAACAACAAAGGGCTTGTTTGTCCATATATTGCATTATACATTTTACATAGGGATTACGTTTTACTCGAACCTTACTTGCTTTCAGGGTTAAAACTCCCCAAAAAAAAACGGTTTCCCTTTTATTGCCCACCACTAGGATCACCTGACTATAGCTGGAAGGGTGGGAGCTCAACATGGAGCTGGCAATGTATAACGCAATATATGGACAAACAATCCCTGCATTGTTCAAAGGGGAAGCCATTTTTTAGTAGCTTAAGGCACATATGGGGAATGTAATATGTTTTCAAGGGCCATTGAGAACATTCATGACCAATATTTCCATTATCAGTGACATTTTTGACCAATTTCAGACCTCAATGACTCTTTTTTTTGTGAACATGCATGTATGTAATAAAAAATTTGCAATCACAAAGTGTTTTTTTTTGCAGCAAATTAACGAAACTCCAAAGCAGTAGTTAACACTAACCTTTGCTTAACGATAGTGAGAGATGTAATATACGCCAGCGAAAATTTTTATTTAGCGAGCAGTGCTAAACATTTGCAAAAACTTGATTTTTATTACATCTCCCTAAAATGCTTAAATGGCCTTAATGTATTAATAATGGGTTGAGTGTAGAGAACTTCTTGTTTTTGTCTGTATGGATTTTGTGGTCACAGTCTCATTGCACCCCTGCTTCATGGTTTACAATTTAGTGGTGAGCACAACTTTCCCTTCTTGTTTACGAGTCATTTCTGCTTGGATGTCCAAATGCAACCTTAAACTAATTTTAGATTTATTTTTCTATACTGCACATTCGCATGGTCCTGAACCACCAAAAAGCACCACAAAAAGTGGAGGCACAGTGCTTTCAATATTATGCTCCGGTACTTTTTATCAAAGAGGAGCACAGGCCAATATTGTTCATTACACTCGTCACTCGTCTACTACTTTACTCCACACTTATTACCTGTTCACTTACATTCATAAGACTATGACATTCCATCCCACATTCAATCTAACTTTCACATTTCAGCCTTTAAAGGATTTTCAGAAAAGCTTACCCTCGCCTAGCTAAACATTTTGTTAAGATATAAGCTACTGATATTTACTAACTGCAACATTTGCAAAAAAAAGCACATCTTTCATTTTGCAAACTCCTTTTCCAACTCCCACACCTTGAGTATCATGCCCTATTCTCCTTTTAGATTGTAAGCTCTAAGGGTTTGGCACAGAGTGAGAAGTTTCCTTAGGTGGCAATTTTAGGCTGCCATGCAGTGCAAATGGTTTCCCAACAGATAATTTGCATAACTGCTGGTGGCATTTTAATGAAAATTTTCAGGAGATTTGTTGCCTGTGGTAGAGCAGATTACCATTGGTGACTTATTTCTTTGGTACTTTCACCCTAGTGGGTAGGGCTCACTTTACCACCTCTTTTAGTTAGTATTTGTATATAATCTGTTTTTTTAAATTCTTCAATTGTACAGCAGTGCTTTATAAAAACTTGCTAGTGATAATCTTTTTAATAATCTCTCTCTATATTTATAGACGGAATACATGGGCACTTTAGTCTCCAATGTACCTCAACATTATTCCTTCAAACTTGACCTATCTCCAATGGATTTATTTGGCATGATACATCATAAAATTATAATGGATCAAGCAGTACTCATTTAATTGACAGTAAAATACACAAAATGTAACACCTGACCTTATTACAGAAATTTAATAATTTATTTATGAGGAAGTTGATAAACTGTGTTCACCAAGGTTATCAAAAAGTAGACCAGGTGTTTAAAATCAGCAAGCAATAGTAAATTAACTGTTTACATTGACCATTCAAGTATTAAAATGTATATATGACAAAGTCGCAAGTGCTACAGAAACATACTTCTTTAATCACACTGGTAGGAATTGAAAAGGAGAAATAAAGCTTAAAAAGAAATACACTAGAAATGCTGCATATTATGTTGTGACAATCTTTACCAGTCCAAAGCAACCACAGCCCTTTATTAATGAAGATCTGTGAGGCTGCTGACAGTTACTAACATACAATATACAGAATATATATATATATATATATATAAAGTAGTCCAATAGCCGGCACAACACATCAAATGGTCAAAATTGCCTGGGTGCAAAAGGCCCAAAAAATTAAACAGATGAATGAAGAAGCTCGCACTCTCAGGACTTATCACATCAAAAAAAGTGTTTATTCAAAAACAAAACGACTAACGTTTCGGCTCGCACTCAAGCCTTTCTCAAAGTGAGAAAGGCTTGAGTGCGAGCCGAAACGTTAGTCGTTTTGTTTTTGAATAAACACTTTTTTTGATGTGATAAGTCCTGAGAGTGCGAGCTTCTTCATTCATCTATATATATATATATATATATATATATATATATATATATATATATATATATATATATATATATATATATATAATATATAATATATATATAAAATATAAATGTCATGATCCCTGTGCTGCCTATACCAGGCTGATTAGTAATCAATTCAAATTATAATTAAATGGCAGCTCAGAAACCAGTACAATTTGCATCAGAATGTAATAATCAGCCTTGTAGCATCAACGTCTATGACATGTGAACCCTCATTTTTTGCTTGATGCCTAAGTATAGCTTCTCAACAGCTGCTCTAAGCACACTTGTAGGAAGGGCTTCAAGATCCAAAGGGAAAGTATCCTGGGTTCGCAACTGGTACTCACCGCACGGGATACAATGATAAATTTAACCAGCGAATTTTATTCACTGTACACACCAAAGGCTTTTTATTCGGCACACATTACACACATCAGCATTTCCTTATTCCAACACAGCAAATACACATATTTTACATGAAACATTTTCTATTGGTAGGCACACCTTTTTCCGTTCCTTAAAGATTTTGGATCCCACCTAACCGCCTAGTGGTCTGATATATGCTCCACCCGTATCCATCCACTCTCCAATAGTGGTCCAATACCTTCAGGGTGATACCCCTCCACTCTTCCAGGTTAGGCCTTTTCATCCAAATCCTGGCCTGAAGCCTTGGTGTCCTTCCTACCTAATCCTAAACTTCCACTGTTTCCCTCACTTACGGAGTGCCCGCTGGAAACTAACTACACTTTCTCCTTGATGGGGCCACAACTGCCCTTACTAAATACCCTCACTGCCTCGTGCATTTAGTGCTCACTCACTTTAAATCGTTCCTGTTTTAACTTCTCCTAACCTAAGCCATTGTATCTCACTTACCCTGCCAGGAGATATTATTCCGGCCAAGCCCTCCTATCAAGTGGCTTCACTTGGGTGGTGCATCTCCTTTTATACCCTTCTCTGTCCCACAGTGGCCTCTGGTGGCTGGGGTAAAAACTACACCTAAAATTAAATTAAAGAACTCTGCTGCCATCTAATGGTGATTCCTAGAAATTACATCCAACACACTTAAACATAGATACAGATGCAGCCACTTTGGTTTGTCTGTTTGACACAGAATAACTAAACACAGATATCCCATTTATCTCATTTAACACAGAAAACTGTGTCACAACAACCCATCTAATTAAAGCATTCACCATTGTGAACAAAGGAGCTTTGGTATGCTAATGAAAAGGTTAAATGCATTAAATGAGTTAAGATGACTTAAGATAACACAGTTTCTTCAATTACCCCTGAGTCATGACGCATTTAACTCACAAATCCAAGTGGCTTCATCTGTACATTTCACATACATGCACATTTTGTCACACATAACGATTACAACATTCCCACACATTCCTCTTCATCACTTTATACCCCCTTATACACTGAGCATGGGCAATGGCACTTACACTCCACAAAACAAAATCCAGGATGGTGATCCCCTTTGCAAAATTGTGGCCTGAATCATTACTGTTATAGAGATGCTGAACTTTGGAATGGTGCAGTAAGTTCAGTATATAGTGCTGTCTTACTGGTGGCCAGTGACCCTCCCCCTTTGTGTGTAGTCCCCCACATGAATGTCTGCCTCCAGTGTCTGCTTACCAGTGTCGGACTGGCCCACTGGGATACCCAGAAAACTCCCTGTGGGACCAGGTGTTGGTGTGCGGTACTCTGCCTGCCCTATGCTCCCTGTGTGTGCATAATTTGCCTGCCCTACTCTGCCTGTGTATGCCATTCTCTGTCTGCCCCATTCTCCCTGTCTGTGCCATACTCTACCTACCCTATGCTCCTGTGTGTGCCCTGCTCTGCCTGTGGAACATAAGCCTGGTAAATCATGTGGAGGTGCTGTGTTATCCACAGGGGAGGAGGAGGCATATGGATTTAAGGGTATGTCTTAATATGACAGCTTTTTCCACATATGAGTGATAAGTGATACCCCTGCAGTGAGCACCAACCATTTGGGTTTTTTTTTTGGTGTGGACATGGTCTTGTGGTAAGAAGGGTGTGGTTTAAAGTGGATGTGGTTTGAAAACAGGGAGTGGTTAACACTGGTTTCCATTAAAGATCCTCCACCATGTAGGCCAGAAAAATTCTGGCCCTCGGTACCACGGAAGTTGAACAACACTAAAATACAACATTTCTACCCATATTTATTTTTGTGTTTGACTGCATAACATTTAGGGGGTTATTTCTTAAAGTTCGATTTTTTTCTGGTCAGACTTTTAAAGGAGAAAACACTCCTAAACTTTTTGAGATTTATTATACCTCGAAGCTGCTAAAAGTCAGAATCAGAAAATACTCCATCCCAAACCTGTCAAGGTCCTGTAGAATCAAAGGCATGTCCCTTTTCCAATTTGAAGATATTATGGTCTGCTCCGGGTTTTGTAGGATAATCCAAAAAAAGTTTTTTAACAATTTAATGAGACTTTTCCCAAACCAAATTTTATCAATAAATAAGGTAAACTCCTGCATGTGAGTTTGGTCGAGTTTGTTTTATTGAAATATGACTTTAAATAATGTTTCTTGCTTGAGAAATAGTTGTTTGTAAGTATATATTTTGCATTTTTTATTGTGCTTCAGCATGAAACAGGTTTGCCAAGTTATGTAAAAATAAAACAGTCTCAGCAGGTGCAAAGAACAAAAACAGAAAAGTAAGCAAATTTAGATGATCACAAACAATAAACAACATTATAATAACATAATGAAAGTTTTTCAAGCAAATAACAAAAAACATATTCCGATTTTATCTCCTCTTCAGTTAGACAGAGTCTATTTTTGTGAATTGTTGAGTTGTAGTTTGTAGTTTAAAACAGATTTATAAATAAGCTTAAACATTAAGCCTTTGTCCGGATTCTACTATAGGTTGCTGTGCAGTTTTATAGTGAAATCTCCACTTCTGCTATGAAACAATAAATAAAGTGATATACGCAATGCAGTTAATTCTGAATTGAATATTGGGTCTATTAGCTGAGTCTAATAGCTGACTACTGGAATAATCCTAGGTCCAATATACAATGTTGAGATATTCTTCCCTGTATGTCTCAGTTTCATTCAGTGTTACATTTTAGAAATACTGCTTTCCAAATTTTTAAAATACATTTTGGATTTGGCATCCCCATACATAGGAGAGCCAAGTTTCGAAAGCCACAGACTTGGAATTCTTTCAACAGTAGATAACTGAAGTAAAATGGTCCATCCTATCGCTCAAAAGCTGATGCTAGTTGGGTTGCTTTTGCTCACTTTGATGCACAGTGGCAGTAATCACATTAATGAAAAAGTAGAATACCATCCTCGTGCCCTTGTTTTTGGTGGCAAGCCTTGGCAGTGTCATGGTTTTGGAAGTAGGGGAGCTTTTGGTATTGTTGTACATGAGCTGGTGGAGGAATGGATCAAGTATTGACTAGAGTTTGTTTGTAACTCTTTGGCAATGGACCTGGGAGGTAAGGGTTTTGGGTGAGGCTCACTGCACTTCTACTTGCCCAAGAGCAACAGCATTTGGATGGCCAGCATGGAGTTGGTCTGTTGACTCAGTGGGGTTAGACAGGCAAGAATTCAGGTTGGAGCAATATTTATAATTAAACTGGGGGCTTATTTATGAAAGGTCATATTTCAGTGTCGGACTGGCCCACCGGGATACCAGGAAAAATCCCGGATGGCCCAGGTGTCATGCTGCTAAACTTTTGGCCTTTTTCATGGCCATTCCCTATTTCTATGAGAACAAAGTGGCTGCAAAGGTGGAATAATGGATTATAGTATGTAAAGAAAAGAGACTAGGAGAATAGAGGTTGAGTGAGGAGAGGAAGAAAATAGTACTTAGGTGGGCCACTGGTCTAAAAACTTTTGGTGGGCCCCTGGTGTCCCAGTCTGACACTGGTCATATGTTCTCTGCAAGTTTGAGTACCATAACTCAAAAACTGGAATTGATTGAGTTTTTGGCAGGAAAAAAACCTCAAATTGATATGAATCATGTTCTCAATTCCAGTTTTCGGATAAAACCCTGTGAACCTGTTCAAATGGTTCCAGAGACCTCTGCCATTGACTTCTACAGAACCTCGACAGGTTGTAGGTGGTGTATTTTTAGATTTAAGCTATTTCTATGTTTGAGGTTTAATAACTCTCGAATATTCTAGGTTTTTTTTTTAAAAAAAAAACTTAATTGATTCGAGTTTTTTTTAACCCGAAAATGTGAGTTTTTACCAAAAAATACAACGCGAATACTCGAATTTGCGTGGAACAAACAACTCGAACCTTAATAAATCTGCCCCTTGGTGACTTTATTATGCAGTTATTAGATTTAGGAATGGTAAGTACAATCGGTTGCCTTGATGCTTCCCAGGTCATAACAATAATTCATATTTGTGCTTAATGGGTAGATCAGTTATAATATTTTCTTTTCCACTCTCCCAGGTGCCAGAATGTCTCTGCCATGAAGCTATCTCCTTAGAAAGAAAGCTACTCTTATAGGGTTACAGTATGACCTATTCACTCAAGTACCCATATTATCGACAGGGTTAGGATTTGTAACTTTGTGGGGGGGGGGGAAATGCTGACATATTTAAAATGCTATAAATGCATAGGTATTTTTCTGTGTAAAATGAAGCTTTGTTATTAAAGTGGACCCGTCACCCAGACATAAAAATCTGTATAATAAAAGTCCTTTTTAAATTAAATATGTAATCCAATTTCTTTTTTTTATTAAACCATTCATAGCTGTTGTAAACTCATTTAAAAATATCAGCTGTCAATCAAATATTGCCTACCCCGCCTCTATGCCTAGGCATAGAGGCTGGGCAAGCAATTGCTTTCACTTTCCATTTAGCACTTCCTAGATGTCACCGCTCTCCCTACATTCCCCCAGCTCTCTTAACGATTTAATTGTGTAACCAGGGCATGGGGATGGACATTGGGTGCCTGTCCCCTGGTGCACAAACAAGATTCTGAGATGATACAAGACTTGCCTTAATAACAGTGTCCACAAAATGGCTCCTTCCTGGTTGCTATAATTATGAGTTCCCAGACTGATGGAAACAATATTGAAATAATTTATACAGAGTAATTAAAGTTAATTTTGCTTGACTAACATGATAAAATAGGATTTGGAATAATTTTATTTGGGTGACGGGTCCCCTTTCATGAATCAACAGAGAATATGAATGAAAATATCAGAAGCAGCACGTTTCCAATACAACACTAATATATTACTTTCTATATACCTGATAAGCCATAATGCTTTGTCTTGGCTTTCCTGCAATTACAAACACATCCTGCATCATTAAGTGGAGAAAAAATATCTCTTCACAACCATACAGAAAGGATGGTGATTCTGTGATTGCAACATCATTTATTAAGAAAAGCTTTTCTAAATGCAAGTCATTGATTTTCTATCCCCCAGGAATGGTCCTATGATCCAGATTTCTCATTGGTTAGTGCCACTCTAAACACTATTATAAAACGTTTTCATCAAAATAAACTTCTTGCATATAAGATGACCTTTTCCCTGTTTTTGTATCCCCAGATACTATCTGCATACGTTTAACATTCCCATTAAATCAGAAAATCGTAGACTGAAATATACTGTACATAATTTCAACATAATATATAGTTATTAGAAGAGTGACGAAAACATGGATCAATACGTAAATGTTGCTGATTATTGATTAACGCAAAATAGATCAATAAATAAAAGTTGCTTATTTCTGATTAATATAAAATAGATAACTTAGCATTTATTTTTGCTAATTTATAATTGTGCAATATATCTTAATATGGCAAAATGGAATCGATTTTTATAAAGGAGCGATAGACCCAATAAATTGTGCTTGTGTTAAAGCATTATACTTTTTCTTTTTGTTAACAAATTGCTGTTTGTTGCTCTAAAAAGTGCCAAACTGTTAACCTGAAAGAGTTTTCCTTTTTTATGGAAGCAGGAGAAGACAATTAAAATACCCTTTTCAGTTAAACCCCCTGTATAATGAACTCCTCCCTTTCTGTAAAGGCAGCAGCTGGGGGAAAAGTGGGCTGGATTATATAAAAAAAAGGCCTTTATAGTTCTTTAAACATATTCCCCTGGTTACTGGGTTGGGGAAATAGTAAATTAGGAACAAACAAAACATTGATCAATTGCTACCTTATATTGGTAACAAATGTGCCTTACTGATAAGCAAAAAATATTTTTAGCATTAAAGGGGATCTATGGTCAAAATCTATAATCTTTCCTAGGCTTTGGGGAATGATTATAAGGCAATAACAAATAGCATTATAATCATTCCCCAAAGCCTAGGAAAGATTATAGATTTCGATCATAGACCTTTAACCTTAAAGGAGAATACAAGTTTCAAATAAAAGTAGATAAAATCATTGGCCTTTATGTTTAGATGTCCTTTCCAGAAGCGATTTCCACAAAGATCTTCAGTGTTTTTTTGAATCATTAATGTTTTCCAAAATAACTGAGAAGCTGTTGATCAATGTGTCAATGTGTACTTTTCATTCATTTGCAGAAGCTCAGTCAGGGCTTGGGCATGCGCATTAAATCTTCCTAGTGCCCTGGGCATGTGCACTAATCCCTATCTTTCTCTCTGTCTATGGACAATGCTTAGGTCACATAACCTACCCAAGATTCATCTGATCTCTCTGCCCTGCCTGTCTCCTTTGCTCAAGGAATAAGAATTAAGGTGTTGAATTGCCATAATGAAGCTCTCTGCTTTGCTTGCTCTCCTTATAGTGCAGCAGTGAGCAGAGGAATAGGATGTAACATGGCGTAACATAAAAAAACAGCTGGGGGAAGTGGCACGTCGTAAATAAAATGGAGCTGGCATAGATATCTTGTGATAAAATGTTTAAAAGTTGCAATCTGAGCAAAAGGTGGTCAATATAGAATTTTTAATGCAGCGGTTCAGGAAGGGGGATAATGAAGAGCATTGTGTTTGTTTCAATACAACAGGTTTAGTTCTTCTTTAATTATTCGAATATTTCCTAAAATGCAGGTATGGCCTCTGTTATCTAGGAAGCTCAGAATTAAGGCCATCTCCCATAGACTCCATTTTATCCATATAATCCAAATGTGTAAAAGTTATTTCCTTTTTCTCTATAATAATAAAACAGTACCTTGTACTTGATCCAAGCTAAGATATAATTAATCCTTATTAGAAGCAAAACCATTGAGTTTTTTAATGGTTAAATGATTTTCTTGTAGACTTAAGGTAGGGAGATTCAAATTACGGAAAGATCCACAGGTCCCGAGCATTCTGGATAACAGGTCCCATATCTTTAGTAAACATCAAGCACAGAGAAAGCACATACCTCCCAAATGTATTTTACAGTATTCCTCTTTTTATTATGTATCGTTTAGTTCAGTCTGCAGCATAAGCAAAAGAATAGACCTCCCAGCAAAAAAAGACCCACAGAGCACTGTTCCCCCTATCGCACACAAATTTTAAGACCAGCACACACAACAAATTGTTGTGCGCATAAAGAAATTTGTGTGAAAACACAACATTTTTAATTAATTCTGACCTGCATACACATGGGGTTATTTACTAAACTGCGAATGCAAAAATCATGAAAAATTTGTGTTTTTTTTTTTTTTATAAAATTGGACTTTTAAAAAAATCACAAATTTTTCAGAATTTATTAAACCCAGAGGATGGAAAAGTCAGGATCTGAAAATCCGGCATCTCAGACCTGTCAAGGTTGCATATAAGTCAATGGGAAAAGTTTTCGGGCAAAATTCTGAGTTTTCAGAGTTTTTTTATGAGTTTTCGAAATCGATTTGTTTTTTTCAGAAAATATTGAGATAAATTCGGACTTAAATAACCCGAAAAAGATGTACTCAGCACCTGCACTCATGTACATTTGTAACTATTTACGATAAGCAAAGATACAATAATAAGTATAAGAGCAAATTATAAAAAGGGATGCCAAATTGCATCCATTCTAATGCTATTCACAAAGGCACTTTAGACGGCACACACTCTTCTAAATGAAGCTACTTTGTGGGTACCTGCCGTTATGCTGGAATTCTGGCAAATAACATTGCATTGTGGGTAAAAAAAACATGGCATATGTGCACATTTTGGCACTTTGAACTTGCAATAAATGAGGCCTTACGTGTCTAAATTTAGTGATTCAGCTTCAAAATGCTTTACACGAACATTATTCACATTTCTCTAAAAATTTTAAAAAAAATGTAAAAAAAAAACTAACATAAAATCTTAATTTAAAAAAAGCATTGTCCCTGTATGCACTCATCTGAAAATTGTGGAAATATTTTACACATGCTGCAGCATTAATGATACATTATTTTAGAAAAGTATGATTTTAATAGTCTAGATATCTATTTATCTGGTATCCTATATAAGCATACTTTCATCTAAATAATATATCATATTTCATAAAACTATGTGACTTAAAAGTATACTAGTATAGGCAAGAAAAAAGACATTTCACTTGGAACTTGGAATTAAACCAGAAACCAACTTGGAATTAAACCAGAAACCATTATTATGGTGAAGAGAAAATATGTAACCCCTAGTATAAGAGGGCATTTTTAAGTCCCATAACCAGTATAAAAGCAGGGGAAATGATTCAGTATATACTGCATTTTTGAAAAATAGCACTACATTCTCCAGATCTTTAATGAATTCATATTGCATCATAAGGGAAATAGAGTATTAAATTATGATTATCGTCACAATGCATTTAAAATATTTTAAGTACTTTGGGAGTAACAAATGTATTCAAGTGAAGCGTGGAAGAGGCAGATTTTGCATTAATTATTAACTCCATACCCCTTTTCGATATAATAATAGTTAGCTCCATGGAATTTATAAGACATAACATGATTTTTATATCCTTCCTCGCTCACAGGTAATGTTGAATTTAAATTGAAAACACTTATTGCAATTTTATTTTAACAGACAGTTTAAGATAGCAATACACTGATGATAATGTACATACATCTGTTTTAACTAGGGATGTACCAAATCCAGAATTCAGTTCAGAATTCGGCCAGGACTCTGCCTTTTACAGCATGATTTGGCAGATTCTAGGTGTCTGCACGAACCAAATACTTAAAATCATGTGACTTTCCGATACACAAACAAGGAAATTGAAATGTTTTTGCACATCTGGCAAAGCTTGAACAAATGTCATTCATTAAAGGGACAAAGCAGCTGCTTGCACTTCTACATAGGTGTTGTTGTGCACCATTGGGTCTATCCCACATTCATTAGCAAATTGTTCAGAGTGCACCTATTGAAGCAGGGTCCCCAAAGTAGCCTGTGCCAAGTTGTGCTTAAAGAATCGGGCGCAGAGCATCAGAAATTATGACATTCTAACACTGAAGATTTTTAATGCAACTGTATCTGACTTTCATCAAAACACATGTGCAACTGTATTCGTTTTCATTCATCGAATTTTTTTGACATCGATAGAGAGTATTAAGATGCTCCTGCCTAATATTAATTGCAGGACTTATGAATGGTCCTCTGGAAAGGGTACAGGTAGTGATGGACGAATCTGTGCTGCAAAATTCGCAAAACAACAAAAAATGAGCGAAATGCATTGAAGACATTGGGCATCAAAATAATTTTGACGCAACAGATTTTTCAACGCGAATTGTCGCAGCTTGCGCCAAAACGCATATAGGGGGCATATAGAGAGGAAATGAGAGAGCTGGGAAGAGGTAGTAGTTAATGTTAAGTTCAGGTAGTGAATGAAAGGTGCCATATAGTAGGGAATCCACTATTTTGGATTCGGCCAAACACCCAAATCCTTCGCAAAAGATTCTGTTGAATACGAAACTGAATCTGAATACTAATTTGCATATGCAAATTAGGGGTGAGAAGGGTAAAACAATTACTTCCTTGTTTTCTGACAAAAAGTCATGTGATTTCCCTCCCTGCCCCTAATTTGCATATGCAAATTAGGATTTGGTTCGGCAAGGCAGAAGGATACTGCAGAATCCGAATCCTGTTGAAAAAGGCCAAATCCCGAACCGACAATGGTCAGGAAGCAGTGTACCTCCCACCTGCCTCTGGAGATGGCTTGGTGTTGTCATTGAGTTGGTTGGGTGGAAGTACTGGTGCATTACTACTTTTGTTGCAGCTGGGAAATGTGGGAAATGCTTGCCTTTTGGGGAATGATGCCCAGTAATAATTATGGCACAGTATCTGACAGTGCTGGAGACTGGGCTCACTGTGGACGTTTATCCCGTGAAATGGTGACAGTAGGTTGCGTATCTTCATTTGCCCACTGAACTCCCTAGGGGTTAAGTGACTGGAAGGTCAGGTAGCCCTTGGAAGGTATGTGATGGTTATTCTACGGCAAGCATTTCTTAAAGGTGGGTATTTATGTTAAAGCATACATTGAAAGTTACAACATATTTGTATTTATATACATTGCTATGCCATCTGTTATTGAAAGTTGTAGCCTTTTCAGTCCCAAACTTGATGTTATTGTTTGTCCTCTGAGGTTGAAGGTGGGAGAAAGCTTGACAGGATTTACTGGGGGGTGCAATTTCTAATATCTGTCATGTCATATACATGCCATTAACAGAAAGCCATGAGCATGAATTCACAAGGTGACCTGTACTGCAGTAGCGTATGGCCAACATCAAGTGCAGTAAAAGTCTCTCTTCTCTTCCTCAGCCCTGTCCATAATGTGTCTACACAGTATTATAACACTTTAAAAACCAAAATATTTATTACACTGATTCTGTTTAATTATAACATAAAAAAGCTCCATTACATCACCAGAATGGCAAGATTTTTGCTTATTGCCCATACCTGAAATCTTTCAAAAGTGCACTCCAGTGAATTGGTATTAAAGAAAGGTACATACATACATTATGAAATTGCACAATGGCATTTTTCCTGAGGATTTGTAATAATTTCTGAATGGGTCTAGTAAAATATGATTTTTCCTGTAAAAGCACTTATCAGGGTTTAATAGGCCACTTATAGTCAAGACATCCCCTACTGTTTCTTGTTACTGACGCATTTAAAAGTGCTTCTTTTAAACTGACCATTACATTTTTTCCTTAGTACAATGTATATTTTTCTCTAAACAAGGAGCTTTCATGCATTTACATTTAGATTAAAGGAAGAAATATATAAATAAATTGTCATACAGGGTAGCGTTCAGGTATGAATTTATTCTAATTATACGCCAAAGTTTGCTCAGGATTGGTCAAGTCTGGGTTAATTTCCAAAGAGAATGTGTTTGCTAATGTTCAGTACATTTTATCTAGAGAATAAACAATGTTACTGCTGGAAACATGCATTCCAGAACATTGTTGAGAAATCTAAATATAACTTGACTTACTAAGGCCTGCTACATTAGCCATAATAAATGGATCCACGCTTAAATGTTTATGCTGTTGCAGTAATGGAATGATTACAATAGGAATATGAATGGTCATGGACACTTGGGTTTTATCCTGCTTTTCATCCTTGCAAGCAGTAGCTGACGAGCAGTGAGAGGACAGCTCAATATGATTTCAATGAGCGGCAGAGATAAAGTTTACCCAATATAGTGAGCGCCATAATTTCCCACATACTTCTGTCAGAGAACACTTGATTGCATTTGCTTCATTTTGTACAGAAAAGAAATGAAATGAAGCACTCACTGTAATCTTTCCCCTGAATAAATTACCAGAGAGGTTGGAAAAATCCCTCCGCTAAGTAAAACATGAAAATCTATAAAATATCTTCAGATGTAAACCTGCCAGTTGGGTTGGCTTGCTTTGCTACAGCAGACATATTTCTTATAAAATGAAGTATTTCTTCATTAAACGTTGTCAAATCACAGTCTTCCAATACTTTTCAGCTACAATTCCCAGCATCCACTAACATCGGATCCAATGAGTAGGCCCATGCTTGGGCTTCAGACACCACAACAGACTTGCTGTGTGTAGTGGGAAGAGGAGACAGCAGATAACCCTTAACTTGGTTATTGTAAGCATGCCATGTAAACATTTTTGCCAGACATTTGTAATTAAGGTACTGGAAAACGTTGCTAAAAATGTGTAAGAAAATTATGCAATTTTACACTGTTTTTTACACTGTGATATCTGGCGATGTGTAGCAAATTATTCCGCCATTTTTTTATACAACACGATAAATATTCTCCTTCATGTTTCTTTAGCTCTGATAAATTCTGAACTCTGAAGAGTCGTCTGGATCCACACATGCTTTTCCACTGAATTACCTGTGCCCACTGCTGACCAAATTCGCTACCAGTTATAATATAGTTTTTTACTTGTACTTTGTATGGATGATTTTAACCATTGGGTTGGCATTCATTGGTAATGGAAGCTAACTTTCCCTCCTTCTTGATCTTTACACTTTACTTTTTCCTTTCCTTTCTTCTCATATTTCCTACTTCTACTCTCTCTTTTTCCATTCTTGCATTATATGGGGCAGATTTATCAAGGGTCAAATTTCGAAATAGAAAATACTTCGAGATTCGACCATCGAATAGAATCCTCTGACATTCGAATTCGAAGTCGGAGGATATTATTCATCGTACGATCGTATTCCGATCATAGTACGATCGTACTCGAATCATACGATTCTAACGATTTTATCGTACGATTTTCCTTGGAATACAAAAAACTTTGCTCTGGAAGGTCCATAGGCTAACATAGCACTTCGGCAGTTTTAAGCTGGCAAAGTATTGAAGTTGAAGTTTTTTTAAAGAGACAGCACTATATCGAATGGTCGAATAGTCGAACAATTTTTACTTCGAATCGAATTTGAAGTAAATTCTAAGTCATAGTATCCTATTCAATGGTCGAAGTATTCAAAAAATTACTTCAAATTTCGAATTTTTTTACTTCGAAAATTCCCTCAAATTCACTTTGACCCTTGATAAATCTGCCCCTATATGTCAATACATACAACTCCTTTCAATAACCATCACTGAGAATGTAAAAAACAATTATTGAAAAGAATAAAGGAAATAATATCTGAAGATTTTTACAGTGTACCATATATACTCGAGTATAAGCCGAGTTTTTCAGCATCCAAAATGTGCTGAAAAAGTCTACCTCGGCTTATACTCGGGTCAGCGGGCAGTAGCTGAGATTGCAGTCACTTTTCGCTTTGGCGGAATGTGCGCTTCTGGGAGAGGGAGTTGTGTCTAGGCTTATACTAGAGTCAATAAGTTTTCCCTGTTTTCATAGTTAAAATTAGGCACCTCGGCTTATACTTGGGTCGGCTTATACTCGAGTATATACGGTAAGTAAAGTTAATTTTGCCCGGCTAGCACAAAAGAATAGGATTTGGAATTGTTTCTTAGGGTGACAGGTCCCCTTTACTGTATTTAACTCAGCAGGACCTTGATTACAGGATCTTCTATATTTCCATAACCATCTTTCTGTGCCATTTCTTTTTACACTAAATTGTCTACTGCTCTCCAAGATATCAACTAACCCTCTGTAATAATGGTGACGGTGATCCAGTCATAGTTTCTTTTTTTCAAATTTCTCTTAACCCTAAATGGTAACATGAAATAAGGTCTCAAAAATGCAGGGAGAGGATCATTATTTCCCTCAGAGAAAACTTGACTTCTCTGTTCCTGTTAGCAGCAAAGTATTCCCAAAAATGGATTGCCAGTGAGCTTAAGGAAAGAAAAGTAGTTATAAACAATAAAGGTTCAACTTTCTGGGGCTCATTTACCAGCAACTATTCAGCAGTTTTATTTTTTCAACCAGCAGAACAATGAAAAGAAAAACCAATGCCACCATGGGTTACTGCCCTGGTGCAAATGAGCCTAGTGTTGATAAATGAGCCCTAGTGTTGGAAAACAAACAAACAACCAAAAAACCACCAAAACCAGTGTTGTCCTGGTAATTGGCTACACCTACATCAAAATAAATTAACTAAACAAATACAAATAACAAACTTTTAGTACGAAAATACTTAACATAAGACACTAAGTTTGCCCAGGAGCAGTAACCCATGGCAACCAATAAGCTGATTGCATTTAAACAGGTGACTAGTAAATTCTACCTGCTGATTTGTTGCTATAGGTTAGAGCACCTGGGCAAACTTAGTGCCTTTTATTACAAAACCCCATAACTGTTTTAGAGGAACTCTGTTCTAAAAAATCCAGAATCAAATATAAGTGAAAATTATAAAATGCCAAAAGAATTATAAAACTCTGCACAAAATACTTGCATGGCTGATTGTTTTAATGACTAGCCTCCTGCATAGGTGTTTTTATATTTGTTTTATATTTAATTTACATATATAAATGTATTTTCCAAAAAAATAATAATAGCAATATCTATTTTTGACTTGAAAATTTAATATATGTTTTTGTCCTACAAACTGTGCCTGCTAGTGTAACTGCCTGAAGATTTGTCTGCATTTCCCCAAACAGGAGACATAGAGAAAACAGCCACAAAAGGAGAGTCAGTCCAGTCCTCTTTAGACAATATGTGTTCCAGATAAGAACTAAAGCTTTTGAAGTAATAACAGAATAGGGAATAACCAAAAACAAGAAAAAGCCTATGTAGAAAAATTATTGGAACTTGGGCCTCAGCTGGTACCTTTCACAGTATCATGCAAAAACTTAATACTTAACATATACATATTCAGAATGGGCAGTTATTTTAGTCAAATGCACAGGTCTTTGGTCAAAGATTATATTTTGCTAACCAATATCTACTCAAGTACAAGAAACATTATATTCACATATTGATTTCTATAAAAGAAGGAATAGGCTAGTTTAATAAGATCTCAGGACTGATGGATAAATCAAGTTTTTTCTGGATTGCTATTCAACAATGAATAAGCAAATCAAAACTTTTAAATGTACTCCCTGTAAAAAGTACTAGAACATACTGGCATGCCCTGTCTGAGAGCATACAGCCTGAACCAGAAGCTTAGACATAATTGCCCAGCTATTGTTCTTATGTTTGTGAAATTTTATTTTTCTATTGTTTGACAAGTTAAAGGGAGATACAAAAGATCTAAGTTCACAATGCACTATAAAATTTAATAATAATACAAACTGTGAATTCACATATAGTTACATAATTAAATTGGGTTGATGGACCAAAGTCCATCAAGTTCAACTTCTCCAAAGAAACTGAGTGCATATACTGTACATACACACACTCGCATCTAATTGTAGATTTAAGCATCACAATAGTTTATGATATTATGCTTGTCCAAGAAATCATCCAAGCCCCACTTAAAGTCACTAACAGAATCTGCCATCACAACATCATCTGGCAGTGCATTCCACAACCTCACTATCTTCACTGTGAAGCACCAAATGAAAGTTCTGTTCCTCTGATCTAAAGGAGTAGCCTCTGGTGTATTGACCCTTTTTTTGGGAAAAGAGATCCCCCACTCTGTCTGTAATGCCTTCTAATGTATTTGCAAAGAGTAATAATGTCCTCTCGCTAGCATCTTTTTTTTTTCGAGAGAAAACAACCTCAACCAACATCTACCCTCATAATTGAAATCTTCCATCCGTTTAACCAGTTAAGTATGTATGTCTCTGCACTCTCTCCAGCTAATTTATATCCTTCTTATATCCAGAAGTGCACTCCAGATGAGGCCTTACCAGGGACCTATAATGAGGCAAAATTATGTTTTCATACCTTGAGTTCATGCCCTTTATTTATAGTAGTTTATGTGTAGTTTTTAAAAAAGTTAAAAGTGCTTAGTGTAGTCATTTAATTTACAAATACTTCACTTAAAAAAAAAAAGTCACAAAAGGATGAAGCAGCAGGTTATTTTGCTCCTCTTTCTATTTTTCAGCTGTTGGGGGTATGGTATAGGGTTCCTTTTTGTGACTGTCAGCACTCTACTTTGCACCTTGCACCATATCTTATATTGCACTCCTGGAAAAGCTAGATAAAGTGCACAGGACCCTTGCGGGGGAATGTAAAAAAAATCACTAATGGAAAAACTATTCGCAATGCGAAAAGTTATGCCTTTGCGCGAACAAATTTTGCTTTGTGCGAATTTAATATAGCTTTTGCGAACCCGGAAACTGTTTAGCGACCACTTCCGACAGTGAAAGACTGTTTGCGAATTTTATAGTTTGCGCCAATGCGCAGTTAATGTAATAAAACTTCTTACTGAAAAAGTCGTTATGTTTGCTCCAAAAGATTACAACACCTTCAAGCACTTCTTATGAGTGCGCAATTAAAATTCGCAATGCAATAACAGTTTAAGGAACACTATTACATTTGCGAGATGTGGATTTTTAGTCTTATTGGTGCGAATTATTTTGCTCTTTGCGACTTTTATTACATTCCCCTGTTAGAGCTCTAGCGCTTGTCTCTATTTTGTCCAGTGCAGGGGTAAGCAAAAGAGCCATTTTGCCCCCTCTTCCACTAAAGAAAAATAGTCTGGAGCGCAAAACATAACACAGCTTATAAACTTTTAAAAGTTTTTACCTTTTTCTAATTTTAACCGTTACAACAACAGAATACAACAAAGAAATGCAGTGTGCATATATAGGCCTACTTTGAAATAAATTAAACACTGAATAGCCCTATTAAATGCTAGTGTTCTCATCTGTTTAATGTGACTTCTGTTTATGAAGCTCTATCTTCCCTCTCTTGTATTGAGTGTGTGACCACGGTAAGAACCATGATGGATCATCTTGCTGCGGCTCAGTCTTGCCTGTCACTCCTGGTATGTCTATACAGGCCTCGCTCCTGCTGGTGGCTTCCTGAGTGTGTGACCGCAGTAAGCTAACCGCTAGCTTACCGCGGTCGCGCACTTAAGATGCCGGCACCAGGTGTGCGCTGTATAGACGGCGTGACAGGCAAAGCCGCAAGACTGAGCCACAGCATGCAGGATGAAGAGCCGCATGAGGCTCCAGAGCTGCGGGTTGCCTACCCCTGGTCTAGTGTCTGTTACAAGAGCCCTCAATAATAGCAGAATAGTGTACAACTGAGGATGAACTAGGATTGAAACTATATAATAAGCAGGCGTGTTTCAGCCTGTATGCTGCCTGAGGCGTTCTTCTTTGACATCTAACAAATAAAGCAAGTATGCTGTAGAATAAAAACATGTTAATGTTAGCACTAGCCAATCAAATGCCCCTCTCTGGGGGCCAAACAGTATTTGTGGTACCTTTTTTATTGTTATAATAATTAGTTATTATACGTGGAATAATGAACTATTTACTGTAAATTATGAGCAGCACAATTTATAATTGGGGAGCATTCTGTCTATAAGGTACATCATTGAATATATATTATAAATACTAGATGAAAAGTATGGTACAGCAGCCCCTTCACTGTGTGTTGATGCCTAGCAGTTGTTGCTTAAAGAAATGCATTTTTCCTTTAGTAAAGTTTGGAGATAAATGGATCACAAGTAGTACTGCAGCAAGGGAGTTAAATTGCCATAGATACAAAACCGCAGATTTTTATTAACCCTTTAAATGCTATGATGATTGCCTATTGTCTATTTCGAGCAAAAATTATATGCAGATGCAGCACAGGCTGTGCTGCCATAAGGTGTTGAAGCAGTCAGGTAGTTAACACACACCACAATACTCCCTCAGGGGGTCCTGAGGTGCATAAGGTGGATTATCTAATGATCATCTGGCTTTTCAGTTCTCATCTGTTACTCTGTTTTTTATTAGTGGTACTTAATTCTCTCCAATCTTATTGCTAGGACGTTGCTGGCTTCTGTTACATGTATTACCAAAATTAAGAAAAAATATATTGTAATGGCCATCTTTTCATAATGTGCAGTGAAATAAAAAGGCACAGTTCAATGGTTCTCTGCATTTTTGGCTAGCAATTCCATGTCCCTTCGTTTCTGGCCAACAAGTAAGCCAAGCTAAAAAGAACATGTTTATGATGCCGAGGGGAATGAATGTATGCTAGGCTTTTTTGGCTGTGGGTGAACAATGTAACAGTATGAGTTTCTTTGCCAAGATTTAATGGGTTGGAAAATGGGCAAAAAACATAAAATAATGAAATAGTTATGGGAATTCATCACCCCCACCAAAAAGTGCAATTCTCCGGATGTTGTGTGTATGTATGAGCCAGAAGCAGTATAGTCAGTATACTATGCTCATTCAATTTTCCCTAAGATTCTAAAATATAATATTTGATGTAGAGGAAGAAAATAATAAAAAGACCTTCTGAACTAAATAGAAGGGCAAATGAACATGCTCAGCTAATATTCATATCATGCACTAATACCTTGAGAATCTCTCCATGAGGTAATTGACTAATGCAATAATTCCCTTCTGGACTGTAAAACAAAGGTAAAACATAAAACTGTACAACCCATCAATACATGTCAATAGCAAGAAGATGGTTAGATTAGAGGAGAGCATTTATTCTGCTCTGCAGAGTCTTAGCAATAGCATCCACTTTATAAAAGGCCACTCCAGTTCAAGGCAATATAATATGGCACAAAGTTACTGCTGAAAATATAATTCAACCAAGTGATAGAAAAGCAACATTTACTAAACCAGTTAAAAACAATGAGTTCATACATTATGCATAATTATAATATATTTATATAATATACATTATAATAGAAGTACAAAGATAAGTAACAATATTTTGTGTACTGCTTTTTACATATCTCAATAGTAGTGATTTCACACCACTAATATATGAAGCTTGGAGAAAGGGCAACAAACCTCTATAAGTGTTGTGCCACGGGATCAAGAATTGTTTGAGAATGGCAGTTGGTGTCACTGCGTTCAATCTTGCCTGTAAAGCAGGTTATGCTTTTTGCTGTGTGGGTGGCTTCTGGGATTGTGTCAAGATGTGTTCTGGTAGTTCTCTACTGTGTGTAGTTAATTGAGGGCATTTGCAGGCACTATTTTAGTGTCAGGGTTTTTGTGCGGTATAATGAATGACAAATACATGTAATGTAAGAGAAACACTTAGTCCATCCAATCCAGCCAGAAGTAAAAAATATTGTATGGATGCACAATTAGTTTTGTGTCCAGAAGTCATTTAGAACAGAGAGGCTTGGGTAGGGAAACCCATCTAGAGTCCAATAACAGTAACATGCAGTCTACTTGTTGTAAAGCAACTGGCAGAGACAGGTAGTGGCAGGCACCCCTGAGACACTGCTAGGCACTAATCATTCACTGAAGACTCTGGTATGGATTACTGATTTGCTCCCAGAGGGTGGCAAGAAAGACAGATGTGCTTCAGGTGATACAGAGCTATTCATATGCAACCATTGTGTATTCTTACTTATATTACATCAATGTGGCTCTTTTTAAGAAGATCTAAATACATCTAATAATAAAGCATGAGACAGAAATATGTCGGCTATATAAAACAGTATCTTAAAGGAAAACTATACCCCCACAAACAATGTAGGTCTCTATAAAAATATATTGCATAAAACAGCTCATATGTAAATCCCTGCTTCATGTAAATAAATCATTTTCATAATAATATACTTTTCTAGTAGTATGTGCCATTAGGTAATCATAAATATAAAATTGCCATTTTATAAAATAAGGGCAGCCC
The DNA here is from genome assembly GCF_017654675.1 of Xenopus laevis. Lineage (NCBI taxonomy): Eukaryota > Metazoa > Chordata > Amphibia > Anura > Pipidae > Xenopus > Xenopus laevis. The sequence goes on from NC_054383.1 coordinate 70,964,751, forward strand.
TCTGGGATTGTATGATTCATTGTGCACACAAACATACTAACAAACCATACTTGATAGGTCACATGAGCCAATTAACAGACAGAGTTCTGTCTTTTGCTTCAACACTTCTTCCTGCTACAGTTAGAGTTGTAGTATTTCTGGTCAGGTGATCTCTGAGGCAACACAGAGACCATCACGAAATGGTGGCTCAAGGCAAGAGATGTAAAAGGGCAGGTTTTACTTAAATATATATTCCAGTTTGGTAAGATTCTTTAATATGCCACTTAATATGACATAAACTATCTGTTGCTTAAGTGTTCATTTAGAGAGTATAGTTTTCCTTTAATTCTTAAACATGTCCTTTAGCCCTGACTTTGAAGAATAAAAATATGTATGACCATTCTGTTGACTATTTGGACAAATCAGATTCAGAGAGATATTTTGATGTTGATTAGATGATTACCACTGGCTGCATATATTAAAACAAAATGTCTGTAACTCTGCTAGGGTTAAAAATAAGGCAGCCTATGCCAATCCACACATGATATGCTATCCTCAGGAACTGGCAAGTACAAGAACTTGTTGTGTTGTTATATATCACAAGCAATTTGTCTAATAAGAAGTCCATTTTATTTATTGCAAACAATTAAAAGCCAAATGTTACTGCCTGTGGAAGTCATTCTAAATATCTTCACATTAAACTGTCACTGAAAAAAATACAAAACAGCACTGTGACATGGAAGGCCATTGAAGTGTAAGATTGTAGCCATGACTCTATATCTCTGTCTCTATCCCATTTTCTTGAGCATAAATTTATATTACAAGAAAACTGTCATTTTAATAATACATCCATTTATCAAACATTTTGCTGTGTAATTATAGTGTTTGTAAAGCACTTAGAGATGTACAGAATGTGTTGCAATGTGCAAAATACTGAACAGCCTGCTATTTCTTTAATAGGTGTGGAAACTAGATGCTGAGATTTAGGGCTATAACCTGATTTGTGTTTCAAATGAGACATACCTGTACTTTATGTACTCTATATTATAAAGAAGTTCAATAAAATTGACTCAATTAAGAACATAGTGCACCCTGAGTAAAATACAAACATGTACTCAAGGTTCCTCTGTAAATGACTTGTAGAATAGTGACTACTGATCATTTGTTATGTTTATTTAGCATGGTATCTGAGGAGCTGATTATATGTCTTTAAACAAAAGGCATGACATGGTAGGGACCAATACTTGCCTTACATCCCCAAACTGGCCTAGAAATAATGAACTCTTACCAACTTCTTTCTGTTGGACTCTTTTGTCAGCCACAGCTTTATTGCACAGATGCTTAAGGATTAACAATACATAACATAAATATATAAATAATTCAATATTAACAGCATAACCATAACATATCAACAGTGATATAACAGTAATTAACATATCCACTGCAAGAACCCTGGCAATGGACCCAATTAGGTGCAAGACAATTGTACTATCCACCAGCTGCTTATGCCTTCCACCGTGGTGGGTATGCCGGATTGCATACTTCAACCAATGAAACATACCCTCCCAGAGACCAATGCTCTTAGAGAGGAAAACCACCAACCAAGTACCATTGACCACCTTGGAACTTTGTAAAATCCACCTTCTCAACCAACTCTCCCCATTGCCAGGGGCCGCCACTGCCTGGCTGTGACAATGGACTAACCACCTTGCATCATCAACCCCAATTACTTACCATATCACGTCGACTTAACTTGTATCCCACTTACCTAGGCCACAATTGTGACAACTAGTACAAAGGGATAAACCAAGGAAGAGAGGGTGGGACTCCTTTTCGCTTTCCAAAATGTCACTGCTTCAAATCCACTAAACTCTACCCCCACTACGTAACTAAGCCCCAACTAACCACCCCAGCCAGGCTGCTTTGTCCCTCGGGTCAGGTACCCTCAGGCAGTATACGCGGTCCCGGGCTTGCCTCTACCGAAACAACATTCTTATTTGCCAGTTTTTTCCTTTACACTCTGTCAGCCCACTGCCTACCATGGTAGATATGTGCAATCACAAATGAACTGAGGGAAATTATTAAAGAAAAAAAACTTATATTTTTTCAGTACGCCCATAATAAGCACCCGGTGTCTACCAGACGATCAGTGCAAATCAAATCAATTACCATGGGTTGAATGCACTGTATTTACACAATATAAAGTAGCAAATAGACCCATCTGCTACAGTATGTGAAATCAGTATAGCAATATCATCTTTTTTAAGTCATAGCAGAATAAAAGAGAGCTTTTAGGCAACAATGAAACCCATTGTACACTAACTCTAACATACCAGAAGTGGTTTTGTTACAGTTCTATATGACTTGTATCAGACAAGGGGAGTAAAAAATTGTTGGAGAATTCCTTATCATGCCCAAAGAATCTATTTACAAACAGCAACATTGACTAGTAAACTATCGGTGTTGGAATTCACTCAAGTAGCCTTAGCAATAACTTCTCACAGCAGAAAGGCAATGACATCCAGGTGAATTTAAAGTTATACTAACACTAACTATTTTTTAAAATATGAATGTACATTAAAAGTAACCTATAGGTCATGTTTATCATTTTTTAATAAGAGGTTCATTGTTGTAAGTAATTGTTAGTTAAAGTTTCTAAACCTGACTGTTTTGCCAACCTGACTGTCCCATCTCAGCCTGTCAGTTTAAGTTTCTAATGCTAACGGACTCCTGCTGCACAAATATGGCAGCCCCCTCATACAGGAACATGGGGCATCAGACAGGTATTATTATTATTATTATAAACATGTATTTATATAGCGCCAACATATTGCGTAGCAATGTAAAGTAAATGTGATTATACAACTAAATCACATGAATTGTATACATAGAACATATGGAGTTACATACATCACAATCAATACAGGTACAAAAAGGTGAGGAAGGCCCTATGCATAGGCTTACACTCTAAAGGGAAGGGAGTAATACACAAGGTGTGAGAGTGGGCAAGATCGAATTAAGTGGGTGAGAAATGTGGTATTGTATGTGGGGTTGCGTTTGGAAGTTAAGCAGAGTGAGGGCAGGCTTCTTGAAAGAAGTGCGTTTTAAGAGATTTCTTGAAAGCAGAAAGGTTGGGAGAAAGTCGGACAGACCGTGGGAGAGAGTTCCAGAGGAGGGGTGCAGCCCTTGCAAAGTCTTGAATGCGAGCATGTGAGGAGGTAATGAGAGAAGAGTTGAGTAGCAGGTCAGTAGAGGAGCGTAGTAAGCGGTTGGGTGAGTATATAGAGGTGTGTTCAGAGATGTAGGGTGGGGCAGAGTTATGAAGTGCTTTGAATGTCAGGGTCATTAATTTGAATTTGATTCTGAAAGGAAACGGAAGCCAGTGGAGGGATTGACAGAATGGCGAGGCAGAGGAGTAGCAGTTGCTGAGGTGTATGAGCCTTGCAACAGTGTTCATTATGGACTGGAGAGGTGACAGTCTCTGGAGGGGAAGGCCTATTAAAAGAGAGTTACAGTAGTCGAAACGTGATATGATGAGAGAGTGAATAAGAATTTTGGCAGCATCTTGGGTGATAAATGATCGTATTTTGGATATGTTCCTTAGGTGGAAGTGACATGATTTAATAAGTGACTGGATATGAGGAGTGAATGACAGGACAGGTAATATAAAAGCTTTGTGCAAATATTTTATGGCAAAGTTGTAAGTAGCTTTCAAAGGCAACATTATGATAGATGTAAAAAAAGAGTTTAATTTCTGGTGTCAGTATCTCTTATTAATCTGTATTCATTAACATTGGATATTTCCAGAGAACAGTAATATGTAATAGAAGTAAAAGCAGCATTTAGGACTTAAGTTATTCAATAGACAGAAACTCAACTGGCCCAGAGGTCTTGCCTTTTACAGCAAATTTTAAGCCCCACTTATGGGTTCTCTCCATACCTTGGTCTTCAACTGACTTGGCACAGGAGTATATCAATACTATTTTCCCTCAGAGAGCCCTCATGTACATCATACTTGTTTTTTTATCTTCTGACAGAAAACCCCCTCCCCTGGCATCCCCCCTTACACCTGCATTACTTCCCACATGCAGTATCTCACATGCCAATGGGACTTTTTATAATTTCATGTTACACTTATAGGGGGCATGGCCTGGGTTGCATCCCCTGTTTTAAGTTTAACACTTAACCCTAAGTAAATGAATTAGTTTTCCATCTGCCTTAAAACACAAAAGTTAAACTCTCCATACCTCTAAACAGAGATCCAATTAATTCACTCTACAATAGATTATTGTTGTTGTTACAGTCTTGGGGGCAAATTTACTAACTAAGGGCAAAGTGATTAACTATTGACGTCATTTTGGTACTTCACTGATTTATTAATAGTCGCTAGCGTAACTTCGCGAGCGAAGGAGATAGACTCTAGCGGTACTTCACTCCTTAAGGCCAGGCACATTTGTGCTCTGGCGAATGGACGTTACTACTCAAATTCACTAAGATGCAGATTTTACTAAACGTAACCTCTTGCGCCACACTTGCCTTCACCACCTCAGACTAGGTGAAGTACAATAGAGTAAATAGGACTTCCTCAAAATTTAGTTGAAAAATTTTCTAAGTCCCAAAAAATGCTGGCGTCTTTTTTCCTTTTTTTCAGGATGAGAGGCTGCAAAAGAGCGTAAATTTTTTTTTAAACGGCTTCCCCCCTATATTTCCTAACATATGGCACATAAACTATACACTGGACTCATGTGTAGGGCAATATAACAACTCTATTTTCTTTTACGAAGGTTTCCCGGGCTTGTGTAGTGTAAAGTATTTGCTGCAACATATACGTTCATTGAACTTTAACTTCCCCCGTATGCAAATTAGGCAACGCTAGTGCAACTTCGCTTCGCTTGGCGCAGTAATGCTAGCGCAACTTCACCAGCATTCGGCGCCCTGGACACACCTTTGCATTTTAGTGAATTAGTGTTGTCCTGGCGAATCTACACCTGGCGAAGTGTTGCGCTGTGAGCGAAGCCGTCGCTGGCGAATTTTCGGAGGTTAGTAAATTTGCCAGAAAGTTTAAAATCTAGAGAGAAGCAGAACCAAACTTCATATCTGAAATGAACACTAACCGACACACACACTTACTTTACATTTATTCTTGTCTATAATACTTTTTAGGTAAAAGTCCCCTTTAAATAGAAGCATTTTTATTTCCCACTTTCATCCTCATTCATTATACTTCTGTAACAAGAGCGACATATAAAAGCCAAGATGAAGAAAAAGTCATTCAAATTGGCAAATTTAAATTGCAATAAAGCCTTTTGCTTCTATGGAAGAAGTAAAGTGCTCTAAAAACATTATTGTTCCATTCAGTAGATATAACTCACATACATCCAAAGAGGAAATTATTTCCATCTCATGTGCATCTAGAGGAACATTCAGACTCTACCTCCAGGAACAGTGCCATAGATCTGTCTGTGCTCTTTCAAAAGCCAAATTTGTGTGCCTCCTTTTTAACAGAAAAAATGTATAGCCTTTTTTGACTATGTATTAACATGTTTTTTTGTACATTTCTATTTCTCATGGGATATGACTTTATATGCAACCAAGTTAAAATGCTGATATTAATCTTGTACAGCTACACGAAACAATACAAGTGCAAAAATTCAATTTCTAGCATGTGTATGTCTGTAACAGTCTAAAAAACATGTAAATAAAAATATAAATCAGACAGTAGGGGGCAGATGCATCAAGGGTCGAATATCGAGGGTTAATTAACCCTCGATATTCGACTAGGAATGAAAATCCTTTGACTTTGAATATCGAAGTCGAAGGATTTTGCGCAAAAACTCTGAACAAACGATTGAAGGAATAATCCTTCAATCGAACTATTAAATCCTTCTAATCGAACAATTCGAAGGATTTTAATCCAACAATCGAAGGATTATCCTTCGACCAAAAAAACTTAGCCAAGCCTATGGGGACCTTCCCCATAGGCTAACATTGGGTTCGGTAGCTTTTAGGTGGCGAACTAGGGGGTCTAAGTTTTTTCTTAAAGAGACAGTACTTCGACTATGGAATGGTCGAATAGTCGAACGGTTTTTAGTTCGATTCCTTCGATTCAAAGTCAAAGTCGAAGGTCGAAGTAGCCCATTCGATGTTCGAAGTAGCCCAAAAAACACTTCGAAATACGAAGTTTTTTTACAAACCCTTCACTCGAAGTTAATGAATTGGCCCCTAGGAGTTGTATAGTAAGTCTGCACAGGACTCATTAACAAAGAGGAAAAATAATTTGGCATTTGAAAGACCAAGTGGGTATGGCCCTTTGCAGAATGCAATTGCAATATAAGGACTGTGCAGTGTATGGGTCATTTAAAGGGGAAGGAAACCTAGTTGGCGCAAAAACCCTCCCCCCCTCACGTGTGTTGCCCACCCTCCCTCCTCCCCCCTGGCCTACCCGTCCCGCTGGGCAAATGCCCCTAACTTGTTACTTACCCTTCTGCGCTGGTCCAGTCCAGGGAGTTCACAGACGCCATCTTCTTCCACGCGATCTTCTTCCTGCTTTGACCGGCGCATGCGTAGTAGGAGCAGTTCGCCGGTACGATTTTATGATACTGCGCATGCGGCAAAAGTACTTTCTGACTTTTGGCGCATGCGCAGTAGATCCATCCCGGCGAAATGCGCCAAAACGCCGTTCAAAGCAGGAAGAAGATGTCGTCTGTGAACTCCCTAGACTGGACCTGCGCAGAAGGGTAAGTAACAAGTTAAGGGCATTTGCCCAGCGGGACGGGTAGGCCAGGGGGTAGGAGGGAGGGTGGGCAACACACGGGAGGGGGGGAGGGTTTTTGCGCCAACTAGGTTTCCTTCCCCTTTAAGGACTACGCAGTGTATGGATCATTTATTTCACTTAGTCAATGGGGTGAAGACTGCGCTCTGTCCAAAACGTGGGAAAGAAAGCTGCACCAAAATTCAATCTATGGATCCACTCGTCCACATACAATTCGAAGGAAAACAGGGGGGATGAAAGGTGCGCTGGGAATACCTCGAGTATGTGTAGAAATGGCTTAATAGACTGCTATCTGGATCGCATTTGGATCGACCTCTGCGGGGTTGGATTAGCGGCACTTGCTGGGGTTTAGATCAGGTCGCGGTCCGGTTTCCAAACTGGCAATGTTTCGGTGTTTCCCGCAAATAAACAAGTCGGCGTTCTCCTCCACGCGGTCTTCACTCTCGCCTGGGGATGCTGTCGGCGCTGTCTTCCACTTCTCCACTGGGTGTTTAAGCTCAAAGGGGTTTGTAGCAAAATGAATCTACGGCAGTATTTTTTGCCTTTAAAGAATTTATTAAAGTTAAGTATTTATAACACAGTACAATGCCCAACGCGTTTCGTATATAATTATACTTCCTCAGGGGCTGATTTCCCATGTTGCTTCACAGAGGTGTTTTTATCCCTTCCGTGGGAGGTTCTCTTAATTAAAAATGCAAATCACATTTATTTAATCATGCCATATAAAATAGATTATATAATAATAATAAAATACAATATATAATAAAACAAACTTAAAAAATTAATCTTTTAAGAAGCATTTAATATCGATGTCAATATTTAGGCCTTTGGGGGTTAATGTCATTAGCCAGTTTGGAAACCGGACCGCGACCTGATCTAAACCCCAGCAAGTGCCGCTAATCCAACCCCGCAGAGGTCGATCCAAATGCGATCCAGATAGCGGTCTATTAAGCCATTTCTACACATACTCGAGGTATTCCCAGCGCACCTTTCATCCCCCCTGTTTTCCTTCGATTTATTTCACTTGCTGCATATTATGTTACTCAAGGCTGGACTAGGGTCCAAAACATATAAGTAACTTTGAAGTACAACAAAAACATTCATCCATTATATCACATTATTTCCAGAATGGAGTCAGGTGCCCAAATGTGTGGAGGTTTTGTGGAATTTAGATGAACTGAAAGTGTGAAACCAGAGTGCAGGTCCAAGTAATGGCCAACAGCTTCACTGTGGTTCATCCATTACGTTAAAGTACAGAACAGTGTATTTTACTTCATACCCCAATATTATATCTGCAGAATATCCTGTATCTTAAGCCCTACAGGTAGACACATGTTGGCATTTGATAAACTAAAGGTAGAGTGGGCATCCAACAGCCCAATGAAAATGGAAGCTGCTTCGTCTATTTCTACATTTAATTTTATTTAGCCAGTATTTAAACTGCCCAGCTGTTTAAATTTATACTGTTGGTTGGAATTTGTTCCAGTAAAGAAGAAACCCTAGTAATGACCTCAAAACTAGCTATGATTTAAACTTTAACTCCTCATTTAACACCCATTTGTCAAATTTTATTTCAAATGTGGCTATTCCATCTTTTCACATTTCAGGATTGTGAACAAAATTTTACTGTTAAAGGTATGGGATATAGACCTTGGTTTTCCAGTTACAGGATTTTTCAGTAACTTAGACCACTATGCAGCAAAAAAATCATAAAAAATGAACAGTTGCTTGCAGAAATTGGACTCTCTTCTATGGGAACTGGCAATGCCATTTTCTCGATAACAGGTTTCTGGATAATAGATCTCATACAGTATGCATCTTACATTATATCTTAAATTACAAATAGGGTATAACTTTATTTTAAATAACATATCCCAACACCCCTTACAGCTGTCTCTGTATGTTTAATCTCCTTGCGCACTTCTTTTTCATCTGCTTTTCTGTAATTATCTCTTTACCTATCCTCCACTATCCTGTCTCCCTCACATGATGTACAATCAATCTTTTACTTGGAAAATGACTGTGCAGTGAAGAACAGCCGCAGCACGCTCAGATCTCACATACACTTAATACAGATCATTGGTTATTGCAGGCAAAAGCTGATTTCCCCAAACTATATTTGTCTTATTCCATCTGTTCCACACTAAGCACTTACAGGTTATCCTTGGAGGAAGAGGCAGCAGAGATATGGAAAACAAAGAGGTTCACAAATGAACAACCAGAAACAATGGCGTTGGCATTTTTATGAAGTTAATACTCTGAAAATTTAGCTTTGAATTTGAGATTGTGTATTAAATTTCACCAAGGAGAGCAAGGATAGAAAAGCTCAAAAGTAATAACTCTCAATATTAATACAAGCCAAGAAGTTACCATCATTTTAAGTTATTGTTCACAAGTTACCAATATACTCCTGTTAGGCTACAGGTGAATGCCCAGGTACTGTAGCATTAAATTAGATCAATTATACCTCAATTACTGCATATCAAACCTCTATGTGTGCGGCTGCTAAAAGACAGCATGGGAGTCTGTGTGTCTCTGTGTGCACAGAACTTCAGGGAATTTTGTCTTTATTGTGCCAGTCTCTGAAATTGAGTTGGCGGGACACTGGTGAAACAAATCTGATGGACCCGCTAACTGTGATCCAGTCTTTTTCCCAGACCACCCCCTCCCCTGGCTGAACTCAATCAGAGGAGAGGATGGAAGTAGCCATTGCCATCACGCGGGGACTGGGAGTTGTGCGAGGTTGGGTGCAGGGCCCTTATCATTTCGCATGAAGGACATTGACAGTCACACTCCTGATTGTTGATGTTTCTATGACTATACAATGCCAAAATGTTATAGACCTTATAGAACCTACTGCATAAACCAGTATTTTTGTACAAATATTGTTATTTAACAAAATGCCCTTTGTTTCAAGCTGGCTAGATAATAGCCAGTTCTTTCTGTTAGCTCTATAGTCAAATCTTTGGTCAGACAGGACAGCATCTGGGAATGTGACTTATGATTTTGTAATTGCTGTCCAGTAATAGTGATGTCAAAATTCCTTGTATCCAAAAGATAGCTGTCCCAAAGGCTTGCCACCTAAAGGTGGGCCTGGGGGGACTGAATGTAACCAAATATTTTTAATGATAATTTAAATAAAGGAATTTTTTACGGAAAAGCAAGCCTTTGGGACAGCTATCTTTTGGATACAAGGAATTTTGATATATGTGTCGCCTGTGAACTGGGGCGAGTACCTAAGGCTTCACCAAATGTAAATCAGAGGCGGATTCCCAATTTTGATATATACAGTAATAGTGATGGGCGAATTTCTCCCATTTCACTTAGCTGAAAAATTTCATGAATTTCCAGTGAAATTCACTAAACAGCGAAAAATTTGCGAAAAATTTGTGGAACTCGAAAATGTACGTAAGCGTAAATTTTGCAGCCGGCTTTAAAGTCAATGGGCGTTTGAATACTGTTGACATGCTGCCAAATTTTTTTGACACCATCAAATTTTCGCAGGAGTTTCGTGAATTTATTTGCTGGCGGCAAAACATGGAAATTCGCAGCAAATTCACGTCAGCTGATTTTATTCGCCCATCACTATCCAGTACTTCTTATTGCCTTCTTCAAGCTGTATGCAGTTGTGATCTTGTTCCACTATAGTCCTTGATATCTGGCTTATCTAGATTTGAGCTGAACTTCAGTAACCCAGATCATCTTTTTGACTTTGGCAGACTAAAGCCACCTTCTCATTAAATTTTTTACACTAAGTTTTAAAATCACATCAGCCCTATAAAATTACTGCCATCTCATCCACCCACCATCACTTCCTACAGAAATATTTTTCCTCATGGAAGCTAAAGATATTTATTATATTTAAAGTTTTTTTTTATAGCTTTACAGCAGTGAATATTATTTTATAGCAGTGGGTGTTCTATGAAGCTGCATCACTGTGTATAGTCCAATTTCTTCTAACAAGCAGTTTGACTTCCCATTAGGAATGTCAAATGCTCTTGAATAAATTAGAGACATCCATATCCTCATTGAGCTCCTCTTGGCAGATTATTATATATTTTTTTTAGGAACAACTTCTGCATTAACAGTTTTGCAACTAACTAAGATTCCTGCAATATATTATTCTAGTTCAGGCTGTGGAAAGGGGAATATTGCAGACTAATAAACCAAGAGCAGCAAGGAAATTGAATTTACTTTGACCCTATTCTCCTGGAAAAATCTATATACCATATGGGAACAGACAAAAGAAACGTGTTTCATTTGCAATTGCTCTAGTATATTTCTACCACTGCTCCTAAAGCACTTGTCTCTTCTGACCTTTCTATAGCTTACACTCCATACCTGAGAGTATGAAAATATACATACTTATTTAAGCAGCTTCAGTTTCATTATCTGCACTCCTAGATGTAATTAGAGTTACGTCTCGAGTAACCTGAATTCCTTTTTGATTGTTATTGTATTTTGTTTTTACAGATCATGTGTTCTTTTGATCTGCTTGCCGATTTAGTCCTCAGCCAACTTATGGAGTTCTTTATCAAGATATATTTAAAGATAAAGGATTGGAATTTGAATAAAATGAAAGCTTGGAAATGAAATAAAATGAAAACTTGGAATTGGAATAAAATGAAAGCTGAATGTGTATTAGGTCATATAAAATGATGGCCTATCAAGTATCTTTTATTTGATACAGGTATGGGACAATTTACCCAGAATGCTCGGGACCTGTGGTTTTCCAGATAATGAATCTTTACGTAATTTGGATCTTCCTACTTTAACGCCATCCAACATTAAATTAATCCAAATAGGATTGTGTTGCCTTCAATAAGGATTGATTATATAATAATTAAGATAAAGAACAAGGGACTGTTTTATTATTACAGAGAATAAGGAAATCATTTTTAAAAACTGTTTAGATATAATGGCTTGAGTGCAACTCGCTGACACATTCTTAAGTTTTAAACTTTCAAAGTCAGAGACATATCCCAGGTGCATTTTACTTCCGATCTTCTCATATTTTAATGACGTACGGGTAATGGACCTATTATGTTTATAATTTAACCATTAAACAAACCCAATACAATTATTTTGCCCTCAATAAGGATTAATTATAATCGATCGGTTACAAGATTTTTTTTTTTATGAAAGAAAAAAAACTGAAATACTTTTAACAATTTTGAATTATTTAGTTAAAATGTAGTCTATGGGAGATGGCCTTCCTGTAATTTGGAGATTTCTGGTTAATGGGTTTCCAGGTAATATATCCTATACCATCATACAATTTTCCTCCCATGCTTGCCATTCATCTTGACACCTTACAGTCAGACAAAGCGGAATGATTACACTAGCACTGCCATATCAGGGAATCATTACTAAAATCTAGTGGGACATGTAATAATAAAAGTACATTTTCTTATGTGCCCATTCAGCTTAACTTTTCAGAACCTGAATAAAAATAGTTTGGCCCATTTTATAGTTTGTCAATTTGCGATTGGCAACAGCACACAATGTAAATAATTAGGTATGCACTGAATCCAGGATTCAGTCGAATTCCAAACCAAATCCAAAAGGAAGGGTTAAAAGGAACCGCAATTTACTTGCTGGTTTGATGGAAAGTAACATGATGTTAAGGATTCAGTTTGCTCAAGTACTTGGTTTTGGACAAATCCTGCAGAAAAAGGCTGCATTCTGGTCAAATCCTGAACTGAATTGTATTTGAATCCTGCATATTTCCAGTAAATAAAGTATTAGTTTTTAAAAAAAATGTGCAATTAAACGTTATTATATAATAATGTCTAATAAAGGATATTACATTGCAAAATGTGAATTTTTGCTCTCTTTTATACAATTTTTTTTCTGATTACAACTTTTATTACATTTTCCTGATGGTTCTCTAATTTATTCAAAAGCATTTGACATTCCTAATGGGTAGTCAAACCGCTTGTTAGAAGAAATTGGTCTATACACAGTGATGCAGCTTCATAGAACACCCACTGCTATAAAATAATACTCACCGCTGTAAAGATATGAAAAAAACTCTAACACAATAGTTACATGTTTTATTCAATACAAATGTGTGTATATATATATATATATATATATATATATATATATATATATATATATATATATATATATATATATATATATATATATAACCTTCATGTAAGGTGTTTTTGGATCACAAAATTCAGAGTCTGTACAGCAATTGTTTCCGTGTGCAGCAGTAGATTTCAGAGGCATCAGATAACTTCTGTTTTTGTATTGCCATGACAATATGTGATTGAGCATTTGAGCTGATAGATTTGATGGCCCATAGGTCCATTCAGTTGGTATTGCAATGTCACTCTATGCAATGACATTTTGACACAGACACATTGTTGTGTATAGGTTTATAATTAAATTGCAAGGCATCATATTATTTATTACAACATTATGGAAACTTTTTTGCTAGTCACAGTCATCTATAACATGCAGTCACACATAAATGTTGTTGTTGTGAAAAACCAGAGAAGTTTGTGCTTGCTAGTTGAGGTCTGAACATTGATCTTGGGTTATTAATGTCCTGTGGCTGCTTTTCAGTGTCTATAAGAAAACTCCAATTTTATTTACATGGTTATTAGAATCCTCGGAAAGGATTGGGAAAGTCTTATGGGTTTATACAGTATACTGAGTACGGTAAACTCAGGTGAAGTCAAAGTCTCAACTGCAAGTCACAAGAAGGGACAGTTACAAAAGTAGTATAATGTTTCTGTTCAATGCTATTGTTTTCTGTAACAATAACAGTTTGGATATTTTTCTAATTATACATTTTTAGGCCAGTCAGTAATCTTCAGTTGAAAAATTTGCTTTTTTTCTTGAGACACAGCAGTAAGTTGAGTACATATCTAGGATAGTTACCATGAATACTTTTATTTTGCAGAAACAGCTGGCAGAAGGGAAAACTCCTTTCACCATCAATGGATAACTTTTTTACAAGCCACATGAATTACTTGCCTCAGCAAAAAAAAAACTGGTTTTGAATAAGGTTGATGGCCTGATGACTATGAATTAAATTTCTGGAGTGAGGGTATCAAAAGGTGATTTCTATCACAATACATTCAAACCAACTGTCCACCAAACAGAGAAGAAAACAATGGCACTCTCATCCCCTGAAACCCATATAAAAAGTTAATGGATGCACGTGCTTTCTAAACACTTATCTGATTTGCAGTACAGATGGAAGATTCAACAGGAATTGAACTATTTATATATTTATATACAGTCAGCAAGTTATGCTGCACTATACCCTAATTTATAACAGACAAACAAGGTTTACAGAATAGAAATGGCTTCAGAGGGCCCAGCTCACAAGAGCTTACTATCTAAAGAATGATTCAAAACACAATGTTTGGTCAAGCCACCTCAGAAAAATGCATTAAAAAAAATGATGCCCCTGGTATATTATATTTTACACCTCCTGTAGGACAGGTAAAATCCTGCATGCATTGTTTACCTTTAAGAGGGCATCATTGCAACGGTAAATAAAATAGCAAAATAGATACAAAAGGCTCATTTGTTGCAGCCAAGTGAATTGTGCAATGAACAATACAAAGTCAAATGAACAGTGCTTGATAGTACAGGCAGAGAGCACAAGCGTCTGCTACAGTGAAAGCTAAATGAGTGAACAGAAAGATCCACAGGGGAACACAGGGCCAGAGAGACAAAACCAAAGGACAAAGATTTTAGAGAAACACAAAGCCAAAAAGCATAAACACAGCAAAGGAGAAAGGGGGTAGAGAGATGAGGCATGGGGACAGAGCTTTTGAAATCACAGAGAAAAAAAGGAACGGTATAAAATGCAGAGAGAAAAGAGATAACAACCCAGCCATAGATGGACTGGCACATGGAACAAGGGCAGGCAGATAGGAAACACACAATACCCTGATGAAGTCCGATGGGAGAAAGGAGCAATCATATTACAAAAGTACTGTGTATATAACAGACAGGTGCACAGAAACACAGGAGAATGGACTCAATACATGAGCTGCGGTGAAGAAGCAATAGCAGCAACTACTGAGAACAGGACAAAATGCTGAAAGGGAGAGAAAGGGGAAAGCAATTGTTAATAGTCAGGACATCACATCATAAGGACTTTATTTAGTGAGCTACAATATGAGGTTACAGTCCTGTGCCTGGATACATTTTCCTTAAAGGTGCTGCATAACCATAAAGGAGAAGGAAACCCCCTGTGCCCAAACCCCCCCTCCTCCCCCCTGGCCTACCTGTCCCCCTGGGCCAATGCCCCTAACTTTTTACTCACCCCTCTGCGCAGGTCCTGTCCACGGAGTTCACAGTCGCCATCTTCTCCCACGCGCGTCTTCCTGCTTTGACCGGAGTCTTCTGGCGCATGCGCAGTAGGAACAGTTACTGGTATGGATCTACTGCGCATGCGCCGAATGTCACAAAGTCAATGTCACGGGGGAGGGGGAGGGGGAGGGGTTTGGCGCCCAGGGGGTTTCCTTCTCCTATAAGCTAAATTCTAAATACGGTGCATTGTTTATGTGCTAAATCATAGACCATGTATTTTACTAGAAGCATTTTGTGAATGTGTTTTGCGTATGCACTTTTAGTTTAAGTTGGAACTGACAGACAAAACAAGGGGCACACTGGACTGTCTAGGGCCCACCAGGGCTACAACTTTCAGAGTTGGACTGGAGTGTCTGGACACTGCAAGGGGGCCCCTTGCAGTGTCCAGACACTCCAGTCCAACTCTGAACCAAGGTGTTGTGTTATGGTAGCCGAGGATGAGTAGAGTAAAACAGTGCTTTATTAGAAGGTTCATGCAGCCATTACACTTCAACAGTAGCTTGAACTCTTACACTCAAAGCTGTATAGAAAGTACTATCCATGCACAGCGCAACTCATGTGCACAGTGTCACCTACGGGCCATTTGTATAAACACCACACAAGGTAACATTTCATTAATATGCCTCTGTTGACAAATACAAAAGCCTTTTCATGCCTGGTATTACTAATATATAAGATATAAAAAATTTAAAAAAATGCTTGCTAGCCATTTGCCCCAGTGCAAATATGGTGATCAAGTGAATTGTGACATTTGTCTCTATTTTATTGCCAGAAAGACTCGGATAACTGCTGCCTCCTGCTCTCACAGGAATGAAAGATCTTATAAAAGGTTTAAAGATGGTAGCAAGCCAGGAGCATACTTAGAGGGGAGAAATGGAGATAAGTATGCTCAAGCCCCAGGACCTAAAAGGAGCTCAAGTGCAAAGGATTATATTTGTTTCTTATATTGAAAGGTATATATGGATAGAGGTGCAGTGGGAGATAAAAGGTGAGATTAAAGTCATCCTTTTGATGTAATATTTATATTTTTAATAATTAGCTTCATTTTTTTTATTTTTCCCTGTGGCAGTGCCTAATGGAATAGAAAAATACATATTTGGATTTAATTTGTTTCCAGAATTGTGTGAAGGTATTACTAAGCCTACAGTTACAAGAAGATGTCAGGAGGGTTATGACTTGGCAGTCCAAGGTGTAGGGTTGCCACCTTTTCCTAGAAAGAAATACTGAGTTGCAAAACCCACCTTTTCACAGTTACAAGAGCCGCTCCATCCCTCCAGAGCCCTGACAGCACTGGGTAGGTGGATACCCTATACCAAAGATGATTGAAAAAACTTCTTTCAGAATGATTTGATTCTAAGACATTTGACATATTTAATAATTTGGGGATGGTTTAGTTTGCCTTTAACTCTTCCCATGCATTCACAAATCCATAGATAAGCTTCTAATATATTGCTTATCCACAGTTAAAACTAGATAACAATTAATGACATTTTTGCTTGCTTTCATGGAAATCTTGTGTTTAATTGCAACTCGCTATCTATTTGTGGAAATAAGGATAATGAAAAGTCTAAACCATTGTAGGTAATTTGTTTCTTATACAGACAGTGCCCCACTTAAAATGACTAATTATTCTAAAACATGGGTGGCAGGAGTGGGGGATAATGACTAATTATCCTAAAACATGAGCTTGTGTGTGGGGGGGGGGTAACATTCTGCTTTTTTTCAAGAGAACTTTTGATGCACTAAGATTTGGAAGCTGATAATGTTTTAGGGAGGCTAAGCCACTTGAATGATCATATTCCTTCCCAAAATGAATTAATAAATGATGTTTATCATTCAAGATTGTCAGCCAAAGCCAAACTAACAGCTAAAATGGAAGGGGACGTTTGCCACAACAGAGGTGCATAAACAAGGTGTTAGTTTTAACCTCATAACACTTGTGCTTATGAAAGAAATCCCACGCTTCAGATCAGTCATGCGATGAGAAAAATATATACCAATAATCCATGTATCTGGGGCAATTAGATTCAGACTACAAGAATGCAATTCTGTTTACATCTTTTAAAATGATACCTATGCTGAATTAAAACGGAATATATGAGAAATTTAGTTAGATATACAAAAAATGCAATTGTATTTACATCACTTACAGAAAACATATCCTGTAATTTATTATTAGGAACAATGGCTAGATGGCAGGTTTGTATGTACTTACAAATAAGGTTTATCTTTCACAGTTGTTTCTTCAAATAAGCAGCAAATAATGAGAGTACAGAGCACAGATGAATTATTCTCTAAATATGTTCATTTATTTTTACCAAACTTCCACTATAAAAAAAATCTTTCTGTAATTATATCCTATTTATGAACATGAGAAAGTATTATTCCTTTGATACAAGTGTTTTTCTTTTTTCATTTCTGTATATAATTGTGAATATGCAGAGGGGTATAAGCTTTTGAATATTTTGTCTAGATAAGAAAATTATCAATTGCTCTATTTAAAAAATTCAGAGTAACTATAATGTTCTGTACTCCGTCTTTGCACCATCTGCAAAAAATAGGGGGTTCTCACTTTGCCCATTTTTTGTGCTTGAGGCACAGCTCTTTGTGCACCTAGAACTGTGTTGTGCACTGGTGCATCCAGGTGCAATAGGGCTAAATAGCACTCATGGCACAAAAATCTTAAAACTAATGTAGGGACCCACAGGGTTAATGTGCCCCTGTGGCTTTAATTCCTTTTACTTCTTAATCTCCCTAGTTGCTTGGCAGATTCCCATGTAGCTAGAGGTAATCTGCATATTTATATTATTGGACAGGAGGAGCTGTGGCCACATCCTGTTTCACTCTGGTATAGTGAGTGAGAAGGGGTGGATCTTCCTCTTTGGCTGCTGGATGCTGATCCAGCTGGGTGTGTCCAGGGGAGCCTGGGTGCAGCAAGGCCCAGAAAAGCCATGTGCTCTTAAGAGATAAGTTGGGGAGCAGGTATCCCGTGAATGAGAATAGTGAGTGGCAGGAATATAAATGTTATAGACTCTCTAGGAGAGTAAGGCAGAGAGGTAAGAGAGAAAGAGAGCAGCTTTGTGCTCCAACAAGGAGGTGTAGCAGGGAGTAGCTTCCCAGGCCATGCAATTGCTTACAGTGAAGGGACCCAGTGGATAGGGTGTCAGGCTTTAGGTTCTCCTCCCTGACCACTCCAATGGGTGTGATCCAGACCACGTGTGAGGTATTTCTGCCTGGAGGTATGCTGTACTGCCTTGACTTCATCCTCAGGAAAATGCACCTGCCTCTACCTCTAAAGCTCTGTGTGAGTTATGTGCCTCTCTATATTCAGCCTCCATCTATGACCTCTTTGAGACCTGCCAGTTCTGTGTGAGCTGTGTAGTGTGTGTGACTATATACTGGCAAATGCCTCTGTACCACTATAAGTAAACCTGTGGATCATTTGTCTTGGACAAATAAAAGTTATTTTGTTATGTTGCAAGAACCTTGTTGCGCCCATTATTTTATGTTTTGTTGCACAATAGCCTGAGAGTTGTAGTTTCACTACACCGTTCCATCTTCCATTTAGCGAAGGCCCTAGCCTGGGGTGTATGAGTCACATGTAACCCATGCTCTAAGCACTAGCTGGACATTAAACCCTTTTTAGGCTACTTAGGCAAGTTAGCATTACACTAATATCAATTGAATTCTTAGTATATTAGGATTTTGTGATGTCACTTGTTGGTTTATAGACACAAACACTGGTCTGTGGTGGGCAATGCAGGCTGGCTTATAATTGGTGATAAAAGAATAACATGAAAACTGCCATTCTGGCCATAGCTTTTAATATTACTTTATTCCATATTGTTCCCAGAGTTTTATTAGTGGTTATTTATAATCCAGATCAAAAAACACATATTACTTGGATTGAAAATTGGGAAAAGTTGTACTATTTTTGATAACGTAAGTGATTTTTGGCATTAATATTGATTTTAATCTGCCACCTAGAGAGTATTTACAGGCCTAGCCAGTACTTTGTACCAAGGTTACTCATGGGAAGAAAGCCGACAGACACAAAAAGTCCAGTAACATAATAACATAATTAAGTAACATAGTAAGTTAGGTTGAAAAAAGACAAACATTCATCAAATTCAACCTATTCAACTATTTGATCCAGAGGAAGGCAATTTGGGAGAAAAATTCCTTCCTGACTCCAAAATAGCAATTGGACAGTCCCTGGATCAACTTGTACTATGAGCTATCTTCCAAAACCCTGTATTCCCTCACTTGCTAAAAAAACCATCCAACCCCTTCTTAAAGCTATCTAATGTATCAGTCTGTATGACTGATTCGGGGAGAGAATTCCACATCTTCCCAGCTCTCACTGTAAAAAATCCCTTCCGAATATTTAGGTGGAAAGTCCTTTCTTCTAATCGGATTGGGTGACCTTGTGTCATCTGGAAAGATCTACTGGTAAATAAAGCATTAGAGAGATTATTATATAATCCCCCTATATATTTATACATAGTTATCATATCACGCCTTAAGTGCCTCTTCCCCAGTGTGAACAACCCCAATTTGGTCAGTCTTTCCTCATAGCTAAGATTTTCCATACCTTTTACTATCTTAGTTGCCCTTCTCTGTACCCTCTCTAATTCAGTAATGTCCTGTTTGAGCAATGGAGACCAAAACTGTACAGCATATTCTAGGGTCCTTACCAGTGCTTTATACAGTGGAAGAATGACCCCCCCCCCTTGAATCTATGCCCCTTTTAATCCAGCTCAAGACCTTATTTGCCATTGATACTGCTGACTGGTCTTCCTTGCTACAGCCAAGTTTATTATCTACAAGGACTCCAAGGTTTTTTCCACTATGGATTTGTCTAGTGCAGTCCCATTAAGGGTATATGTGGCTTGGATATTTTTACATCCCAGGTGCATAACTTTATATTTATCAACATTGAATCTCATTTGCCTCTTAGCTGCCCAGTTTGTCAGTTTGTCAAGGTCCTGTTGCAAGGATACTGCATCCTGGATGGAATTAATTGGGCTGGATAGTTTTGTGTCATCTGCAAACACTGATACATTACTTACAATATCCCTCTGCACCCGATCCTGTAGCCAGTTTCCTATCCATGTGCAAACAACTTCATTAAGACCAGAAGACCTTAGTTTAGAAAGCAGTCGTTTATGGGACATGGTATTGAACGATTTTGCAAAATCCAAAGATCACATCTACTGCTGCCCCACTGTCCAGCATCTTACTTACCTTATCATAAAAATGACATATCTGACATGACCTATCCTTCATAAACCCATGCTGATTGCTGCTCATAATGTCAAATTTTGAATGTGATCCTTTAACAAGATATACAGTTTAGCCAGGGAACTCGGACTACTCTATTTTATACACTGAAGAACTGATTTAGTTCATTTGCCTTTTTTGTATCTGTTACAACCATACTGGTAGCATTATTTAAAGGATCAACACTCTCAACCCACATATTCTTACTATTAATCTACTTAAAAAAAACTTTTTGGGGTTAGACATCACCTCAGCTGCAATTGCTGTTTTACAGCATTTATTATAGTGTTTATATTCATTAAATGCAGCTTCTATCCCAACAGACTTGCAGTTTTTAAATGCCTTTCCTCCCCAAAAAGGTGTCAACACTAAATGCAGTGCAGCAGCATCAAGATCTCTGAAGACACGTTCTCAATAACCCTCTTTTATTATAAAAGAACGCTTTTCTATATTACCATTTTTATGTTCCAAAAAAGCATGGGAATACTCTAATATTGTATCATGTTAGCTTTGTACATTAAGACTGTAAATATTGAGAGGGTAAGTACATGAAAGCAAACAAGAAATGCTCGAAGAGGATTTATAGTTTTAATTAACACTGCAGATTGCTATTTGTATATTTGGTTTAAACGAGCTTCTGTTGACCTTTTAGGGGATGTTTTCTTTCCACAGATCCAGAATACTTGGTTCAAGAGTTCAATTCTTACATGACTGGGAGGTTAAAATTATGTCTCCCTAGAGCTTAGTGCAGTCTGGTAGGTTGTTATGGTAACCTTAGGCAACAGTGATTAAGACGACAATTATTGTAATAAAAAGGAGCAAGAAATACTCAGAGAATATGATTTTATATGCATTAAACTGAAAGGCTTCAAGGAATATTGCTGCTTTAATATTGATATAATAGGATTTAACAAATTAACTGGAGTAAGGCTTTCAACAAAGCTGACAATCTTACACTTGCCTAATTAACTTCAGGAATTATGCATTTACTTCTAAAACAATTGACTGAATTTCATTATTTGTAAGGAAAAAATCTAGTATGATAGTCCTTGGTGGTATGCAAGTCAATCTTTGCACCTTATTTGTGAGCAGGTTTGTGACGTGAGGTTGAAGAGGAAGGAATAAAGTGGGCAGCAGGTAGGCTAATTATGCTAGTCATGATCCATGTGTATGTTTCTAGTGCTCAGAGATTACTTGCATTGGTCATAGGCTGGAGTGTGGAAGTTGAACAGACTTCAAACACTATCATCTCCCACAAGAAACAGTCACTTGTGATGATACAATACACAAAAGCCATTTATAACCAGAAAAACATTGCTTCTAGAATGTTTTTTGTGACCATAAGGTCGCATTTATCATGACTCACTTAAAACTTTTTAGTATATGAATATTGGCTTCACACTAAAATTCAATGACCTGTAAAAAGCACTAGCAAGTAGCTTTGTGATTTTAAACGATAAAGGAATTTCTTGTTAATGGGACAAGGCCCCCATTCCTACCAACAGATTATTCCCTTTCTATTTCTAATTAAAGCTGTTTGGTAGTGTATATTGAGCATCATTCTCCAGCCAAGTAAATCACGTATGTTACCAAATAAAATCATGTCAAATATGATTTCTTATTACCGTGCTTTATAACATCTACTAAATTCTCCTACAGTATGTGCTTAAGGTACGTACAGAAAATGAGGTGAAGAGTAGAACACTAGAAGAGCGAGAACATCAATAAAAACAAAAGAAAGCTGAATTTGGCACCATCTGCATACTATTACATTCAGCTAATGTTCTTGTGTCTAATACTCTAAAACCTTTGAGATCATTTAATCCTTGCCTTCTTCTGGAGTTAAATGAATCTACAAAGGTAACAATAAAGCTCTTAGGGCTAAATAAAGCTTAGAATAAAAGATGTGCTAAAAAAAGCTGTTCTCTATGAGTATAGAAGTGCTCTTCCTTTTTCTACTTTAGCAGACATTTTTGTGCAGAGTGCTATATTTGCACACATGAACTGCATAACAGCCATCAAGTTACCAGGGCTAAATATTGGGGGCAGGATGTGATATGGGAAGATTTTTAAATGAACAACATAGGGGCTCTAGTTTAACAGAGCAGAAATCAGGGTGGCTAGAGTATGCTAATGATTGGGGGGAAATGCCTTTGTCATAGTTTTTTGTACTTCTGAGCTCCAACCGAAATCCTAGAACAGGTTTGGGGCTTTAAACAAGATTAAAGTAGTTGTTCACCTTCCAAATACTTGTTTTCAGTTCAGTTGTTTTCCACTCGTTCACCAGAAATAAATATTTTTTTAAATTTCAACCCTTTTTTCAAAATTTACATTTAGGGCTCTTACTCACGCACGCTTTTACCTGCGCTCCCCTGCGTTCCGTTTTTCAGCATTCAGCCGCAGGGGAGCGCAGGAATAGATGCATTTCATTATTTCAAATGGGGCTGTACTCACACAGGCGCGTGTAGGCGCCGAACGCAGGAAAAATGCAGCATGTTGCGTCTCAACCTGCGTTCGGCGCCTACATGCGCCTGTGTGAGTACAGCCCCATTTGAAATAATGAAATGCTTCTATTCCTGCGCTCCCCTGCGGCTGAACGCCGAAAAACGGAACGCAGGGGAGCGCAGGTAAAAACGCGCGTGAGTAAGAGCCCTAAATGTCCCTTTCTCTGGTGTTTCAGTTTTGCAGCTCAGTAATTCAGGCGCAGTCAGAACTGTTACAATTTGCTACATTAGTTGATACATTTCTCAGCAGCATCTGTGGAATATTAGCAATGATTGTATCAATTCTAACAGCTGCCTTTAATCAAACTCAGGGATTCAGCAGGGTAAAAGATAAGAAATGTATCAACTAAAGGTGGCCATACACGAGCAGATTTTTTACTTCCAAATGACCGATTAAAGAACATTCCGATAATATTGGTAACTTATCAGATGGTTGATGGTGTATAAACGATCGTCGGACGAACGGTAGGCTCGACATTATCGTTTGCAAAATTGATCAAATGAGTTTAAAATTTTTGGGCGTTCGGGGATAAAATCGGTTAGTGGGTGTAAATTACAGACATTTGTCGTAGAACGATCGTTCTTTGCGCATGTCAGGATTGTAGCACAAGCCAACGAACATATACGGAAGGACCCGTACGTTCTTTGCTGAAAGCTTCATTTGTAACCATATGAACTATGTAAGAAATAAATTGGTACTGACTGCAGGAATATCACCCTATCACCTCATATGTGAAAGAAGTTTATTATGCCATAGCATAAATCCATATGTCTGCATGGAGCAGGGAAGGAGAAACTGACTATATACTACAGACAGTGACACAATACTGGCACCACTCCTACTGTCTGATGAGGCGAAAACACTGCTACAAGCGTGAAAGTGCAGGGTATACAGTCTGTGTCTGGGTGTTAAAAATGCAGTCGCAACTTTAATCTCATGTAATCTCGTTATAGATACCATTATTGATTTTATCAGATACACAAAAGCCATACACGAAGGATCTTTCGCCATAAACCGTCCACCAATGACTAATGTTTTGCATCACTTCCTGCATGCTGTATATCCTGCTTCCGCCACAAGTTTATATCACATTGTACGTTGATGTATAATCTTTTGTTTCTTTCGGCAAACGATACGATTATATCTGTTCATATAATCGTTCTCCGTGGATGGCATATCGTATGGTAAAACAATCGCCAGACGATCGTTTAACGATACGATCATTCGTAGCAGAACGATAAAAGTATGCCCGTGTATGGCCACCTTAATGTACAAAGCCAGTGACCCCCCCCCCTCCCCCAGAGCTGCTTCAGAAAGACATAAGGTGAAAAATCAAACTTTTAAACTTCAATACTAGAAAAATGGTCACAAATAGAAAATAAAAAGTGATTTAAAAAAAATCTTTATTGCTAGTGAACTATCTGATAATAACTAAACTGCAAACCCCGTTGGTGGGTGAACTACCCCTTTAAATTAAAATCAGCAGTGATTGCTTAAAATGTCCCCTGATTTAAAGTAAAACTGCCATTCCCAATGATGAGGCAACATTAAAAGGAATGATATACAGAGATTAAATGTCAGAGAAGGAATCACAATTCTGGTTTCATTAGTCAGTTTAGTGTTTTTTTTTTTTTTTTACAGTTTCCCTGAAGACAAACATGAACTACAGTCTGGAGAAGAAATTGACAGAATTCTATGTAATTTAATCATTTAGTCCTTGGATGAAACATGTCAGTGGAAACACTGTCCTGATCCTATAAATCATCAACTGGATTATATGAGGAAAGTGGGGGAAGTGCAGGTCCAGGAACTTCCTCCCCTTCATAAACAGCACACAGCTAATTCATTTTAGGGCCCCAAAATATTGGTAAATTGGCCTATTCTACCAAGATGTATTGAAATTGCTCATTAATTAGGGCCTTACAGCCCCCCCCCCCTCACACACTTTTTGGCACCCCTGCAACTGCAGAGTCTGCTTCCCCTGTAGTTACACCTATAGGTTTTTATATACTGATTCATTTTCTATGCTATACTGTATGTGATTTGATACAGCCAAAGGTGGCCAGCCAATAAGGCTGAACAAAATACTTAACTGTTACTTGCTATGGATGAACTTTTATAGCAATCTTACTTAATGGGCCATATAGTGTTCCCAGGCACCATATAGTGCCACTGACAGTCTGTAATTAGCCATAGATTGAATATTATATATTTAGTAAATATCAGATTTACCAACTAATTCTTGTTAAATATTAGTTATATATTATGATTTGCTTTTGTATTCACCTATCATTGCACTTTATTATGGAGAAAGCCTCTCACTTGTTGTGTCATGACTTGGGATTGGTTAATGAATGCATTCTCCTGATTGGTCACAAACCCTTTATAAGGAGTGTAGGGGGTGTTCCCACTAGCCTATGAGTAAGTGCCCAAGTAGGCACGAAATGTGTTAGGCATTTGTTCCCATGTCCCAATAAATGTTTTTGTACTTTTAAACCATATTTGTTATTTTTGGGGACACTTACATACTTCTTGGCTTGAATGATGGGAGTTGTAGTACTCTAACAACTGTAAACCCACAAAATTAACATTCCTGATGTGCATAATTAATGCTGAGATTTAGCTATAACTAGATACCCACATTCTATGGGTAACCACTGGTTGACCTAACTGGGGATTATCTTTTACTATCCAAATCAGTTTACATTTACAAATTGCAATATAGGTCTCCTAAGTGGATATGGAATATACATATGTATGCATAATTCAAAGAGGTTCACGTTACAGATAATTGCTGGTATTGAGAACATACGTTTTCTAACTGACATACCGTACCCTCCAAGGATATGTCAGAGCAGCAGAGAAATCAATAGTGTTGACATACAACCTACAATGCTTCACCATTGTACGTGTAGCCTGTGAGCCTCTCATGCTGATACAATTAGATGACCTACAAATACTTGAATAAAAAAGTAATCCTATTATTGCTTTAAAATAATGTTGCAAAAAACAGAAAACAAAACAATATATCTACTGTCCAAGACATTTGCACACTAGCCTCTTGTAAGCACTATCTTACATGATATCAGCACCCTGGATTGTTTGATCAGGGGGTGATTTCCATTGTAGACGATTTCCTCTTGACAATATATACTTATATGACCAGGTGCAGGTATGCAGGTAGAAGGGCATTAAAATGGGACTGGGTATGCTACCATATATTATACACAGTATAATTTTGTTTTGTATAATTGAGTTTCTGCTCATATCACAAGGGATAACAAAAGCTATTTGGTGCTATTTCTGCCATTTCTGTTTTCCTCACTTGTTCTGGATTGGTGGCTGGTGATATTAGCAATTAGCACACAAGTAACTATGTATGTATGTATATTATGTAATGAGCATATGTGGTGCGAAATCCAGTTTTGATGCACTTTTGTTTACAATTAAGAAGTTGCGAGATGTTTGCTCGTTACCTAGCAACATGTTTTAGCATCTTCTCTTGTATATATTGTTTGGGCCCTCATTTTTCCTATAAATGTTCATGAACAATAAATGGTGTAACACTTCGACAGCAAGAACTTTAGACATAACATCTCTGACATACTTCAGATGCTGAACGTCAGGCCTGTTTTGCCAGTGCTGATTTGTTTAGGATTGCTGGGAGCTGCAGTTAAAATTAAAAGAAAAAAAACAGCCGAAAGGGAAGATATTCCTAATCTCTGTTTAAAAAGTGAAGGCAACTATATAATTTTAAAACATGTGGGGGGTTTTCTGTATGTATTATTTAGTGTTAATGCTTTTTATAGGGCACAAATATTACAAATAAATGGCTGACTAGACTGTGATAGATTATATACAATAGCGTGGGCTAGAAATTAATTTGGCTTTACTCTCATCTCCAGTAGTTCAGGGACAGTACATAAGTGTCAAGAGCAAATCCAAAAATAAAACAGCCCTGGCCATACAATGTACTCATACATGGCCCACAAAAATGCTGATACTTTATTACTGATATCAGCGCACCTGCTAAACACCTGACTTGTGATTTCCCCCAAATGACCCTCAGTAACTCATTATTTACAAAGATTGAGGTAGCATGTCTCTGCACCATATGTCTCATTAACACAACGTCCCAAAGGGGGCATTAAATACTTCTGTTTTTTTTTACAATTAACAAAATGAAATACAAAAAAACATTGTTTTGCATGCTTAAAACTGTCACATTCTCTATAATCAAACCAACCTATTTTTATCCTTGATTTCTGTAGTGCCAACATATTGTTTGGGGTATTAACTGTGTTACAAGGACTATACATCAGTCTCTACCTGGGTGAAGCTCACACAAGCTACAGCAAATTTATCAAAAGACAGTTAATCTATCTGTATGTTTTTGGAGTACCCCGAAGGAACTCACACAAGCCGGGGGGAGAATATACAAATAAACTGGCCAAAATTGAATGTAAGTCCCTAAATCTACAAGGGAGAAATGCTAAACATTGTCTATGCAGTGTAACAGAATCATGAGTAAGTATAAATGCTGCCAGTTTATACAACAGTGTGTAGTTAACTAAGTATTGTTGTGTGCATTTATAGCAGATTATGCAGAGTAATTGCATATTATGTGTCAAAGAGTTCTCTTGTCTCTCTAGCACAGACACTGTAGCATGATTTAGACTGCTTCCCAGATATATTCATGTCAATGATTTTGGAGTATGTTGTATTTTAAGTGCATGCAAAATATTGTCTTTGTATATAGCTAGACTACCAGAATGACAAGCTGGATGTTGATGTTTACATGCAGCCCAGGATCTGTGGGTAGTGTTGTACTGATGTGTATTCACAACCGAGGTAACACTGAACTCCAGTGCTTACAAAGGATTCAGCAGTGAACAGAAATGTACTAACAGCATTCCACATTGTGTAGCATTGTATACTGCTGAAATTGTATAGAATATTTTCTCCCTGTATAAAGCAGACATGACACATAGAATTGCTCTTGTGTTGTTATGCTAAGGGCTGTGCATGATGATGCAGTTCTGTTACTAATGAAATTACCAACAAGAAGTTCAGATAATAAATAGCTCTGTGCAAATAGTTTGTTATAATTTTTATTAAACTCCACCCCCACTGACAGAATCTATTCCCCTTACATGCTGCCTTCTCAAACAAGTAGCAACCTATAGAGTCACAGATCTATGGCTGTCATTGATTATTTGAATATTGATCCAATTATGTGAAGGTGATCTCCTTCAAGCAAAGGGATAATTAATAAGCATTATAGGGTAATTCTGATCTGAACTCCTCTAATAGATGGTGCAGCAACAATTACTGTCCAATATCTGATGCCACCTCCGGCTATCAGTACAAGGCAGTTATAATACAGACATTTATCGGCTATTTGATGCGTTAGATAGGACCGCTTAATGAAAATCAGTCTGTTGTGAAAAATGCATGACCCATATAATTTGGCGATAGCACTCAGATATACTGACGTTCTTGCTCATGGCACATTCATGCTGACCCCATCTCTAATGTGAGACTCTTCAAAGTACAAGCAGGCCCCTTTGGCTCCTCAATCATTTACAGTTTAACTCATTCAGCACAAGAGCCTGTACTGACTCTTTGAGGGGCTATATATTCTTCCTATACCAGGGGACAATTTTACACTGCAAGGGGATAAACCTACAGATTTTAAAACGGACCAAGACAATTTGACCAAAAAAAGGACAATCCTACTCTGATTTCTACATAAGGGACATAAAACGATTGAAAGGGTTATGTCAGATCAAAGATCAAGTTTTCCTTGCGTATATAGGAATATTGTGAACATCACGTTTTCAAGCAGCCAAAGCTTCAGTACCAAGACAGTGGGCAAAGACTACTTTAACTAATTTTGGAGCCACACTTTTACAGTACACAAAGCCGCATTAGCCAACACCATTGATACAATGGAACTAGCTTATACTAGATACTGAAAGGAGCAAGCTTACACTGTCGGTACATGAGGATATAGTTACACTGTCTGTAGAAGAGGTCAACGCATACCTAAGCATGATGATATACTTACACTGGCTCTAAATGCAGATATACATATGCTGCCTGTACCTGAGCATATACTGCCTGTACATGAGATTATACAGCCATACAAACACTGCTTATACATGATATATACTTACATTGGCTGTTAATGGATATATATGTACACTAGCTCTATATGAGAAAAAAACTTACACTGGCTGTACATGAGATTATACCTATAGTGTTTCAAGAGAAAATGCTGACTGCGTATTAGGTCAAAAAGAAGCAAAGCATAACTACATACTGTAAACATAGGACCAAGCTTGTTCTGAATAAGAAAACAGGCTTATGCTACAGTACCTACACTACACCACACAAATCACAGACCCCCTCTTATACTATGGGGCCCTGTAAGTGTCACACTCACACAACAGCACACCTGGCATACACAGAGAATACAGGAGGAGACCAATAGGCGATAATAGCCTTGTCTCCTTTCAAAAATAAATGTACTACTTGTATTATACCATAGCAAGTAATTACAACGATTATACAATTGAAATAAGCAACACATCTTTTGCACGGATCCCTCAGCGCTACACGGCAGTCCAGCTGGTTGCAATGCTCAGATCTTTAGCATCCTTGAGGGGAAATAAAACACGCACAAAACATGGAATTCAGACTGCGCAGAGACACAAGACTTTCCCCAATCACAGTAGCCATACAGACGAGCATCTCTTACCTGAGGATGGCGCTGTCCCCTTGTCGAACCGTCACGTTGTCCATGGCTTTAGGGAAGCCGGCATCCCCGCTGCGCACCGGCACTCCTGCGGGTACAAGGAAGAGCAACCTGAGACACAGGGCTAACAGCCACCTCCAGGGGGCGAACCCCATCCTGCCCCCGAACAACACAGTCTGAGCTTCCTGCGGACTCTACCCCCGGAGTGATGCTACATATCCCCGGGACAGGGACTAGACCTCCTTGGGCAGGTTCTGATCGGGGTAATCGGATCCAGAAAGCCGATCTCTAGGGATTCAAATTGATCCGGAGCACCCCAGGATCCGCACTCGGAGGTTCTGCCTGTCTCTGCGCTGTCTCTTCTTGTCTCCCTCCCTCTGACCCACCTCTCTTCCTCTCTTCTTCACTCCCTCCCTCCCTTCTCTCTACATATATTTCTTCTTCCGATCTCTGTTTATTATTCTCTCTCTCCCCTTTGTTGTGCTGCCATCAGACTAGCACCTCTCATCCCCAGTTAACCATCTCTCTTAGCTTCCATAACGGGGAGGGGCAATGGGTAAAGTTTACCAGCAGGATAATAACCATGTTGGGGGTACAGTGTTTCTCTATACTGAATGCACTTTGCCTGCGAAGTGGTACAGAGCCTCAGAATTTTTTATCCTTTATTTCCTATGGAGATATAATGGGATCATGTATAGGAATGCAGTTCCACAGAGTGATCAGAGCTTACAGGGGCAAGGCTGCAATGCTTTGGTACTTTTATCCTTCATCATCATTATCATTTTACTTAAAGAGACCAGCCACTATTACAGTTTTAAAAAACACCTTACCCAGCATCTTCAGCACATAATGACCTATTGTGTGCCCTGCCTTCTGTTTGAATTGGTCCTTGAAATAAATTTGATCATTCTCTACCTAGCATTTATAACTTTACTAAAGTCCAATGAATTTTTATATGCGGACTTTAGTGCTATTCATATTCAAGCAAGCTTCCTAACTACTGGAATATAAAACCAGCAACAGCATATTCAAGCAATCTTCCTAACTACTGGAATATAAAACCAGCAGCAGCATATTGATCAGTGAGTCAGGAGCTAATGCTTTGACAGCCTGGGTCAGGCAGCAGGGCCCTGCAACCCTCCTTGACACTAATCCCTGCAGCAGCTGCTTTGTCATTGCAAGTTTGCAGTGTAATACAACATTAAAAAAGAAACACAAATCAGAGACATACTATACAGGTTATACCACAAATACACATACCCAAAAATATTTTTAATTCCCCTACCCCCACCATAAGACTGATCTTGAACCATTTTAACCCAAGAAATAAACCTTTCCTATAATGGGTTTCTAGCTTCCTCCTAGCTCAATTCATCCCACATATTCTTCTGCAAAGCATTTAGAACATAATTACAGTTGTATCACTTTAAAGAGTTGAAAACCCATCCTCTTGCCAACATGACAGCATGAGAAATAAATTAGCAGTGAGAAAATATAAGAGCTTATTTATGGAACATAAATAGCGTTGGATTATTGAAAGCTTATTAATAGGGGATAAACAGAGCTGCAGTTCGCATGTATACACTACACTGCTGTTTATACTGACATTAATAGTCCTTGTTAATGTTCTTTAATGCCTTGCCATGCCATAACTGTCTTATTAAAGCTTAATGAAATGTTGCAGTCATACCTTTAACCCTCTCAACCACATCAGAGACAGATCTGCTCATACTGCGTGGCTGAGTTTTCTATTAGCTGCATTTGTGGTACTACAGTACATTGAAACCTGAGTAACCAATCCTGATGCTAAATGAAATGTCATGTCTAAACTTGTGAATATAAACAAACTTGCTGCATATAAATACCACTTGCCCTTTAGTCTGTAAGTTAAGTACAGTACCAGAGTAGGTCATTAATTTGTCACCTAAGTGACAGAACACCATTCCAGTTTCTCTGTGGACAGACTCCACCACCATATACATTTTAAGCAAGCCACTAAATACAGACATTCTTAATTACACGACACTAAATAAGACCGGGAGTGTAGAAAGAAATTGCACTTTGGTCTGACCTGACCAGTTACACCAAAATTCAA
The DNA here is from genome assembly GCF_017654675.1 of Xenopus laevis. Taxonomy (NCBI): domain Eukaryota; kingdom Metazoa; phylum Chordata; class Amphibia; order Anura; family Pipidae; genus Xenopus; species Xenopus laevis. The sequence goes on from NC_054383.1 coordinate 70,996,491, forward strand.
TGCCCACGATTCTTTTTGGAGTTGTACAGAAACATAAAGGCAATTCCCATGATACTCATCTACCTAGATCTGTTTTTTTTCCAAAGCAAAATGACATTTAGGGGCAGATTTATCAAAAGTTGAGGTTAATTTTCTAATGAAAAAAATTTAAATTTCGAACTTTTTTCATGTACTTCGACTAGGGAATAGTTCAAATTCAATTCGAATTTGAAAAAAAAAAATCAAAAATTTGAATATTGAAATTTATCATGTACTGTCTCTTTAAAAATTCGACTTCGACCATTCACCATCTAAAACCTGCTGAATTGCTGTTTTAACCTATGGGGGACCTCCTAGAACCTATTTGGAGTCAATTGGTGGACTTTGAAAAACAAAAGTGTTTTTGGGGAAAAACTTCTAATCACATTCGATCGAATGCGCTCATCCTTTGATTCATACAATTCGGATTTGGATGAATACGGACCTATTCAATCGAAAACTGACCTAGTCGACCAAAAAACTTTGACTTATTTTCGGTTGGTCTTTTTGAATTCAAATTTCAAAGTTTTTTCAATTCGAAATTCGACTCTTGATAAATATGCCCCAAAAACCAGACTCTGTACGACATGTATGGAAAATTAATGTGACTTCCTACTGAAAAAAATTCAAGCTACATATATTATTTAATTTTACCGCAGCAAATGGGGTCAAAGGTAAATTTCCATGATGTGCAGCCATCAGGATTCTGCAGGTTTCTTTATCCAATATTCTTGACACAGGTACAGTATGTGATCCCTTAGACATCTCTGAATTAAGGGAAAGCTGTCTCCCATAGACTCCATTTTATCCAAATAATCCAATTATTTAAATTATATTTCCCTTTTCTCTATAATAATAAAATAGTACCTTGTACTTGATCTATAAATATAATTGGAAGCAAAACCAGCCTTTTGGGTTTATTTAATGCTTAAATTGAAATTTTCTAGTAGACTTTAGGTATGAAGATCCAAATTACGGAAAGATCTGATATCTAGAAAACCCCCAGGTCCCGAGCATTCTGGATAACAGGTCCCATACCTGTACTTTACTACTTTACTACAGAACTTAAAGAGTCGGTCCATCTTTATGCAGCACACGTCATTATAATCATTGGGATGTGCCACAAAACATTGTAAATGTGCTCTTGCCAAAATCAGTGCAAGTCATATCCTACCATTTTCAGCTCAGTTGACAGACAGGCTTCTCTTAAGGGAGAACTAAAGTCTAACTAAAGAAGTAGGCTGTTTTGGACTTCTGTACCAGCCCAAGGCAGCCACAACCCTTTAGCACGGAAGATCTGTGTCTTCAAAGATCCCCCAGTAGCTCCCCGTCTTTTTTTACTGCTGATTCACTGCACATGGTCTGTGCTGCTGTTACTTACTGAGCTTAGAAACCGGCTCACATTATACAGTACACATAGAATATAAATGTCACAATATAATGCTGATAACTAATGAATATAGATAATTACCACAGCACAGAAACCATTGCAATTAGAGTCATAATTTAATAATCAGCCCTGTAGCATCAGCTTATATTACAGGCCAACCTCATTTTCTGCTTGATTATTTGTGACGACCCCTAAGCTTAGCTTCTCAACAGCTGCTCAGAGCCCACGGAGCATGTGAGTGCCGCAGACACTTTCCAAGATGGTGACCCCCTGTGACAAGTTTGAAGTTCTGGATCATTGCTGCTATTGAGAAGCTGAAACTTTAGGCTGGTGCAATAAGTGCAGTATGTAAAATAGGGCATTTTTAGCCATATTCATTTTTAGGGTTTAGTTTTCCTTTAAAAGTGTATCTTTTCCACTGGTTATAAAGGTGGCCATAGACACACAGATCGGATCGTACGAATCGAGGATTCGTACGATTTTCGGATCGTGTGTGGCGTGTGCCGACATCTTTCGCCCGGCGGAGATCGGTCGTTTGGTCGATCGGTCAGGTTTGATTTTGACCCGACCGATCCCGCCGGAGCTCATGGCACATCGTAATCTGATCGTTCGGCCATACGGCCGAACAATCAGATTACCCCCGATATAGCCATGCCTGTTAATGGCATATCGGGGAAAGATCCGCTCGTTTGGCAACATCGCCAAACGAGCGGATCTTTGCATCTATGGCCACCTTAAGGGTTACATGAGTACCATTTCATGTCACACCCCATTATTTGTTCCTCACACATTTGTATACCTGCCATACACTCCTGCAGATTGTTGTTGGATGGGGGTTGGTGGTGACCCTCAACCGGAGTAGCAGACTGGGCCTGGGAATGGTCCAATCGCTAGCTTTATATATGTAAAGTATAGGTAATTATCTTGCAAACATTTTGTAATGGAAAATGCTTTACCATATCTGTACATATATATTGTACACTGTACTAAGATAACATTATTTGTTAACACTGTTCCCTTACTTAGTGATGGGCGAATTTGTGCCGTTTCGCCGAAAAATTCACGAATTTCGTGCGAAATTCGAGAAATGGCAAAAATTTTTCGAAACAGCGCCGGCGTCTAGTTTTTGACGCTGGCATCCGTTTTTTGGCCAAAAATGCGCTGGCGTCCAAAAAACGGATTTTCGTGGCCGTTTCGTGAATTGCGCAAATTCATAGAGAATTCGCGCCTGACGAATAAGTTCACCCATCACTACTTACCACCAATCCTTAGCAGGGTACTTGATATGTTATTATGTTATCAAGTCTCCTCTGAGGGGGGTAGAATGGTATAAGGGAGCTACTTAATGCATACAGCCAATGAAAATATTACAAGAAGGCCCCCTAAATGAGTCAAACCACTCAACAATTGCAGAAACTCAATGGTTTGAAAATATGGACAGAGAATGTGTAATGTCATTCTAATAAGTGAATAAGCACAGTCCCAACATCATTGAATACAGTGAATAGCTTCTAGTGAATATTTTTTATTTGAAAATATTTGCTTTGTAGGAAATGGAATGAGCATGAATTCATTCAAAGAATAATGGCTGCAAGATTATGATTAAGATGTCACAAAGGGGCCAGAAAAGCTTCACAAACAGAAGCATAAGCCACAAATCCATGCCTGCAGAAACATTTTTCTCATCACTATTCTGTGGGTTATATTAATGTATTTAATGGGCAGTATACACCTATAGACACCTTTTTTTCATAATGAGAAGAATGAATAGAAAGAATGCATGATGAAAACTAGTGATGGGCGAATTTGTTTGTTAGTTTCGATTCACTGAAAAATTCACGAATTTCCCACAAAATTCGCAAAACATTCACGAAATAGCAAATTTTCGCCGGCAAATTTTTGCTGCAGTTTTGTGAATCGAGGGAATTTGCCACAAATAAATATACCCATCACTAATGAAAACATATTCTGCCTGACTAAAACGGACTTTTTTTAACTTACTTTAACGAATGTTTGTAATTATTGTGAATTAGGAAATATGATTTTTTTTTCTTTTTGAAAGAGGGTAAAATCTGGAATTGAAAGTAGTCACACTCAACTTCAAAATAAACCACCAGTCCACTGATTCGCTCTCTGTATAAGCAAACCCCTTAGTAAAGTTTATTTGAGATTCAGCTGATGTTCAAGTTATTAATTAATCAATTAAATAAAAATGAGATTGAATAACAACTTTATCTTTTTTACAACAAAAGTCCTTACCATTTTCACTGATAGTCTACTGTATGTATAAACTGTTATGTTTTGAAAACAAGCAGTCGGCATGATACTTATCAGCTGTTCTTGAGGTGGTGCACATTCTCTAATGGTCACTTTCCACTGACACATCATAAGTAGGAACATTGGAACAACACCACAGATTAGTTTCACTTAAAAAGCCGTTATTAATGCTTAGGGCATTGGAAATAATAGTCCCTTTGGAAATAATAATGATTGCAATTTATAAATCAAAATAATTCTGCATAACAATTGCATTTTGCAGTGATAAATCTCATTACAGTTGTATTGCAAGTGTTAATTGTGTATAATACTACCTACTTTATTACATATACTAAACAAATTCTGTAATGATTTACCTTTATTTTGCTGGAAAATGATTTGCTAAATACTTTGGAGGGTTCACAAAATGTACATTTGTATATTTCAGAAAATAACTGTTTGCATAATGCATCTGTTTTTATTTGTGAATAGTTTTTATTATACTCCTGCAAGAGAATTCTGTTTGAACATGGTATACTGTACCTTTAACCAGTGCTGCCCACTTAATCACCTGGGGCAATCTGGCAGTTTCATCTCTGCTTTCTCTTGTTCTAATATGAAAGACTACTATACATCCATGGCTCATGTTTCTTCCTAATTCCCTTAGATTGTAACATCTCGTGAACATGGCATGCCGACAATTTGTTTTATAACTGTTTTTATATTATTTGGCCTGTGTTCCTCCTTTTATTTATTGAAGTACTACAGACAATATTCAGTTCTTATGCATAAACAATTGTAACAACAAGACTACTGTCTTATCAGCCTCTTTATTCTATTGAGAAGTAGGTAATCATGATCCAGCAATATTTCAAACATGTCAATAAGTTGTGATTGGGAACTTCAAAAGCTAGTCTTTCATTAATACTTAGTGGAGGAGCTTGGTTGAGTGTTCAGAGCTAGAAATGTCCTTTCCCTAGATCTCACAAACACAGCCACAGTATTTACAATGTTTGCTTAGTGCTATTGCATAGGTGCAAATTGCATTCTAGCATATTATAGATTTCACCAGAGACATAGTGACATGATTGCACTAGCTAAATAATGACTGGTGTACATGACATTGCTTCTGTCACTATTTGAAATCTAACAGAAGTAAGAGGATCCTTTAGCTTTTACAAAACGTAACCATCCATACTGAACATCAGGAAGTATCCTTTAGTGGCAGTGCCCCCTTAAAATAAAAGGTAATATGTTATACATGAAAGAACACAAGAACATAGTTTAATCATTTGTCATTAGATGACTCATGTTTATCAAATGGATGCCTCTTAATCCAAAGCCAGTCATTATAGGCTAAAAAAGCCAGAAGTTAATTGTAAGCAACAGCTGTACAGTTGGTAATAGTACAGATTTATCCATTTGTTTTGGATGAGCTGGACCTGAAGAACAAGCAGGGGCTTTCTGAAATGCTGATGTGCTGTTTACTTCAAAATAAAATAAAGGAAAAAGCTGAATTACTTCTGGAGTGCCTGCCTTAAGATTATTGTCAGAAATGTTTCTAGTTAGTCTACTAATAAACACTTCAAGCAACATTCTGTTTTGGAGCAGACCAGGCTAGATGAGGGCTTCTATAGGGTTTGTAAAGGTCACCAAAGGCTATACAGAATTTTTTATGATGTTATGATTTTATTATTTGTCTCAAGTCCTTGTAATATTCAATTATCAGCCCACTACAAGGTAATCCCACTGCTATTACTGAATTTGCACAGACCTCATTTTACAGTCATTCCACCATTGCTTTTATATTTTGATTATGTTTTTCCATATTTATTATGATATGAGAAGAGCTTGCCATTGCTATTTAGAATTTGTTCATATTTATTTAAATTTTAACAGCATGTTATACTGCATATTACAGGGATATCCTACTGTGATTGTTCTGCTGGACCCTCAAGCCAAAAACAGTGTAGGGATGCAATTTTTTTATTAAAGAAACAGTAACAAATGAAAGTCTATTAAAGTAATTAAAATATAATATACTGTTACCCTGCACTGGTAACACTGGTGTGTTTGCTTTAGAAGCACTACTATAGTTTATATAAACAAGCTATTGTGTAGCCATGGAGGCAGCCATTCAAGCACAGGTTATATAACAGATGCACTCAACAGATAATTACTGTAATGGAATACAGTAGTATTCAGCAATGTGCTAAGTACTGTAGCTCCCTTTTCTTCTTTTTGAGCTCGAATGGCTGCCCTCATGGCAAATTGTTTATATAAACTATATCAGTCTTTCTAAAGCAAAGCCATTACCAGTGCATAACAACAGAACATTTTATTTTAATTACTTTAAACCACTTTTATTTTTTCCTGTTACTGTGCCTTTAACCCATTTTACAATAATTTTGTGGCATTTTAAGAGTAGTTACAGAACTGATTTCCCCCAACAGGCAGGAATTTCCAACTGTTTTTTTTGGGGCCACATGAAGCACACATTTTTTTGCCTAGATCCAGATCATGACTTAAATTAAATATGGCCCCAACCTCTTATATTGGTCTTTTACAAATAAATTTAGAGATAATTTTTAATAAATTATAAATAAAGTTTTTGTGGCTAATACTGGCCTTAAGAAAAGAGTCAATATGTTTGTGTACCCCCTTTTATACTACATAAAATGTCTTAACAGTTATCTATGTGTACGAGGGTAAAGGTTTTGCTTGATCTATAAGGTTTCTATAAGGGCTAATCCAGTCAAGAGCTGGGCTTAGTTTTACAGTTGGGAGGCGTGATCCATGCCTTTCCAGGTGTTCCCTGGCAATACTGTTGTTGGCTAGGGTTATTAGGTTTCCCTAGTCTTTTAAAGGGAAAGTCACCATGTGGGTCTGTCTCTTTGGACCACACTAGCTGGGGGGGGGCAGTGCTAGAGAGCTTGAGGTGGAGGTAGGCCTCGGTAGGAGGAGACAGTGAGTAATAGGATCAAGGTGGTTAATAGAGTAGCCAGAGGCTCCATCGAGGAGACCAGGACATTTGGTACCTGTCAGTGTCACTTGCCGACATATGAACTCAAACAGTTAGGCTCAGTAATAAAGAGTTCCTGAGATCAGGCAGCACTGTGAGCATCCTTCTAGCACTGGGTCACTTAAAAGAGAGTACTACCTGATTAACAGACAACACATGCTCTGTGCTGCTGTGAATTACCTGAACTGAGGGATCAACTTGAAAAAGTCACCAATTTGTGTAGAAAAAGTGTTCTATGCAGAAGTGAATTTTTGTCTGCAAAGTACCCCACATAAGGCATGATACAGTATGTCAAAACAAAATGCAAAATGTTACTATGTGAGAGGCAAAGACATCATTAATGATACAACATCTGCAACTGCCTACAACCACTTACTCCCCTCTCCCCATATGGCCAAGGTGATATGTCCAAAGGGAGATCTCCTCTTCAAACAGTGACTCAACAGACCAGTAAGTTAGACAGAAAGGGGCAAATTCACTGAAGGGTGAATTTTTGCCATACTTCATGCCACTTCGCCAGGCATAAATTTGCTGCACCAATTTACTGAAATACGAAGTTGCACCTCTGAAGCCGAATGCTGGCAAAGTTTTGCTAGCATTAATTTGTCAGCATGAGCATTTCATAGCAACCTTGCACCAATGTTCATATCTGCCTAAGCTAGTACATATAGGTCATATATATGTCTTTATTAGAGAAGTTGGTGCAAATGCTTGAAATGGCCACTTATTATTAAAAATGTTCAAGGAAGTAAAATAAAGACAAAAGAAATGCTCTTATGTCCTAGACATGAGCCCATCCTAAACCAAACGTGTCATGCCCCTCAAAAGGTAAAAAAAAAAGGTTAAAACAAAAATTTGTAATAGTTACAACTTTTAAAGAGAATCACACTGCATTTTTTCATATTTTAATGACTTTTTTACATACAGGATATGATGTCACTGACATAAGATTGAAAAGGATGTAGCATCATCTTATCAGTTCACCAGTTCTGAGCTGGCAAAGGAAACACTGGCAAAAGGGGTAACATTCTGTAAAAATTTGCACTTTAGTGAAATTGCGGAGTAACAATAATTTGCCTGAGTGAAAACGCACCTGGCGAAAGGAGGCAAAACTGTGCTAGAAAAATTTGCTAGGGAATTCTCCTGTACGCCTGTTAGTAAATTGGCACTATCCCTGCCAATGGGATTTCTGGCTAATTTTCACTAGAGATGGCCACTTTGCCCTTTAGTAAATATGCCCCGAAGATAGAAAGTGATTTAATTTTCTTGTTAAGCACAAACAAGTATGTTCAGCATAACCTGTATTCACTGAAAGAGTGTATACTGCTCTTTTGAAATGTACTCGATAAAATGTGTCTATATTTAGAAAACAGTGCTATATAGTGAATTTGATGACACATTTTACATACTGTATATTAAATACTGTTAGTTGGTATCACATATTACCAAATAGTACATTATAACTGCATACAGCAGATAGTCATTGGGGCTCATTGTAGGAATGAAAGGGCATGATAATTAAATTCTAATAAATTTTGGGTCTAGTGGGACTCCTTTACCAACAATGTGCATATTACCCTTTTCCCAAATTTAAATTCTATTAATTTCCCAAATTTAAATTTGCAAATGTACATGACTGATCTTGTTTGCATATTGTTATGTGCTGGTTGCCCTGTTATGGTTATGTGCACTATTCCTTGATATGGGACATGTATAAAGCTGTTTTTGAAGGTAAGCTAAATGTGGCACAGTAAAAGTAACTTCCCTGGTCAATTTTTCTGGCAGTCAATATATGAGGGATACCTTCTCTTGTAAGGTAAATGTAAGCCCAGAAAGAGTCCAGTTTTTGTGGGATATCTGGTTCCTTTGCTATGTGAGATCCAGTAACGGAACTATAACCTGTGGGGCCCGGGTGCAGGCCGTGCAGCTGGGCCTCCCAAAGATGATTTTGATGTTGGTGTAGGGTGTAGGGTGCGAGAGGACCGTTGGCAGGCCCTGAGGGGGTGCGGACCCTGGTGAAGTCGCACCCTCTGCATCCCAGGTAGTTCCGCTACTGGTGAGATCCCACAATGAAAGTCAGGATAACACTGTTAATAAAGAGGAAAGACAGTGTCCTTCTACTCCACACCTGTTACATACTCGTATATAATTGTGTCATCATACATTCAATGCAATTAATAGCTTAAAAATATTTTAACCCAAAGACCCAACATCTATGCAGTTTTCCTTTGAAATACGCATGTAATGTGTAGTGGCATTGTTCAGAATACCCAAAGCCAGTGTTTTCTAGACTTCTAAATATAATAGTGAATTCTGAATTCCTAGTGAACAACTTAAAGTAAAATTGCATCTGCATCATTTATTTACTGCTTCAGGAGATCAAACTGTGGTCAAATCTACCCATAAAATATTTGGGAAAATGCTATTCGATCAAAATGATTTGATTTCCTCCGCTGCTCTATCCATTGTATATGCTTCCATTATTTCTTTCACGTAAAGACCTGACAAAGATGAATCGAGCACTCGGTGAGTTCATCCTGGGAGGCAAACATTCTCGAATAAGTAGAAATTAACTTTAGCAACTTAAGATACACGGTGGTGTGGGCCTTCCAGATATTTATGTATGTAAGTTGTAATTTTTGCTATGTAGCAGACTGGATGAACAACAGGGAATTATATTCTACGCCCCAATTGGAGCAGGCTGTAACACCAGCTTTCTCTTTAGCTTCACTACATTTAACAGAAAGTCAACTTCTGCTAGATGTAAAAGAAAATCCTCTTATATAATACAGTAAGGGCCTGGCATGCAGCATGAAAAAGAGTATTTCTTTCAGTTTCATACTTGCTTTTTTGCCCCTTGTGGGTTATCCCCAATTCTTAAATATCCCGGAGTGCCTTGGGATACATTTTCTTATCTGCAAGCCAAACATTATACTTAGACTGTGGCCCAAGTGATTCCATGTTAAAAGATTCCAAAGACTGAAGTAAAACTGCCAGGTATACTATCAATAGTTAGAAGAAAAGCCATACTGAAATGCTGGATCTCAAAAACACCCCCACTATTAAAATTAGTGAGGTCAAAACCTGACTTTGTATTCTGTATGGGCTGGCTGGAGGCCACTCTTAACAGAGACCGTCAAGCCGCAAACTTCTTTCAGACTTGAGCAAAATATTGTCTCCCCAGAGACAACAAGAAATAGCTTATATTTTCAGATTTACCACATGGTATATGTCTGAGGACACCCGCTACTAACCAGTTAAACTGTACATAACTAGGCACAGATTTGTGGTGAGGCCACGAAGGCCCGGGCCTAGGGCAACAAAATTTTAAGGAGCACTGGGTGCTCCAGTGCTTGAAAGCATGCTCTTGTGCGCACTGGGAGTTTTGCACTAGGACCATGCAGCCATGGGAGGGGGTGTGCGGCTATGAAGTGCCTTGGGGCGCCGCTTCCTAAAATCTGGCCCTGTTCATAACATAATCTGTGAATTGGCGAAATTAGGTGAATTAGCTGGTTGTCCTGGGCATTTGGAGAGGGTGGAATTGCTGTGCAAGGGGTGATATCTTAGTACACTATTCTGCTGATATTATTGAGAACTCTGCATGATATTGTGGGTTTCGTGTTTAATTTGCAAAGAACATTAAACAGTTTTTTATGTATGGTAGACAGGTCCAGTTTGATGACATTATAAGCATGATAGGTTATTTGCCTCCTATTACTAACTGAAATACCATTTTAGTCATATATTATTTTAAGAGACACTAGGTGTCCAATATGAGTACAGTATATTTCTTTTTTTTTTTATCCAGTAACTGTGATATGTATGGGTTCATCATATGTGTGTGTTACAGAATGTTGAAGTACCTTAACAAAGCAGGTGGAATAGAAGGGGAGAAGAGGACATTATCTGGGTAGTAGACTGTTAGTAAGTGCGAGATCCACTTTAAGGTGTGCCGACACATGTGAGCCATAGAATTGCTGTTTATTTATATGCACTCCCTTGTCCTGGTTGCATTGTATCCAAATTATATTAATGATGCCTTGGCCTCTAGCACATCCTCATCAATACAACATGTAATCCGTTGAGAATACCTTAAGCACTAAGAGGTTCAGTGTTTAGCCCAATAAGCGTAAATGCTTCAGCTATCCATTGAAAATAAAATCAACTGTGAAATAAATCAAGTGCTACTTTAATAGAGTACATTTTTGTCTAGTAAGCAAAGAATCCTTAGTTCACCTGCTGTGCGTGACATAAGTGGATATCCAGCATCTAGTCATAAGCTACAGAGGAGGCAGATTATGGTTTCAGGGAAACAACTTGTTCACGGTTCAACACATCAAAGGGAATCCGTAGTATGTGTCCTAAAATGGTGCTTATAATAATGAAATTGTGATAGCCCCTTGCTATTATAGCTGTCCTTACATAATATGTTTTTCATTCTCTATCTTCTTGTTGGATAAAGAAAGAACAAATGATGTTTTTTCCATGAATGCACATTTGCAGCAGGAGTATTTTTAGCTCCTATTTCAGTAGACATTTCTGGTCAGATCCATAATATATATCTTCTGCAAGGGGCCCATTACTATGTGTAGATGTGAGACTTTGTTCTGCATTTACATTGGTGGCCAGGATGTTGCTGTAGCATTAACACGGGGAGAGTAATATACTAATTTTCAAGGTCAAGGAAAAACTGCATTTGATCAAGAAAAAAAAAAAACACTTGAGCACCGTTTTTATTATGGGATTTTGTTTTTTCCTCAAGAGCTAGCTTATTTAAGAAAATCTCAAACCAATAATTATGCTCATGTTTTGTTTCGGCAAATAATTAAAATCCTGAATTTTCTAGTTTTCAGAAAACTATATACAACAAACCTATAATTACACCTGCCCTGCCTTTTCCCTATGATATGATAAATCCTAGCAGCCTCATTTGTCAATGAAGACTAACCAATCACTGCTTCTATATAAACCCTCCACCTTTCTCACGCCTTGAGCTTGAGCAATGGCCTAAGTATTCTGCCTTGTACTTGGATATGCTGTCTTGTCCCTATTAGTTTTTTAAAATTTTTTTTGTTATCCTGACCTAAGTACGTTATCATGTGTAGCCTGAATTTAAAATCTGAACTTCATTATCTAAATTCTTGACCTGTATTTTGAAATTTTGAGTTTTAATCTCACCTATTTCTGACCTTGATAGTTTGCAGTCTGTCATGTATGTTTGAAGTCTTGCCGCTCTATCCTGTCTTTGTCCAGTTCAGTATTTCCTTCACTACATAATAGCCCTATTCTTTCTTGTACTTATGTCCTTTTATAATCTTTTCATGTACATAATCTGCTTCTTCATTGACAGCCTGCTCCCAAGTTCCCTTCAGGACCTCTAAAGCACTTTTCCTGAAGCTCTCCTCGTGTTGCCTTAAGCTCTCCTCATTTTGATGTCCATTTCTGAGTATTACATGTATGGTGGATTTGTCTCTTAAATGCTCTGCTAAATGTTTTGGGCTCTGTCAACTCGCCATCAGGATGTGATATTTTATTTTGCTTTTGGTGTTGTTACCACTCTTGAATCCACCCTCCCCATTTTTCCCATCTATAACAAAAAATGATTTAGCATTTCACCTGCCATGAACCATGACAGGTGGCTTTATTAAATTAGAGGGGTATACTGCATGTAAGGTTGTCTTTTCTGCCATTTTATTCTTAGATTTTCTAGCATTTGCTTGACTATAAAAGATTTAAATAAAAAAATAAGCAAGTTACCTAGGAAGCAGAAAAAGTAATGATTCAAATGCACCAGATTCTGAAATTGCACATAACATCAAGCATGCAAATCTCCCATCTTAATGGGACAAAAATACACATGCCAAATCACATTAGATGTAGACAAACTGATTTTTTTTATTTGTAGACAACATTTTCTACCTAAGAAATCTGACATTTAAGTTGAGACATAGAAAGCACATTGGTACTGTAAAACTCTTGGTTACCCAGCTGCTTTATAGGACAGCTAAGATTCCTTTTTTTATCTGCAGAGTATTGTATTAGTTATTCTTAGTCCCCTTCAGTTCAGAACTGTGGTTTGTTAAAAACATCAATTGTTAAAGCCCCATCAGAGTTCTAGCTTTGCCGTCACTTTAGTCTCTCTCTTTCTGAAAAAAATGAGACTATTGCAAATGAGACTACTGTTCTGGAATAACTATTTATATTTGTGGCAGTTTCACTTTGATGGATAAATACTCCAGTAGTTTTAGGCTTCTTGGTCTAACACATTTGTCTGGGGAAAGAGCTAGACAAATCTACAGCAATCCAGACACACAAAAAAAAAAAACCTTGACGCGCACAAAGCCCCCCAGCACTGCAAACAATAGGCAAGCCTGATATAATGAAAGAAAGCCTTGGAGTGATACCACAACACAGCATTATAGAAGAATGCTATAAAACATATGTGAGTTATTAAATATTGTTGAGATGGGCCTATAAATCAGGACTTTGCAGTCTCTGATTACACATTCCATTTATTCTGTAAGTGCTAAAAGAAAGTAAATGGAGCTCAGGGAAGATTTAAAAGATGTTGATCCTGTTGTTCATTTTTGGGTTTTTGCACAATGGGTAACCTGTTACATCTGTTCTTAGAGCATTACTGATGAGCTCTGGGATGGTAAGCAGAGGGATGGATCTAAAACAGCATAGGGATCTAAAACACCAGTTGCCCCTAGCTGCTAGCACCTTGGTATAGTACAAAGCATCTGATTCACAATGGTTATGATTATTAGTTTGATGCTGTGGGAATTCTGTTTACAAATCATTGTTGGAAGAAAGCACCTCATACAGTTCAGTGTTTAGGCACGCAGACTGTCTCAGTTTCTCAATATGTTATGGGAAAAAAATTGGGGATTTAATTTCCAAAATCACTGCAAACAATGCATATGCTATTAAGCAATTTTACTTTCACTGATTGCTTTAAACAGGTACTTATTAGAACAAGACTTTCTAGAAACTGTTCCTATATATAGCAATTGGCTTCACAAAGAACATTGCATTTTTCTAATAGTGTATGTGCAGAGTTTGTACCCAGCCAAGATGTGTAATATCAAGGTTTTACTTCAGTCTGATACATGAGGTAAATTTGTGCATCAAAGTAAATTGAAGCAAGATTTCAGCAACTCTTTAAGAGTTAAGAGGAGAGGTATTTATTAATAGCATCAACATTTCTGAAGAAGGTTGGATAAAAGACAGTATACCAGGCAGTTGGCCATAATACATGCTCAGGGAACTTTCTCAATGTGCTTGGAATAGACATAAGTCCATTTCAAAAAGACTAATCAGTTTACTGGACTATGTCAGACTCATACACCCTAAGATGCCACTATCAATTTACATTCAAGATGATCCCATTCAATCCACTGCCTACAAAATACACTGGCTCCTATACCCACTAGACAGATAACAGCAAACACTTTGTACATCCACTGAGCTGGATCTACAGCTGTGACAACTGGGACCTTACAGAAAATGTTCAATAGCTAATGGTCTCCCTATGGAAAGTCTAAAATGTAATAGCTAGGGAAAACACCAACTCTGTCATAGAATATTGGGTTATCTAATAAAAGGTCCAATACTTTGAAAATGATTTGTTTTAGCTTTTTTTGTTTTCTTATTTACTTGGCAGATCTAGAGTCTTATTTATATACTTGGTCCTTGTGCAATAACACACTAGGACCAAGCAAATAGCTTACAGTAAAGTTAATCGGCAATGTTGTAGCCTATTTCTAGAGGTCTAAGGGGCATGGTCAGAAAGCATTGTGTATCCATTTTGACAAAGTAAATCACTGGGGATGTTTGCCCATGGTTGTTTTTTCTGTGTGACAGTCCTGCTTTTCTATAGTCCTTTGCATATGGGATATCCAGAGTGATGGGATAACCAGCAGAGCTCAAGAGATGCAGCACATTGCATGTGGTAAAAAGGCCTGAGGACTGAACTCACATTGTCTTATTAAAGTCAATACAAATCATCAATAGTTGCTCCTTTTTTAATAAATGATCTCTTTTTACTACAATTTATTGTGTTGCTGACACAAGAGCAGAAAAAAGCACATTCATGTTTCTGTAATTAATAATTAACTACTGAACATTTTCAACCAAAATCTTTTATTTCTAAAACACATTCCAGATTTGCATTTCACTGTATACAAAAGTCTTCGTTTTTGAATGCTGTTTTGTACTTCTGAAATTCTCGCTTCTATTTTTATCCTGTTAGACACCAAACATCGGAACTTCAATAAATGCAGCTATTAACTGTGAGAATCAGCTACAAACAGATCTGAGAGAATGATTTGTGGACAGAAAAAAATGCCCAGTATTTCTGCAAATCAGCCAATTAATATGGATGCAATGTTGCCTCGACACCATGTAACTACACTCTGGGGCACATTTACGGCACATTTACTAAGCTTGAGTGAAGAATTCGAATTAAAAAAATTTTGAATTTCAAAGTATTTTTTAGGGTACTTCGACCATCGAATAGGCTACTACGACCTTCGACTTCGATTCAAACGATTCAAACTAAAAATCGTTTGACTATTCGACCATTCAATAGTCAAAGTACTGTCTCTTTAAAAAATACTTTGACTACATACTTCGGCAGTTTAAACCTACTGAGGTACAATGTTAGCCTATGGGGACCTTCCCCAGCACTTTTCTAACCTTTTTTTGATAGAAGAAAAACCTTTTGAACGAACGTTTAAAATCGTTCAATTCAAAGGATTTTATTGTTCGATCGAACGATTTTTACTTGATCGATCGAAGGATTTGTGCTAAATCCTTCGAATTCGATATTCGAATTCGAAGGATTTAAAGTTGAGGGTCGAATTCGAGGGTTTATTAACCCTCGATATTGGACCCTTGATAAATGTGCCCCTCTGAGTTCTGTTCAAAATTTTGAATTTTATCCATTATGACATATGATTGATTTTGATGTATATGAAGTTTAAGTGAGTTAACAAGACAGGGGTGGGTTTGGGGAAACATTCATTTGCTGTTCTGTATCACTTTAAATATAGATGAAATATCCCAGGACATATCTACAGGCAATGAAAAACACATGGCTACACCCAAACACTTTGCACAGCAATCAGTCAGAAGGTAGAGTTTCCTCTGTTAGGACAATTAGTCTTATGAAACTAAATGTACTGTATGTTTAGTTGTTATAAGTTAAAGGATAGTATATACTGTACCTACATAGTTAGTGTATAGTTAGTATAGTTAGTCCTTCTGGAAGACACCTCAAATGTGAACTTGATGTGCAGTATTTTTTTTAAACCAAATTAACTATATCCTTTTGATCATGCCTACAAATGTTTAAATGCTCATCATTTCCATAATTCAGCTTGTATGTCATTCATGTAGTGCCCTAATAAATACATACGTTGGTATACGTTTGTGTACAGTATATATGTACGGCTCATCTGGAGAAGTTGAACTGGTTTGGTTGTCTTTCAACTCAACTTAACTATATAACTGTGTATGTAGGTTCTCTTCTCTCTACATCTTTATCTGCTTTAAAATCTATTACTTTATTTTGCTCCTACTGTTTCTTGTCTGTATCTGCACTATAAAATGCATGTGTCAAGCAACAACCATCTCTGCAGTTAAAAGCAGTCATAAAGAACATCAGTTAAAGACATGACTTAATGGATATGCTTTCTGAAAACCTTTACCACTCTCATACATTGGGACCAATTCCACTTTGCATAGTCTCTTTGTACTGGTATGTACGCTGTACTGTGCATAGAATATTTAGATATGTCATTTCATAGCACATTTTGTGTTTTGCACCAGCTAGTGATGTCCTTTTGTTGCACCATTTTCTAGGAAGTGTGTAACATGCTGTACATGTTTACTCTAGTGACTGCAATGTTCAAATCAAGGTGCATTGCAGAGATGCAACTTTACTCTGATATCGGCATGAAAATAAATTGTTATAACCAGACAATAGGAGGAGACTTATCTATTCTAGTTCTTGACTGTTCATCCTTGTGAGGTTGCGTTCTTTGTTACTTACTGGAGTTCCAGTAATTGCTTGTTTACTGTCTGGTCTGTGGAAACGTCTCTATAACCTATACAAGCTGCAATGGTCTTATTTTAATGGGAAGCAAATTGAATCTGGAATTAAGGATTGAATGGATATCACTGCTTAGTGCTGACCTGCCACTTAAATAAACTGAATGAATTTCAATAGTAGTGAAAAAGTTACCACACACATGAAAAATGTGCCAGGGTACTTATCCCATTTATTTCCAGCTACACATTGTGACACAAAACCCAAAGTGTTTTGTGGGACAAGCCATCCTTTGTCAGAACTACTTAACAACTCCTCCCACATGTCACAATATAGTGAAATCTGTCTTCAGTCCAGACATCTGGGAAAGCAACGCATCATGGGAAAAACAGGGTGCTAGATTTTGTTGCAGTGTTACTCTAATTAAATTGTTCAGAGCAGCCAAACACAGTTTGATGAAATGGCACTTATTAAATCTACAACAGAGTGCAAAAACTGAATCAAACATAGCACAGACTGTGGGGCAGTAGTAGAGACCACTGTGTGGACCATTATAGAATAATTATATATAATTGTCGACATTTTTGGAGTTTTTGGTATTCGGACTTTGGTAAATATCCCCCTTACCTTAATGTCCATTTAGAAAGAAAATGCATGTGTTAAAATAGCAATGCCGGTGTAGGTCACTGTTATGTAGCAATGCCTAAGACTTCTATGTCTCAATATCATGGCATAAGAAAATAATCATAAATATTATATTTATATAATACCATTGGTATATGCTGAAACTATGGATAAATCACTAATTGTAAAACCACAATAGACAGGATATTGGATTTAAATTAAAATGCATCCAGATTCAAATCAATGTTCAAACCCCATGGATAAAGTGTGTCCAAAAGGATTCCTATTGACAAAGTCTTTTCAGTCTGTCTCTACCTCTATATGTAGCTGAAATATGATCAATGCCAAGAAAGAACAGTTCTTTCAGATGTTTATTGTTTTGACCTTTTCTGATAGATATTCCTAATGTGTTCTGAAATCCATGTACCTAATGATCTTTTAGCATGACCTGCATATTATTTATTACATGGACAGATTATTAAGTAGTTGGTTTCTGCAACTGATGAAACTTTTGGTGTGATAGGGGTCTAAGCTCTCAGCCTGGGTAGATTGGGCCACAAAAGGGCAAGTGACACGTCACATTTAAACATACTAAGCATCCTACTGGAAAAGGGAGTTTGTTCTTTTCTTTTAAAGCATCTTTCCAATATTAAAAAAAAAAATTAAAATTATTTGTAAATATAATTTCTTTTAAAATCCATGTATGCCTGTTTACATTTCTGGCTTAACAGCTGTTTGAGCTGGAGGACAACTGACTCCTGTTACACTGTCAAATTCAGAGAATAGAGCCATTAACAAACACTGCTTTCAACTGCACGAACATTTACTTTGCAAACATTTAGGCTAATATTAGACTTGGCTGATTCTTGGCCTGCTTTTATCTGCAGGCCAAGAATCAGTCCAGTATGACCGTAGCCTTATAACTTTTAAAACTATTGTAATGGACGTATATTGAAAAGTTGATAAAGGTTCACCTTTAAGTTAACTTTTAGTATGTTATAGAATGGCTAATTCTAAGCAAACTTTCAATTGGTACTCATTTTTTCTTTTTTTTTTGTATTGTTATTGCTACTTTTTATTACTCATCTTTCTATTCAGGCCTCTCCTATGCATATTTCAGGCTCTTATTCAAATCAATGCATGGTTTCTAGGGTAATTTGGATACTAGCAACCAGAATTGCAAACTGGAGAGCTGGTGAATAAAAAAACTAAATAACTCAAATAGCACAATTGCAAGTTGTCTCAGAATATCACTCTCTACATCATACTAAAAGTTAACTCAAAAATTAACAACCCCTTAAATTCCATTTTCTTTTATTATGCAAAAAGTTTTATTAATAGCTAAACACTGGATTTAGCACTTTTCCCAATAAATATTAAATCAACATCGGAAAATGATCGGTGTTAACCTGTTTAGGGAGCTGTTTTCTATTTGATAGGTTCTGGGATTCTCTATAAAATGAACACATGCATTTTCTTTCTAAATGTGTTAGCAAAAAGTCTGAATGCCAAAAACTCTAAAAATTTTAGTTTTTTTGACTATAAAAAAACTCACATTTTTTGGGATTATTAAAGCCAATGCTGCAAAAAGTCTGAATCAGAAAATCCGTCTTCATAGACCTACCGAGGTTTTATATAAGTCAGTGGGAGTGGTTCCTATCCTATTTGGAAGTTTCTGTGGCCTGTACTGAAATTACCCTGAAAATCCGAAAAAAATCTGTCTTTTTGGGAAAAAACTCAGAAAAAATAGTACAATTCGGAATTTCGCTCAATTGTTTTCGTGTTTGTCCCTGATCCAATTCAGTTGTGATTTTTTAAAATTAAATAAGGTCCAATCGTGGATTCTAGTTTGGTCATACTTTATAGATTAAAATAATCAGAAAAATTCGAACTTTGATAAATAAGGCCCCTAAACTCTTTTCTGACTTTCAGGACAATTTTCCTTCTGTAGACCCCAGTCTGATATAATCGTCCCCATGTAGTTCAATGATGATCACAGAGAAGTCTGAATACCATTCGTTTAGGAAAGTTTTATTCCCCACCATACTGAACACAGATTAACATTTTTCCACCTTCTTCTATATTAGTTAGATGCTAAATCAAATAACTTAAGTTAATGTTACACTTGATGGATGTGCCTTTATTTAGATTATTCTGCCACTGTTACTTTAGCTTCATACAATTAACTATACAAAAGGGTAGAAAATCAACAGTCAGGGAATATTTACAGTTGGACACCTCTGATTGCAGATAAGTGCAGCTCTCAAACTAAGCCCATTATATTCACTATTCAAATAAAAGCATTTTTAAGACACCTGGCAAAAATCTTTATTTTAAACACATGGTAATATTCCAATTATATGAAGGAACTGCATAAACCTACACATGGTAATATTCCAATTGTATGAGGGAACTGCATAAACCTTCACAGACGCTGAAAGAGTTAAATATATATAAATAGATATATTGCTAAATGCCAACATGAAATGTCAGGGAAAATTGTATAGCAGAAAAGTTCATAAAAACTGTCAAAATTGTCTTTTTTCGCTCATATCTTGTCCTGTGCCTGCTGCCAAATATTTTGCTGTTTATTGGCTGCTTATTGTGCATTCTTTTTGATTATTATTTAAATGTCCCCATGTAAATGTAATTGAATGTATAAAAAATGGGAAATAGCACAAACAGTGTAGAGTGTGTGAGTAATGAAGGAAAGAACTAAACAACTCAAGATAAAGAATATAAGGTTTATCTTCTGTTTCCGCTCTCTGTTCTGTCCTCTCCAAGTGATATTTAAGGATAAACATCTCATTCTGAACATTCGGAGCTGCAGATGATCTAGAAATATAAAATAGGGACATGAAGGGAACATGTGTCTCTGTCAGATGACAGTTCTACCATGGACAGATTTATTAACTGGTTGTAAGGGAAGTGTGGAAGTTTTTGAAGGAGTTATCTAGTAATGTGGCTCCACTTCACAGTCAGTGCGCCCAATACAGTCATAAAAAGAAGCCAGATCAATATTTGCCGTAGGAGTCATTTGCTAAGAAACGCGAATTTATGGCATATGTTTACAAAGGTTAAAACTGAGAGGATATTTTTGATAGAGAGAAACAGTAATCGCCAGGTGATTTATATTATAATCTTTTTCTGAGGTCACATGTGTATGCTGAAAATTAGAAGGGCATCTCAAACTCTAGCACGGAGCCATCTAGACTGGTTTACTGCCCATTGGTTTGCATTTCTAGATGTAAAACCTCTGTATGATTATCTTCTCCATATTCCTGACACCAGCCAAAAACTCTGTAGGACATGCAAAATGATAGGTTGTCAAACTCCATGGAGCACACCCCAACCATGCAAAATTATGGGCTGTGACCAAACATGGTGTATAGGTCGGGAAAAATGCAGGAGGGTCAACAACTCTGAAAATGGCACTAGCATTAGCAGCATGCACCATCCTGTTGTGCAATTATGAATTCAGTCTCTAGCTACAGTAGGTAGACTCAAATAAAAAAACCTATTTGCTGCTATTTTGACATGCCCTACGAAATAATTCAAAATCCTTTTTATTGTGCTTGTCAGGAAAAATAAACTTTACATACCCTTTATAAAATATTTAAATATTGTTTCCTTTTTTCATTTGGAATCTACAATCACAGAAAACAGGCAGCAGCCATTTTGTGGAAGCTGTTATCAAGGCAAACTTTGCATCATCCCAAAATCATGTCCATCAGAAACAGGGACATGAGGACCATGCACAGGTTACACAGGTATAGATTGTCAGATGGGAGGGGGGAATATGCAGTGACATCTAGGAAGTGAAGGATATAAATTAATTCACAACAGGATATTTTAATAAAATAAATGATTTTGATTTCATGTTTAATTTTAAAAGGATTTTTTTATTATACAGCTTTTTATGGATAGGTGACAGGTCCCAAATTTGTTTCAGTGCTGTAAAGTCAAAGTCTTTGTTTTGTGTCAGAGGCACAGAAATATTTAGTGACTTGCCCAGGGTTGGATGAATGTGATCCAGAACTTAAATCTTCTAAGCCTTCTAAACTAAAAGGTGATACCGTTTGATTGTGGTTCCAGTAGCAAGACAGGATATCATAAAGAAAGAAATCAAAATACACCTCATTTTTATCAGGGTGGGTTACAGGAGCAGGAAAGCTACTGAAGTAGTTTATTGCCAATAGATTAGACACAATAGTGCAAGCTATAACACTATATTTATTCTGCAGAATGCTTTACCTTACCTGAGTAAACAACACTTAAAATGTTCTCTGTTTGTTTAGGATGGCAGCTGCCATATTGGCTTGGTGTGACATCACTTCCTGCCTGAGTCTCTCCCTGCTCGCTCATAGTTCTGGGCTCAGATTACAGCAGGGAGGGAGAGAGGAGCAAACTGGGCATGCTCAAGGCAGTGCCCTGGAGGTTTAAGCTGAAAA
The DNA here is from genome assembly GCF_017654675.1 of Xenopus laevis. Classification (NCBI taxonomy): domain Eukaryota; kingdom Metazoa; phylum Chordata; class Amphibia; order Anura; family Pipidae; genus Xenopus; species Xenopus laevis. Next base: position 71,018,306 of record NC_054383.1, read on the forward strand.
CAGGAAGTCTGATACAGAAGTCCCTGTGTACACAATAGAAGGAAAGAAATGTGGTGCTTTTGACAGAGGACAGAGCAGCATTACTTTATGGTTTACAGGTGTATTTATATAGACCTTTCTGATGAAGCTTACTTAAAGGAACAGTAACACCAAAAACTGAAAGTGTTTTAAAGTAATGAAAACTGATGTGTTTGCTTCAGAAACACTACTATAATTCATATAAACAAGCTGCTGAGTAGCAATGGTGGAAATTGAAAAACGGCTATATGGCACAGGATAAATAATGGATAACAGATAACATTATGTTCTACAGAGCTTATCTGCTATGTGCTGTGTAACCTGAGCCTTTTCTCCTTTGAATAGCTGCCTCCATGGCTACACAGCAGCTTATTTATATAAACAATAGTAGTGTTTCTGAAGCAAACACAGCAGTTTTACTAGTGCAGGGCAACACTGCATTATATTTTTATTACTTTAAAACAATTACATTTTTTGATGTTACTGTTACCTTTAATTTTAGCCTTTCCTTCTCCTTTAAGGATAACAAATGAAAGCATAAAAATGTTTAGGTACAGTGAGATAAAATAAACCCCTGTATATAAAATATTATAAAACCCTTGTAAAAACAGAAGGTATTTTTTTATGCTACACTAATAACCAAACATTAAAGGTAAAAGGAATATGTAATTCTTTCATATAGAAATATAGGTGAAGACATTATGGGTAGTTTGGTGGCTGAGTTTGATTCCATGGGCACTTTCTGCATGGAGTTTGTTGTTCCTGTGTCTGCTTGGTTTTCATCTGTGATCTTAGGTTTCCTCCCCTATAGTAGCGTTTAAATCTGTCCTTCTGTATTAGCTGCATATCGATGTGCATACAGTATACGTCAACTGATTTCATATTTTTCACTTATATCCTGTGGAAGCATGACAACCACATGTTTAGCAGTTTTGGGGTTTTGAAGATGTAAGCTCTGCTGGAATTTGTAGTATTAAAATGGGAGTAATCCCAGCAATCTTAGAAAAATAAAGTGCCCACATTGACCTGCTTGTTACTAAGCTGCAAACACTGCTGGGTGCCATTAACCTTCACTGTCCAATGCATTCATATAAATGCAACAAAATGACATGTACTATTCATACACTCTTTATTCATACACTCATACACATCTCACAATAAAGAATTTAATGGAAGGGGTATAATCCCCTGTTGGAAATCAGTGTACATGCCTCTGTTATATTTTACTAATCCCAGCAATGCCACATCACTGCATTCTGGATAAGAAAAAAAACATGGAATTGCATCCAACATTATACTTTGCACCATACTTACAGCAAATAAACCCTTTAGTTTTCAGTGCCATGGACAAGGACATGAGTATGCGTTGTCTTCTTTTGACACTTTTGTACTTTTCATTTTATACCTTATCAAATTAATTTAGTAGCTACTTCATTGTTTGACTGCCCACAAACAGTAATTCGTGGGAGAATTAGTGGGAAAGGTGAAGATAATCCTCCCTCCTTTTAGACAGTAGGTCCTGTAAAGGGTGTCATAATCCATAAATCATATGTAAGCATAAGAACATCCACTTGTTCCGAAGAACTGGAAAAGAAATGGAAGGTTTAGGGCACACTGGAAACCACAAGCCTAGGATTGAGATGATTGTTTAAAGACAGATTTTTATACTTTTTAACAAACAACTTTTAGGGGCAGATTTATCAGGTCAATCAAGGTGAATTTTTTAATTAAAAAAATTCGAATTTCGAGCTATTTTTGTGTATAGCCCAAATTTGATTTAATTTTTAAAAAAAATTCAAATATCGAAATTTAACATGTACTGTCTCTTTAAAAATTTGACTTCGACCATTCGCCATATAAAACCTGCCGAATTGCTGTTTTAGCCTATGGTGGACCTCTTACAACCTATTTGGAGTCATTTGGTGGACTTTGAAAAATCTAAGTTTTTTTGGGAAAAACTTTGATTCAAATTCAATCGAATGCGCTATTACTGAACCTATTCGATCGAAAATGGACCTATTTGGCCAAAAAAAATACCTTCAACTTAATTTCGGTTGGTCTTTTTGAATTCGAATTTCAAAGTTTTTCAAATTATAAATTCGACCCTTGATAAATATGCCCCTAAGTCTGATCTACATGTGGTTTCCAGTGTGTCCTAAACCTTCCATTTCTCTTTGCCTGTAAAGGGAGTGCTTAGAGAAGAAACAATAGAACATCAATATAGCTTCCTATGAGATATTCAGAGGTAGATTGGATTGGGGTTATGCTCTTTGAAGGGGCTAAGTAAGAAGATTCTTATTGCTCAAGGACCTTTTAATGCTCTTATTCATACTGAAGACTTGTTAATAGTGATGGGCGAATTTCTGGCATTTCACTTCGCTGAAAAAAAATCTAATTTTCCTCGAAATTCGCGAAACGGCGCTGGCGTCTCATTTTTTTTATGTTGGTGTCTGTTTTTGATGCCAGCACAAATTCGCTGGTGAAAATGTATTTTTTATGATGCAGGCAAATTTTTGCAGCGCTTTTGCGAAATTATTCACCGGCGGTGAATCGCGGGAATTCGCCGCCAATTCGCCCATCACTACTTGTTAAACCTCTAATGCATAAACCGGCTGAACCCTGGAAAAGGCAGGACTCCACAAGTAGGCCATCTTTTGTAGCTAAAGCCTTGGAGAAAGGGAATTTAATATGCAAATAGTTTTTTTTTAATGGAAACCCTGCTCAGTTAAACAAATGTGTGGGTATATTAGATTGATGTTGTTGATAGCATGAAAACATAGCTGTAAATGTAGTATTTCTATTCAGAGCTGTTAAGAGTTAAAAAAATTAGTATTGCTTAAAAAAAAGACCAGACATCCAGCTACTACAATAGGCAGGTTCTTCATTTGTTCGCTGCTAACATCCTGTCTCTTGCTTTGTGTTAGTCATTGTCTGTCTGTCTCAATCATTTGTCTTCTCTCCCCTTGTCTCTTCCAAGCTTTCAGTGTTTCTCCCTTTCACTCGAATTCTCTCTGTCCTGAACCTGTCAGAGCTTGTGTGTGGATGTGACGTGCTGCTGAATACATTGCTTTGACTGAGTAAGGAACGTCGCAGGTGATTCGTCTGACACACGCACAACAGGGCTGGATTTAAATAGGAGAGGCCCCAGGCAAAACAATATGAGGTCCTTATTCATATCTCCATGCAGATGTAGCATAGTCCCTTTTCATATGTACTGTCAATATGCAATTGTAGAATAACTACTTTGATGCCCATTGAGAGAGTAACACGTGCTGATATTCGGGGTTTTAAGCAATGACCTCATTTTAGCATCCCTTGACAGTCCTTCCTATTTGATACCAATTGCACTCTGTTCTATATGGTTACTGGTTAAACTGCGAAAAAATGGCTCTCATCAGGACATATTTCAGATTGTGATTAGTTCTTATACCCACACTGCATATACTGCAGAACAGTTGCTATAATCTGTAAATTATGGATGCAGGAGAGGCAACTGGGAAATAACTCATTTCCTGCTTTCCTTTGTAAAACGCTCTGCTTAATCTACCCAGCTACATCCCACAGTGACTAACCACAGAACACAAGCAATTGCCACTCAAGCCAAACTGCTGAATTTCTCTGTCTTTGTTATGACTTGCTTGTTAACTTTGCAAAAATCATCTTCAGTGAGATATTTATGGATCTATATAATTCTTCTTGTAAGTTAGGTTTCTCAAAGCAGCTGTGCAGTTGTTGTCCCTGCACTTTTCCCACAGTCAGTTACCTGTAACACCACTTTCATTAAAAGTACTTGCATCAACATGCCCTCCTTGCATTTCCAGAGAGTTGCACTTGGTGCTGCTTGGTCCTTCCTGTTATAAACTGAAAGCTGCTACTCCTATTGACACAGGAGAACCCTAGAGCGAAACCACCTCTGGACCAGGCAGTAGCTCCAGAACTGCCCTTGTAGATGTACATGTGCCCTGTGGTATTTAGCAACCAATAATATTTTTGCTTTTACTCATTTGACTATTAAATTCTTCTACTTTTACTACAGGTAAGAAGAACTGTAGGAAACATTGCACCTTATATTACATAACCCTCATAGTGCCTTTGATTACATATGGGGGAAAGAATGCTATTGCATTTCCTAGAATGCATCTTAGCATACAGTACCAAAGAATCACTATACCTCTTAGAATCATATAGAAGCCAATAGTTCATTTATCAATCATACTTACTACTAGTCAGAAGTGTAGCATACTACACTATCATGTTGTGCAACAACATGCCAAATGAGCTCTTATAGCCAAATGAATTAATAAGTGTACCCTAAACTATGTGATCAAAAGCTCTTAAATAAAATAAAGTCTTCTCCTTTTAAAGAAAACAAGTGTTATCCTGCAGAGATGTATGAAGTCCTTTACTGGCTTTGGAAATTCTCTAGTTGCTAAGGAAGTCCTGATACAGGTAACCTATGCCCTAGGTGGGATAACTTTCCCTTCTGGTTCATGGTAGTAGTTTCCTGTTCTTTCTTTACACCTAGGACTCACTGTTAAACAGGGTGAATGCTGCTGGGAAGCCTGGTACACAAGGCCCCAGTAAAGAAGAGGGTGCTAAAGGAACTATCTCTTTAGTGGAAGTTGGGAAACAGGGATCACGTTAATTAGATAATTAGACAATGAAAGATATAGCACATGTAATAGTATATTTTAGGACAGGCAGTCCAGCTAGAAAGAGAAGCACTAAGCTCGAACATAGGATTGATACTGGAGGTAGCTCTTCAATGTGATACTCTACCTGAAAGTGAAGAGACCACAGTAAGGAAAGGGACTTCTGCCTCGGGTTTCTGCAGGGAGATCCAGACCATTAAAGGCTATTTATACAGTGGTACCTATTGCGGCAACACATTTACTTATATCACAACACCACCACTTCTCTTTCCCCCAAGAAACCTTATTGGAGTTAAGAAAAGGTGATATGTCTATATGTATAATTGTATTTATGTAGAGCTACTTATGTACACATCACTGTACAGCAGAACAATAAATAAACAGAACAGACAGGGGTGATTAAAATAATAAATAGAAATACATACAAAATAGACTTTAATTAAAGATTAAGCGCTACAAGAAATGGGAAGGAGGTCTATGCCCCATAGGGTGTACAATCCAAAGTGGTTACAGAAGTGAAACCCATAAGGCTATAACATAAAAGAATAAACCTATAACAGCCAACCTACTAGAGGTGGAAGATAGAACATTGGGCTCAAGATCACTGAATACCATATATAGTTAATGTTGATTCTATACTAAATCCTCAGCAACACTGTAATTACGATTAAATATAAAAACATTAAAATGTAAGCAAACAATCAAAAGGGGCTTGGTATATTTAAATGCTACTCTTTGAAGAGGTCGAGGGTCCAGGATATAAATTTCTATCAATAGCTTAATGAGCCAATATAGCTGTTTCTGTATGAATCAAACATGAATGCATGTAAATTTGATCCCAGATAACTGTTTTTAATTAATTAATTCATTAAAATTTATTTTTCAACTTGCATTAGTCAGTGTATTAACATTCTTCTGCTTTCTTTGGTATAAAGAATTGCAACCTATAATTTTATCTTCTCAAGAAAAGTGCAGGAGATAAAAAAAAAGTTAATAGCAGCCAGCATGTGATATCTTTGGTAAACTGAAAATATAGAAATTCTGTGAACACAGATTTCTAAAACAACTGAACATATTACTTAACTCTATATGAGATTTATTTAATAAAAAGAGAGGAAATTACTTGATGATTGCAGCTCCTTTTTCTTTTTCATCTGCACATACAGCAGTGTTAAAAAACAAAACAAATCAGGAGACAGTGGTCTGAGTGAAGGGCCTTGATCTTTCTTCATTTAATCTTTTAATAAAAACTAAAATTCCATGACTGGGAGGAATCGGATGGGCTTATAGGATATATCAAATGAATTCCTTTATGGAGGCATTTTTTCAAAATCATATCACACATTTTTTTGCATCTATGACTATGCACATAAAGTAATTTATTCTTATCATAGGAAATTAGGGAGGCAAGTACCCTATATTAGAATTGCATCCTAAATGAAATAAACAGATTGGTATGTTTCTCACAGTGCTCAGTGGTGCCAGTCTCTAGAAGAAAAGAGCAGGTCTGTTGTGTTGTCTGGACAGTTGTCTATTATACAATAGTCCTATGTTGCATATCCATTCTGCATTGTTATGTCTCATTTGTGGAACGTCTGTGTTATACTCCAAAGTCAAAAGGCCTTAGTCTCTCACACATAACATATGGTTTAGCCCACCATTAGCTGATCTGCTGCCTAACTTTCACTGGGATGCATCTTTTATTGCAGGGCTACCTCTTTCATCCCAGCAAAGGAACTGCAAGATGTATTAAAGAAAACTGAAAACATGGGGACAAACAGAAAAGCAAGTCCAAATTCAGGCAAATGTCAGGCCAGGCAGTAAACAATCCTAAACCTATCCTTAAGACGGGCTAAATGTAAAAGGCGGGTGGCAGACAACAAGAACCTGGTAAACAGGTCAAAAGTTGGGACAGGAAAAAAACATACAGAGTCAGATAACAGGCCAAGGTCAAAACCAGGAACATGGGCAGGTAGAGAGCAGGACTTACAAGACAGGAACAGTATCGCAGGAACAATGTACCTTATGGATGAAAATTCTCCAAAGAGGTACATTAGCCCTCCAAAAATAGAGAAGCATTGTGCCACAGTTGTTCCCCAAAGCTTTTTAGATATGGTTTGGGACCAAAAATTATGTCTTTGTTGATCTTCTTTCTCACAAACACATTTCTTCCACCAAAACATAAGTAATTAAGCCACAAAACAATTTAGTCACTTGAATAAGATGATATTTAATTCAGAATATATTTATGGTCCATGAAGATTAATTTTATTTGTTTTCTGAAAAAAATGAAGACCTGCAATATACCCAATGTTGCCTCACCAAATGTTAGAGATATTAGGTATGAAAAAAAGAGTGGAGCAAATTAAAAGTTAAAAAATTTAAGTTGAATTAAAAAATTGGATTTCTGCTCTGTTGAAGATAATAGCTAAACCTTGTTCCTTGTTTCACGGAACAGCAATAAACATACAGATCTCTACTCAATTAATTCAACTTTAGATTCATCATCAGGGTAAAATGCCAACCAGGAGGAAGGACATCACATGACCCTCAATTAATTGTTTTACAAGTGTAGGGCAAGATCATTTTCCCCCTGCAGTAGTTCCTTGTAAGAGTGCTGGCACAAAGTCTGTGCCTGTGTGCTGTAAGCCGTTACCTAGCAACTGGCTGTTCAGTGATCTCAGTGCTGCAGGAAGTTACACAGCAGCAATTGAGTGGCTGGCCAGAAGAGGAAGTAGCAGAGCCTGGCAGAGAGCAGCCTGACAAAGAGCACCACGTGGTGGACTGAAAGAGAGAAAGAGGAACTGCTAGTGAGCCCAGAGAGCTGGAAGATCCCACCAAAATCAGACATATTGGTTGGCAGAGAGAGATGCCAGATACTGTGCCTGTAAAAAAATCAGATTGGAAAAACCAGCATCAGCAGGGGATTTCCATCTGAATATCCAAAGGGGCTGGTAGCCGCACTGCAGGGCTGCAAGTGCTGAACTCGACCTGAAGGATCTGTGTGAATCATCCAAATTGATTTTTGGAGTGAGTATCTTGTTTAAAGGGATAGTACCATAAAGAAGCACTGGAAGATACAGAGGGGCAAATTTACTAACCTCCGAAAATTCGCCTGCGATGGCTTCACTCACATCGCAGCACTTCGCCAGGCGTAGATTCATCAGGATAACACTAATTCACTAAAATCCAAAGTTGCGTCCAGGGCGCCAAATGCTAGCGAAGTTGCGCTAGCGTTACTGTGCCAAGCGAAACGAAGTTGCGCTAGTGTTGGCTAATTTGCATATGGCGGGATGTTGAAGTTCAATGGCCATATGTGTTGGCGCAATTTCATTACACGACACAAACCCAGGGAACCTTAATGAAATAAAATAAAGTTGTTATATTGCCCTACACATGAGTCCAGTGTATAGTTTATGTGCCATATGTTAGGAAAAGCCGGTTACCCCAAAATAATTTTATGCTAATTTTCAGCCTATCACCCTGAAGGACTATTTTTTGAGGAACTCCTATCTACTCTATTGCACTTTGCCTGGTCTGAGGTGGCAAAGGCAAGTCTGGCGCAAGAGGTAACATTCAGTAAAACCTGCATCTTAGTGAATTTGCGTAGTTACGTCCATTCGCCAGAGCGCAAATTCGACAGGCGTTAGGGAGCGAAGTATCGATAGAGTCTATCTTATTCACTAGCGAAGTTACGCCAGAGACCGTTAGTAAATTGGCGAAGTACCGAAATGATGTCACGCTGGCAAATTTTCGGCCACGTTAGTCACTTCGCCCTTTAGTAAATTTGCCCCAGAGACTGTTTTGTGGAAATACATTAAAGGACTTCTTTTTAGTTAGGCAGATAGTTAGCGCAAGCGAGTTACATAGTGAGGCCCTATTGCCACCTGGTAGGAGTGCTGTTTGTACTAGCTGCCCTTTAACAGTTTAATTCAGTTTAACAAATACAGTGTGTGTTTTATTGCTGTGTCTCCAGTGGGGCCACCCGTAGGTCAATTCCCAAATCCCACTAGGTGGAGGCACTGCATGAATCCTCACTGCCAAAAGTACTCTTAACGTTCTTTTGCCAAGCTGAAATTGCACATTTTGATATATACTTACAGTATTTGTCACTAAATAATGTCTGACATAGTTGTGCGAAGTATGGCAGAGCCTTCCAAATCGAAAATTTGCATGAAAGGAAATCTGCACCAATGGCTCTCAATTCATGCAAAAAATGAAATTGCAATTCTTTACTGCAATTGTTGATAATGTCACAATTTCCATAAATGCCGGTATTCATGTCTGCTTAAATATACAGTATACATCATGTGTATATAAATACATATAAAGATAACTGGTAAAGATTTATATAAATGGATGTAGCTATATTGTTTTGTATATTAAACATTTATGTGTTAAGAGATCAAATGTTTGTAAAACATATGTATTCTTTGTGACCTCTCTGCCCTGTGCACTCTTCTCTTTGGGGTCAGACATAAGACATTAATGTAGCAGCTCCAGCTGTTGAGACGATAAAAACCTGCAGTGCACAAACTTTCTTTATGGATCTGCTCATAAAAAGCTCTGAGAAATTGCTGAAGCAGTAACCTGTTCTCTTTTACTATCAGCTGTAAATCTGTCTTCTCTGGGGTTGAATCCTGGAAGGCCGCTCTAACCTATTCACAGCTCAGCTGCTACACCTCAGTGCTACCACAGCACCTTATTTGTCCCTGCAACACAACTGCCCTATATATTATGTGGCACTATTAGGCAACTGTGGCACTACTGACATGCTGATGTGAATATCTGTGATTTATTTACAGTATTTCACCATTTTACATAGTGGAGATGAATAAAATGAAACAACCCTGTAAGGAATGCCCAGTAGTCTCAAAACTATTTCAAACCCAGAAGATTTATATAATTTTGTAGAACCAGACTGAGGTTCATAGTAGCTATCTGATAATTCACAGACATAGCAAAAAGAACAGGAGGGAGTAAATTGTACTACTCCTGGGGCTCATTAATAAACACTGGGCAAATTTGTACGTGGGCAGTAACCTATAGCAACCAACAGGTCCGGACTGGGATTCACAATAGGCCTAGCAGAGTACACAGAGGGCCAAGCAGCCCCCCTGCCAGCCCAATAAATAGTGATTGTCTATGGCAATTTACAGCAGCCCCTCTGGCATTTGCCAGAACCCCCAGATTGCCAGTCCGGGCCTGGCAACCAATCATTGATAAGCTTTTTTTCAACCAGCTGCAAGTTGAACAATGACCATGACAGTAACAATAGCTTACTCCAAGTAATGCACCATGGACTTCTCTTTCATTTTCACAATGCAATGGCAATGGCCCTTTGTCTCTCGCTGATCAAAACACAATTCTTTACCAATAAACAACATTTTGCTAAACTAACTGTTTGCCTAAGCACTAATCCCTATGCCTTATTTTACCACCTTACATTACACCTTTCCTAAAACAGTTTTACTAATGGTTTATCAACGGTGTTCTGGCATGCATAGATATTATCCACATATAGACATATGCTTTTTTGCAGAGGTACAATTTAAAAAATTCAAATTATGCTTTCCGATGGTTTTCCTGGATTTTTACAGGGTTTCCTAGATAAGGCTTTTTTTCCCGTTATTTCAAATTGTGACATTTTAGAGTCTGATTCAAGTTCCTTGTTTCAAAATCTAAAGTAAGGAGGGCACTTGTTTCCTTGTTTCCCCAGAAAGCAATAGATTCTTTCTGCTGTAAACTTTGTTAAATTCTTACTGCATTTTCAAGTTTTATTCATTCTGCATTACCCCTTCATACTCTGTTCCAAATTGTTTATGTTAATCTTCCATGACAAATAGTATAATATAGATTCGAGATGTAAAACCCATTCATCCCATCATGGTTGGTCAGATTTTATTGATGCACATGTGGGAAGGCAAATCTGATTAAAAAAAAAGAGTATCATTATCAATTTGCAGTGGGACCTCCAAATGCCAGCTTTGTAGATTCTGAACTACTGTAATGCATTTATCTGCAAAGCATTATGTATATAACAACAGTAAGGTACATAGTCCTGCAGCCGATACAAATGACTACTGAGTTAGAAAAGACTGTATCACTCTATTTAGCATGATAATGATAGCTTCATTATATGTTAGTTGGGTTAAGGAAAAGGAAAGCTACTTAGGTGTGTTATTACATGACAAAGAAGAAAGGTCATTCCTGTAGCACAATAATTTTGTATATGCTTAGTTCAGCAAATTGTATGGGCTATATCTTGACCATATACGTACTGGGTTGTGTAAATCCATATTCAACTGTTTATTGTTTTGTAATTACATTACGAAAACAGGTTGAACTTTAAATTTACTGACTTTGCTTGTTTTCTTTTTCTCTAGATAGAATAAGCCACCATTACCTCGGGGATCCATCTAGTATGGGTGATATGATGATATATATCTCAGTTCTCTATGATGGTGACTTAAGGCTTCTACATGAAGTCAAATCACATTAGGGCTATATTATAGAGTAGGGTTTAGTTAATGGATAAGTTTGAAGTGAGATAATAAAGCACCATGTAAAAAACTTCATTTCCAAATGGCAGTTTATTGTACAGGTATGGGATCCACTATCCAGAAACCCATTATTCAGAAAGCTTCAAATTACAGAAAGGCAGTCTACCAAAGACATTTTCTCCAAATAATTCAGATTTTAAAAAAAAATATTTTCCTTTTCTCTGTAATTATAAAACAGTACCTTGTACCTGATCCAAGCTAAGACATAATTAATGCATATTTGAAGCAAAAACGGCCTATTGGGTTTATTTCAAGTTTACATGATTTTATAGTAGACTTAAGATATGTTGACCCAATTGTAATGTCATGATGTTGTTTTTTTTCTTTTTTTCAGCAGCAATCCAACATGTCTCACTGCACAAGTTTAAAATCATTCCTAAATTTCTTTTTCCCTAATGAATTATTCAACACACTGAGAATAAGTAAATAAACTGTGATTATTATTTCTTTCATTAGCTTATGCAGATGGTTTGCGTCTGCTCTCTACAGACCTTACAGCTAATGCCTGATTTGGCATCATTAATAGCTCATAAGATTATTTCTTATCATGATATCCTGCAGTTCTCTTATTATAAAGTCAACACGCTTACTGTCACCTTAAATCTTTCATTGCTGGTCCTTTCTCATCCATCCGACAAAAGTAGCATAATACTTTCTATTGCCACTTTTCCCTACAGCACATTTTAAAATATATAATCTTACAAATATTTTTTTTCTCATACACAGTGCCCTGTGAATATGAAGATTTATGGAGTCCCGTATAGAAGAAACATGAACACAAATTTCAGAAAGAGAAAACCGTCTCTGCAGGTAATTGTTTTCCCCATTAAAGGGAGAATGCAATATGTTTCGATAGCACAAAAACCCTGCACACCAGGTTTGTGTCCTTTTTGACTGTTTAAAGAGCCCTTTTGTGAACATTCGCAGCGTATGTAATTAAATTTCGTAAATGCAAAGACAAAATTAGCGACAAAATATTTACCGAAACTCCAGAGCAGGTGTTCACCTTTGTAACATTCGCCAGCAAATCATTTCACATTGTGAACAGTGCTAAACATTCTCAAAGACGCCATTTTGAATAAAGTTTTTGACTTTTAATTACATTCCCCCTTAAGAATGTAATATAAATGCCATTCATTTAGCTTTAATGCCTGACTCTGTGATGTTGATTTTATAATATGATTATTGTTAGCTCAGCCATTCAAGCCCAGCAATTCAACTCAATTTAACAAAATTTTTGATACCTCGAGACATTCAAGACATTCAGTTTAGAGAATAAATGACTACATATGAGTGATTAGACTCTTTTTGGTGTATGGGGCTGCTGTCTGCAATTGTGCACTATTTTTATAGGAAGTTTGTCTTAACGGTAATATTACTGTCTAAACCTGTTGCATTCGTGGGGTAAAATTAAATGAGCAACCCAAAACATTATACTACAACTAGGGATGCACCAAATCCAGGATTCGGTTTGGGATTTGGCCTTTTTTCAGCAGGATTCGGATTCAGCTGAATCTTTCTGTCCGGCCAAACCAAATCCTTTGCATATACAAATTAGAGGCAGGGAGAGAAATCAGGTGACTTTTTGTCACAAAACAAGGAAGTAAAAAATGTTTTCCCCTTCCCACCCCTAATATGCATTTGCAAATTAGGGGTGGGAAGGGGAAAACATTTTTACGCAATTTCCCTCCCGCATCTAATTTGTATATGCAAATTAGGATATATGCAGAAGGATGTATATGCGAATTAGGATTTGGTTCGGTATTCGGCCAGATCTTTCACGAAGGATTCAGGGGTTCGGCTGAATCCAAAATAGTGGATTCGATGCATACCTCACTACAACAAACATTTCCCTTCCATGAAATCTATATGAATTGCTTTCTTCTTCTGTGACCCTCATTCCAAGAAGAATAACATCAGAAGTTCTGTGACCCACTTAATTCTGGAGGAAAGAGAAGGTGAGGGATCTTACAGATGGTTTTACAGAGTGGGTTACATATTAATACTAATGCGTGCATCAATTCAGTAACTCTATATACTGTAACACAATATACACAATTGTCAGGCTGACTCTTGAATACTTGTAGAAGACTGGTGAGGAATGATGAGGTGCAATGCATGTGAGAGTGGAGTTAGGGACTACTTTACAGAAGTGATATTCTGCATAAGTAGGTTGATTTATAAAAGTCCAGTCACGATTTTGCTTACATATGTATTACACTGTAAGATCATTTTTGCATATCTATTTAACAGTGAAAGTATTATGTAAATTCGATTTGAATATTTGCAGAATGTAAGTAATTCTATTGAATATAATATTAAACAATACAAAAATGATCCAGTGTGTTTGGAGGGTAAGTAAATTGGAATTTAGTCAGTTTTAAGTAAATTGGAATTTAGTCAGTCTTAACAAATGAATTCAGTTACAGAGGGCTTGTGATTTCAAGCATAGCATACAACAATATGAATTAATATTATACATAACACATTGCAGCATTTACATTTCTTATCTAATACTGCATATGAGAAATTGCATGCCCACTATATACAATAATCAAATAATAGTCACTAGGGCTTTGTGCCTTTGCCATCAAGTATTCCTAGTTACATGCATTTGTTTTTCTTATGATATAAAGGATTCAATTAAGAGTGAGTTAAAGGAGCCCGTTTAATATGAGACATAATTGGTGCACAATTGCACCTATTAAAACATATGCAATTATGGCTGCTTACACTTTACACTAAAGCCAAGTTTGTTCCCAGTTTAGAGCATAAGGCGCAAGGACCATCCAAGGCACATTTAAAAGTATGATATCTTGATTTGTACCCTCCACAATTGTGTCTAATGTGCCAAAACAAACCCAATTGTACATGTGCATGTTCAAAGGGGTAGTTTATTTGGTTTCAGACAGTTCACCAGAAATATAGATTTTGTCCATTGCTTTGTGTGACCATTTTTCTAATATTAAAGTGTAAGTCTAATTTTTCACCTCTCTAAAGCAGCTCTGGAGATGGGGGGTGGGGAGTTGCCAACTCTCTAAACTGTTCTAAATTGATTTAGTTGATACATTTCTTATCTTTGTCCCTGCCAAGCAGACTCCCTGAGTTTCATTAAAGGTAGCTTTTACAATTGAATAAATTGAACAATAGTTACTAAATGCTAATACTCAAGAGATGCTGCTAAGAAATGTATCAACTAAGTGCTACAAAATTGCAGAAAAGCGCAGAATCTGCACCTGAATCACTGAACTGCCAGGCAGGAACATTAAACGCTGAACTTCCATTTAAGAAAGACTGTGAAAAATAAAAATGGAAAGCAATTTCTGATGAAGAATCTGAAAACAACTGAACTGGAAAAGTGAACAACCCCTTTAAGAATTGGTTGCAAGCGGCGGCTAGCATTTTGAGAGTGGGGATTGAGTCAAATCTGCTTCATTAAAATGGTATTAAAATGGATTACTGTTGATTATTTTGACCTATTGATGCAACCCGCTCTGGGACCCTGGAATTACCTGCTACGTTCAGGTTGGTGGTAGCTCCAGGGTTCCTAAGCATCAATAGACACACTGTACAGGCAGGATGAAAGCAGTGATGTAAGATCATATTTTGATGCAAGTATCTTAATATGAGGCATCAATACTGGCAGTGGCACAAATTATGCCCATTTTAGCACAACTGCACACATAAATTACCTTTTTAGGGTCACCACATTTTGATGTACTTGAAACATTTAGCTTAAAAAATCAAAAATACATTAGGTTTCATTTTTAGCATTACATTATCCAAAGCTGATGCCAGTTTTTAGAAAAGACTTTATAGTATGTTGTCACAATTTTGTGTGGCAGGCAATTAAATGGTTGCACTTCCTCCTTTGTTGGATATTAATTCTTCAAATTTCCCTGTGACTGCAAATCTCCATCCTAAAAATATGAGCCTTCTCACATTCCATGCTTGCCATTTTAGGAATTAAAAAAGCTAGAGGAAAAAATCAGAGTGGCTGAATTACCTCTAAATTACCTCTAAATTACCTGGCATGTAACTAATGGAAGAACTGGACGGTAAGCCTTGGCTAATTGCTAGAAACTAAATATAGACTATGTTTATTTTTAAATGTATAATACAGATTTGCTGTCCTGCACTCAGTGCTGCTTATTTGCCACCACAAGGTCCTTCGGACTGTATTGTAATCTAATACGAGAGAGGTGTTTCATGTTGGTTACTGGTAGAACGGTAATATTATTTGTCAGGTGACACAAATTCACAAATATTTAGGAGTCTAAAATCATCTAAAGCCTGTACTTACTGTTGCCATTGCTGCAACTAGAGTAGCTAAGTGAAAGGCAGGGGTAGCTGTACCAATTAAGAACAGTATATTAGAGTACAATACAGAGTAGATGAGAGAGATCAACAAGGACATGGAGAGATTTAGGAAAGACAAAACAAATTTTGGTTGATTTATTAAAGCTGCACCAGTGCAGTTGCCAGTAGCAATCAACCTGATGTTGGTTCTGATGAGCCCACTTCAAAAATTAGAGAAAGAAAGCTACAACCTGTTTGCTGTGGGCAACTGCACTGAGTGGGACATATTTATCAAAAAGTGAAACCAGAGGTCACCGCTATTCATTTGTATGTTTAAGTGCACATGTATTAATGGGTTACAAGTTATAGTTCACCCTTTCCCCTTTTACAAATGGGAGTATCAGAATTGCACTCTTGTGGACTGTGTGACGAGTTCTATTTTACCTTTTGATAAATATGCCCCTATGTTAGCAAATTATTTCCAATTTTTTTGTGAAATAAGCTGAAATGCATTTATAGGGATTTGAAAATTGAATTCTCTTAACCTACTCAGGAACCAATGCAACACAAAATGTTGTACTTTTCTGCAGCACCATGCTTTAAAGGGGATATCTGTTGTGTGACAAAAAGGTCTGCTTAAATGAAAGGAGCTGGACCCATGAACTGAATGATTAGTTGCAACTTTAGGTGTTTGTGCTTTTTTGTTTGTTGATATAATTGCTAAATAAGCAATTCTTGATGCCCTTCCAAAGAGAATTAACTCTCCAGAGCTTTATATCTGATTTCATCACTAGGGGGGCTTGGCTCTATATTTTATCTGTTTCTATATTGTGTTATATTAAGAATAAACTAATGGGATGGACAAGGAGAGCATTTTTTTCTGGGCACCCAGCCTCGGAGGTAAACTATGCCTATTTATCTCCTGGCAAGGGCTCCTGGACTGCATTACACCCAGCTCAAAAGTTTTCATAAAGTGGTTGAGGTACACACAACTGCTAGAGATCAGAAGTAAACACATGCCAAGAATTCTTGTCTTTCAGTTGCTACAACCCCCCTTTCCCGTGCTGGTTCATTGACCAATGGATCCAACTCCTGCTGCCATATATCATTTTTTTAATAAAATAAATATTATTTTGCCTTACCACCAATTTGGGCCTACTTTCAACACTCTAACTGACAGCAACACAGTCAACTCTCTGCATGAAGAGAGCCTCTCTACTTGGTGGAGAACAGGACTATTCAATTAACATCTCACTACTACAATTTGGTTCTTTACTTTCTGTTCTTTAGTTATGGAGGATCCATATGGCCTTTTCTGGTTACATAGCTTCCTTATATCTCATCCTTATAGGACTTCAGGCTCAACACCTATTTGCATTGCTACATCCTTTATCCTCTTCTTGGGTAGCCAGTCCCACAAGTTGGGGACACCGGTGTAGCACTGCAAGTTACATACTTCATTTCCTTTTGCACAAGCAATGCATGACTGAAATTAATGTCATATATACAAACAGTCCTTGCATTACACTGTGCAATAACTGCTGAACATGTTGGAGTGATATTGGGAGTTGTAGTTTAAATACTGAAGGAGGCATATTCCATATTTCCACTTATGAACATAATTTTTTAAAAAAAATAAGAGATGAACTGAACTCATCGAGTGGAGCTTTACTGATAAATGCACTTACACAGAATCAGCATTATAGGTATATGAGGTAGCACACTGTGTCGATGCACTGCCACCTCCTGGCTCGAGACTTTGTCACACCCACTGACATGCAGCTGAACTAGGGGACATCACTGAATCATTTCAAAAAACCTATAAGGAGTTTCTGATTTTACAGCATAGCATAAATTCCTCTTACGCTCTGACTGCAAGCACTGTTTGAGTTTTATTGCTACTTTTGTGTCCATAATAAAACTGAATTAATATGGAACATATCCCGAAGTAGCTAAAAACAAACCTGTAATTGAAAATGGTTGCTTTCTTTTATTTCAGGAAGAATTGCCTTTTAGTCCTGAGCTCCTTAGCTGGCCCAAGGTTGTAAAGCACAGGGTCCTAGCGCCTGTCATCTCAGATTCTTCTGTAGTATTTCACAAGGCTATTCTGGACAAAAATCTGAACCAAACTGCAAGGGTGCTCAGCTATTTCTTCTTATTGAACTATGGCTATTGGAGAAAGAACTGCATTTTCAGTTGAAGCAATGTAAATATGTATTTGTCATTAAGACAGTGGAGGTAGCGCCATAGATATTTTGATTGTAATGACTGTTGCATTGTTAGCACCTGATCACGTGTTTGCACATAAACATCTAGTAATCAGTAATAGCTACTTGATGACTGGTTGCTATGGGTTACTAGAACGAGCAAACTATGAGCCATTTATAACATAAATGAATACCAGCAAGTGAATACGACATACAATCTTTGGACATGAACCTGAATCTTGAAGTCTAACCCTTTGCCTGACATAAAGTAGGTCATAGAATTAAGGACCTCTGCTGCTATAATTTTTTAGGCTTTGCAGCCTAAAGGAAAATTGCTTAGACTAGCAAAACATGCTGCTTCTAGGGCATAAAAAAGGTGCAACAAAATTTCATGTCCTCTGGGTATTTAGCTAACATGTCAGGATACAAAATTACACAAGTGGATAGAAGCTTTTGGAGATGCCTGGAATTCCAACTAAAAGACTAGATGGGACTCATGTGCTTTTATGAGACTGAATGTATTACAAACTGCAGCAGACTGTACAGGTTAATGACTTGAGAAATCTCTGGGTCAGTTTTTTTCCAGGTATGGTATCATGTTATCCAAAGCAATGCAATATTTCTCAAATAACTTTTCTCTGATATGGTTTCAGAAGCCAGAGAGCCTGATAAATGGAGGGGTTAAATCCCGAAAGGTAATTTGCTCTGCTCTTACACAAAGTCCTTCGTCGGCAGTGGAAGGCATATCCACCTTTTCCATGCTGCTACTGGGGAGATGTTTAGACAAATGGAACAGTTTGTTCTTAGTTTACAATCATTCTCCCTAGGGTTGAAGAGTCCCAGAGATCAGCAAGAAACAAGATACATATTTTTCAGCTTTTTCCTGTTTCTCAGTTATACTAGTCCTGCACATTAATAGAACCACGAGAGCCTCCACTGGTGCTTAATCATTTATCACTACAGGGGATTTCTGTGATTCCCCCCTAAACAATGCTTATGCAGGAATGTCTCCCCAAGCAACACACAGCACAAAGTGACAGTGCAGTCAAGCGCTGAACATTCTGCTGAATCACCATTTAAACAAGATTACACTTTAAACGCAAACAATACATACAAATCGACTCAGCCCATCCCTGCAGAGAACATGTTGGTTTTTGCAAACAATCACAGTTCCACAAATCATAGCATTCGAAAATCATTAACAGTAAGGACACAGTCTTCTATTCCTTTCTTTTTTTCTTCTAAGGCTGTATAAATCATTCTTTTATTCCACATGCCATCATATTCAATATCACACATGGATTCTAATTCACTGTCTTATATGTATGTGGGGAATCTAAACAAAGCTTAAATAAGGCCATATGGAGCATTTTAAAAGGCAGTACAGCAGTCAGTTTTACTTCCTTTTGAATTTTAAAGCAATTTGCAGTAATATTCATTGAAGGTAGTACATTTGTATTATTATGCAGAATTCAAGTATCAGTATGCCTGTAATTGTGCACTCAGTTTCAAAATATTATTACTCTACACTCTATACTGTAGCTACAGGATGCATTAGAATATATATTTCCTTAGATAAGGTGGAAGGTTGTTTTTCTAATCTACAATGTCCTATCGGCAGCCTCTAGTGGTTCTTAAATTGCAACTACCTGTATCCATTTCCCTCAGCTGGTAACCAGCTTGGCTATTCCTAAATAACAGCCACAATTACAATATGTATTGTACATTAAACACAACTTGTGTTCTGTGCCCTTCAATGGCTGACCTAAGCCTAAGCTTCAAGTGGGGAAAACACTTACAGCATTCTTCAGCAAGGTTCATGTTATAACCTTTTTATACTTATACAAAGTACTTAGGGGCCTATTTATTGAGCCTCAACATTTTCTGGTCGAGTTTTTAAGGGGAAAAATTCAAATTTTATGGAAAAAAAACTAGAGGAAAAAACTAGAATTTTTCTAGATGTATTATGCTCCAAAGCTACAGCTAAAACCTGTCGAAGTCATGTAAAAGTAAATGGGAGATGTCCCTTTTACAATTGGATGTTATTTTTTTTGCCTTCATGATGTTCGAGGTTTTTAGGCTGTCTGACTAAAAAATCAAAAAAAAAGTCAAGGTTTTCGAGCAACAATTCATAAGTCACACTATTAAAATGTTTGAATTGTCAAGACTTTTTCCTGTGCGTATAATTTTCATTCGATTTTGATGGTAAATTAAGCCAAATCTTGGTTGGGAGTTACTGTAGGTGAAATTTTTAGTTTTAAAAGAATGAGATAAATTTGAATTTTAATAAATACCCCCCTTAATGTTTACATACATCAGAAATATTTTAGAAAGATAAATTGGTTCCACCTTCACATTTCAATCACTAAAATGTCAACCACTAAAACCCCCAAAAAAAGTTAATACATACAAGCCCATGTATTTTAGGATTATAAAGCAGAATGTAGAAGCACCAGCTGGTAATTCAGAAGCATAGACACTCCAGCTACTCTGTGCCAGGCCTCCTTGATATGGTATATGATATTATCTTTCTTGGACAGCCACAGTGTTAACAGAGACTGACTTATTCTGGCAACAAGTTTCAGGGAGTCAGTACATTAATATGACACGTAGGTACCATCTCTTGCAAGTTTATGTAGTGTGGTTGAAAGAGTTGGGAGATTGTCTAAAAGAGAAAGACCACCTCTAACATAAATTCCTTCATTGATTTTATAACAAAGCCCTCAAAGTTACCTTTTTGATATGAAGCTACAACCTAGGCCCATAGCAGATGGAACACATAATTTGGCTAGCAAGTGGTGATTGGCAGTTATTATGAGGCAGACTGCTTGGAGCAGAGAGGATTCCTACTGTGGGCACTGTTGCTGCTACAGGTGGTCCTTTAAAAAGCCTGCACAAAGACATGCCTCATATTTGTCTGTCCTTTTAAACCTTTTTGCAGCCCTAGATATAATAAAGCAAAGGCTGTTCAATATTCATCAGACTAGCCTGCCTTGTGCTGTTGAGGCTTTGTGTATTGCACTTAAAGTGAAACATGTCTGTAGATACAAATCATTATACATACGGTAGGTGAAGACATTTGCATTTTTATTTTATACAAAGTAAGAAAAATTATGACAGAGAATGCATAAAGCTAAATCTGAAGTAGTGCATTTGCACTTGTAGTTAGCTCTTCCTGAAACATTCTACTAAACGTATGGGACGTGTTATCCAGAATGCTCGGGATATGGGGTTTTCCAGATAAGCAATATTTCCGTAACTTGGATCTCCATACGTTAAGTCTACTACAATCATTTCCCAACATGATTGTGTTGTCTCTTGTAAGGATTACTTATATCTTAGTTTGGACCCAGTATAATGTATAGGCAGTACAATGTACAGGTATAGGATCTGTTATCCAGAAATCCATTGTCCAGAAAGCTCCAAATTATGGAAAGGCCATCTCCAGTGATTCCCTTTTTCTCTGTAATATTAAAAAAGTACCTTGTACTTGATTCCAACTGAGATATAATTAATCCTTATTGGAGGCAAAACAATTCTATTGAGTTTATTTAATGTTTAAATTATTTTTAAGTAGACAAAGGGGCAGATTTACTAAAGAGTAAAGTGGCTAACGCTAGCGACTTTTCGCCAGAAATCACATCCGCAGGGACATCGCCAATTCACTAATAGGCACAGATGGCAATTCGCTAGCGAAAGAGAACATTGCTAGCATTCATTCGAACTCTATCACCAGGTGACTTTTTGCTCAGGCATTTGCACCAACATCTCTAATAAAGACATCCATACAACTTTAATGTACTTGCCCTATTCAAATTGACCTAAGCGTAACATCACTAGCGACTTTTCACTAGGCATAAACGAACTCTAGCGAATCTTCGCTATGAAATGCTTGTACTGAAGAAGTATCACTAGCGGAAAGTCGCCAGCATTCGTCGCCCAGGACGCAACTTCGCATTTTAGTGTAGTGGTAACGAATTTGCACCTGGCGAAGTGGTGCAAAGTGTGTGAAGCAGTCGCTGGCGACAATTCACCCCTTTAAAAAATCTGGCCCAAAGTTTGGAGATCCAATTACGGAAAGATCCCTTATCTGGAAAACCCCAGGTTCTGAGCATTCTGGATAATAGGTCCCATACCTGTACCATTGTAATATAACAGAGAAAAATTAAATAACTTTTAAATATTCAAATTATTTGCTTATAATTAAGTCTATAGGACATGGATTTCCCGTAATCCCCACACCTGTAGTATATTTTCAGGTATGGCATTTTCACAAGTTACAGAAGGCTTCTTGAAATAGCTTTATAGATACTGTACATGCCCTGCTGTGTCCAAATGTTGCAAAGGGAGTTGAGGGAAAGGGAATGATGTTAGGGAGATCATTATACTATTGCAATGAAAAGAGAACGAGTCATGATTTTGCTCAACCGCTGGCTGTCTTATGGTAAGTGATTTAAGGTGTAGGTTAAGAAATATGACAAAGGACAAACCATTTCTTGTAAGCCGTAACCTATTGCTCATGGTGAGCTATCAAACCATACATTAAAGGGCAGCAATATAGTAATTCATACATTCACAGTAATGCTTAAGTTTGTTGTATCAGTGTTTATTGACTGCAGCACTATGTATAAGGGGCTTTCTATATGCTCACCATTTTCACTTACAATGTATGCCTGGTAAGAAGTACATGCACAGAAAGGGTTAGGATATGTGTATATTGCACTCTGTAATTATGCCTGCAGCAAGCAATAATTATGGCTTCTTGGCAAGAAAGCAACAAATTATCATTCTATTATACTTTTTTGCTTTACATATAATGAAATATAGGTTCCCTGTTGCAGCCTTGCAGCACTCTGCACTATTAACATAAAGTGAATATATTACCCAGCTAAATATAGGGAGAAATGTCACCCACGTGGGCTATAAACCACACACACCGCAAATCCGTTTAAAGGGTTTTCAGCAGTGAAATCGAATGACTTTATTTTGGACCTGACCATTATAATATAAGTAAGGATTGAGTCAATGCATTAAACTAACTGGGGATGGATTAGTAGCAAAGGGAACCCGTTATGAATATTGTGGAGTGCAAATTTCCTTACACCTGTGTCAATTAATATTTTATGTGCTATTTCTGTATTTAAAGTCCTATTATCACCCAGTTGTGATTACCCGCATGCCTGGCTTGCAGACATTCATGTTAAACCGAAGTCGAAATAACATTATGTGTAGGGGAAACTGTATTAAAGACATATAACCACGTGATCTTGAAAAACATCTCTACGGACTGTTGATAAACTACTCCAGGGTGGTAATGGCCCTCACATTGTCCAATTATATAAACCAATGAACAAAACAAACTCATAAACCACAAGCAGAAGAATCATTTCCCTGTTTAATTACACTTACATTTAATTACACTATGCCAACAGCAGTAAAGGCCTCATTCTTTATCTTCACTAGTCAGGTAAGGACATGCCTGACCGCTCCATTTCTAAAACTCGCTGCCTACCAGTTCTGTGCTAACGGAACTACACAAGGTCGCTGCTTCGTGCAAGCATCGCAGCGCCTTGAAATTTGAAATATAACACAAGAGAAATTAAAATATACATCAAACACTTATTCAAGTCATACAAAATCAGGTGAAACACAGTAAAGTTAATCATGATTAACATTAGGATTCATGTAGATTCCTTTCTACAGTGTAAATGGTGCCATCAAAGGGAGACCCTAACAGATATATATATGTACATAGCTGCATTTCTATAAAGAACTTTGAAATAGCCACTAGCTGTAGCCTGCAGTTATCATTATATCATTATATTAATAAATCAGTGAATGAATAATGTGGTTGGCAAAGGCTCTGATAAAATCTGAAAAAAGGAACAGTCTGGGCTCAATGGACAATGTTAAGATACAATGCATAATGGAACATAAGATGTCTTATGGTTTAATAATACTTAGCTTGCTCATATATGTGTGAAGCTCTTTGTGTAAGCCATTGTTAAACTAAATTTAATTTTTCTTTCTTACATTTCTTACATGAAAGAACCACTGTGATGGTCCATAAGAATATATCTCAATGTTTAACTGATCTGCACATCTCAAGAGCTAAATCTGCCAGAAAGAAAGGCAGTTCCAGGATCAATTGATACATGAAGGTCTCTGCAATTGTGGTCAAACATCTTTAGCAAGCAGATGTTCTGCATTAACCTGTTTGAAGTATAGTTGTGAATGCTGATGAAGGAAGCTGGGGAAATGAAATTTATTTTTCTACCTGCTTTTGAAGACTTGATATAATACTAGCTAGTAGCTGCCTGCTGGGCCTGTCTGCTTAGTCTTGTAGGTACCACACTATTCACAGAACCTTATAACTAACTGTTCATTGTGATATGGGGTAAAGCAAAAGCACAAATATGGTCTTGGAATTTAGGAAAAAGAAGCAGGCTGCCCATGAAATATAAAGTGCTAAATTCCTCAAAAATTCATTGAGGAGGGGGATTTAACAGAAAGAATAAAATATAGTATAGTATTTTTTTAAAGATTTTTGTTTTTTTTATATAAAATTATTAACACCCACCGTGATTATTGACAGTGATAATAGTGTTCTTTTATTTAACTTAGAAGAAGAGAGCCCAAAAAGTGAAGTTGTGAAATTTTGAAAATATAAATAAAAAATAGAAAATAAAAAATAAAGAAATAATAAAAAAATCGAAAAAGTGAAAAAAAGTGAATTATTCGGTGAATTAATAAATGCAAACGATTTATCTCCAAGTGATAGTGAATGTAGTATTATTCATTACTTAAACACATTCATTGTGCAGTAGGTGAATATTAATGTGATTAGTGAATATTTGGTGTGGGTTAAACTTCCCCTTCGATTTTTCTCGTTTAAAATCCACACTATATAGGTTAGAGGAAAGAAAACGTAGAATACTTTGCCACAATTCCGGTACAGCCGGTTGTGCAAGTGCTGAACTGTGGGGAAACCAAAGCTTGTCCTTGGATACAACCTGATATATTTGCCCATGAAATATAGTTCCCACAGGAATGGCTGTACATTACCCAAGTTCTCCTAGCAGCTTAGTGATCACTGTGCAAAGAATGTTGCACACCATACTCAACAAATGTTCCCATTATTCCAGCCATTAAGGTCACATAAATTTTTCTGCACTCAAATATTCTTCAGTATCTCTTATCATTTCATCAATTGATCTCCAAGAATATTTAGAACCTTTATGTTTATTGTTAACACATTTCTCAGCAGCCATATTTGTATTGATGTGTTATTCCTTACAAAATACATATTACTCCTTATCACATGTCACAGTATCAAAGGTTGCCACACAGGATTCATTTACATGTCAAGCACCTGCTCTTAGGAACAAAATGTTAATGATAAACATTACTAATTCCCTGGGCACATTCAAAAAACCATAGTGACATTATGATTCTCAAAGGGGTTAAGAATATTCAAACTCGCTATACTTTCTTCCTCTCAACAAAAGTGGCCAGTCTTAAGCTTCACCCCAATTACTGGTTTATTCAAATGATTTCTGCCCACTTAAATGTCTCCAAAACTGAAACATGTGAATGAGAATTATAGACAAGCCTTGGAGCTCTCAGTTACTTTGTAGATAGATAATGAGCCAGAAGTGAAAATTTTAAGGTCAATGTAACTGACCTTTTACAGTAGCTCAGTAACTAAACCTCTTTCACTACAGAAGAAGAAGATGATGTAATCTGTATTATAGGAATTATAACAGAGGGGAAGATTATGCAAAGCAATAAAATATTGATTACAGATCGCAACATAAGTAATGTATTACTCATACCTATATATTTACTGAGAAATAGGTTTTCTGCCTATATCCAGCCATAGTAGTGCAGCTGTTAACAATACTGTATAAATAATCTGTTTCTGAATGAATATTTAGAATGGCAAAAAACTTAACAAATAGGATGTAAAAAAATGTATAAAAAAAAGACACTGTATAAAGATAATAAAATATCAATTACTTTGAATTGTTCTTGGGCCAAAATCAAGTCCACCATTATAAATTAGAAAGAGGTTTCCAATGTCAAGGACCATAGACTGTAATGGGTAGTAAAAAAAAATGTTGCAGAGTTTAAAAAATGTTGTGCAGTTTGAAAAATTGTCACGCGAAACTAACCAATTAACTTCAATGCATCTGGTGACTTTTTTTTGCCTTGAAGCAAAACAAGTCAGATGCTCCCATCACTATTACTATACGACGGGAAGGCACCCATACTTTGAAACAAGGGTGATTCGAAAATTTCATATGATGCTTTATGTCTGCCAGTTCATAGCTCCTTATTGCTCTCTCCTGCTCTGATCATTTGTCTGTTTTGCACAACTAATCATATCAATAGAAAAGAGGCCATATAACATCTGGTCACTCATATATGGGCTAATGACTGAGTGGATGGGATTATGTTTACAAATCAGCCCTTCTTGATAAATACCACTTTGCTTGTCCTTTAATTCTTGCTGTTGTGGTTACAAACTTCTGCATATTGCTAGTATACATAGCAACCGTACCAGATAATTACTAATAATGCCATGAAATCTGTTGTACTAGACTTTATTTCTATCAGATTTATACTAGTGTAGTAATATGAATGTAGAGCTACAGTACATATGTCTTAGGACTAGATGCAACTGACTTATAATGCACATGGGATCATTCACTGCAAGGCAGAAAGTGCAGGGCAAAATGCAAAGAGCAACAAATTGGTGCAGACCACCATGAGTTTTGGTAATTTTTCTCTTCTACCCTGTACTTACCACCCTTAGCTTCTCCCCTGACTACAGTGCTGCCCCATCTGCAAGTAAACAATTCCTTTCATCTCTACACACATCCCTCCCTTATTGAAAAAAGTTTTAATTACTAATACTAACCATTACCTTTCCTTCAGTTTTAGATCTATTTTATTGGCTTTTTTTGGCACCTCTTTCCTTCTTTAATTGCCTTTCTAACAAGCATGTTTTAACATTGTTTCACCAATAAACATGAAAATGCAAATTGATCTTCTTATATGAAAATGGCAGGATAAAAGGCAGAATGCTTCCTTACATTTGAACAGGAATTGCTTTTATGCAAAGCATTCTTCATACAAAGGGCATTACTTCAACTAGAGGCTTAAACTATACAAACCATTTATTGTTTTCAAAACTCATCATTGGATAGTATGATGTCACGTTAAGGAAACCACTCCAGAGTCTTAGATAACGTTCAAAGACTTTTTCAGAAGCCTCAGGCTGAGACTGTGATTTGTTGACTGTTCAACAATTTTAAGATTACTCCATAAAAATTTGTCCTCTAAAATGTGATCTGCTGCGAAAGTCACAGAATGTGCTCCTGGAACACTGCAGCATTTTTGTGTGTGGTTATTAAGGCCATAGTGTGACTTGTGTTCCTTAGTGACAAGTTCTATGCTCCTCAACCTGATTATCAACCATAAGAAGATTATGATTTTTGAGACTGATCTTTGTAAAGTTTGAAGGAGTTGCTGGGATGGTGAAAAGAGAAGTAGAATTTTTTTACCTTGGACAGCATTTGCACAAACCCAATTTTTGCACTGGCCGAACCTTTGGGTTAGATAGAAAAATGTATACTTATTGCAGGCCACCATGAGTATTTAAATACGGTGATGTTTCCATCTACAATACATCATTTTTCACAACGTTACCGGATTTAGCCTAATTCATCATTTATGGGTAAGGTACAAAATGCAAAAAATGGTCATGTCCATTTTTTTTAAACTTGGCACCTTGCCCATTTCTTAACCTCTCCCTATTTGCTTCAGATGTTACTAGTTCCAGTTCAGTGCTACTGTATATTCTTTCAGTTCAGGACATTGCGCAAGTGATACAGGTATACAATTTGTTATTCGGAATGCTTGAGGCCTGGGGGTTTCCAGATAAGGGATCTTTCCATAATTTAAAACTCCATATCTTAAGTCTGCTAAAAGAACTTTTAAACATGTCATATATCCAAAAGGATTGTTCTGCTACCAATATGGATTCAAGCAACTTGGCTACCATTGAGTATAAGATGCTGTTTCGTTAAGGAAAAGGAAATCATCTAAAAAAAAATAATTTGCTTAACGTGTTCTGTGGGAGATGGCTTACCCATTTTTCTCTCGGCATAACTAGTTTCTGGAAAAGAGATCCCATACCTGTGCTGGCATGTGCTTTTTTGCATGGTGTATTTTATTGTACTGATATGGCTAGGTTGCAATAGCAAAATATTGCAGCAGATACAGTAATTAGAATATGAAAACTATGAAACAAAGTTTATATAGTGGGGTGATTCATGTTGCTTTCCAGAGTGGTCATTGATTTCACTTCTTCCTTACCTGAAGGCCTCAAATCCACACATGCCCTCCCATGACTGACAGTTTTTCTGTATACATATTGACAGATTTATTTAGATGATTAATAACGACAGGTGCTGATCCCCCACAGTGACGCATTGTTAAAAAGCATTGTCAATAATTCTGTTAAATTTCTATACCCACAGGCCTTCTTCTGCGGCGTAGCATACCATTTTCCTGCACATGTGAGGAATAGTACAGCAAAGACTTTAAGATGTGCCATAATCGTTGCTGTAGCTGTGAGTAGAGGTACCATTAAAAGAAAAGCTCCCAAGGAGATGAATCAGTAAAAACTAATAAAAACACACATTACTGATGAAAATAGAATCATAGTGTGCCCCTTATAAATACATGACAACAGTAAGAGACCAACATTATTCAGGCTGTCAATGGCAGCTTTCCCCTGTGCAATAAAAAAAAGTGCAGATGGAAATTGCTGCTTTGTTGACCTACTACATATAAATGAAAATATACAGTTTTAGCACAAATGTATCCCCTTAGTGATTGGTTCAGTTAATGGATTCTTTGTCCTCTGACACCATAACATGGAAATGGAAAAATTTAGTTTTTGAATGATTGTCTGAAAGGAATCTAAAAGCTCTCTGTCACTGCAGTCATATCATTTGAACGAGAAGATTGCATACAGCTATTTATATTGGTTTGCCTCATGCAACATTCATATTAAAAGAATCCAGGCCTCATTTACCAATGTTTATGACAGACCTAATAATCTGTGCAATTTGCCGTATTTAAAACTAAATTGTGCATAATAATGCCTTCCGCATTCAGTTAAAGAACAAGCACTTTTAGCAGTTTAATAAATGACACATGCACACATGCAAGTTGCACTTGTCGTAAAATAGGCATTGCATGGGCAGGGCAATTTGATGGGCATTATATTGGGAAACATTTGTTCACTCATTATGGAATAAATAAGTCATTGATGCCCCTTATATATGAGGTTTGACTTAAGGCAAATACACTACTGCTGCTGTGCAGCATGTTTTTTGATGTGTTGACATAGAAATGTCCTAGAAAAAAGGCAGGATTTGCCTTATCAACAAGTAACAAGGAAAAAAGAAAACATAGGTATCCCATTGTAACAAATACTTTTGTACAACACTATAGTTGCTGTGGATTTGACCACTAGCATTCATCTTATATGGAAAGTTTAGGATAACAGCATTGTAAATGTAAGTGTGACACTCAAGTGAACTGATAGTTTGCCAACACTGATGCAAGACAACCAAGGTTAACCAGAAATCAAGGACTTCTTTTTGTTGTATACTGAAGAGAATGTTTTAGTTTGTGTTTGTTTATAATAGAAGTAAATTTGTACTATTATATACATAGTAAGTAAGGTTGAAAAAAGACACTTGTCCATCGAGTTCAACCTTTTTTTTTGTTTTGTTTTTTTTCTTTTTATTAACTACCTATCTGCCAGTTGATCCAGAGGAAAGCAAAAAACCCATCTGAAGCCTCTCCAATTTGCCTCAGAGGGGGAAAAATTCCTTCCTGACTCCAAAATGGCAATCGGACTAGTCCCTGGATCAACTTGTACTATGAGCTATTACCCATAACCCTGTATTCCCTCACTTGCTAAAAAGCCATCCAACCACTTCTTAAAGCTATCTAATGTATCAGCCTGTACAACTGATTCAGGGAGAGAATTCCACATCTTCACAGCTTTCACTGTAAAAAACACCTTCCGAATATTTAGGCAGAACCTCTTTTCTTCTAATCGGAATGGGTGACCTTGTGTCAGTTGGAAAGACCTACTGGTAAATAAAGCATTAGAGAGATTATTATATGATCCCCTTATATATTTATACATAGTTATCATATCACCCCTTAAGCGCCTTTTCTCCAGCGTGAACATCCCCAATTTGGCCAGTCTTTCCTCATAGCTAAGATTTTCAATAACTTTTACCAGCTAAGTTGCCCTTCTCTGTACCCTCTCTAATACAATAATATCCTGTTTGAGTGATGGAGACCAAAACTGTACGGCATATTCTAGATGGGGCCCTACAAGTGCTCTTTACAGTGGAACAATGAACCCCTCCTCCCTTGACTCTATGCCCCTTTAATACAGCTCAAGACCTTATTTGCCCTTGATGCTGCCGACTGGCATTGCTTGCTACAGCCAAGTTTATCTACAAGGACTCCAAGGTCATTTTCCATAATGGATTTGCCTAGTGCAGTCCCATTAAGGGTATAAGTGGCTTGGATATTTTTACATCCCAGGTGCATGACTTTACATTTATCAACATTGAATCTCATTTGCCACTTAGCTGCCCAGATTGCCAGTTGTCGAGATCATGTTGCAAGGATGCCACATCCTGGATGGAATTAATTGGGCTGGATAATAAATAATTTGTGTCATCTGCAAACACTGATACATTACTTACAACACCCTCCCCTAAGTCTTTAATGAACAAGTTAAATAAAAGTGGACTCAATACTGAGCCCTGGGGGACCCCACTAAGAACCTTACTCCAAGTAGAGAATGTCCCATTAACAACCACCCTCTGTACCCGATCCTGTAGCCAGTTTCCTATCCATGTGCAAATGACTTCAATAAGCCCAACAGACCTTAGTTTAGAAAGTAGTCGTTTGTGGGGCACAGTATCAAACGCTTTGGCAAAATCCAAATAGATCGCATCTACTGCCCCCCCCCCCACTGTCCAGAATCTTACTTACCACATCATAAAATGCAATCAAATTCGTCTGACACCTATCCTTCATAAAGCCATGCTGATTGTTGCTCATTCATTAGGACAAAATTTTGAATGTGATCCCTTAACAAGCCTTCAAATAATTTGCCCACCACAGATGTCAAGCTTAATTGCCAGGCTGAGATCGTAATCCCTTTTTAAATATTGGAATAACATCAGCTTTTCTCCAATCCATAGGCACCATACCAGATGACAGTGAATCTGAGAAAATCAGAAATAAGGGCTGGTCTAAAACTGAACTATTATCAAGGTATCCTTGTGGAAGTCAGAGTTTTACAAGATTTAAGTTCAGCATTCCATGTGGAAAAAAATGCATACAAGTTTATGCAAGTGTGTAATTTTTACAGTGCTCAATAAGTGACATAATTAATCACCTCTCGGAAATATTGCAGCAAGAGGAAACTAGATGTTATGCTGGAAACAATGATAACTAAACTGTGCAGTTAAATGAATGTAATTTTCTTCTCCATTGTGATCAAGTTCATACTCTTCAGCCTGTAATCTTTAGCAAGAGTAGCTGAAAGTGATTCAGAGTGCAGTGTGCATGTAACCTTATATTCAGACAAAGCTTTCGTTGGTCATGAACCATTTAAATAGACTGGAGAATTAAGAAAAGGTTAATCTTGTCTGAAGTTTTTAGCATCTGTGCACAAAGAAATTCTTAACCAGATCAGCAGCTAAAAGCTATCACTGATTGCAAAGGCTTTGTCAGAGTTAATATAATAACTTTTAAATTGGGTTTACAAAGATCCCAATTTTCAGCATGTAAGGCAACTTCCACAGCAAGTCTTTTCTTTTCACCCATATCCTATAGGTTACAGTATGCAGACCTTAATGGGCAGGGGACCAGTAGGAATGAGTGCATTTTTTCAGCTGATACAGATTTACAATGAAATTCTCAAATTTACAGTTAAATTCTCAGTTTTACGAATGGTTAAAATTTTAGGGAGTCTGCACTAGAATTTTTCCATCCATTTTGTTTTGGCAAGAAAAAAGTTTTATGTGCAAGAAAAAGATGTCCCAATGCATTTGGCATAATAAAACGCTCAAATCATTCCAATACATTTGGGGGCCCATTCACTAAGTTCGAGTGAAGGAATAGAGGAAAAATAGTTTGAATTTCGAATATTTTTTTTTGGCTACTTCGACCATCGAATTGGCTACTTCGACCTTCAACTACAACCTTCGACTTCGAATCGAACGATTCAAATTAAAAATCGTTTGAATATTCGACCATTCAATAATCGAAGTAATCTAACGATTATTCCTTCGATCGTTCGATCGAACGAACTGCGCAAAAACCTTCGACTTGGATATTCGAAAATGAAGGATTTTAATTCGGCAGTCGAATAGCGAGGGTTAATTAACCCTCGATATTCGACCCTTGATACATCTGCCCCTTGGTGTAATAAAAAAATTCAGCGTATAACACCATTGACTCCAATAGCAAAATTTCACCACCATTTTTTTTGCAAAATGGGGTAGTTTTGATTATCTGAGCGGATCAGTAAAAACACTGGTGCAGGTGACAAATGCATTTGTTTATGCAGGATACTGTATGCTGTAGTTCCCCTTTGGTCACATTGTAGTAGAATTTTTCAATGCAATTCTTATCTAGACACGTTTGAGCTTTTTAATTATTCTCATTAAATACTGTATCTGTAACTGTATTTAACTTTGTGTATTACTACATACAATAGATACAGTGATTTTGAAGCATTGACTTTATAGCAGAACAGATTATCTGCAGCTATCTGCATTTCCTTTAAAGAAAATTAACCAGATGAACTGGACAAAGGCCTGTGTATTTGCAGATGGTGAGTTGCAGCTATATATAAGATTAGTTGTCAATATGAGGGAATTACATGTGAAGCAGTTGGTAACGGAAGCTGTTAAAGTCATGTTAAAAGGGTTACTGTCTAGAAAATTAGCTTGAAATTACATTTATTTTTAGCACAGTGTAAGCCAGTTAATTTGCAAATTCCCAAATTGCCCAAAAGACAGGGATTGTGTGTGTGTGAAGGAGAGAAA
This sequence comes from Xenopus laevis, assembly GCF_017654675.1. NCBI lineage: Eukaryota > Metazoa > Chordata > Amphibia > Anura > Pipidae > Xenopus > Xenopus laevis. The sequence continues at coordinate 71,051,212 of NC_054383.1, forward strand.
GAGACGGATGAGAGAAAGTGGCTTGCCTAAAATTGCAAGGGACTTAAATTGACTCAGACCTGGCACATGATAAATTAAGCTGGCCTTATAACTATGGTGAGAAAACAATGCATCACAGTTCGAGGATAGATGCATCTTTGGCCACCTACTGAAGAGACCCTTTGTGAATGACAAGACACATTTAGCTTTCTCTCCCTTGAAATTTCAGTGCATTGCTTTTCTGGCATTGCACGGCCACAGGATAAATTAGTTGGCCTACAACAAAATGCTTATTGGGTAGGAGCTCCAAAGTCTCCTGTGATATAATAATCATCATAAAACAGAGTATGGTTTGAAGCAGGCAGGAAATAGTCTGGCTTCTGTGTAAATCCATCTAAAATTATATAGTTTTGGATTACAATTCTGGTTCTCACATTACAGAAAATTGACTCTATTAGTATACTGGAAAATTTACAAATGTACAAACAATAAGTCTCCAGTAATACCTGATGAGATGGAAAAACCATAGAAATAGTACTTAACAAATATGTTCCTGAACTGTTCCAAAGCAGTATATAAGGCAGATATAATGATTAAATATCCTTTGGCACAATATAAACGAACTTAAAAAAGTCAAGAATTTGATCTGCAGAACCTGAAAAACAGGATAAAAAAAGCTCTGTGCACCGTCAGGGGCACACAAGAATATATATGGAAAGGAGGATAGGCTGAGACAGCAAGAGGGTCAACAGATAAATATGTTGATGGAGTGGAAGATGACTACTATAAAATATAAACATTACATAAACCCAATAGGCTGGTTTTGATCCAATAAGGATTAAATAGATCTTAGTTAGGATAAAAAATTTGGACTATTTGGATAAAATGGTGGAGATGGCCTTTATTCAGAGCTTTCTGGATGACAGGTTTCTGGATAACAGATCCCCTACCTGTACTAGCGCGTCCCTTCGGAGAGGGGCACAGAAAACTCAGCACCCTCCACCAAGTACAAATTTACAAGCTTATCATATGCCTTTGTTTAGTTTATAGTCCATATCCTAGAATTTCCTAATATTATGTTTCGAGGCCACTCGTGTTAATGGAGTATATTCAATGTAAATATTTTCTGTGTTTTGTAATAATGGAACCTTACAAAAAACTACAAGCAGTGTTTAACTACAAATAGAAGGAAAGTCCATGAATGAATCAGCAAATAGTTTTATCTAGGTACCATATCTTTGCATCTAGGTTCTGTTTTTTTTTGTATTAGTGACTTAATATTAGTTATATTTTGTATTATTATGTTATGTCATTTTTGCACTTCATACTATATTGAATTTTATTGAGCTAACTTTTTACACATTGTAAAATAAAATCATTGGCTGCTTCAGTAAGTGTAAGAAACTGAAAATACTAAAGGTCAATTTTAATAGGATAATCTCTGCTTTGTTTTAGAATGGATTATCTATGCCACCCAGATGCAGAAATGGCAGTGCTATGAAGTCTTTCAACTATTTTTGGATTTTGCATTTAGTGATTAATGTAGAAATTGGCCTTTGTTTTTACCCATTCTTCTATATATTGGGATAACAAAGGCCTTTATAGAGAAGGAACAGTGACATTTTAAATGCTTCGATTTGTGTGTCAAAGACAGTAATTCCATTGGGAACACAGATATGCTGTAGGGAGTGGAGTAAAAGCAAAAGAGTTTGTAGTGTGTATTATGTCAAGTTTCATTGTCAAGGAATCCAAAGCCAAAAAATCTATTACCACTTAAAGGTCACATTCATTTTGGGTTACTCATCTGGGGTCATTAAAGTTTTCTACATTCTGTGGTTTGTCACAAAAAATTCCAAAGCAATTCATACAGAGTGCTTTGGGAGAAAATATGAATTGGAGAGACATGAAATGGGTATTCATCACCATTTACATCACAGATTCCCGTTACATCAGTCTTGGTAGACAATATTATTTCCACTGACATTTTCCTCTGTTCATTCTAATTAACAGCCTACTGTAATCAACTCTGTATTATCATGCCCAGGTGGCAAAATTTCAATTCATAGACCAACAAAACATGTGTTTTAATTTCAATTCAAATTCAGATGTGCAAAGAGAATCTGCAATTTTTCATTATGTTTAAAAAAACAAAAATTGCAGAGATTGCAATTTATAGTAAGGCCTGAACTGTGCCTGCTGTATTGCTGCACTTCATAATTTTTTTAAAAGCTTTATTCTGCACTTTGTAATTAATATAATTTGTACAACTGTGTTGCTTCACAGATATAAAAATGAAAGGTGATTTGGATTTAGTCTGTTGAGAAAAATGACTGAGTTCATTGACCACACCTTTCCATGTACTACAAAATATTCTGTTTAATTTCTGTTTCACTGCTCTGTGGACTTAGAAACAAATGTTAAGTCAAATATGCTCATTTAAGAGAATTTTACCTTTATAAGCCTTGATCATTTTTATAATATCTTGCAATAGCCCTAGAGCATCTGTCAACAATAAACTGCTACATAGCAAAACACTGCAGCTATGCCAAACTTTGCCTTCATAATAAGATCATGAAATAAAATCATTTCACTGCAGCCATGGTTCCTGAGTGTTTATATGTACACGGAGCAGTTAAATGTCATAAAACACAAGCGCTATCATTATACCTTTGCACAACATTTTAAATAAAATGTACCATTTACAAATTAAACCGACAACAGATACAGGAAATCTTGAAGCTAACATTAATGATAGTGATATAGGTTAAAAATGATTTGTTAATCCAGATAACTTTTACATTGTCAGACCACAGAGTTAGGCTCCAACTGTTCAGTTTGATACCCAACATTCCAAGATTGGCAGCAATATTATTATCAAATCAAAATGGGAGGATTCACAAACTGACCCTGCATCTTTCACTTTCTATAGTTTGAAGTGATTCATAGGGGTATCAAAGAGTGAAGTTAGAGATCACCACAGTCCTCTAGAGTAAAATTCTGCCATTCTCCATTCATTTCTATGCGATTTTTAAAAGAGTATTTATCAATGGGTGAAAGTGAAAGTTCATCCCTTGATAAATACAATTTCAAAATCCCATATAAATAAATGTAGAGTGGCAGAGTTTCACTCTAACAGACTGTGGCGATCTTTAACTTCACTTATAGTAACTTCACAGCGTCAGCTTCGCTCAATGACGCCAATTCACTAATATGCTGAGTTTTGGCCTGGGCATCGAACACTGGAGACTTATCGCTAGCGTTACTTTGGCAGTGCGAGCATTTCTTAGTGAAGATGCACTAGCGCTCGTTTTTGCCTAGCGAAAATTTGCTAGTGATCTTGCGCTTAGGCCAATTTGCATAGGGTGCAGGTCTTTATTATAAATGTTGGTGCAAATGCTAGAAGTTACCTCTTTTTATTACAAATGTCCAGGGAACCTTAATAAAGGCAAGCGGGTTGCTATAATGCCCTACACATGAGCCCACTGTAAAATGAATGTTCCATATGTTATGAAATTTCTGGAGAAAACCGGTTACCCAAAAAAAGTTTGTTAGGAATCCTGCTTAAAAAAAAGAAAAAAACGTCAGCGTTTTTTGAACTTTAATACATTTTCGGCACAGAGGATATGATGTAAGTTTACAGAAGATTGAGGAAGATCTAGCTTCTTTTAAGCACTAGCCTGTCGATAGAGTGCGAATGAACGCTAGCAACGGTCTCTTTCGGTAGCAAGTTGATGCCTGCGTCTGTTAGTGAATATGGATGTCCCTGCGGATTGTAATGCTAGCGTTAGTCACTTTATCCTTTAGCAAATCTACCCCATTAAACTTTCTCCAAGGTTCTGAACTATGACGCAGCCAGAATAGATGTCTATGGGACAGTCTGACACTAATATTGCCTTCTATTTTCTTCATTCACAAACCACAAAAGTTGACAGTATCTTGAATATGCCAAATGAAGCACTGAATAGCCCTCCAAAAGTCTATAACAGCATAATTAGTTTGCTGCTATACAGTAGAGCCCCCATTATACGTTTTCAGGGGACCAGGAAAATATACTGTAGTGTAAAATCTGGGAAAATGTAAAATCAGGAAATTTGTTAGAGCAACTTATTCTTATACTCAAAGGCTATAAGCACAGAAGTCCGTTTTACACAATATTTACTGTGTTGACGACAAGCCTTAAGAATTGCAACATTAATGTTAAATTAATGAATATATGAGGTGCAACATTAATGGACTTGACTATTTACACTTAAAACCATGGCAAAATATGCCCCTGGTTAGTATTTTAAACCTCCTAATTTCAGAAAAATTAACGTTCACAGAGGACAAACAGACATTTTTTGGACTATCAGTCCAAAATTTTGGTGTAGAATCTGGGAAAACATGATCTAAAATCAGGGAAAAGCACCCTTTGAACTGCATTATAAATTGGTGGGACCACAAAAAACGTGTTAAATGCAAAAAAACTATAAATCAACGTTAAATTGAGGCTTCACTGTGTATAAATAAGCTGATGCTTAAATAGAAAGATACATAATAGGACTCACTATTGCTACGTATATACTTATATAGTGTGACTAGAGATTGAGGTCATATCCAGACTTAAAGGAAACCTGTACATTTATTGACTGTAAGAGTAAACAGTTTGAACTGTGTTTAAACTTAGTATTTTGGGGGAATTATACTACAGGCATGGGATCTATTATATTGAAACCCATTATCCAGATAGCTTCAAATTACGGAATTACCATCTCCGATAGACTCCATTTAATCCAAATAATCCAAATTTTTAAATATGGTTTCCTTTATCTAAGATATAATTAATCCTTATTGGAAGCAAAACCAGCCTATTGGGTTTAATATTTACATGAATTTCTATTAGATTTAAGGTATGAAGATCCAATTTATGGAAAGATCCGTTCTCTGGGAAACCCCAGGTCGTGAGCATTCTGGATAACAGGTTTCTGTAGTTCTGTAGTTCAGTTATTCTTTGGTAAAATAAGATAAGCTTTCTACCATTTTTAAGGTGATTGTACTTTTGAGAATATTGAAGATAATTCAGTCACCGCTCATACAAATATATAATTATGACTTTCTTTGGAGAATAACTTCTCTCAGTTTTAATAAAATGTATAGAAACACAAAGTAAAATAAACTCCACATATATGTACAGTAAAGTGAATTTAGGAGAACTGCAATTAAATGGTAATGTAAAATCAGATATTTCTTCAATTTGTTTAATAAACTCCAAACATACAATACAAATAACATATTTTTCACTTTGGAATAAACTCACTCCATATATTATTAGTCCCTTTAGTCACTATCATGGAACTCTGTTTAAAAAAAAAAAAGGTCCAGGCTGAATATGTGTCAGAAACAGTGAAAAACTGTCAAATCACATTTCAACAAAGAAATGTTCTTTGTCTGTAAAACCATTTTGAACAAATGTAGTCCCAGGAGGAGTCCCCTTGTATTCTGCAAATGTTACAATGATAAACTCTTAATGATGGAAACAAGGTTAAAAAGTAAGCTTTGTCTCAAGGTACTTAGTATCATGGAGCTTAGATATGCAAGCACTGTGAAGAGGGAAAATCCACGTGCATTGTATGCTTAAGGAGGGAAAATAAAATACACTAAAGAAGGTTTAAAGGACCTGACAAGTAAGACCCTAGATTATTTTATTTGTCTTGATCTAATTCACAATTCGTTATGCTTATGCCAATGTGCTGATCAATCAGAATTAACCCTAGGAGGAAAACAAAGCAATGTTCTTGAACACTCTATCATTTTCAGGACCTGTCATCTGCTTGATCTTTATTTTTAAGAACTGAATCAGTTTTATCATATTTCACTATTATGATGGATAGCAGTAGCCGAGTGTTTTAAAAGTTGCTCTTTGCAGAAATAGACAAATTATTTGGACATATTTTTACATGCATAAAAAACAAGGCCAAACCCAAATCGATCTTATGTTTTAAATACTGTAAAATACTGTATGTTATTATAGATAAACAGCAGGATGTATGTATGTTTATATTTGTTTATATTGTGCCACTAGTGTTTGTGTCTTTTTTTTATATGTTAAATTTGATCATGTGCCTATGCCATAATTAGACCAAGCCATGGGTGGATTCACATTCACATCCAATAGTTTTAGCACTCACAGTTTTATCGAAACACAATCTGCTGGCTCACATCAGTCTAATGGTATTTTTTGGAGTCATTAAAATTTGGATTTGAATTTTATGTCAAATACATCAACGTGCATCCTATACCAAGCACTTGAGATGATAAATAAAAGTTCAGATTTAAAGTGAGAAAGACATTAGTCATAGATAGAGATGGGCAATTTTTTTTGCCTTGTTTGGCCTTGGAAATGACACCCATAGACTTGTATGGATTTGTGCGACAAAAAAAAAAAATTTCGCCGCGCAACAAATTTTTTTTGACACCCATAGATTTTAATGGGCGTCAGTGACATTTCGCCGGCGGCAAATTTTTGGCGAAACAAAACGGATCAAATTCGCCCATCCCTAGTCATAGACATGTATTTTTAGCCTGCATTATACTTCCAGTCCTGTGTTCCAGACTCAATATCTCCCAGCTATGCATGGCTGTTACAGTTCAGCAAAAAATAAAATAGTTACAAAGAAAATTAAAGTGGAACTGTTCCTGATAAGGTTAACATTAGCTGACATTATGGGTGCCAGCATTGCATGATTCAAGATCTTCCATCAATGTGCCTGTGCACAGCCGTAGTCATAATTCAAAGGGCAAATAGCCAGCCAAGTTTGAATGGTTCCTTCCTTCATTGGCATGCTGCCCAGGTTACTTTCATGTACAGAACAGCCAACCAACTTCCTCCAGAATTTGAAGAGTTGTAAGAAATAGAATACATAAATGAAGGAAGCATACGATTGTCATTTTATAACTAAGACTGATTTAAGCTGGATCTGCTGTCCCAACACTTCTGTCATCTGCTCCTCTGTTTAAAAAAGTAAGTAGTAATAAACAGGACTTGATTTGGTATTTGGCTGAATACCAGCAATTTTTGCAGGATTCAGATTGATGTAAGATCAGCAGAACAAATTCTAAACCTGTAATATTGTGATTTGATGGACATCACAAGGCAATTTTCTCCACAGATTATACATTTCTTAAGAAATGTTCCTGAGATTTGCAGATGCAAATCAGGGTTTTGCACACTTTGGGGCAGACTTACTAAAGGGTGAAGTGACTAACGCTGGTGCCAATTTGCCAGCGTTATCACTTCAGGGTTTTGCACACTTTGGGGCAGACTTACTAAAGGGTGAAGTGACTAACGCTGGTGCCAATTTGCCAGCGTTATCACTTTCAGGCACTTCGCTAGTGAAAGAGACGGACACTAGTGGTTATTCGCACTCTATCGGTAGGCGAATTTTCACTCTGACGAATGGATGTTACTCTGCAAATTCACTAAGATGTGGATTTTACTGAACATTACCTCTTTCCCCAGCTTCACCATGCGAAGTGCATTGGAGTGCATAGATCTTCCTCATTCTTCTGTTACTTACATCATATTTTTAGTGGAAAAAGTTTCTAAGTCCCAAAAAGCGTCTCTTTTTTGAGTAACCGGGTTCCCCCATACATTTTCTAACATATGGAACATACATTGGGCTCATGTGTAGGGCATTATAACAACTCTATTTTCTTCATTAAGGTTCCTTGGACTTGTGTAATATAATGTATTTGCTGCAACATATCCATCCATTCAACTTTATAATTTCCAGCCATATGCAAATTAGCCTGAGTGAAGACCTCTAATGAAGTTGCACTAGGCATAATTGAACGAACGCTAGCGCATCTTCGCTTTGATTGCCAAAGTAATGCTAGCGAAAAATCGCCAGTGTTCGGCACCCTGGATGCAACTTTCATTTTAGTAAATTAGTTTTTTCTGAGCGAATTTTCACCTGGTGAAGTGTAGCGATGGGTGCGGAGATGTCACTGGGGAATTTTTGCAGGTTAGTAAAATTCCCCTTTGCCTACTACATGGGGCACTGAAAATTAGGCCTAACATTTACATTGACAGTACTGTTTTAGACAGGAAAAAATGATTTTTTTTTTTGTGGCTAAAGAAAGCACTGATTACTGCAGACAGAAACCAGGCAGAATCTGCAAGCAGCCGTGATGGGCGAATCTCTCCCAAAAAATTTGCAAAACAGTGAAAAATTCAAGAAACGCATTGAAGTCAATGGGTGTCAAAATAATTTTGACATGCGAAATTTTGACAGGGACGACAACTTTTATGTGATAGACTATTTTGTCCAAGTGCATTAAAGTCAATGGGCGTCTGAATAAATTTAACGCGCACTGATTTTTATGTGCACAACAATTTATCGCCGGTTAGTTTTCATTGCAGTTTTGCGAAAACATTCACTGGCTGCGAAACGTTGAAACTCACCGCAAATCCATGCCTGCCGAATAAACATGTCCATCGCTAGCGAGCAGTGTATCATCTTAGTTAGTAAAGGCGAGCAAAATCTTGCCATAAGAATATAATCATACATATCTACTATTACTACAATTATTAACATTCTGCAATTAAAGCACACCACACCTTTTTACTCTTTGGTTCCATTTATTAACTATTTTCTACATCTTTTATTCCAAACACTCATCATAGAATTTATAGCATAAAAAAAGCTGCCTGGTTGAAAAATGTTGCATGAAAACCGCCAATTGACTTTAATGTGTTTGGTGATTTTCTTATTGCCGTTTTGCAAATTCTTTTCACGACAGTATGACAGTAGTAGGAATAAAAAGTAACATCAGTAACTAATTTATTAATATAACAACTTATATTACATACCCCTTTAGAAACAAAAAGAGCTTACAAAAAAAGGCTTTTCCCATCAGACAAAACACTTCAAAGAGGAATAGATTTTGGTTGCTTAGATCCTAAATCCTAACAATTCCCCCTGACATGGACCCCATGACCACAAAAGAGAAACTAAAAACTTAATACCAACTGCTTCTCTCATTGAGAATAATTAATTAATTTGAATGCTGTTTGATGCCGCAGCTTTTGAAACCGATTCCTTGATTAATAAGAAAACTAAGGCACCTACTAGCGAGTGGAGACTTCTTAAACTCTGCATTGCTCAGTTCTGGATATAAGCATAGTTTTTTATTATTATAATTATTTTTGTTAATATTAAACATTGGTGATCCTGAGAAGCACATCGTCGTATCTCATAATGTACTTCTGTGAATCAAAACATATAGATAGGGATTTTTAAACTCTAGATCATTATATACTGTACACCGACAAATTGGCCAGAGAATCTCAGATAAAGAAAAAGAACTGGAAAATTGCCTAAGACATCTGTTTCCTTAATGAGAAGGGATGTATGACCTAGAGAAATATAAGATTTATGACCCATCTGGTTTTCCCTCCGCTGCCTTGTATATAAACTGTCCATTATAAGGTAAAAGTTTATCACCATCATAAAGACTAAATGTAATTTCTTAATAGAGCTGCACCACTTAGCAACATATATTAGAATTGTAATAAGGGAAAAGAGGTTTGTTATACAACATCACTTTTATCTTAATCGATGTCTCTGAATTTGGAATTTGTGAGCAAGTATATTTATATTTAAAGAGAAGCATTAAACCATAAAATATGGTGTTATGGAACATTTAGAAAAAAAATGGAAACCAATTCATGTCTAAATGGCAATGTAATGAAAGATTTTTGAAAAGTTATTCATTTTTAAAGGAGAACTTTCAGTCCCTTGCTGAGAAAAAAATAATTTGCTGCATGGTAATATTTTCTTTTCCCATCAACAAAACATAAATCATCTAATACCAAGTATCAGGACATTGGAGGCAGCCAAGAAAATATTGTGTGCATCAAATTGCAAATATCATTAACCTGTACCTGCCTGAATGTGACAAGAAAGGAAGTTCATACTTTTATCGCTACATATATCTGCCCAGCTGTCTAGCTTAAATTTGGTTCCTGTTTCCAGAAGTGCACAAATTTGCACCTGATGATAAATGACATGCAATCAGGTAGATTTTAAAAATGCAATATATTTTACTGTGTATGTGGAAACATTTTCTAAGGCCTGTATCATCATGTACTAGATTCAGCAATTATTCTGATAAGAACAAATATTACACATGGGATGGGATATTTAAATGTCAAAATAACTAAATACAAGCTGCTCTTATATAGCTTAATAAAAGGTCGCACGGCCTAAAACGTTGCTGTAATGCCTTGATAGTGCAATAAAGGCATTTTAATTTAAATGAATTTGTGGTATTGTTCCAACCTGTCTTTTTATACTGTATAGCCAGACCAAAATTCTGTCTGCAAAATATAGTCACACTACATCAAACAGTGCATGATACTGCATAAATTCTTCTAAATTGATACCCCTGACCCTAACATGTAGTATATTGGGGCATATTTTCTAAAGGGTTACCGGCAATTTGACACTTGAATTCACTGGAATAGCAAAGTCATAGACAAGTAAACAAAGCTTTAGAAGTCTCTCTAGCAAACCGTGATAAATTGCCTCTTCACTCTTAAAAATATGCCCCATAGACTCGATTCTTCTAAAGTGCATTATATGCTCTGTACTACATCCCAGAAGTGAATTATGTAGTACCCTTTACCACCAGAATTGTGTTTTATTTTGTCTGCAATATCCATCTTCCCTAAAGTGCATGATATTGTTTACAACACCAATATTGTAAACTGCTTTCCTCTGTTGTTAGACAGCTTACAATTTTTAGCATCTTCAACAAACTGGTCTCACTATTCTCCCCAAAATGAATATTTAATTGATTTCACCTATCTACCACTTTTGGGTCTGTAACCAAGCATTCATATTAGAATTCTGGCATCAAAATAGGTGTAATCATTGGTGTCTTACTGGGGTGCTGGGGGGCCACCAGATACGCAACTCACCCAACCAACAAACTGGCATTTTTAGGGGGGTAAGTGTGCATATTGGTTTGCATGCAATTGTATGTGTTGTATAATTGCAAGCATAACATCTTAACATATCTCTATAAAGAAGTTTGCAAACTTTTTTTCTTTTTACAGTAAGGCTTGACATAAATGTGCACATTTTCTATGGAAATGAATGTACAGTAATGCATAAGGCCTAGCTTATGCACTGATTTAAATATCAAACTGGGGTCTGAAGAAGGAAAATTGCTCTTGAAGTCAGAAAAGAGTTTTAGAGGCACATTTATCAAAGGTCGAATTTAAATTCATGTAAAAAAATTTTAACACCTGATGAATTCAAATGTACTAAAAATTTGATTAGGGGGTTATTTAATAATAAAAAAGAAAATCAAATATCTAAAACTCAAACGAATATTACTGACCCTGAAAACACGAATTGAATTCAAATCTATGTCAGGTAACATCTTCAAATTGGTCACTGGACCACTCCCATTGATTTATACATGAACTCAAAAGGTTTAAAGTGCGAATAGTTAAATTCCAATTTTTAAAAGGGCAAGGTTTGATTAATCACAAAATTTTAATTAAAATTGGATTATTCACAATTTGAATTTGAGAGTTTTGATCATACAATAATTTGAGAATTCGAATTTTCAATTCGACCCTTAATAAATCTTCCCCTTAATGTCCAGACACATTTATCAAAGAAATGCATGTTTTCATTTTAATAATCCCAGATCTTGAACATATCAAGTATAAAGCAGCTCCCAAAAATTTTTCTGATGTTGATTTAATATTTAATGGGAAAGGTGCTAAATCCATTGTTTAGCTATTTATAAAACTTTTTGTATAATGAAGAAAATTACCCTAGAAACCATGCAATGTTTGAATAAGAGTCTGAAATATGACTCTTATAAAAAATAGAAAGCTGAGTAATAAAAAGTAGCAATAACGGAGGGCGCATGCGCAACATGGAGTGAAGACGTATTTCTCTGCCGCTCCGTAGTCACAGGCCACGTATTCCCCGAATATTAGCTTCGATTTGACAACCTCTGCTCAGGGACCTTTACTATAACTACCCAGCATCATGGGGAAGAAGCGGAACCGCGAACAAGCTGGAACGCTGACGCCATACCTGCACAAATCCTCTGCGTCGACCAGGTCACGGAGGCCTCAAGATGGCGGCGCAGATTCGGACACGGAGCACACTCCGCTAGACGGATCCCCTAGGGGCTCGCATGGAATGTCACCGCCGCTGCGCAGATCTGCAGCCGCTGATAAAGCACATAGAGACAAGCACAGCGGAGAGGAGCTACTCCATGGTCGCAGGTTAGTGGCGAGTCCTGCCTCAGGCCGTGCAAATGGGGTACCCGTTCAGCATTCATACAAGACCCCTGAGAAGGTGCGAAATGCAGAGGTCGATAGTAATAATGACGACCTAGACATGAATCACTCCTCAGCCTCTAGCTCTCCTTTGGGGGATACATTACAGCCACAACCGCTACCTAAACGCATTCCCGCAGGGGGGGTCTCCAGGTCCAATGAGGGCAGCATGGCCCCTGATGCAGATTCCTGCTCCCCTTCTCGACCTTTCACCCCTGACAATTGGATGGATCAACCCCACAATATAAACAAAGAGCCTTTCGTCTCTACACCTGTTACAGCTGACATATTGGCGCAACAACTGTCGGCCCTACATAATTCCTTATCTGCAGCCATAACTGGTGCTGTTAGGGATGCAGTACAGGAGTTCAAGACGGAACTACATTCTCTGGGCCAACGAGTAGACAAACTAGAGACTATCTCGGACAACTTAATCTTGCGGCATAACTCGCTAGAGGATGATCAACTCACACTACAAGAAGAAGTAGCCAACCTTAAATCACAATGTGAAGACCTAGAAAATAGAAACCGCAGGCAAAACCTCCGTATACGAGGTGTCCCAGAGAGCATTTTACCAAAAGATATCAGGCAATATCTTCGAGCCTTGTTCTCTACACTTTGCCCAGATTTGCCTGTGGAAGCATGGAGATTTGACAGGGCACACAGAGCATTGGGGCCAAAAAACCCCGGTCAATCATCACCCAGAGATATAGTGGTATGTTGTCATTACTTCGAAAGCAAAGAGAAAGTCCTCATGGTCACAAGAAATTCAACGTATATTGATTTCCAAGGGATGAAGTTACAAATCTACAATGACATCTCTCCTATTACGTTGGCTAAAAGGAGGGCTTTTAGGCCACTTACTCAACATCTTCGAGCTCATAACACCCCATATCGATGGGGGTTTCCCTTCAAGCTTATTGTCTCCATGAAAGACCAACAGCATGTCCTAACTGATCTACGAAACGGCGACAAATTTTTGAGAGAGCTTGGCATACCGTCTTTATCGACTGCCAGGGATAGTTCTTCTTCACAAGCTCCTCGAATGACTCCAGAATGGGATACAGTCGGCCAGTCAAGGGTTCGAACACCGGAGAAACCTCCACAAAGTCCAATTTCACCTACTTGAGATAAGGCAGGAGTTTTGGAGAGATTTGGATATCAAGGGTTGGCAGGGCTCCGTCAGGACACCCTTCTTCAATATTTGCTTCCAACAGGCCCTGACTACGGAGGGTCAGGCCTTTCACATTCCTTTTTTGCCGGGACGCTTCCACCGACATTGGTCCTCTGACGAGGTACACCTATAATGTCTCAGGTTACTACATTTTTTTTGGTAACACTACTGTTTGTACATATTTGGACCTTAGTTCAGTTGGTTTTGAATTCCCTTTTTTTTTGTACCCCTTTTTTCCATTCTAGTGGCTTTTCTGATCTATGTTTGGGAAAGAGCTCTATGGTACTTCCACTGTCAATGACACTGGTCTTGGGATTTTGTTTTCTTACTTCCTTTACCTACTTTTTTTGGGATGTCCATTTGAAATGTTCTTCAGGTCTTCCTACCAGGCAGATCGCTACAGGCCTTGTTCCAGTTTCTTGGGTTGGGAAGTCAAGCAGCTGTTTGGGTTTTTTTCGAGTCATCAGCGCTACCCCAAGTTCTAAACTACACGCAAAGCTGCTGATTAACTTGGGTGTTAGGACACAAGGTTATTTTAGGCTCATTTCTGTGCGGTTAATCTCGAACATAATTGCCATGAATGTCAAGCTAATGTGTTTTGTTTGTTATGTTGTCTTATTGCCAACGTATGAGCCCTATGGATTAGCTTCCCTCACTATAACATCAAGATGGTCTGCCTAATATCTTTAAATGTTAAAGGACTGAATAGCCCTCGGAAAAGAACTCTGGCCCTTAAAGAAATCCAAAGATTTAGGGCGGACATCGCTTTCCTCCAGGAAACCCATTTTAAGGCTTCAGATAATTATAGACTTAAATCCCACATATACACGAGAATCTATCAGGCGTCTGGACCCCACAAAAAAGCAGGTGTCATGATTCTGATCCACAAAGATTGTCCCTTCTCAGTGTCAAAGCAGATATCTGATCCGCAAGGCCACTACCTTCTCTTACAGGGCTCCTACGTTGGCACTCCAATCACATTACTAAATGTTTATATTCCTAATATTAAGCAGATACGCATGGTACGTAAAACCCTGGCTTTAACTAACAAATACTTTTCCTCGACTTTGATAGCGGGGGGCGATTACAATTTGGTTTTCTCTGAGACCCTAGATAGGGACACCCCTCCCTCACGCACTTCACAGGTTCCACAACAAGCTAAGCAATTCCGGTCAGTCATCAGGTCCCATGCCCTATTTGACCCTTGGCGTATAAATAATCCCCGGGATAAACGCTTTACATTTTACTCCTCCCCTCACCAGACGTCTATGAGGTTAGACTATTTTTTTGTTTCCCAGAATTGTTTGAAATACCCTGTTACTACCTCTATCCAAGCAATCTCATGGTCTGATCATGCCCCCATAACACTGACTGTTCAAATTCCTCCGATGCTGCAGAGGCAAACACATTGGAGAATAAATGAGACAATTTTAAATGACATTAATTCAAGGGAGACTATTGGGAACGCCCTGAAGGAATTTTTCACACACAACAAGGGATCAATAGATTCTTTAGCTATAACATGGGAAGCTCACAAGGCAGTCCTTCGGGGCCAAATCATGTCACTCTCCGCTACTAAGAAACACAATAAGAGAAAGGAAACATATAAGATTGAAAGCAATCTCCGTACTCTTGAGACAGAATACTCTTGTAACCCAGATCCTAACCTAGCACAGGAGATCCAGAAGTTACGCTCCTCATTAAAACAAATAGCGACCCAACATGCTGAGAGGACGTTGATCTGGTCAAAACGGAAATATTATCAAATGGGGAACAAAGCCCATACTATACTAGCAAACCAATTACGGCAACGTTCCAGACAATCCCAAATTCTGACGATTCAATCTGATAAAGGGGGGGCCACCCATAATCCTACTGAAATCTCGCAAACCTTTCATTCGTACTACTCAACACTCTATAACTTATTCCCAACACCCAACCACACAAATATCCTGCAAAACAGGCAAATAGCCCAATTTCTGGAGGGATGCCACTTACCCACATTAACTGAAGAAGAACTAGACAATCTTAACAGCGCAATTACCCAAGACGAAGTAATTAATGTACTGAAATCACTCCCGCTCCACAAATCCCCGGGACCCGATGGGTTCTCTAACATATACTATAAGACTTTTCAGGCAACTCTTGCCCCCATACTGACGTAATTGTATAATACTTTCTTACAGGGGAAAGAAAAAATCCCGGACACAATGCTTGTCTCCTACATAACGGTCTTGCCAAAAGAAGGTAAAGATCCCTCGTTATGTGGGAATTACAGACCCATAGCACTGCTAAACAGTGACCTGAAAATTTTCACCAAAATACTGGCTCAAAGACTGACCCCACTTATGCCTAGACTGATCAATCCTGACCAAGTGGGTTTCGTGATAGGCAGGCAGGCGGGAGACAACACACGTAGAGCGATAGATTTAATAGACACTATTCAAACTCAGGGCATCCCCTCGGTCCTACTGAGCTTAGATGCGGAGAAAGCCTTTGACAGGCTGGACTAGACTTATATGACCCAACTATTACGGCACATAGGCTTTCAGGGCCCTTTTTTACAGGCAATCAGCTTGCTATACTCGACCCCCTCAGCCTATTTAAAGTTAAATGGAGACATTGGTACACCTATTCACATCAGGAATGGAACGAGGCAGGGATGTCCCCTCTCCCCTTACTCTACGCTCTCAGTATAGAGCCTTTGGCAGCAAAAATTAGGGAACACCCAGATATTGCCGGAATAACAGTGGGCTCTGACATGTATAAAATATCGCTCTTTGCAGACGATGTCCTCCTAACACTTGGTAATCCCCAGGTTTCCTTACCCAATCTTCATAATACCCTATCGGATTATAGTAAAATAGCAGGATATAAAATAAATTGGGCAAAATCAGAAGCACTCTTGTTTCACACAGAGGGAAATATACGGAGGGCGCTGCAAACTAGTTTTCCATACAAATGGCAAAAATCCTATATAAACTACTTAGGGGTCAAATTGACACCTCATTACCACCAATTGTTCCAGGCAAATTTCTCCCCTATGGTGCAACAAATTACAAAAGATTTGCAGGATTGGAAACAGCATCACATCTCCTGGCTCGGGCGTATTACAGCTATTAAAATGACCATACTCCCCAAGCTGCTATACCTGTTTGAAACTATCCCGCTCCAAATCCCACTGTCTCAACTGGGACATATACAAAAGCTGATATTTAAGTTTATCTGGGGCTCGACGAAAGCTAGATTTCCACGTTCAGTACTCATGGCAGGGAGGAACCAGGGTGGTCTCGCTGTGCCTGATATTGGAAAATACTATGAGGCTTCACATTTACGCCAAACCCTGGCATGGCTACAAGCTTCTCCACCCACTAAATGGGCCCAATTAGAAGCCACTTGGTTATCCCCCTTTCATATTAGTAACTTGATTTTACCGGATAGACCCAAGATATAACTTTCTAGTTTGGCTCCGAAACCTATGAAATTTACCTACAATATCTGGAGGCAGTGCCAAAGAAAATATGGGATTAGCAAACATCCATCGGCCCTAACAATACTCCGGGGGAACCCAGATTTCCAACCTGGACAGATACGATCATACCAATCTCACTGGGAGGCTCATAATTTTGTGAGAATTATCGATTTCATTAACCCACTTAGACGGAGGTTGTATACCTACCAGGAACTAGCCAACAAATGTAACTGGGAGTCAGGGAAGGAGATGGAATTTCTCCAAATCAAACACTACATCACCACACTGCTTGGACAAAACTCCCAGACGCAACTTACCCCGTTTGAAAAAATTCTGGGCGGCAACTTTCCATATAAGGGCCTAATTTCACAGTTATATACTTTAATGAACACCCTTCCAGAGGACCCCTTTCCTGCCCATACATATATGCATTATTGGAATTCGGTTTGGGATCATGGTTTTACTATATCCCAATGGAGCAAAATATGGGAGAACGCTCGTACGATAACAACATGTGTCCAACAAAAAGAAAGTGTTTACAAAACCATGATGAAGTGGTACTTAACCCCTGATAGACTCTCCAAAATGTACCCACAAAGCAGTTCATTATGCTGGAGAGGATGTAACCACAAAGGTACATTACATCACATTCTTTGGGCTTGCCCCAAACTGATAAAGTTTTGGCAGGAAATTGTGGACCTAATAATAGCGGTCTTTAAATCCCCAATGAATATTGAAATGCCTCACTTACTATTAGCTCTTCCTATCCCTAGATTGAAAAAGGCAGCCCAGAAATGGGTTAACCAGATATCTACAGTAGCCAGATTGGCGATTACCTCCAAATGGAAGACTCCGATAATCCCAACCATCCAAGAAATAATTCTTCGACTAGAGAGCAATAAGAAATTTGAGGAAATGACTGCCCGCATCAACGATACATTACATTTGCATAGCAATATCTGGGGCAACTGGGACTATTACATGTCGACTAGACTTGACCGCTCTTAAATTATTTGGTAATTACTGATAGGCCAAAGCTGCCCACGAGTTACATCTCCCCCTCCCTATGACTTTTTTTTTTTTTTTTTTTTTTTTTTATGTTTCTTTTCCTTTGTTTCTCTTTATACAATTGCTATGCTACTTTACGATCATTGTCAAATCCAATTCTTTGGCACAGTCTATTGCTGTATTTGGTGGTATTGGATGGAATGGCTTGGACCTTGAGTAATGTTGATGTACATCATAATCTGTTATGTCTGCTTGTTTATTCTGAAAATTAATAAAAATTTAAGTTACAAAAAAAAAAAGTAGCAATAACAATGAATTTGTAGCCTTATATGACATTATTTTTGGATGGGGTCAGTGACCCCCTTTAGACAGCTGGAAAGAAGAAGATGGAAAATATTTCAAAAACTATAAAAAAAAAGAAAAAATTATGGCCAATTGAAAAGTTGCTTCGAAGTTGCCATTCTCTCATATTCAAAAAGTTAACTCAAAGGTGGAACCACCCCTTTAATTAATATAAGGCCAATTTTAAACACATAAAAAATATATTTTCTGTAAATTCAGTATATGTAATTTAATTTTTGAATAGAACTTTGTATACAAAAGGACGTTAAAATATTAATGACATGTAAGGGATTAGTGAGACAATGTATTTCTAAAGGGATAATCCTATAAATGCTTATTATATTCCAAAAGTGAGTTTTTTCCTGAGTTAATCGTCATATCCAAGTTAACCTCAGCACTTCACATACTGTCATTTGTGTTTTGGTTGATAGCTAGACCACACACACATTCCCATGTGACGTACATGAACACTTTCATGTGTATAATTATTTTAATCCCTACAGTTAGCAACTATCTCAGACTTCTAACCACTCTGCTGGGGCAAAGATTTTGTTTTATCTCAAGGGCCATTATTAAAGCCACGGATGTGTATGAAGTTCTTGCACCTTATGGTGTATTGCAGGGGTCCCCAACCTTTTTTACTCGTGAGCCACATTAAAATGTAAAAAGACTTGTAGAGCAACACAAGCATGAAAAAGTCCATGGGGGTGCCAAAAGAGGGCTGTGATTGGCTGTTTGGTAGCCTCTATATGGACTGGCAGCCTACAGGAGGCTCTGTTTGGCAGTACATCTGGTTTTTAAGCAACCAAAACTTGCCTCCATGCCTGGAATTCAAAAATAAGCACCTGCTTTGAGGCCAGTGGGAGCAACATCCAAGGGGTGGGTGAGCAACATGTTGCTCGCAAACTACTGGTTGGGGACCACTGGTGTGGTGTATCCCAAGATAGAGAAGATAATTGTATCTGTTTCATTTGTTTACTTTACTTTGCAAAGAACCAAAAACCACATATTTCAGCACAATACACCAACAATACAATTAGTTGAAACCGGTCTCTATGTTCTAAATAGTCACTTTTGAAACTCATTAAAAGTTCCACCTCATACAATAATTAAAAGTTTTAGTATATTTCTGCAATTTTGGATTAATATAAAAAGGTACATCTCTATAAAAACTCTAAATTGTCATTTTGAAACTTAGTATAAAAAATGTCCCCAACGTTTAAATGACTCACCTAACAGGACATTGACTTGGATCTTTAAAGAAAGACATAATCACAATGATTGGCATCTTGTTTTTCTCATCTTGGTCTCATCTGACCAGAAAATTAATGTTTAATTCTATAAAATATGTTTGAGTTTCACTGCTTTTAATTAACAAGATCAGAGATAAAATTTCAATGTCGGATGTCGGATGTTTTGAAGTAAAATGAGAGAAGGGGGTCAAGGTTTTGAATATTTTTTAGTCTATAAATGATCAATACATATTCCAAATGTTATGTGCCTGCTGAGACAACCAGCTGGTAATTAATGTTGTTTGTCCTCAGTCAGAGGCAATGCAAATATCTCCAAATCTAAAGAGCACAAACATTTATACATATGATGTTGCAAACTGTTTATATAATATAATTAACACCAAAATCAATATTTGCCTGTTTACGATTACAGTTGAACATTTGAAGAGTTCAATTATTTTTCTTTCAGAGAAGAAAATCATCACACTGAAAACCCCTTCAGTGCTGGCAATGGAATCCAATGCATTTACTGTCCTTTTGGCAGCGAATCAGTTATTTCAGCCATTTACTACTTTAATTTGCTTTATTTTTATTAAACACTGTAGTATCTAAACCACTAACAAAAGAGCAGAAATCCAAGTCTCAGGAAGATAAACTGAGCTATTTGAAGAGTGCTGAGCAGTCATTGCGGTATGCAGGCCACTCATGATAAGAACACGAGGATGCTAGAAATCCCATAGGGCTCTGGTCCAAAGTTAGCCTTGAGTTATTCGGCCTATGGCACTAAAATGCAGATGTTTCAAGATAACAAATCAAATTGAAGCTTTGTAAAGAAAATTGAAATACAGAATTGTTGGCAAGTACAAAGTCATTGAGGCTATTTATGAAGGGTTAGGCACAAGTGCCAGAGTGATAATGAACAAACAATTGTGGTCCTTAGAACCCCATTCACTCATCAGTTCAACTGTCAGATGCAGGGGACGGGAGCTCTTTAACAGGACTTATTGACCAACGTGGGACAAGGAGCACAGGAACACTTATTTTTACACTGCACCCTTCTCCAAATTAAATGTGTGTGCTGTGTACAGATGTGCAACACTTTCCCTCTCCAAGAATGAAGCTCTCTTTGTATGATGTGCTGCTGGTGTTCGGAAGGGCAGGAGGTTACCATCGTCATCAGCTGCATCCCCTAGCTTGTGTGTCAGTCAAGGTGCAAATAAGCACTTGTGTCTGACAGCGCTCTCTAACTTTTGTCGGTTTTTATTAGCTCAGGGCAAACAGTATATAACCACTGCAGACAGACTCCAATAGCCATGATTTTGGGCTGCTTAACACTGCCAGTATGCCAGAAAATCATTGACCCACTTCCTGACCCTCCGGCATGCAGTGTTGCAGAAAGAATCACATAAAGAGAAAGTCCAGCACTTGTACTCTTCAATATGAAAGGCAAGGTGCAAAAAAAATACTGAGATTTTTGACCACTCTTTGGGGCAGATTCACTAAAGGGCGAAGTGACGTCATTTCGTAACTTCGCCAATTCACTAACGGGTGCTGGCATAAATTCGCTAGCGAAGTGCACCTACTATAGCGCTACTTCGCACCCTTACGCCAGGCGAAGTTGCGCTATGGCGAATGGGACGTAAGTAAGCTAATTCACTAACTTGCGCATTTTACTGAACGTTACCTCTTGCGCCAGACTTGCCTTCGTCACCTCAGACCAGGCGAAGTGCAATAGAGTAGATAGGGATTGCTTCAAAAAGTCCCAAAAAACGCTGGCGTCTTTTCCTTTTTTAAGGGTGATAGGCTGAAAAAGATCGTTAATTTTTTTGGGGGTACCCTCTTTCCCCCCTACATTTCCTAACATATGGCACCTAAACTATACAGTGGGCACATGTATAGGGCAATTTAACAACTCTATTTTATTTTATGAAGGTTTCCCAGGCTTGTGTAGTGTATTGGCTGCTACATATATGTCCATTCAACTTGGCGCCGTATGCAAATTAGGCATCGCTAGCGTAACTTCGCTTTGCTTGACGAATTAACGCTAGAGCAAATTTGCTACCGTTCGCCTCGCTGAGCGCAACTTCGATTTTAGTGAATTAGTGCCGCTCTGGCGAAGTGCGGCAAAGGCGTCACTAGCGCATTTTCGCTGCTTAGTGAATTTGCCCCTTTGTGCATTGTCCCATTTTGATAAATGAACCCACCATACATTACCAGTGACAGACACAGAAGGCAGTTCCTGATTTGAAACCATAAAATTATCTGCAATAATTAACTCTTGATTAGATTAAGTCCGGGCTCCACTACTCCCCAGGCCCCGCTATAGTTAAGCCACTGGTAAAACATTTCACCCTCACAATCATTTTAATGTGGTGCTGCAAATGTCAAACAGATGAACAAGGACAATTAAGATCGGCAAGTAGAGTTGTGTTGTGGTAGCGCAAGTTTGCTGTATTTCAAAACCGCTCCATCCTTGCATTTCCATATTGTTATGTTATTGTTATTGCACATGTGCCTTTGCCCCAGGTATATATTTTGTGAATGCATCCATTGATGCAGAAGAAACCCTTGAGCTTAAAGGGGTTGATCACCTTCCAAACACTTCCAAAGTCTTTATTTCTGGTGAACTGGAAAAACTGTTGGATTGTGAACAACCCCTTTTAGGATTTCCACAGTTGCCTCATCAATTGACACAAAAGTGAATTTGTGCCTCCAGAATTGAGCACACACAACATTTTGATAGCAAGCGATTGAAGTGACTTTATCTGGAATCGCCCACAATCATATCAGGCGCTTCGTATTTCGAGGCCTCAATGATGCTGGAATATGGGGGGGAAAAACTGCATTGTACTATAGGTAACAAAACACAGTGATTACATCCAAAATTGCACTTTGCACATTGTGAATCAATAAGCAAATGCCCCTTCACATGCTCTACACATGCTCTATATAGCAGTTCTAGGATTCATACTGTGACCAAAAAAATTACCAGGATAAAGCATATAGTTAGAAAGAGTGCAACAAAAACATTAAATGTACTGGAGAAGGAGAAAAGGAGCTGAACTACCTGCCATGAAGCTTATATTCTAAGGGAAACTCAGGCAGAGTTTTTCTAGAATTGAGTTCCCATTAAACCTCTGAGGCCTTAATTTAATTTGCATTACCCATGTCCCTTATTGTATTTTAATCCCCTCACTAGCCAGCTCTATCCTTTGAGCGGTGCACTAAATAAAAAGCATGAGCAGCAGGATGTGTTTCCTCTCCCATAATCCTGCAGTCCTTTCCAGATGGTGTAGAACTTCTCTTGGGTGCTAAATATATTATTAAGAACTCATTTCACCATGAAATTGACTATTCAAAACAGAGACCAGAGTTAATATATTGGGACAGGCTGCTTTGAAAAATCACATTAGAGAAAATGTACCTTTGCTTAACACATTCTCTGCCATAGGGGACTATGCCGTGTATTAGGTACACTGATGAACCAGCAAAAGTATAATAACCAGCAATCTCTGTATACTCGCTTACCCAGCATTGCATTTTCGCCTTTCATTACTGTAAGGAGGGGTTGTGCTCTGGGCTGGAGGATTACAAAACTAATATTAGTTGTATAAATATAATATAAAGTGAGAGTGTAACAGCCTTTGCTACTTTGGATTTGCTATATATATATATATATATATATATATATATATATATATATATATATATATATATATATATATATATATATATATATATATATATATATATATATATGTGTATATTTATATATATATATGTGTATATTTATATATATATGTGTATATATATATATATATATATATGTATATATATATATATATATATATATATATATATATATATATATATATATATATATATATAAATCTTTTTTTTTACTGCCACATATGTTAAGATCAAGTTGAATGAATGATTAATGATTCCTGCACCTTCCCTAGATTGCATAAAAATATTTGGCTTTAATTCTGTTGCTAAATAGCATAAACTGACAATAATTACTTAAAAGCCTCATTCTTAACCCTCCCTTTGTGAAAGGAATTTTATCAAAAAATAAATAGCAATAGGGAATTTGTATTCGTAAATTAAAATTTAGCTAACCATTCTTCATAAATTAGACCTTCTGTTCCTTTTACCAGGCTAGTCGGTCGTCTTTGGACTATCTGTTTCAATAATATCCTGTTTGAGCACTGGAGATTAAAAATGCATATTTAAGATAAGACCTTACTGGTACATTAAAAAGAAGAATTACTCTCTTCTTGCAAATCTTATTTAAATCCTCATTTAAATACAGCATATCAACATCTTGCTGGCACTTGCTGCTGTTGACATTGCTTGCTACAAATAAGTTTATTATCCACAAGTGTACCCAAATTGCCAGTTTGTTCAGATCCTGCTGCAAGGATAACATATCGTGGATAGGATTAATTAGTCTCTATAATTTCATGTTATCTAACACAAAATGTAATCTTAAACAGAATTTAATCTTGACTGTGATCACTCAATAAATACATACTTTTTTAAGTCCCTTACGGCCTTTATTCCACATATTTCAACCATTTGTGTTCTTTACTGTGAAGCAACCAGTTCCTTATTTATATTTTTGCCTTCTTGATTGCTGCTTTATAATACTTGTAGTATTTATACTGTATGTGTTAAAAGAAGGTTCTGTCCCTTCTGTTCTTGAATGCTTTCCTCTTCGTCTTTTAACTTTATCACTTCTGTCTTAAGCCACATTGGACACTGCTTAACACTTTTACATTTCCTACATATCTTTTTAAAGGACAGCAATTTTGCTTCTATGTTTTTTGCTAAAAACTTCCTAAACTATTCACTGAAATACTAACCTTAAGGTGCTAAATATGTACGCTCCTGAAATATAGTCTTTGTTTCAAAAAGCAAACATTACATAAGAAAATATTGTGGCCACTCTCACCCAAATACATGATTTAATCTGTTTATCAATATCCACGTTCTTTTTCTTTTTTTTTACATGTTGCGTTCTACAAATAAAGCTAAATAACATAGTCTGTATGCTTTTTATGTAGTATACACACGTAGTATGCAAAAACCAGGTTAGGTATTGTATGACTCTATAAATAAAGATGAATGTACTCACATATCCATAGGATTACATGATCTCATCTAGATTTTTTTTTCTGTTACAAGAACATTTCCTGGAAATAATGAATTTCCATCATGGTTACTGTCATTGATATACCTGGAGTTTAAATTCTACTTACTCAGTCTCCTGCAGAAGCATATCTTATTGTCTGCACATTCTGCACAGATAATTTAATTTAGGTTTTCTTAATATGGGATATTTTCTGAGCAGAGTAGAGACCCTGACACTGTGCAAATAGTGAGAAGTTTGTTTTGTGCTTGAACTAATGGCACTTCTATTACTGCCAGAAATGGTACTAGATATTGATAATTGTACTGTTAATCACAATGAAATAATAACTCATTGAGACATCAGGGTTGCAGCTGCAAAGCTCTCTGCCACTTTGAATCACCAGACACATATGCCAGAGACTGATTAAGGCTGCCATTGGTCTAGGGCAATATTTAAGGTACAGTTCCAAAGCCAATAAATCTCTAAAATTTTAACACAACCTCTGCTGTTTGGTGCTGGTTCACTGTAGTGTTTCATATAAGTGAGTGACTTTGAATTATTGTCATTTTTAAATAGAATCAAATTTGACCTAACTTCCATCCACAAATTGCCTTAATTTATCAAAAATTCTGGTCGGAAAAAGTCAGTGCGGGAAAAGTCTAGACAAAATTGTGTGACAATTTGAATTCTGTGACTTTTTTTTAATTTGAATTGTTTTTCCAAAAACAGACTTTTTCAAACAAAAACAAGCGCAGATTATGATGGCAAGGAATATTTTCCAATTGTAAAAGGGACATCTGCCATTGACTTCTACGTGACTTCGGAAGGTTTTAGCTGGAGTATTTTCAGATTCAGATTTGTCACAGTTTTGTCACATAATAAATCCCCACAAAATTGCACCATTTTTTCCCAGCAACTTTTGATTGGATTTTTGGCGTCAAAATTCCCGAACTGAAAAAGTAATGGTTCAATAAATCATCCCTAAGAGTTAAGAGTTGTTTGAATAACTTAAACTATTTAATCTGCAATGTCTTTAAATGTTTATGTTAAAGAAAATAATGGCCAACATCTTTAACAGAAGCATAGAGCTCTATAGTCTAAAAAAATGCTAGTTACTTTTTATATTTTTAGAGACAGTTTTCAAATAAAGACAACCAAGAACTGTCATTCACACATCTCTTTACAGAAATGCCTTCAGCAGCAAGAGGGGAAAGGATAGGTTCATTGGGTATGGATCCATTGAAGGCAATCAGACTCTGAGTGAGAGATATATTTCTGCATTAAATCCTGCAGCCCTTGGCATAAAAGACTCTGTACTGAGTTAGGCATCTTTTTATAGAACTCTACCAGAATCCACATAGCTATAAGAACTATAGTATATCATAAAAGTTACCTTTCTCATTAGGTTTTATTTCTCAAGTGAAAACTTTGATATGGCTGATTAAGGTGAACCTTGGAAATTATTGAGTAGATGAATATAGTGAAACAGTTTTGAGTGAACAAGCAAAATCAAGCATAACCTATATTTACTAAACAGTAATGTTAAGTAGCAAAAGGTAATAAAAGTAAAAAAGGTTAAAGGTATTTATAAAAGGATTGCTTTTACAAAAATGCCAGTGTTTTAGAGGTTAGATTTGTTAGCTAGAAATGTTTGCAAAGTAGTGCTGAGAACCAAGTCCAAAAATGCACTTCTTGCATAGTCCAATTGATACCAGGATTATTGTTTTAGAATAGCACTCTATCAGACATTTTGCCTGACACGTAACAATCTAAAATTGAATTGTAACATGTGCCAGGTTTCACTGCTAGACTAGTTTCCAAAGATGGTAATTCAGATATCATTCTTCACTGGCAGCCTAGCAATTGTGTACATTTCAAAAGGCCAAAAAAAGTTCTCTTTACTTTGAAAGATAAAGAAAAAATAATCAGTAGTGGAAGGAAATGTCTGTAAAAAGTCTGCCTGATTGTGCCTTGTCCCTAATGACCCTTTTAGTTTCCAAAGTGTCACATATCTTGCCCACAAGGCACTTTATACCTTTTTTTTATAACCATTGCTCTGAGGTTCCAGGAGGGCTTCTGGGTCTACTGCTTCAGGCTACCCTCTGACCACACATGCTAACCTCTTGCTCCTGGGGGAAAGGGTTCTCTCAACACTAAAGAAGTAGAATTTCCAGTATCAAAAATGGAAAAGGCGATACATTCCCTTAGTAGATGACAAACTATTAGGCACCTTCCTTCCCCCAGTTAATACAATCACTAACTTTTGATTAATGGCCAGTGCTCCTATTTGCTGCTCTGTTGTTATTTTGTCAAATAAATCCACTGGACCAGATATAACTAGAAGCGCTAAATTTATAGTACAGCTACAGATAGCAAGCAAAAGAAATAACATGTAAGGTTATGGTTAAATCATGGAGAAATTAATATAGGAAAATACGGAAATACTTACCTGTTCTAATGGTAAGTTGACACTGTCACAAAGGTAATGGTAATAGTTAGTGATGTGTGAATTTATACGCCAGGTGCAAATTTTGGCGAAGCAAAATTGGAGAAATTAGCCCATCACTGTAATAGTTCCAATCGATCTCAAAATACATTTGAAATACTAAAGTACAATATGTGATAGGGAAAAAACGATAGCTTGGCTGAAAGGGTCCACACACTGCCAGCTTTGGAGTAATTTTATAAATGCTTAATATCAAATATTATTCCACATGACAATATTATCTGCAGAACACATTCTAAAAATGCCTGTGCCCAGGTTGTTGCAAGAAAATAATAAAAGCCCAGAATTTTACACATAAATTTAAAAAGTAAGAAAGTCACAATGGACACATTGCTGGAAAACATAAATTATACTTTTACGCACTATACAGCATGCATCTGATACAGCATTTTCTGAATGGAGAATCAGATTTCTTAAAGGAGGCTCTTTAGCCAAATCATCTGCTTGTCATTCTCAAACCAATGGGCAGACCAATAGGACAAATCAAACCTCGAAAAGTATATCCATACATGTCCATCTTATCTACTGGACAATTGGTTTTCTCCTGCCAAATACTCCTAAAGTTCCTCTATTCAGTTCATTACTGCTCAAACAACATTTTTCTTAGATTTTCCTGCTATCTACCCAGAAGTTTCTTTAACAGTCTATTCTACAGATACAGTCAATCTCCATCTTGCCAGCCCTTCTATGAAGTTATGTCCAAGACTTTTTAGTTCCTTCTCTATTAAAAGGATTATCAACCCAGTTACCGTTACACTAAGTTTGCCAGTTTCTATGAAGATTCATGCCGTTTTGATGCTGCTTTGTTAAAGAAATACTTATAAAATCCATTTCAAGGGTGTTACAGTGTACCACATCCACTTACTTCTTGTCAAGAAGGTGTGAAGTTTGAAGTAGACAAAATGATGGACTTGAAAACGCATGACAAGGGACTACAATACATTCTTCAGGCTCCCAACAGTTTTCCTTGCGGGTAAACCTTTTCACTTAATAAAATGTTCATGCATCCAGATTGCCCTGAAAATTTCATAAAAGTCATTCTGAGATACCAGCCAAAGGAGTCTGGATGGCCTCTCCTTGGGGGAGGGGGAAATGTAAGGCATATCTCTGCGAGTTCTATTTGTTGCATGCGTTGACATGTGCATTGATGTGTGAGCCAGCGCTTTGTTATATGCCCAGTAGTAGACTGTTCTGGTTAATAATACTTTACTTTTCTAGAAACTAGACATTTGGCTCAGATGGCTTGATATGCGTCACAATGTCCTTAAATTTTAGATAATTATCACTCCATAACCAGGTTACTATCAAATAAAATAAAAACACCACTTGTGATAGTGTTATATATTATATAATCAAATTTTCCTAGAATTTCCAGATCTGGTTTGTGGAGTGAAAAAAAATGGGTTGATATACAAGGCACATGACATTATACAGTTTGTGAGTACCCACCCTATCACAAGTGGTGTTTTTTTAAATTTGTTAACCACCTGGTTTGGTGCATAAAGAAGCTAGTTATTTCTGTATGTTTTGAAAATGCTGGGGCTGTGAGAGTCACACACTCCTAATTAGTCATGAGCAAATTTTTTGCCAAGTTTCGCCACAAAAATGACACTCATAGACTCGAATATGTGACAAATTTGTCACGCAATTTGTAGCCCGTAGATTACAATTCATTTTGGCAAATTTTTGCCAAAGCGAAATGGGTCAGATTCGCCCATCATTACTCCTAATCCATAAAGTTTACACTACCATTAAGGGTGTAAATTTTATACATAATACTACACAATATATGTTTTTATTTTTTTCATTTTTATATACTCCTGTGCTGATTGGAGCATTGGATCCCTAGTTACATAGTTAAACGGGTTGAAAAAGACAAAGTCCATCAAGTTCAAACCCTCCATACTTTCACATAAATTATATATACCCATATCTATACTAACTATAACGTTTGGTATCACAATAGACTTTGATATTATGTCTGTCCAAGAAATCATCCAAGCCATTCTTAAAGGCATTAACTGAATCAGCCATCACAACATCACCCGGCAGTGCATTCCACAACCTCACTGTCCTGACTGTGAAGAACCCCCTATGTTGTTTCAAATGAAAGTTCTTTTCTTCTAGTCTAAAGGGGTGGCCTCTGTTATGGTGATCCTCTTTATGGGTAAAAAGGTCCCCTGCTATTTTCTATAATGTCCTCTTAATGTACTTGTAAAGTGTATTCATGCCCCCTTGCTAGGGATGGGCAAATTTTTTCACCTTGTTTCGCCAAAAAAAGGACGCCCATAGACTTGTATGGCGTTGTGCATCAAAATAAAAAGATGCGCATCAAAAATAAATTTGCCGTGTGACAAAATTTTTTTTGACGCCCATAGACTTTAATGGGCATCTGCGTCATTTTGTCGGTGGCGAATTTTTGGCGAAACTCAACGGGACAAATTCGCCCATCCCTACGGGCCCTCGCAAGTGCCTTTTTTCCAGAGAAAACAACCGCAACCTTGACAGTCTACCCTCATAATTTAAGCCTTCCATCCTTCTAACCAGTTTAGTTGCACATCTCTCCAGCTCATTTATATCCCTCTTAAGGACTGGAGTCAAAAACTGCACTGGTACAGATGTACTGGTGACCTGGAGGAGCCGGCAAGGAGTCAAATCAGTGGACTTGACAATTTCCTCATTAGAGGTCTTGAGAACTTTTTGAACTATTTGTTACATACACAGTCACCACCAGCATATTGTTTTGCTCATATAGCATCTGCTTTGGGCTGCTCTTTTTGCTGTCACCCTATCAGAGGAGCTTGATCGTAGCTCTCTGCACTTGCCTTTTGTAAGGTTTTAAAAAATCTGCGGACAGGAAAATAAATATATCTGCCATGTAAACATTTCTATCGCTCTGCCACTAATTGTATTTGACAGTCTAGCAATTCAGAGTTTTTCCATAATTCATTAAGCGGTGTTCTGCTTTATCACTGGACATTTTACACTTTGCCGCTCTGAAGTTTTTCCTTCTATTTCATTTACCGCTCATTCATTCACCTGAATGGGTCTGGAATCCCAATGATGAGAGGGAAAGCGAGAGAACAGATGCAGAAAACTGTGACACACTGACAAAGGCTGCTTAGATACAAAGATGAGTCAGGTGGCGGAGGGCATCGGAGCTAGAACACAAAACCTTCTACCTCAAGGACTAAGTGGTTCACTGGTTGTGCTTTAAACACACATAGCTCATCACCTCTAGGACTGCAAATTTAAAGGCATAACCATAAAATATTGGCAAATAAAAACATGTTATTTTTATAACTTTTTAAATTACTGATCTAGTATAAGAAAAATATGATATAAATGTGTAATTTAAATTAGCTCTAATGCTCTGAATGCTCTTGACAACCACAGTTCAATTGTTGTGAACACATAACCAGAAACTAGGCCTGCCTATGGTTAAATGAAGATATTGACACTTATATGAAAAGTAATAATGAGGAGCTCATCTGCATGAGCTTTTTTGCAGAGACGTTTCTGAGCAAACTACCTTGAAGTCAATGGATATTTTTCATGGCAAAGCATTTTGCCATCATGTTTTTGTTGCTGCAAATCCATGTCTAGAGAACAATATTGCTCAATTCCAGTTACTCCAAAAATGTAAGAGTGCATTATACTTAAATGCATATGAAACAATTACCCTGGTAACAATTGTGTGTTTGCTTCAGGCCTATATAAATAAGCCACTGTGTAGCCATGGGGGTGGCTATTTAACTTGAATGGGACAAAAAGGCCCATGATTACACAGCACTTTAACTGTATTGAATACAATGATTTTAGTTCTTACGCAGGAAGATAAATAGAGGACAAATGCCATTCATGGCGGGCCATCTTTTGCCCAGAAATAATTTTATTTGTAGGTGCTGAATGAACAGACACAAACCATAAATGTAAAAAAACAATTTCACTTTTTGACATTACTGGGCCTTTAATTGACTCTGCATGAAGCAAAAGCGATGGATTCACAAGCCTGACAATCTGAGGTATCCAGTTGTTCCTGTAAAGTACAAAGCGGAATATGCATTCTGTCTGCAAACCAGATGTGCTTCTTTAATGTTTCCTCTGTATCATTATGTATCTAAAGTATAGGAAGATGAAACCCTCCCAGCAGTGTCACATTGCAGCATTGACTTGGGAAACAGACCGGCACAGAGCCTGATATATACCCTCTTTCACTTTTCTGAGGAATGTTCTATTGAGATTATCCTGACAGGCTTAATGAGCCCATTTTGATTTCTTATGTCTCTGTTTACCTCTCTCTATCTTTTCATGCTCTTAACAGCTTGAATTTTCATCAGACAACAGTTCTGCATTGTACTATATTAATGTTTAATTTCAGATTTTCTCCCTACATTGGATGTCATATCGTATGTTCAATGAATTTTGTCTAATTTGACAATGTTATGACATTTCTCTTTGTGGAAGCTGCATTGGGAGGAGTTTTGTCTGTTGTTTTCATCCTTGAGATTTTAAAAAGAATCATATTGTTGAATTAATAATATGGCTTTTGCTATAAAGGACTGTCTAGATAGCAAATGAATGTTGACACTGCAATTGTGTTACAGTATAGAATCGTAGGTAATGGGCATGCTAAGATACTGATACCTTGAATCAAGAATTAACTGGAAACAAACCAAATTTTTCTCCACAGTGTTTCAGTTCAAGTGTATATTCATATTGTATGTGGATGCACATACCTTGTTTAATAGAACAGCATATTTCTCTCTTAGTTTCATGCTTTTTCTCTTGTATTTGACTTATTATTATACTGTAATACTCTAGGAGGATTGGGAGGTTGGTTCTGGCCATGTCCACAACAAAAGTAGTTACACGAAAACACAAATGAGCAATAAAAAAATTCAATTACAATAATGCCACGAGTCAGCATGTACGTTTTTTTTTTGTAGCACTTTCCATGATGTGAGCATAGGGTATTACAATAAACCCCCATTCCCTTTCTCAAATCAATTGAACTTAAAATACCACATTAAGATAGTTATAAAGAACAGAAAGCATGTACACATATTTTTCAGTTTAGCTGTACACAAAAATGGGTCGCCAAGAATTAGTTAATTGGTAATTTTCATTGTCCATTAGCTAAACCACTGTATACCAAAATTATGGTAAGTATCAAGTAAGTGGTGGTGAAAAGCCATCAGCAAATCAATCAATCAAAGCAAATCATCTTTGTAATGAATGTCTTGTAATGCATTATGTGATATCCACGACAGTTTATACAATAAGGCCTAATTTAAAAAATAAATAAGAACCCTTCTACAAAGAAAAACTTGTACCCATAGCTGAGGTAAAGGCATTAATATCATTATTATTAGGTACAGATATATGCAGTTGGTACCACTTTGCACAAAATTTGATTTGTTTTGCAGCACAACATACAGTACAGATTATAGCTTGTCCCAACACACAGAACAATCCTAACACATCATAAAGGGTGAGTATAGACAGAAACAATTGATCTTAAATTTCATTAAAAGTCACGTGGGTTGGCATTCATTCTAAATTACGCACAGGAAGTCACAAAAAAGCACAAGGGTAGGAATTATGCTATTTTTGTGCTCTACAGTTATTGTGTCCTACCTGATTTCACAACAGTGCAAAATATTAGAAAACTACAGTGGTAATTTGTTGCTCTCGAATTGAAAGAAAACATGAGATGTTTGTTGTTTTAGAAGGCTTACGGCAGTCAACAGAGAAGTAGTTCATAGATGAAGTGCAATATGTTTGGCGTTTAGAGGAAAAAAAGCATTTGTATTTACTGCTTTTGAGACAAAGCAGAGATTAATTCTGTACCGCCAAAGAAAATAGCAGACACAAAAAAATGGAGGTGAATAAATAGAAAATGATTCTTACTTGGAGCCATGCCAACAGAGGGGGCTAAAATAAAATCTCATGCAGAGAGGAAAGGGAATAAAAGGATGGACATAACCATCGTTGAATAAAGAGGGAGGAGTGTGCATCTGAGCTGAAAGACACTAAGCAGCAATACAAGCTCTGCAGGCAATGAAAAGAAAGGAGAAGCCCATACAGATTTAGGAAACGCGAGCAAAGGAACTCAAAGAAGCAGAGAGGAGAAAAGAGGATTGAACAGAATAGACTAGATCTGAAAACAGAAAACTGGGAAGAGGTACACAGCAATGTAGCAAAGACGCACACGGAGAGCAAGATTAAAATGAAGGCGAGAGAGAACAGGGGAGAGATGCTAGTGATGCAGGGCAATGAGAAACACTGAGATTACATTCACTTTATATATTATGAATCAAAATGTGACCAGGAAATCAGTTGTCAGTTGAAATGCACATACATTGCTGTCAATAAGTATGTCTAGGGGAAAGAATAAATTACAGAAGAAAAAGAAAATTAGAAAAGAGGTGCTTAGTGAGAAGGAATGAAAGCAGAAAAAGCTTTAGCTGTGGGAGGGGTGTATGTCGAATCTGCCAGCCTGTTGTGGTTGAAAAGGACCCACTTTACTCCAGAGCAGGCGGTTATGTTATTATCCCTCTCAGCAGGCTGCCAGCAAGCTGCAATTTCCTCTTAGTTAATCAGAAAAGTGCGAGATGCGACAATCGCTCGCTTGGCCATCTTGCAGAGGGTTTCTGTCGTTCACAAAAGGGAGCTAATAACACCCTGTGATGTGCAAACAGAGAACTAGAGGGTAAGCAGGGTCTGTCGCACACCCCTCCCAGTGCAGAGACACAGACAAGGGAGGGGACCAGTGTAAGGCTGAGTTGAAATTCTATTAGGTTCACAAACAGGCCCTGTTATCCCAAGGGAACCCCATCTGAATCATTGTCCAGACTGCAATTTCTAGGCGTTAATGTGTAGTTTATCATCTGTTATCAACAACATTCTCCTGATGGAATGTTTTTCAATTTTTCCTCTATGGGAAACAAAAGAAAGTTATATTGCTACAAAAAACTTGCAATGCCAATGTATAATACAGGACTGCAAAGAGCAGAATTTCTTTCATGAATATTGTTTTAGATAAACGAAAAAAAAAGAATGTTTGCATTACAAGTCTTAGGTAAAGGCAGATATATTTGGAAATGTGTTGTAGCCTTGATAAAATGTGGGTGTGCCTAGTGTATATATATATATATTGACCCAGCTGGTATCTTTACATGCATGGGTGGTCAATATCTAATCTCCAAGCTCTTTCTGTTCATGCTTTATTACCCACTCTACCAAACTATCAACATTATGGGCCTGGGTTTAAAATGTGGTCTGTTTCCTGTGTTGATGGATTAAAAATTCAAATACAAAAAAGTTTAATTGTTTATTTGTATACCCTTGGCAATTAAGGTCAGAAGAATGGGGATTTGGTTGGTTAATAATGTCAAACACTCTCAAGGTTAATGTCCTTGTTAAATAGACCTCCCATTATTTATTATAAAGTACAGACAAAAAAAATCTGCCCATGGGGAGGGCATGTAAAGAGAATATATTCTCCATTTGCACCATCACATGGACATAACCATAGAAATTGGATTTAGGGACAGATTTATCACAGAAGGAGTAGGTTTTCCTGAAGAAGATCCATTAGCGTTTCAAACTTTCTTTATATTTTTTTAAAATCATAAAAGGTGCCCTGTGTCAATGTTTGCAATGATTTCACCACAATCCGTTCAGATTTTGTGCCCAACCTATTCCCTGCTTACCCCATAAGATATAATAAGTTAAACAGTTCCATAGCTTAAACCTATTAAAAAACTGCTACTGTGGGACAAAATATTCAGTTCATTGATTTAAAAAGTTGTGATAACATGGTCACACAGCTCAATAACTGAAAACAACATATACGAATGGAAAATCTGGATGATTAATCATTAATGCTTTTAATTGTGACTTTGAGGAGATCAGAAAAGGTATGGTACTTACAGGATATGAACATATTGTCCTGTTCTTGTCCTAGGTGCTAACAATCAAATGTAATCAAATTCTTTAATAATTTTTTTAAATTATTGTAAACAAAACCCCTTTTTATTGAACTTTTTGTTTTTAGTACTAAACAAGTAATAGAACAAATGGTCCTACTGTGTGAAGATGGCATATTTATAAGCAATAGAAATTATTGCTTAAAAAGGGGAGAATAAGATAAAATGTATTGCTACTATTAAAAGTAAGCATATAATATAATTAAATGAAAAGGCTATTGCCCCAGAGTGATGAGAGAAGTAACATGTGAGCACCATAGTTGCCCAAGTCAATGCTTCATGTGCCAAAATTTACTGTGTTAAGTTCTGATGTTTGCTGTTTCAACATATCTTTCTTATGGAGAGTGACCCTCTCTTGCAACTACTATGCCATGAATCTTCTTTATTTCAAGTGCTAATGCCAATATAGTACAATCCAACAACAAGCATCAACAGTGAAACCAAGTATGACTGAAAACAAGATGAGGTACTGTACAAAGATGACCATTTTTGCTGCAATGACTTCAACAATAATTTAGCAAATTAAAAGTTACATTAAAAAATACACTTATTAGAAGTAGTGTATTCACTCTCTATTACAATAAAAGGAACACAAATATTTTCCTTAGCCATGAAAGTACATTTATCTTGAAAGATGTGAGTGGTGTAGGCATCTGAAATAGATTGAACATCAGCAACACACCTATAAAAATAAATTGCTTTTCAGTTATATCTAGTTTGAAGGAAAATAGAGGATACGATGGAAAGTGCAGATTTAGTGCAGAGTTTAAATGGAGTAGAATGGAATAAAGGGAGTGAGAATTAATAATTAGGGATTAGAAGCTGAATTGCTGTCCAGCAACATAACTAGAACCCAAAATTGCCTCTTAACTATATGTGATGCTACAACAATTAAGTATTTCAGGACAATTTCCAGGTATAGGATCTCTTATCCAGAAACCTGATATCCAGAAAGCTCCGAATTACGGAATGGCTGTCTCCCATAGACTCCATTTTATCCAAATAATCCAAATTTCTAAATATGATTTCCTTTTTCTCTGTAATTATAAAACAGTAGCTTGTACTTGATCCCAACTAAGATATAACTGATCCTTATTGGAAGCAAAACCAGCATATTGGGTTTATTTGATGTTTAAATGAATTTCTAGTAGACTTAAGGCATGAAGACCCAAATTACAGAAAGATCCATTATCTGGAAAACCCCAGGTCCCGATCATTCTGGATAACAGGTCCCATACCTGTACTGTAGTCTTTGAGAATGGAGAGGATGTTGAACCTAGAATTCACTAGTTATCATATCTGTTTAGAAAAATATATCAAAACAGCATAAAACTGCAGTTTAAATGACTTAGTTTTACCCCACATTTTTTACTCCTAAAACAACAGAGAGACATATTAAAATAGACTATAATGACTGGTTTTCAAATTTTTTTACAGTATTTTGACAACACTTTGCAAATTTGTCTTGGAAGTTATTTACTAAACCTCAAATTTATCTGGTCGAGCATTTTTTGAGCAAAAACTTTTTTTGTGGAAAAAAAACCCTCACATTTTTATACCCCAATGCTGCAAAAAGCCCAAATCTGAAAATCTGCCATCTCAGACCTGTAAAGGTCATGTATAAGTCAATGGGAGATATCCCTATCCAAATTGGAAGATATCATGGTCTGCGCTGGGCTCAGCCGCATAATTTGATAAATTCAGGGTTTTTGGGCAAAAACTGGAAAAAGTCAAGCAATTCTGGGAATAAAAATTTTTAAACTCTGGGTTTTCGTTTTATTTTATTGGGGGTTTTCCCAAACCAATTTATTCTAATTTTTGTTAATAAAAAAGGCAAAATTGGGAATGGGAGTTTGGTTGAGCTTTTTTATTTAAATTATGAGATTAATTTGGATTTTCATAAATAATCTCCCTAATATTGGACCACATTGGACCACTTTTCAACATCAGAGTTTAAAAAACAGTGTTTGTTTCCGAAAGTTTCTGAAAGTGTTTATCTGATTTGTTTGATATACAGTAAAGCCTTCTATAAGATGTTTAAATACTTTTAAAACATAATCCCCCAAATAATAATATTCCCCCTAATAAAATACACTAAGTTTGCCTAGGAGCAGTGACCCAAAGAAACCATCAGCAGAAAGCATTTGTTGATCACCTGTTTTAAAGCAAACATCTGATTGGTTGCTATTGGTTACTGCTCCTGGGCAAACTTAGTGCCTCTCATTACATATAGGGGAATATGTTTTGGAGACAGCAGAAATATTCAGTATTTTTGTGATTCCTCCAATGTGCACAAGCAATGCATCTATAACAGCAGCTGCTGTCTCTATGAAGTCCATCAAAATAATAGAGAAAAAAGTTATTGACAGGTGGATACAATTATTTTTGCTACCAAAATCCAGAGTTTGTTATATGGAAACAAAAGTTCTCTCCTCTGGCTAGAAATGATACAACCCTAGGGCTATTACTGATTTCTAGATGACAGCAAAGAGCTGCTAACATATAACAGGAAAGCAAACAAATGGCTCAAAGAATGCTAAAAATGTTTTAATATTAGATAAGCAGGCACATTGGGACTGTAGAGTCTACCTACATCATTTTTCATTCAGTATCACACATTTCTAATCCTGCTAAACTGTACCTGTTATCCTTGTTTGGTTAATAATGGTAATGTTTCTATTATTTCACAGCACTGATTTAAGGTTATTGGGGTTTAAAGTAGAATCAGCATCTGAATACAAGTGAGAAAGTAAAGTATCCGTATCTGAGTTCAAGTAATAATTTATTTATTATAAGATCCCAACATTCTTTAAAAAAAAGTTGGGGGAAATACACTGCTCAATGTAAATGTTCCTGAATTTATTTTTCTGTCTTTGCAATACATCCTATGTGACACCTAACATGTGACAGTCCTGTTATAACAGAACTGTCACATGTTAAGTTTTTTTATTCTTTGGTTCAACAAGAAAATACGTGCCTGGAAAATATTTGATTATATGCTAACTACAGGGGTCATTTACAATTGG
This sequence comes from Xenopus laevis, assembly GCF_017654675.1. Classification (NCBI taxonomy): domain Eukaryota; kingdom Metazoa; phylum Chordata; class Amphibia; order Anura; family Pipidae; genus Xenopus; species Xenopus laevis. The sequence goes on from NC_054383.1 coordinate 71,089,431, forward strand.
GGCAATATATAGCGCAATAATATCATGATCATTATAACATATGGTAATATAAAGGTGGCATTCTCTTACATACCCCTTAGTTGCTCATCAAAGTACAGTAGGTGCAAAGGAGGCATTTGTTAAAGGAGAAGTAAAGCTTAACTAAAGCAGTAGGCTAGAAATGTACATTATGTTTTGAGCTTCTATACCAGCCAAAGGTACTCACAGCCCGTTAGCAGGGAATATGCAAAGACAGACCAGTAAATTCAGGAAAATTTATATTGAGCTGTGAATTTCCCCCCAACTTTTTTTTCAAGAATCCTGAGATCTTCTAATAAATAATTACTTGAACTCAGAGACGGATACTTTCCTTTCTCACTTGTATTCAGATGCTGATTCTACTGTAAACCCCAATAACATTAAATCAATTGTTAGCAATGCTAAAGGCACATTTTTCTCCAACTCCATCTGTCATTATACAGAGATTTCACTTCCACAAATGAAATCAAAGATCAGATGAAACAATTTCTACCTATATTGCAGAATTAAGGCATTTAGCAGAGGACTGCCAGTTTGGAGAGTTCCGAAATGACATGCTGAGAGACCGATTATTCTGCAGTATACAGAATGAGGCCTTGCAGCGCCGGCTTCTAGCTAAGCTTAAATTAACCCTTGCAACTTTGCAGGAAAAGGCCTTGTCAGCAGAAACAGCTGAAACTTTTACATACTAAGGAAATTCATTCCACCACAACCAGTGTTCACACTATAATCTCCAATCAAGGAAATGACATTAATTTGCTAAACAGCAAACCAAAAGACTATTTTGCAAAAGATGCATCATCATTTTCAACTTGTATACGATGTAGTGGTCAGCATAGGCGCTCTGCATGTCATCTTAGGAATGATACCTGTCATTACTGCAGAAAGAAAGGCCATATCATACGTTTTTGCAAAGGATTAATCAGGAAAAGCCAAATGACTATGCACAGTTTTCACAAAAGAAATTCCCAGCAAATAACGGAGCGGCTATGGGAACAGAAGTTAAACAGCTATATCATATTTAACATGTCAACAGCAAGGGCCCTGACTACTCTATAATTACTGCTTATGTTTTTATACATGGCCATCGGTGTGAAATGGAAATTGACTCAGGGGCTGCATTTACTATGATAAGTTCAGAATTATTTGCTAAACTGTTTCCTTACAATCCTCCCATATTATCAAACCCAGGGTGCACACTCCATGGCTATAAAGGACAGTCTGTTCAGCTTCTTGGCAGATGTGATGTCAGTGTTCAGTACAACACATTCAGTGGGATGTTACCACTAATAATTGCCAAAGGTACTTAAAAAAGCTTTTTGGGAAGGAACTGGTTTTCTCCATTAGAAATCAGCATCCAAGGTATCCATGTTGTCACTGGGGGATCTTTAAAGAAGGTCCTTGAGGGATTTCCACTAGTTTTTTTCAGATGAACTGGGCACTTATAAGGGTCCACCTGTGTCACTTAGATTAGACCTTGCGATTTCACCTATACATATGAAAGCCAGATCTGTGCTATATGTATTACGGCTAAATATTGAAGCTGAACTTGAATGTTTCTCAGCACAAGGGGTCCTTGAGCCAGAAACACACACACAATGGGCAACCCCAATTGTGCCAGTTCTTAAGCCTAATGCTGATGTGAGAATCTGTGAAGACTATAAATACACAGTGAATAAAGCTCTAAAACAACATCCATATCCCGTAACTGCTGTTAATCAACTATTATCCACACTAGCAGGTGGCAAGGTTTTTGCAAAACTTGACCTTGCCCAGGCATACCAACAGTTGTTGGTGGATGAAACTTCTGCAGATGCCCAGACTATTATGACCCATCGGGGTGCATTCAGGGTTAAGCGTCTCCAGTTTGAAATTTCCACTGCACCAGGGATATTTAAGAAATGTATGGAAACCTTCCTATCCAACATGGTTGGTGTTGTAGCATATTTTGACGATGTTCTACTAATGGGAGCAACTGAAAGTATATTGGTTGACTGCCTTAGAAAAGTGCTATCTCATTTTGATTCATCAGGCATTAAGTTAAAAAAAGATAAGTGTGAGATTGGAGCTACCAGTGTAAACTTCTTGGGGTACCGTATAGATGCTTTAGGCATTCGTCCTACTAAAAATAAAGTGATGCACCTGAACCAAAATCTGAACAAGCATTGTGTGCATTAAAGTTCTTGCAAGGAGTTATGTCTGGTGGCCCAGAATTGACACAGACATAGAAGAGGCTGTACATCTGTGTGACACTTGCCAGAACTCTTGTCACAGCCTCCCTGCAGCACCAGTTTTTCCTTGGGAAATTACAAAAAAGCCTTGGTTTAGACTTCATATTGATTTTGCTGGACCATTCCAGGGGAAGAACTTTCTTGTAGTGGTAGACTCCAAAATGGTTAGAGGTCATCCCAGTGTCATCCCAGACATCAGCGGTAACAATCTCAACCCTTTGTCAGTTGTTTGCAACACACAGAATAACAGATGTTATTGTATAAGACAATGGAACTGCTTTTACTTCTGAATAGTTTGACTTTTAGAAAAACAATGTAATTAGGGCAGTAACTATTGCACCACGTCGACCGCAAGGAAATGGACAAGCTGAAAGAATGGTGCAGACCACAAATGATACACTTAGAAGGATTACAAATGGGGACTAGTCAACAAGATTTTCATGATATCTTTTATCTCAGCATGTTACCCCATGTCCAACCATAGGTGTCTGTCCTGCTGAGCTTCTTATGGGATGGCACCTAAACACTTGTCTTGATCGTCTTAATCCAGACCTAACTGAGGATGCAGAGAGAAAACAGCAGCAGAGCCTGGATTCAGCCCTGTCCTCTAAGACTTTACATACATTTTCTCGTGATGATCCAGTGCATGCTGGGAATTATTGAACTTGGCCAACGTGGGTCCCTGCAGTAATAACTGAAGTTACTGGACCTGTGTCATACAAGGTACATTGCGAGGATGGGCAAGAATGGCCCTGTCATGTGGATAAGTTGCGGAGGTGTGTTCTGCCAAATGACATTACCTTAATGGACAGCATGGAGTGCCCCACTATGGTTTCCAGTGGCTCACTTCCAGACAAAGTGGAAGCCCCATGCAGCCAAGGGACTTATGAAACCAATACTTCACCAGAGAGTGACTCTGCTGCCATAGAGAACTGTGATAACTCCTTCCAGAATGCCCCTTGCGGTCAGACTGCTGGTTATGAATGGCAACAGCGCAACATGGTGCCTCCAAGGTGGATGAACGATTACGTCAGCTGGGGGGGACGAGTGTTGTGTACCACTAGAGGGAGCTGCTGGTCAAATCTTCTCTCAGTGCTATGTATTCTCTCTGCTAGTTGATGTGTTTTTCTAGCTTCTTTTTCTCTTTTGCTCTCTATGGTTTGACAAACTTCCTTCTTGAAATGCATGTACAAACTAAGCCATGTTGGAGCTCTAATAAACCAGTTGTAAGCATAACCAGTGAGTCCTGCACAACTTCCACTGTGAACACAACAAAGACCTAGATCATTGCCGTCATTGAAAAGCTGAAACTTTAGGCTGGTGCAATAAGTTCCTTATATGGCATTTGTGGCCATATTTATTTTTAGGGTTTAGTTCTCCTTTAAGCACAGGGCTCCCGTGTGCCTGAGCAAGCTACACAAGGTGCAGTGCTAAATTTGTACCAGCCATTTGCACAGGAATTTAAGCACAGGCACCTGTACAACTGAACGAGCCCTACTTACTAGCAAATGTCCTCTTAATAAGAAGCATTTATTATTCCACCAGCAAACACAGCAAATACCTTGCATATATTTAAACAAATCCTTGAAGTTTCTATAAAAAGAAGTAGCTACATATAATATGGAGACTGTGAGCAGCAATGACTTGCTGGGTTGTTGAACTGATTGACAGCATTCTTCACTTAAGTAAGTTAGCTTTTTAATGGAAGACTTGTCACATTGCATCTCCCTGGCTCAAAATGTGTTCAATATTGCTACCAAGATTAAATTGCTTCAGCATTAAAATGCAGCTACACGCCCTGTGTTAAAGAGTTCAGGTTTGACACATCACTCTCATTACAACTTTTGATTTTCAATATACTTCAAGACATTTTTTAAAAGTATCTCTGCTGGCATTTTGTGATGAACAAATTTGTCTCCGAAGTGGCAAAAATTTGATTAACACATTAAAGTCAATAGGCTCTTTTTGCAGCAAAATACATTGAAGTAATGATTGCTTATTAACTGCAACATTTTTCAGCACAAAATACATTGAAATCAATGGCTTTCTTGCTGCAATATTTTTCTGCAAACTTCATTACATACACTTCATACATTAAAGTCAGTTGGTGGTTTTTAAGGCAATAATTTTTGTGCAAAATACATTGGGGCCAATGGGCCTTTTGACGCTGGACAAATTTTCAATGCAAAATGATGCCTTGGTCTTGATAACATTTTCACAGATGGCAAAATCTTGAATTTTAATACAAATCTATGCATGCCAAAAACATGTTCCTTTGAGCGACCACAATACTGTAGTTCAATTATTGAAATAATCAAAATATTAAGTGGTCTGAAAAGTATAGTATTGTTTTTAAAAGAAAATGAAAATATATGACTATTTTATATTATTACCATTTTAATATACTTTTTTAACCTACTTATTATGCTTATGTACTTGTCCCACTTATAGATTATAGTTATTAGGGATGAGCTAACTTTTTCACCTGGTACAGTTTTGCAGTGCAATGCAAGGTTTCGCTAGCAATGAATATATTTAGGAATCTACGCTAGAATTTGCTTTGCTGAAAATTATTTTTTGTGCACTGAAAAAATGTTTTGGCAGAAATTTTTTTTTAGCTTAAGCAAAACAGTTCACCTTTGCTCATCACTAGTTCTTAACCTGCAGTATACCGAATAATTATACTTGTGCTGCAAGGGGTGCACATTGGAAAATGGGGATGAGAGAGATTTAAAATACTTTGGATTTCTATAAAGGTAGTGAGTTCTTTTTATTTCTTTTTACTACTGTGCTTGGTGGGAATTATACTTTATAAAAGGATATATAGTTTTAACGTATTTTCATTCCTTGTGCCCTTCCATTCCCTAATTTTAAATCAGGGCTCTCAAATATAACACATCCCAGTATGCACTGAATTATTTCTGTCTGCATAGTTTCAGAATGCCAGTATTTAATGTTAAATAATTTATAATGTATGTCTTGTGTTGCTGCTTCTGTAGGATTAAAGCTATCTGTAACATATCCTCCCATACCTGTCAGCCCCATGTATTCTTCTCTACAGCTACTGTCTCCAACAGCATATAATTTCATTTATAACTGCTCCTCTATGTAATGGGATGTGTGCTATATCAAAAAGGAAGTAACAAATTAACAATATAAAGGGCTAGCTTGAACTTGAAGCATACCAGCTGTGGACTTTGCGTAATGTCACTCCACGTGCGGTGAAAAAAAAATTGTCACCCATAGCCTTCAATGTATTTTGACAAATTTTTGCCTTTCTGCAAGTTTTTGATGAAGCAACAAAAATACTAACTAGAGAGCAGTATAATCTATTTTTCTATTCTTGCCCATTTATCCATGAAACTATGAAATCTTCGGATTATTGCACCAAACACAGCACAGATCAAGATATATTCGGGACTTCTCCCATTGACTTATATGCAACCTTGGTAGTTTTGAGATGCCGGATTTTTGGATTCAGACTTTTTCCATGATTGGGGTATAATAAATTCTGAAAAAAATTATTGTTTTGCCAAGAAAAATTTGGATTTTATAGTAAAAAAAATTGGGGGGGGGGTTTCTTGGCATTCGGTCTTTAATAAAAAACCCCCTTTTATCGCTGTAGCTGCAGCTCAACTTGTTTCTAATTTATAACTTGACTCTAATAAATTTTAATTATATTTTAGTTTGGATCAAGTGCCATTTACAGTTTTTTTTACACAGAGAAAAGAAAAATATATTTTTTGATCTGATTCCATGCCTATAAGTATCCACAATAATGACTCAGCACTCACAGAACTTGCTTAAAAAAATGTAAAAATCCTTTTATTGAGCAATATTTTTTTTTCCATTTTTTAAGCTGAGTCATTGTTGTGGATGTGCTTGCTGAACTATTATTCAAATATATATATATATATATATATATATATATATATATATATATATATATATATATATATGAATGTATATATGTATGTACTGTATATGTAAAAAGGAATGCTCATCACTGTGCATAAACTAGCTTTATATAAAGCTAGTTTATGCACAGTGATGAGCATTCCTTTTTTGAGAATCTGCACTGGAATTATGCCATTCATTTTGCTATTCCCTAAAATATTTCTTAGGCATACTTTTAACTTAATATAAATACACACTGTAATGCAAGTATAATTAGCTAGGCAATATACTGAAATTTACTGCAAATAAAAAAAGTAAAAGTGGCCAAGTGTAATAAAATTCCTGGATAAAGCACATCATAATTAAAAGGATTAAAGAATAATGTAGGTGTCACCCCCATATATATGGTAATAAGAATCAAAGCATCATTTTAGTAATTTTAAGACAAGAATCAGAAAGAAAAAAAACAAACAAAACCCTAATGGAAATGACAAATATAATTTTATATTAAAAGAAAGGGGGGACCATACATTCATTCAGATTCAATTCAGTGTCAAAAAGTTATCTCATAGTTTATCACGTGAAAACATGGAAGAGGTTCAATTCGAGGAGAAAAAAAAATTCTACAAATTCTGTTTTAGTTTTTCCCCATAGACTTCAATGGCTTTTTAACATGATAACAGTGACATATGTTTTTCTAAATTTAATTGCATCTCAAATTGAATTTCGTCCATGAGTTTTCACATGCCAAACCCTTTTTTCACTGAATTGAATCTTACCTAGTGTTTGAAATGGGGGGTCTCAGGCAGATTGCATAAAAACACAAACTGAATATTCAATCATTAACTTTGTTGGAGGAAACTGGAGAGGATGTGATTACAAATTTTTGTTTTGGTGATGGCAGGGAAGAAGTAGATATAACCTTTTTTTCCAGCTATTTTACTTTTGTATATTTTACAGAAATATACTTTTACATGGCTTATGAACTACATAGCGCAAACCATCATTTCCAGCAACTACTGGTAGTTGTAGTTTGTAGTAGAACAAGGACCAGGCTTTTGGTTCAGAGCTTCACGGCACTATGCATTTGTGTGTAGGTACATGAAAATGGCTAGTAGATTAAAAAGATTTAATGGGGTTGGGCCTTCACAATCTATGATGACTCAGAATTATATAATAAGACAAATGTATAATAAACTTGAATATATGGGATATGTATGTCAGATTTTACATATTTTAAGACAGATTAATTTTTTAAACATATTTTCATATTTTTTTTTTTAATCAATCCCTTAAATCCAGAATTGAACATAAACATAGAAATCTCACAAGAATTATTCAAAGTAGCTAGGATGCTAAGGGGTTAACTTTGAGGCTTTCTTGACTACTCCGAAATGTCAGTATATTCCATTGCTTATTACTCAGATTTTGGAAACTTCACAGTAATGCACAATCTATGCCAACAGCCACACTTCCAGTGTTATAAAAATAACAAATGTCAGAGTAGAGATAGGCCAATAAATAATTAGTGAAATTGTATGAGCTGTATTTTTGCAAGTTGTATTTCATGCTGTATCGGCAGTAAGTTAACACATTTATATTGGAATGGTAGAATAATGTCCTAGTTGTACTTTGATTACAGTTATCTGCTACAAATAAAATGTATAGGGAGATATGTTGAATTAGGGACTCTTTAGATTATGTTCATAAAGGGGAGAGAATGGCTCTTGGTTTATTGCACTGAAATGCTCAAAAAATCTGTGGAAAACTTGACTAGATTAGAATAATGTCTTGTTAGCTGTTGTTTTGACAATGTGGTAACACAATTTTTTAAAAATAATTAATGTCATCCTCAGAAATTTCTAGCTGCTACCCCAGCAGCGTAGCATATGCTAGCAGCATATTTTGCACAAAAAAGTGTTATCCCCAGAAAAATGGGTCCTGGGCATGACATAGTGATGATTCTTAAAGACATGCCAGTATCATTATAATTAAGATGGAAGATTTCAGTGTTGAGCTCCATAGTCAGGGACACACATAATTACATTTACAGTAAATCACAGGATGCCTGTTTGTTTGTCTGTGTGTATCTCTCTTTCTCCTTGACTCATTTTGAAATAATGTTATAAAAATACTAAATAGCAGCCAAAATGTATAAGAAAGGTTTCCAAAATATTTACTTATTTTACACCAAAGTTTTGCCTTAGATGAACAATAGACAGACAGAATATAACAGATATTTAATTTACTTTCTTTAGGTATTTGTCTTTCTCATTCTAATTTTGAGAATGGTACAACATCAATGTGAATTATACAGGTATTGAAGCAAAACCAGCCTATTGGTTTATTTAATGTTTACATGATTTTCTAGTAGACTTAAGGTATAAAGAGCCAAATTACAGAAAGAGCTTTTATCTGGAAAGCCCCAGGTCCCAAGCAGTCTGCATAACAGGTCCCAGACTACAGTTACTGGAGCTGATAGAGAAATATACTGCAATTTTCCTTTCCAGCACTCAATTTTCCTTTATACAAACCTGACAGTGATTCCTTAGATTTATTGAACATGCTGGTGCTGTGATTTTTAGATACTGTGCAGTATGTTTCAGTAAGGAAATGTTTTTTAAAATAACTATTCCAATGGCCATATATTTTTAACTCTTATAATTCCAAATTGGATCAGTGAAAGGAATTTTACTAATGGGTACTTTGCTTTCTAAGTCAATGCACAACATAGTAAGGTTTATTTTCTGCTACTAGTCTACAATGCTATTTATACAGCATATCTCTTTCATCTTTCAGGGTTCTTTGATGTCTGGCATAGAGTCAATTGGCAAATTAATAATATGGTACCATTAATAAAAAAGGGATACAGTTCTCAGCCTGAAAACTATAGACCTGTTAGTTTGACATCTTGAACAATGCCCCTTGAACCATTTACGCAGGAAATTAATGTGCCCTGGACATTACCCTTACCATGAACATGAGTGATTAAGAGATCTGTTTTTTAAATTATAAAATCTGTAAGGGAACAGAAGGTTTTTTTTTTGTCTGATTTAATTATTAAATCACAACACCTTGGTTCATTGTAAGTCCTTCTATCCAGGCTCTGTTAAGATATTTTTCCCATATTCCTTGTTGGGTCAGCTGGGCAACACTACATAAACTGAAACTTAGGTAGATATCCCAGAAATGTGTAGCCCAAGTTATCTGGCCTCCTTGTTATAGACACACAAACAGGAATTGAAGGGGTTTAACATGGAAAGTCTACTCACACCTCATACATGGTTGAAAGCTAATAAATTGGCCTTTGAGAGTAAATATCCTAGAGTAGTCACATTTTTGAGTTTATTAGCAAGTGTTGATGAATTCAGCCACAATTTTGAAGGAGTTGAGGAATTTAAACATCCCAAGTGTATGGCTAATAAGAGAGATAAATATCTGCATTCCATGCTTAATAAATTTGACTTGGGTCCAGAGAGGTCTAAAAGACAAAGTACACTCATTCCCCCCATGAAAGACACTTTGCCTTGTTGTTCATGTAATTGTTGGAACAGGCTGTTCACACCACTTCTTTCAATTTAACTAACTAAACTTATTCAAAACCACTGTATTGTCAGTAAAAAAACATGGTGAATTGCATAAAAAATGCACCTTGCAATTGCCAAACGTGCAAATCTGTTTCCAGCCCTGTCTCTATACCAAAATCCTGGCAGTGGTATGTTCCTTTAAAGGAATGTGGTTGCTCAGCCCTTCTCAGGCACAATTCCCCTAGAGAGGGCCTCCATTAGAAATCACGGTGCCCCGTACAACAAAATTTTCAGGGCCCCCTGGGCCCAGCCCACCTCGGCTCCCAAGCCCCACCCCAGATCACGCTCACCCCACACTACAGTTAAAATACCACACAGACATCGGTGCTAAAAAAGGTAACCCCCCCACACACACAAGTTATAAAAAGCTATTGATGGTCAGGCCCCCTTATAAGTCAAAAAAACTGTGGTGCCATGGCCCCCCATAATTTTTTTTAAAAAAAACATTGGTGCCAAGGCCCCCCATAAAAGTTTTTTTTTTTAAATATTGGTGGCAGGGCCCCCCTTACAAGTAAAAAAAAATAATGGCATGTGCCCCCCCCCACAAGTTACAAAAAGCCTTTGGTGATCAGGGGCCCCCCTGCAAGTAAAAAAAAATTGACCAGATCCCCCCAAATTTATAAAAATTGCTTGCCAGGGTTTTGTGTCTAAGGGGGGTCAGGCCATGCTTCACTTACTTGATTAGCCAGGCCCCCCTGCTTTCAGTGTGCTGCCAGCTTCACAAAATAGGACACAACAGCTCTGTGCATGGAAGCTTTTATCCTATTAAGATTTCCTGTACCCTCGTGGTTTTTTAAGAATAATACACTGTAAAGCTGTGCAGGGATTGGATAAGGGGATCCAATCCCAATGCAGATTTACGGGGACTTATTCTTAAAGGACCAATGAGGGTACAGACAGGAAATCTTGATAGGAGAAAAGCTTCCGTGCACTGGGCTGCTGTGTCCTATTTTGTGAAGCTGGCAGCACACTGAAAGCAGGGGGCCCGACTAATTAAGTAAGTGAAGCATGGCCTGACCCCCCTTAGACACAAAACCCTGCAGGGCCCGGGGACAACTGTCCCCCCTGTGACCTCCTGATGGTGGCCTGCCCCCAAATACTAAATATACAATTAACAAAAGAACAAATGTTGAATGCGCCAATAGTGTAGATTATAAAAATACTTTAAAAAATGTAATTCATTAAAATTCTTCAGTATTGGTTGACTTACTATTGAAAAAAAAACAAAGGGTTGATCTGAAAGGTATGAGCACACATGATACCTTACATCAGCCAAAGAGAAAATAGAAATATGCAGGCCACTGTTAGTTACAACACTTAACGGATTCACTCGAACACGATTTCAAATTAAAATTACGTTGCTTTATTCATACCTTTAAAATTTGTATGCTAAGGTACAGTGCATGATGGTCACCACTCAAATACTAAATATACAATTAACAAAAGAACAAATGTTGAATGCGCCAATAGTGTAGATTATAAAAATACTTTAAAAAATGTAATTCATTAAAATTCTTCAGTATTGGTTGACTTACTATTGAAAAAAAAACAAAGGGTTGATCTGAAAGGTATGAGCACACATGATACCTTACATCAGCCAAAGAGAAAATAGAAATATGCAGGCCACTGTTAGTTAGCCTAAGACTTTAGACTTACAATAGAGCAACATACCACATTTATTCCTTATGCAGGTGTACAACTATAGAACAAAGCTGTTAATTTGCAAATCCCGATACAAGTTTATTTTGAATCGCAGATTTATTGATTTTCATGTGGGTTGCAGAGTGTGATTCTTACATTTAGCCAATAAATGTGCTCATTAATTCTCTTTCCTATTGCAGACACACATCTGTTTATCACCACAAGTGATGGATCTCGCACACTGATTCAAACTATGTAGCTGTTTATCCAAATATTTTAATATGTTTGCATCACTTCATTTGTTTAATACCATGTCAAGTGATTTATTAAATACAAATTACCTTCAGCTCAAGGATTTTTAGCAAATCGAACATATCTGGATAGAACAGATGTCTGCAAGTTTTAGATTTGTTTAAAAAGAAAAGCCTGAAATGGAGTTAAAGGAATTTGAAGGAAATCTTTTAAATGGCTTGGGAAAAATAACAAAAATCTCCAACATGTGCCAGTGTAATACAAGTTAACTTTAAACACTAACAAGTCATAGTGTGGTTTAGCCTTCAAAGTGCTAAACAGCTGCATCCTTTTCCCTCTTTACAATAATTTCAAGGCTTCCAACTGGAGATGGGCTCAGCAGTAACTAAAGCGCTGACTGCTATGGCTACTGCTGCAGTCCAATGGCATGGTGTAATTATATAGTTCCATGTAAACCAAATAACAAGCCAATGTCTAGCTTCTGCATCAGAATAAAGAACAGAGCATTAGTTCTATGAGTCAACACCCATTGACTTTAATGTATTTCAAAACAGTTTTATCCATCGCTACTGCCCAGTACAAAAGCAGATGAAACAGAAACAATGCTGTATGCTGGGATTAGTGGTACTAAAATAAAAATAGTGTTGTTATTATTATGGAGAAAAAGTTTATGCCAACATATTGCAAAAAGGAAACTTTCTGTATAACATTTACATTAGGAGTATTTAATATTGTGTTTACCTACTATTTGTGTATTTTATTCCCAAAGTTAATTCTTTGGTTAACAGTAGAATTTGTTGTGGTTCAATAACCAAACCGTATCTCAGTAAGTGTCTTTTATTTTTTTGTTTTGACATTTGGAATTCAATCCTTTGAATGCATTTCTAATGCATTAACCCAAATTCAGCAAGCATAAATGCTATGTTTATGATATTTAAGAGATCTATTCAATCAGAATCTATTATCACAATTTGCCCAAGTTCTCTTGACATGGAATGACCTATTGCATGAATAAACTAGCAGCCAAAACTGGAATATTAACAGCTGAACCGAGCAAATGAATGAATACCGACATCTATTAAAGCAAATTACTCCTATAAATAGCTGCCTCTTGGTATAAACATTAAATATACTGTATATACTATAAATAAGGATAACCATAATCAATATAAGGGCCAAACATATTCATAGCAAAACACGGTGCTTTATATAATTAGTATATAATGCGTGCAATGATTGAACACAATAGAAGATACCAGCATTGTAATATCGTTCAGTTCCTAATCAAAGAAATAAAGGCCCAGATTCAGTAGAATTGCTTGTGAAAATTAAATCAAATCTAGAACTAACTTTTATTTTATTTTTTTTATTATTTATTCAAATCCGATTTTTTTTTCCCACTAGAACTTCAGACTTTAATAAACAACCCCCTTAAATGTCAGTGAATTATAAATATTTAATCAGATGCAAATGATATCACTTCTGAAGCCAGCTACTCCAACCTGAGTGTGGATCAGTAAAAAAAATGTATACTACAGTAAAGGGACTGCATATGCCTAATGCAAAGTTAAATAACTCATGCACCAAGAAGCAGATGGATGATTTATAAATACACTGGGGGGCTGTATAAACCTATAGGGCTTTACAGACATTAAATGGTGTCAATTTACACTTAACTTTAACGCAAGTGCTAATTAAAGGGCTCTCAGTAGGAAAGTTCAGAACTGTTGGAGGCATAGTGCTGCAGCTGTGCAGGGGCATTGTACTCTGCAGGCCCCAAAAAGTCTCCTAGTATATAATGTGAATAAAGACAAACAGCTGACTACTCTGCCAAGTTAAGGAAATCAGTGAAATGTACCGTGTTGTTTTTAAAGAATGCACTTTTTTCCCCATAATTATAGTATACAGGTATATTTAGCCACCAGAAGTCTTTGCAAAATTTTGCACAATAGGCGTAAACTATTCTATTATGCAGATTATAGAGTTATTAATTTTTTTATTAAAAAAAAAAATTAAAAATGCGTTTTATTAGCATTATGAGAATGTGGTTCTAAAACTAGCTGTCATGTGAAAATGTATTCATAACCTGTTGCAATATTTTATATATACATATCTTATTTATATTTTATTATGCCTCAAATGGAATTTGTACTAAATTGTACAAAGTTGTTCATCTTTATTGTGTTGGAAAATATACTCTAAATCATTTATAAAAATAATAAAAATAATAAAAATGTCTCAGCTCTAATACACAATCAGACCACTATATCTCAGACGCCAGAGTTTGTACCCACTAAAGATTTTGCTGTATGCTACAGAAGGTTGAAAAGGTTACATGAGGAAGAAAATATATCTGTTATAATCTTCTCTGCTCCACCATTCAAGAGAAAAAGTCTCCACGATCCCTCAGTATCACATGTAGATGGAGCTATACATCACTAACAGCTTGCAGGCTTTTCCTTTCTGCAGCTTGGCCATGAAGTTATACTATTAAATCTCTCAGCTTTACAATATCCATCATGACATATTTGACATCAATCAGATGTGTCAGAATTCCAGCTGCAGGCGCTTAGCACGTCTCAGTACAGATCTACTGCTCTGGCAAGATTTACACATGATTTGCTATGACAACCCATGCCACCAAAAAGATAAAACATTAGATTGTATTTGAACCAAGCTTGATGTTGTTTTTCATCCAGAGGCAGAGTATTTTGGTAAGTGCAAAAGAGAACAGACTCTTCATAACATACACAAAGCTCTATAATTCTCAAATGTATTGTACCATATTAGCTTTACTACTCTAAATAAGACAATCCATGGTATTAAATCAGGTTAATACTTAATTTATTATATCTATCCTGCACCTTGGTTAAACCCAGTCAACTTTCTTGGTAGTTGTGACACAATCTGTGGCTTATGTCACATAAGTCTTCAGGGGGATGAAGAGTAAGTTGTCTTAACTGGAATGGTCCTATTATGCAATATTAGGGGCAATTTGTAAAGTTTATGCAGTACATTTTTAAATGCATATAGTTGTTTTCCATGTTTCCCCTAGGCCTAGATTTTGCACCAATGTGTCCTGCTTTCCTTTTTTCACAAATTGCAGTAAATTTCGAATTGTGTACAAAATGTTAACAAATAGGATGGGTATTTGTGTGAGTATGACCACTATGCATGTTTGTTGTGTGCAAATATACTGTAGCATCAACGGTAATTTTATGAATTTACAATATGCTCAATTTATGAAATCTGTACTGAATATCTTTTCCGCCACCAAAGTTGTACCATAACTCGAACATTAAAATGTGTGAACATTTTTCATCATTTGCAATTACAAAAGCTCCTACATTATGCTTGTACATTAAATACATAGATCTTGTGCAGCTTTATAACTTTAACCATGTGCAGGGCAAATTTGTTTACTGTGCAAATCATTCTACACTGTACAAAGTTTAGAAATTAGCTCCATTATGATTTGTCAGGATCCACATGTCAATAGTGACAATTTACAAGGGGAGAATATCTTCTCCAGATAAAATACCACCAGGACTCCAAATTAGCAAGAATTGTCAAGAAGCAGATTGGCAGCGAACACAGATGTACATAGGGTAATGCACATAATTCTTCCAAACTCACATTGTTGCTTGTGTATTCTTATAACCACCTATGCCCCCCTTGGTCCAAAACATCCCTCCCAATCCAATATTTTAACCAATTAATTTCCAGTGTTCTTGTTTTTCTTGTATTTAGTCCAATCTGTGTTAGTGATTCATATCAGTTAATTTCCTTTGACATACATAGGGTCTGCTTGGTCTTTGTTGATAACACATTCTAAACTATTCCTCATGTGTTAGTGGCTGATCCATTTTAAAGCATGCACTCTTAGGGGTTATTTACTAAACTCTGAATGCCAAAAAACTGAAAAATTTGTGTATTTTTAGTATAGAATTAAAATTTTTCATGGAAAAAAAACCCCACAACATTTTCAGAATTTATTATACTACAAGGATGGAAAAAAGTCTGAATACGAAAATCAAGAATCTCAGACCTGCCGAGGTTGCATATGTTAATGGCTGAAGTCCCAAAGATTTTTTGATCTGCGCTGGGTTTCGTGCTATAAACCGAAGATTTCATGGTTTTTGAGCAAAGATACGAAAAAAATTTTCGAGTTTTTAGGGTGGATTTTTTTTCACGAGGCTCAGCATTAATTTGTCTCTAGATGTCATGGAGATTGAAGGAACTTAAGGGCTCATGATCATTAGGTCTGTCCCTTTAATCAGTCAATGACATGTTTATTTAGGGATCACAGTTGACCTATGGCCCATCGATTCAGTATTCCAGTAATGAGGGGAAAATAGTGAACTATAGGTGAATAATTATGTCATCACAACCTTAAAAAGGATAATGCAGAAAGCATTATATTTTATCAACATTAAAGACTATGAATAACATTAATTTGAAGGACTTTTACACACAGGCATTTTTGTATGCATTTGACATGCAAATGTACCTAACATCTACCTTAGCTAATTGATTCCATTATATTTTGCCTGGTAGTACTCATGAGTGTGCAGAGTTGCATTTTACTCCATTCTTTTTTGTAGATGCAACATGCTGCATTTTCTCTCACTTTAGATGCATTTAGAAATCAATAGAGGGTTGTGTTTGAAACTGACAAAACCACCCTAAAAATTAATATGGCTAAAATAACATATTTTATATACTGAACTTATTGCACCAGCCTAAAGTTTCAGCTTCTCAATAGCAGCAATAAACCAGGATTTCAAACCTGTCACAAGGGGTCACCATTTTGGAAAGTGTCTGCGACACCCACATGCTCAGTGGGCTCTGAGCAGCTGTTGAGAAGGTAAGCTTAGGAGTCGTTGCAAATTATCAAGAAGAAAATTAGGTTGGTCTGTAATAACAACTAATGCTACAGACCTGATTATTAAATTCTGATGCTAATTGCACTGGTTTCTGGGCTTCCATGCTGTAATTATCTGTATTAATTACTAATCAGCCTTATATTGTGACATTTATATTCTATGTGTACTGTATATTGTGAGTGGGTCCCTAAGCTCAGTAAGTGACAGCAGCACAGAGCATGTGCAGTGAATCAGCAGAAAAGAAGATGGAGAGCTACTGAGGAAGCTTTGGAGGCACAAATCCTTATTGCTAAAGGGCTGTTGCCTTGGGCTGGTACAGAAGTCCAAAACATTATGTACAATATTTCTAGCTTACATCTTCAGTTACGCTTTCGTTTCCCTTTAACTGGGCTAAAAAAGTATAAAAGGAAAATATGAATTTTTCCATGCTCAGCATGCTTTTGTAAATGCATATAATCCCCACTTGACAGATCCCCAAATGGGCTGTTTAAATTACATCATACTCCCATATGTAATACATTTGGCCAGGAGCAGTAATTCATAGCAAGCAATAAGATGTTTGCTTGTTTACAGGTGACCAGTAAATGCTTCCATCTGCTTTGCTGCTATTGGGTTACTGCTTCTGGGCGAACTTAGTGCCTTTTATTATATACCCCTATAAGGAGGAATGTAATATGCTTCGTTATTGAAAAAAGCATTTGCAAAGACGCTTGCTCCCTTTAGCCACCATGTTTGCACCATTTTGACCTCAATGACTTTCTCGCAAAGTTTACAACCAAAATGCTTTTGCGAACATTCGCAGTGTATGTAATAAAATTTTTATCGTTCAAAAAATTTAAATGAAACTCCAGAGCAGGTGTTAAAGGTTCGCCATGTGCAATTTAGATTCGCAAATGCAATAAACGTCTTATTCTCAAAGTTTTTCTCTTTTTACATTCCCCCCCCCCGTATTCTTTAAGTTCTCTCATAGGCGCCCTAAGGAGGAATTTGGTGATTTTAAAGCTCTCTGTTCTTTCATTGCAATTACAGATGACCCAAATATCACAAAGCCACACTTTCTACTGCTGTATTGTTTTTCTAACACTAAGGGAAAATTGCCCTGACAGAAAGGAAATTGTTTGACATATTTATCATATGTTATGTTGAATAATCAGGTTGCATTGGTTTGAATACAAATATGTTTGAAAGGGAGTTACGGCTCAGCAGCAGGGGATTAAAAATCATTAAATAAATTGCTAAATGTGAAATATTAGGCAATTCCTGTCACAAATTAGCAAGTATTTGTTAATGGGCCTCTGTCCAAATATAATAAATATAATATAAAAAACAACCCTTTATATGAAATAACACAAATACAGTTAGGTCCATAAATATTTGGGAAGACAACTTTTTTTTTCTAATTTTGGTTCTGTACATTACCACAATGAATTTTAAATGAAACAACTCAGATGCAGTTGAACTGCAGACTTTCAGCTTTAATTCAGTGGGTTGAACAAAAAGATTGCATAAAAATGTGAGGAACTAAAGCCTTTTTAAAACAATCACTTCATTTCAGGGGCTCAAATGTAATTGGACCCAAAGGCTATTTCATGGGCAGGTGTGGGCAATTTCTTTGTTATGTCTATCAATGAAGCAGATAAAATCCCTGGAGTTGATTTGAGGGGGGGGGGGTGCTTGAATGTGGAAGATTTTGCTGTGAACAGACAACATGCGGTGAAAGGAGCTCTCCATGCAGGTGAAACAAGCCATCCTTAAGCTGCAAAAACAGAAAAAACCCATCTGAGAAATTGCTACAATATTAGGAGTGGCAAAATCTACAGTTTGATACATCATGAGAAAGAAAGAAAGCACTGGTGAACTCAGCAACACAAAAAGATCTGGATGTCCACGGAAAACAACAGTAGTGGATGATCGCAGAATCATTTCCATGGTGAAGAGAAACCCCTTCACAACAAGTAAACAAGACTCTCCAGGAGGTAGGCGTATCGATATCCAAGTCTACCATAAAGAGAAAACTGCATGAAAGTAAATACAGAGGGTACACTGCAAGGTGCAAGCCACTCATAAGCCGCAAGAATAGAAAGGCTATATTGGAAAAAAAAAACATCTAAAAAAGCCAGCACAGTTCTGTAAAAAAAGTTCTTTGGACAGTTGAAACCAAGATCAACCTCTATCAGAATGATGGCAAGCTCATGATCCAAAGCATACCACATCATCTGTAAAACAGTGGAGGCAGTGTGATGGCTTGGGCATACATGGTTGCCAGTGGCACTGGGACACTAGTGTTTATCCATGATGTGACACAGGACAGAAGCAGCTGAATGAATTCTGAGATGTTCACAGACACTGTCTGCTCAAATCCAGCTAAATGCAGTCAAAATGATTGGAAGGCATTTCATAATACAGATGGACAATGACCCAAAACATACAGCCAAAGCAACCCAGGAGTTTAATAAAGCAAAGAAGTGGAATATTCTGGAATGGCCAAGTCAGTCACCTGATCTGAACCCAATTGAGCATGCATTTCACTTGTTGAAGACTAAACTTCGGACAGAAAGACCCACAAACAAACAGCAACTGAACGCCCATTATTTACAAAGATCCAAATTAAGGGATGCCTGTTTCCCATAGACTGCATTTTAATCGAATTATTAAAACATTTTTAAATGATTTCCTTTTCCTCTGTAATAATGAAGCAGTACCTTGCACTTGTTCCCAACTAAAATATTATTAATTATTATTAGAGGCAAAACAATCCTATTGTATTTAATTCATGTTTTAATGTATGTTTACAATTTGGTTGGATTAGCTCCTTAAGCCTTGAACTTCATAGGCAGGTGTGTCCAATCATGATAAAAGGTATTTGAAGGTGGCCAATTGCAAGTTGTGCTTCTGTTTGATTCTCCTCTGAAGAGTGACAATATGGGATCCTCAAAGCAACTCTCAAAAGATCTGAAAACAAAGATTTTTCAGTGTCATGGTTTCAGCGAAGGCTACAAAAAGCTATCTAAGAGGTTTAAACTGTCAGTTTCAACTGAAAGGAATGTAATTAGGAAATGGAAGGCCACAAGCACAGTACAAGCACAGTTGCTGTAAAATCCATGTCTCGCAGGTCAAGAAAAATACAGGAGAGGCATATGCAGAGGATTCTAAAAATGGTTACAGACAAAGATCACCTACAAAGATCTGCAAGAACATCTTGCTGCAGATGGTCTATCTATATAGTATACAATTCAGCGCAATTTGCACAAAGAATATCTTTATGGCAGGGTGATGAGAAAGAAGCCCTTTCTGCACTCACGCCACAAACAAAGTCTTGTTGTATGCAAAAGCTCATTTAGACAAGCCACAGTCATTTTGGAACAAAGAACTCTTTGCATGGTGGAAGAAGAACCCTGCCATTCCCATTCTATGGGATGATTTGAAGCAGGCTGTCCATGCTCGGCAGCCATCAAATTTAACTAAACTGGAGAGATTTTGTATTGACGAATGTTCAAAAGTACCACTATCCAGAATCCAGACACTCACCAAAGGCTATAGGAGACGTCTAGAGGCTCAACTAATTATTGATGTAATATCTTTGTTGGGGTAACCAAATTCATGCACGTATAAATTTTCCAATTTGAATTTCGAATTTTATGGCCAAAACTGTCATATTCAACTATGAAATTGTTAAAATTCAAATTGAGTTTTTTAAAAAATTTGAATTAGATTTTTGAAATTTATCATACACTGGCCCTTTAAGAATTCAAATTCCACTATTCACCACCTTAGCCCTGCGGCATTGCTGTTTTAGCCCATGGAGGCCCTCCTGGGATAAATTTGGAGTTGTTAGCAGCCTTCCTGACATTCAAGTTTTTTTTCAGAGAAAAAACTCAAATCAAATTTTATTTGAATTTGTTCGAGTTTGTGGGTGAACTTATTTACCCAAGTTAAAAAATTAGATTTTTTTAATAAATTGCAATTGGTCAAATTTCGTGTTTTAAATAACTACCATGAACTCGAAATTCTACCCTTGATAAATCTGCCCCTAAGTCTTTGGTGTTTCAGTCTAGAATTTCAATGATGTTCCTGCCCCAAATATAAAATACAGCGCCCTACTTGTCTAAGTACATTTTTGCTTATAACATCAAGAGAATATAAATCATCTATGCCATGTAAAACTGTGGTTTCCCAATAGATTACTTGGCTAAAACAAGCATACAGCTGAAAAAAGATGGAAAACACCATGGGGACTTCAAAAAACTGTCTCTTGATACATGTGATCTATGGCAGAAAAACAACACATTCTGCTAGAATATATCCTAATTATTGCCAAAAAATCATGCTCAGAAGTGCTAAGTGCCTTCTGTGATTAAACCATAATTTGATTATTTTCTTGGCTAGATTTGCTACTAACTTGTTGCTCAGACTGCTACTTCAAAAAGGCCAACTCGTTTATTTTACCAAGATCCATCTAGATCCGGGTATCTAAATTCCAGTTTGCAATGGAAATGTTTGACCATTTGTGGAGTTGTGGATTTTAGGCTACTACAAATAAGTGTAGTTGAAAAAGTGCATTTAATTATAGTACACAGCATTACAGACTTTACTTAGAAATGAGGCCTGTGCACATTGAAAATATCCTGCTAACTGGACCAAATCTTCCTATCTTCTAAATTTAATTAAATGCATCTGAAAAATGACTGAATTTAATGTGCATTCTGACACTTCACCTTGGCTTTTTTTCAGTTGCAGCAAGAAATTGTGCAAGAGCCCTTTGTTCTTATATCATTATTACATACCAAACCTTTCTGAGCGGATTATGAACAGATTTTTAGCTTTGTTCAAAGGGACGGTGCCTGCTTGCACTGAAGAACCATCTAACGTTTATTAGGTTAATGGCACTAGTTGCTATATTTCTATCTGTAATTTAGTCAGTAAATTGAAATCAAGAGACACATTTCACTGAATGCCAGGGTCAGGGGAAATTTAAGGAGGGATTTAAGTATTTGCCTTAAGGACATTAATTTAATCTATTACTAATTCATTATAGAATGGGACATGGGGCAAAGGGGACATAGTTGTTCTTAAAGGAATTTTTTTAATAGTAAATCAAGATGTTATCTTCAGACTAAAATCTGTATAGAACCTGTGTATTGCTATGTAGCTAATCTTATATCTGTTTTAACTTTGATATTGGTATAGCATGAAGCTGCACCACAACACCTTCCTCTCCCAAACCTATTTACTACAGGCTAGTCCCATGGTTCAATTTAGGCTACAGTTGAAGGTTTTGCTTAGGTAAATTGGAGACTAGTTTCCTTTTTTCCAAAGTCCATGTTATTCATTATACAGGTATAGGATCCCTTATGTGAAAACCCGATATCCAGAAAGCTCCGAATTATGGAATGGCTGTCTCCCATAGACTCCATTTTATCCAAATACTCCAAATTTTTACAAATTATTTCCTTTTTATCTGTAATAATAAAACAGTAGCTTGTACTTGATCCCAACTACGATAAAATTAATCCTTATTGGAAGCAAAACCAGCCTATTGGGTTTAGTTAATGTTTAAATGAATTTCTAGTATACATGAAGACCCAAATTACGGAAAGATCCATTATCCGGAAACCCCCAGGTCCCGAGCATTCTGGATAACAGGTTCCATACCTGTACTCATGTTTACTGATGTATTACTGGGTGAAGCAGTTCTACTAAAGTTTGTTATTCAGTTGCACAGCAGTGGCTTCTAAAATGCCTAAAATATCCATGCCAATGGCTTAAGAAAGAGACTTAAATCTCTAAAGTATATATTTATTACTACAGCCCACAGCTGTCCGCAAGGTACAAGATTACCATTCTTCCCAAGAGGGATCTTTGGTTGCTGCACCTCTGGATAATTCTTGCCAAGTAAGGATTAGAGACACCTTCTTGCTATAAGATTTTTACTTAATTCTATACCAGTATTACTTATTACAGATTGCATTTTATACAGGGCATGCTTTTTTTACATTGGATTATTGATGCACCACTGGGTGTAGTAGTTCTGGTAAGATACTTTGACATTTAATTGCATTGTAATGGTTTGTAAAGTACTAATATTGATAAAATCCATGAGAGTAAATAAACTATAAAGTCTTTTGGATAAGGAACTACTGAACAATACAATTTTTATGCTCTGTAAGGAAATCATTTGTCTTACATGCAAAAGTGTGAGTGGGTTCCAAACTCACTACCAAATGACCTGACAATGAGCTTTAAAGGGAAGCATGCTTGTAGTCACAGATCTGAAAAAGGAAAACAAGGACTTGAAGTGAAATATGAGTAATTCGTACATCAATAAGGAAACATCTAAGATCATATTGATCTTATTTATGGTTGGTAGAGCCAGTGGACATTTGGCTTCCAAAACATATTGCTATTTCATTCTGTAATTTTGATGCAGAATATCTGTTAATAATTAAGCATTCTCATGTCAGTGTATAAGCAGATAAATGACAAACAAGTCTGTTTTGCCAAACATTGTCTACAGTCTTGGTAATAGAAAAATATACTTTACAATATTCAACTATTCAATCAAATTATCTTTTAAAAATTATCCTCTAACAGATTGTTATGAGTTATCTCAAATTTTAAAAAAAATCTCTAAATTCTCTGTTTAGGAAACCTATCTCATTTGAACGGTGGTAAACTGTGAAGTGTGTTCTTCTACAATATACAGTAAACATATATTTTGTCAATGAGATTTAAAAACAGAAAACAGAATTAAAAATTCTAAGTGAATTACAGAACTGCTAAGTGTTCAACTAGCAGTTGGGATTCCCTGATGGCATCGGCTATTGCAGCAAAAAGAATTCCCCTTTGCAATCTATTTTCCATCTTTCTATCACATTTGTGACTGTAAACTAAAAATTATGGCAGTGAAGAGGTAAAGGACAGTCTGCCACAAGTTGTTATAAGGTGAATTCTGACCCAGATGAGTCAACAGTAAATCAAGTTGATTCTGAACTCCATGGTTTATCACTATAAGCAACACAGTCAAGATTTGTACTATATTGTTTAGGAGATCCTATCTAAAACTGCCTATATTAATTTAAACCTAATACCCAGGAGAGACATTTCAGGTATCTTAATATGTAGTGCTAAGGTTTTCACCCCTACTCTGTGACTTCCCCAACATTCATATAGACCTTAACAACCACTTAAAATCAAGTGTATGGTGATGGTTGTGCTTAAATCTTGAAAGCCCAACATTAGTTTGATCATTAATAGGAAATTTTAGAGATTTGTCAGGTTTTTTATACCTCGAATGAACTCACAACTTAAATCAGTGAATTCGAGTTGAACAACCTGAAAACTTAAATTCTGAAAAAAATTTAATTACTTGAATTGAGTTTGTTAAGCAAAACCACTGCAAAAAAACTCAAACATCATGAAGGCTATTAACATCTTCAAATGGTTCAAGAGACTTTTGCCATTGATTTCCAGCTTCAGGGTTATAATAAATCTTGAAAAATTTTTCGGGTTCAATACAACTTGACCTTTAATAAATCTACCCCTAAGGATTGAGGTAAAACATTTAGTTTGAGGAAATTAATGCTAGAACACGTTTTTGTAGGTATGACCTTTTATACATGTATTACAAATGCACTTCCAAGCTGATTGGCTGATTCTTGGACCACTCCTCCAAACAGCACAAAATATATCAGTACAGAATACAACAGTAACAACGAGAGTTAAACCATTTTCCAGGATAGGATATGGCAGTAACACAGGCACAAGGACATTTTGGTCTTTCCATAGGAAATGCTGTAAATCATGGAACTTTTAAAATAACAGAGGCATTGTTCATTGTCATCTAGAGTTCAATGTATTAGTGGATGAATCTGAAGCAAAATAAACCATAAAACCTGTGCATAGTTGCTTCTTCGTGTTTCTTTCTATCTTGTGCAAACAGGCCTTTGGTTTCATATGTCATTAAACATAATATACAGTATATAGTATATAGGCTGTAATATTGAGAGTGCTAGAAAGCTTTCATGACATAAAACTTCTTAATAATTACATCATAAATGAAGTAAACATGGGAACTATGATGGCAATTTTGAAATGCCAGATCTGGCAGTTGGTGAAACAAAAAAATTGATTGAAAAGGAGTTCCAGCAATACTGCAAATATTCTTTAAATGTATATTTTCATTTGGTTAGGAAGTACTGTTGCTGTTAATTAACAGATGCTACCAGAATTTTGGCGCAAGAATGCCCTATTCCTTATAAGAACGCAATTATACTAGTGATACTTCCAGGGTTTACTAAACATGTAACATAGTTTTATCAGAGTATATAGGACAGTGACACGATTCTTGGGTCCCCCCTGCCATTTGCTAGTACCCAATGAGTCATTTTTATATGCTGAATCCATCCTCATTGTGTAGATAAATCCCGTATAGATGAACACATTTTGCAAATAAAGAACACAAATGTAATCACTGGAAATTCACACTTTATAAAGATAGATTTTTTTTTAATTATGTTTAAATGTCTTTGCAATGCATTAAAGTGTATGGTTGGCTCCCATGGAATAAAAAAATAAGTTTACAGATAGGAAAGCAAATAAAACAAACAAAAGTCTGTTGTCTTTTTAGCAGCTTTAAAGTTTAACCCTAATATGTATATAATGCACATAATAAAATCAAAACTGCTGCTAAGGTTAATGTATAATCATTATATAAAATATCCAGTGTTGCAAAAGGATCATGCTGTTAATGTCAAGGATGAGTAAATCATTGATACAGTATGGGCAGGGCAACCTCTCCTCCCAGCAGAGAACCTTTAGGGATGGGCGAATTTTTTCACCTTGTTTCGCTGCAGAAATGACGCCCATAGACTTATATGGTGTTGTGCGACAAAACAAAACAAAAAAAGACTTTAATGGGCGTCGGCAACAAATGTTTGGCGAAACGAAAGGGTCAAATTCGCCCATATATCTTATATGTTTTGAATGCTTGAAGAAACCTCTGTATATAAGAATTATAAATACTGCACTCTGTATAAAGGGAGAGCAACTGCATATCATTCACTGACTCGTGTTTGACAGCATTAACCAATTTGCTGTACCAGGGTTTTATCTTTTACTATACCTTGATAAGTGTTCCTACTATATATATATATATATATATACAGATGCAGCCACTTTGGTTTGTCTGTTTGACACAGAATAACTAAACACAGATATCCCATTTATCTCAATTAACACAGAAAACTGCGTCACAACATCCCATCTAATTAAAGCATTCACCATTGTGAACAATGGAGCTTTGGTATGCTAATGAAAAGGTTAAATGCATTAAATGAGTTAAGATGACTTTAGATAACACAGTTTCTTCAATTACCCCTGAGTCATGATGCATTTAACTCACAAATCAAAGTGGCTTCATCTGTATATATATATATATGTCCATATGGGCAGCACTCCGCTCTTGATGTTGAGACTCAGGTGCAAGGTAAAGAAATCAATTATGTAGATAAATGACCATCAACACCGAGATTTTTCGTGAATAGTTCAAGTGTATTCAAAAAAACATGCAAAGCCGACGTGACGTTTCGGTCCACTCAGTGACCTTTCTCAAGGCAACCATGTCAAACATCCAAATCAGTTTATATACCCACAATCCCATTAAACCTATCAACAGGAAGTGACAAAACATCAGGTGTAGCAAATCCCTCAATATTAAAAAGGGGGCTGTGACAATCATAAAATAGTTTGAGTGCTAATATATATAAGTGGTAGCTTAAAAGTATAAAAGTGATAAAAGTGTTAAGAATCGCTCATTAGTGTTACTAGCTGAAATGTTGTGAACATTAAAACTTACAAGAAGTAAAAAGTTGTACAAAGTGATAAGAACTAGTAAGATTTCAGTAAAACACTGATACATCACTATATTAAGATTGTAACATTTTTAACATATTGTATTGGTTACTTAAACAACCCCCTGGTGTTAAAAATCTATAGAATTATATCATAAACATTGTAACTATAGTACACACAAGGTTAAGGCTGAACCAATTCTAATATGTTATCTACAACATGTATTGGATACCACAGATTTCCTAAAAATGATTAGAAGTATAAACATGGGCAACATGAATTTTTTATTTGTAACCATGGACGTTCAGTCTCTATATACCTGCATCCCTCATGAGGCAGGCATCCAGGCTGTGAGGGAGTTCATGAGCTCTAACCAAACCTACTCTGGTCCACCATCGGAATTCCTGATTTCCCTCTTGGAGTTTATATTGTACAATAATTACTTTAAATTTGAGAGTGATTTTTTTCTACAATTAACCGGGACCGCGATGGGTTCGAATGTAGCGCCAACTTATGCTAATATCTTTATGCACAAATATGAAACCAATAATATTTATGGGCATGCTCTTTTTCGCAAGTATGGTGGCTATTTTAGACGCTACATTGACGACCTGTTTTTTCTGTGGTACGGCACAAAGGAAGAGTTGGATATATTTGTCAATGATCTTAACAGTTTACCTTCGCCCATCAGGTTCACAGTTCATTCCGATGCAAGCAGCATCCAGTTTCTGGATGTAACTGTATATAAGGATGAGGAACACCAGCAGCTACATACCAAAATCTACCAAAAACCCACGGATAGGAACTCCCTATTACACTACTCAAGCAGTCACCCACGACACCTACTTAATTCCCTACCCAGGTCACAGATGATGCGGGTGGTAAGAATCACTAGTGATGTAGAGGAGAGGGGGTTGGCCCTGGAAAACATGGCCTGTAGATTTTTGGAAAGGGGATATCCGAGTAAACTAATCAAGGACATTAAGGAATGGGCGGGTACACTTGATCGGGAGGAGGTCTTGAGAGGCCCCCCAAGGAAGGTCGAGGATAGATCAAATGACATTTATTATATGACA
This sequence comes from Xenopus laevis, assembly GCF_017654675.1. Lineage (NCBI taxonomy): Eukaryota > Metazoa > Chordata > Amphibia > Anura > Pipidae > Xenopus > Xenopus laevis. Next base: position 71,116,868 of record NC_054383.1, read on the forward strand.
ACGTTTGATGCCCGTACTCCTTTAATAAAAAGTTCAATCTTACAGCATTGGCCGATTGTGAAATCAGACCACGATCTGACAGCACTTAACCGCAAGAGAGTATGTTTTGGACACAGAAGGAACAGAAATCTGAAGGAACTTCTTTCCCCCACCGACCCGGTAAGCAAATATGAAATACCCACACGATTGAACAAATTGGGTGTATTCAAATGTGGTAATTGCACAATGTGCAATTCTTTAATTGTAGGCGACAAATTCTTCCATCCACACACTGGCAAAGCATATACCATCAAGCAGAGGCTCACGTGTACATCTCAGAACGTGGTATACATTATAAAGTGCCCTTGCGGGCTTTTATACTGTGGTAAAACCTGCAGACAACTACGGGAACGCATTAGCATGCACCGTTCCACCATTAGAGCAGCGCTTGATCCTAAACCAAGAAGGGAAACCAAGCAGGATATCTCAAAACAACCGGTGGCTCAACATTGGTTGTCGGCTAAACACCCGGCATCTGCCTTTAAGTGCATGCCCATTGACTGCATACAGGATTCATTAAGAGGCGGAGACACGGATCGTAGGCTGCTTCAGAGGGAAGCTTTTTGGACATATGAACTTAATTGTGTAGCTCCGAAGGGTCTAAATAGCTCTCTCACCTTGAATTGTTTTCTATGAGATCATTTAGTATTGGATACAGGTTCTATGAATATATTCTTGGCCTAACACAGAAGTAAATATATAATATATAGACGGCCTTATATATATCTTGTTGTGTAATACATGTTGTAGATAACATATTAGAATTGGTTCAGCCTTAACCTTGTGTGTACTATAGTTACAATGTTTATGATATAATTCTATAGATTTTTAACACCAGGGGGTTGTTTAAGTAACCAATACAATATGTTAAAAATGTTACAATCTTAATATAGTGATGTATCAGTGTTTTACTGAAATCTTACTAGTTCTTATCACTTTGTACAACTTTTTACTTCTTGTAAGTTTTAATGTTCACAACATTTCAGCTAGTAACACTAATGAGCGATTCTTAATACTTTTAAGCTACCACTTATATATATTAGCACTCAAACTATTTTATGATTGTCACAGCCCCCTTTTTAATATTGAGGGATTTGCTACACCTGATGTTTTGTCACTTCCTGTTGATAGGTTTAATGGGATTGTGGGTATATAAACTGATTTGGATGTTTGACATGGTTGCCTTGAGAAAGGTCCCTGAGTGGACCGAAACGTCACGTCGGCTTTGCATGTTTTTTGAATACACTTGAACTATTCACGAAAAATCTCGGTGTTGCTGGTCATTTATCTACATATATATATATATATATATATATATATATATATATATATATATATATATATATATATATATATATATATATATATATATATATATATATATATATATATATATATGTCCATATAGTGAGCACACTCTTTCCGGATTTCCGGATTTAGGATATAGAGATGGGTGCGTTGGTCAAATCTTGTAATACATTGTAGTAAATGGACCCGCACTCCTGATTTATAGTGAAGAAAATTGATGTGCATTATTCACAAATGCATTTCTAAAGTTTCGGTCCTCACTGGGGCCTTTTTCATCCTTGATGTTTTTGTAAACACATGCACTTGCGTATATACTGAATTACTTATGAGACAGGGGACCAGGGAATATGCATTGATTAATTGGCCTAATCAGTAGCACTTCCATTGTATTTAAACGCATTTTAACTTAGCCTTGGAGTGCACCCACAACTCCCCTGTTTTGTATTTTGTTTTATGATAGCTAATTCAATCAACTTCTAGTAAATAGTGGCTAGTAACAGTCATTGCATAGGAATTGTGACTAACTCTACTTTGTTAAGCTGCATGGGTCACTATGTGCTCTCAGTTGCAATTTTTAGGGTGCAACGCAAGTCTATAAAATATTGTCTTATGCTTATGACTAGTTTTTTTGTAAACTGTCAAACCAATATGATGGCAAGAATATTGTTTTAAATGAATTCTTTAAAGGGGTTATATATTGTAGCATCCTCATCGTGTGACCAATGATAAATATTAGGAACTTTACATTTTCATTCAGTACAAAAAGGATTGTTACCCTTTAAAATTACTCATTTATTAATTATTTATTTGATACCTTTTCTGGCACCTGTCTGTGCTACAAAAGAGTGGTGGGTATGTGCTATAATAATGGTCTTTACCAAGTCTTTACTAACAGGATGTGGATAGCCAATCACTGCTCTACACACACTGCAAATATATACATTAGGAAACTCAGTGTCAGGTTGCTAGGGTCCAGACAGTAGCTCAAATGAGGGACTGTAAAATGAATAGGACTGAATAAGTAATAAAAAGTAAAAATAAGAATAACTTTGTAGCCTCACAGAACAAGTTTTGGCTGCCGGGGTCAGTGACCCCCAATTGAAAGATGCACAGAGGGAGAAATAATTGTCAAACCATATGAAAAGACCAATTAAAAGTGGCTAAGAATAGGACGTTATATAACATACTAAAACATTAAAAAAATTTATAAAGGCAATTATTACTTCTTCATGATGTCTTCTTAAGAATCATCTTTTTTCATTGCCCAGTATTAAACCACAATCTGTACTTTAATATCTACCAAGCCTTTTCAGTTTATTTTAACATGATGTAGTTCATTGAACATGACACACCAGATGGCAAGTGAGGAAAACAGTTATTCGAAAACTAAATTTTGACTACTATGAAAAGTTGATTTCATTTAAATATTCTTTGTGTATTTCATAACTGGCCTCTAAAATCAAATCAAGTGCACCAGACATAATTTTGATGATGATTTGATATTTTCATCATAGTTTTTTCACCTGTGAAATGGCTGATATACTCCTCTCAGTTTCTTGTTGCCTATCCATTTTGCCCCTTTTTTATTTTTTCTCTTTCAACTCCTCTAGCCTCTACCTTCCTCTATTCTCTATTTTCCCATTTCAGTGAAATGCAGTACAGGTATGGGGATCAATTATCTGGAAACTCGTTATCCAGAAAACTCTGAATTATCTTCTATAGACTCCATTTTATCCAAATAATACAGATTTTTAAAAAGTATTTCCTTTCTCTCTGTAATAATAAAACAGCACATTGTACTTGAGCCAAATAATAATTAATCCTTATTGGTATAAAACACAGCCTATTGGGTTTATTTATTTTTTTTAAAATCTTTATTTTTTGTCAAGCAAAACAAATATTACAATAATTGCACATGGTCAATGAACACATCACAGATAAATCAACATTTCAATAACACATTACGTTTGACGCTATTGAGGTCAGCATTATCTGCATGTAATTAGAGAATCAAAAAAGGTTAGCTCAGCAAAGTATCCTTACATGAGGCAAACAAATTCGTCTTTGATATGCTACAAATAGTATACAATCTTAATGCAGTGCAATCTGATCAAAAATAATATAAAGAAGGGTGGGAAAGGGAACAAGAAGGGGGAAAAATAGTCCAGGCTTATCAATACACTTTAAAGATGCAATGGATTACAGGAGGAAGGGAGCAGTGTGACATTATAAGTATAGTTTAGGCAAAACTGAGTACCATATGAGGCCAACAAATGCAGAAAATAGTAGACATGGATAGAGCTAAGAGGTGGCCCTGTCATGGTCTGGCAGAGAACAGCCAACTAGGCAACCGGGTCTGGCCCCTTCCATATAGAGAGTCCACGGTATTGGGTTTATTTAATATCTAGTAGACTTAAGATATGAAGATCCAAGATCCAAATCATGGAAGTATCCATTATCCAAAAAAACCCGAGCATTCTGGATAACAGGTCTAATGCATGTACCGTTTTGCAAGTTTGTAAAGCTGATGCTGGAGGAATTATAGAAAATGACCACACTAGTGAGTGAGTAACAGCTGGTGGTATTTGCAACTGTTTGCATTTTGGACTAAGCATTTGTGGTACTGGAGGAAGTTTTGAGTGCACTTGTGTTAAGAAATTATTAAGTGGTTAGTATGGTACAGGTTGAGCGCCTTTATTGGAAATATGGTGCAATATAAGACGTTTTAGAAAATATTTTAGAAAAAAAATTGTTTTAAGCTGTGATATTCATAACTTTAGCTTAAACTTTTTGACCTTTTACTTGAGATCACAATTAAGTCTCTAAAAAAATCAGGCTAAAAAAACCCATATTCGGCTTTTGTTAACTTTCCTTTACCATAGTCCAATGAAAACAAGGTCAGATAAATATTTAATGCATCTTTTAATATCCATTTCTAATTTGTCTGCTTGCTTAGCTGTTAACGTGCTTCCAGTGATATGTGATCCCTTTTTAGAAGATTGGGAAGTCACTTAGGCAAAAGAAAATATGTGTTACATGGCAAAAAATTAAATGAGAGACACATCTCTCTGAATGAGCTACACTGAAAGTACAAGCCTATGGCATTATGGAAGATTAGGCTCATGTGCTTCCATGCTGCCCAATGAACCTTAAGCATTTATTTGATGGATTTACTTTTGAAATGGAAAGTAATAAGTATAAGTAAGTAGTAAGTATAAGAACATTTATTGTGGTTACATTAATTTCCGGGAATTGTTCTTTACATGTTGTAAAGGCAGGTTTGGTAATCACTGAACTTATAAACGTTGTCCTGTTTGTTTTCAATTTTCGAACAAGCAAGCCTGAGCTTTATTGAACTTAAAGTGTTTATGTAAATTATTTATTACTCAATAGGGATGTAGCGAACGTCGGAAAAAAAGTTCGCGAACATATTCGCGAACTTGCGTCAAAAATGCGAACGGTTCGCGAACGTCGCGAACCCCATAGACTTCAATGGGAAGGCGAATTTTAAAAGCTAGAAAAGACATTTCTGGCCAGAAAAATGATTTTAAAGTTGTTTAAAGGGTGCAACGACCTGGACAGTGCCATGCCAGAGGGGGATCAAGGGCAAAAATGTTTCTAAAAAATCCATTGTTGACACAGCGCTGCGTTTTGTGCTGTAAAGGGCCGAAATCACACTACATTTCTAAACCTGTGTAATAAAATGCTTTAAAACATCCGGCGTCTACATGCCAATCAAGTCGTGTAAAAGTTACAGCCTGTTCACACGCAAAGACGAAACGCGGTGCTTACTGCAACGCAAAAAGACGCAAAGAGCTTTAATGAATGATACCGTCAAGTGAGCAAATAATAGTTTTTAATTACTAGTTGCTTGTCACCTCCAGGATGTTCGTCCTGTTGGTGGCAATATTTCTGTAGTGGTGTGTTTAGCAGTCACCGTGCTTGTGCGCACGTGCACGGTCAGGCAGAGGTAATTCAATGTACAGTGAAGCGAACCAAAAAACACTGATTCTGCAGTGTGGGCCCAGTTTTGGTCTACTTTATTGATCACCTGCGGTGACCATAAAAGATGCGATTTTGCCACTGTTGCAGAACCCTGAAAAATTAGGCATGTGTACTTTCCTGAAAAATTATGTTTTTTTTGTCGCAGCCACTGAACCGAACAGAAACAATATGCCATATAAATGCTGAAAATATAAATTTTTTTTTGTGGCAGCCACTGCAGCACAGAGGCCAGAAAAAATATGCCATATAAATGCAAACAATATTAATTTTTTTTTTTTGTCGCAGCCACTGCAGCACAGAGGCCAGGAAAAATATGCCATATAAATGCTAACAATATAAATTTTTTTGGTCGCAGCCACTGAAGCACAGAGGCCAGGAAAAATATGCCATATAAATGCTGAAAATATTCTGTTTTTTTGGTCGCAGCCACTGAAGCACAGAGGCCAGGAAAAATATGCCATATAAATGCTGAAAATATTCTGTTTTTTTGGTCGCAGCCACTGAAGCACAGAGGCCAGGAAAAATATGCCATATAAATGCTGAAAATATTCTGTTTTTTTTAGTCGCAGCCACTGAAGCACAGAGGCCAGAAAAAATATACCATATAAATGCTGAAAATATTCATTTTTTTGTCACAGCCACTGAAGCACAGAGGCCAGAAAAAATATGCCATATAAATGCTGAAAATATTCATTTATTTTTTGTCGCAGCCACTGAAGCACAGAGGCCAGAAAAAATATGCCATATAAATGCTGAAAATATTCAATTTTTTTGGTCGCAGCCACTGAAGCACAGAGGCCAGGAAAAATATGCCATATAAATGCTGAAAATATTCTGTTTTTTTTAGTCGCAGCCACTGAAGCACAGAGGCCAGAAAAAATATGCCATATAAATGCTGAAAATATTCAATTTTTTTGGTCGCAGCCACTGAAGCACAGAGGCCAGGAAAAATATGCCATATAAATGCTGAAAATATTCTGTTTTTTTTAGTCGCAGCCACTGAAGCACAGAGGCCAGAAAAAATATGCCATATAAATGCTGAAAATATTCAATTTTTTTGGTCGCAGCCACTGAAGCACAGAGGCCAGGAAAAATATGCCATATAAATGCTGAAAATATTCTGTTTTTTTTGGTCGCAGCCACTGAAGCACAGAGGCCAGAAAAAATATGCCATATAAATGCTGAAAATATTCTGTTTTTTTTGGTCGCAGCCACTGAAGCACAGAGGCCAGAAAAAATATGCCATATAAATGCTGAAAATATTCTGTTTTTTTTTGGTCGCAGCCACTGAAGCACAGAGGCCAGAAAAACTCAGGATTTACCTGGATTCAAATTAAACCAGTAGGGTTTGCACCCTAGTTTGTAACGGTGGTGGAGGGAGGAGGACGCTAAAGGACAGCTGTATGTGGAGTCATGAGGCGTGCAGAGAAGGACAGCTGCATGGGGAGTCAGAATCAGAAACTCAGAACAAGTCTTCCGGCGTGCAGTAACCCTCCGAGATCCACCCCTCATTCATTTTAATAAAGGTCAGGTAATCCACACTTTTGTGACCTAGGCGAGTTCTCTTCTCAGTTACAATCCCTCCTGCTGCACTGAAGGTCCTTTCTGAGAGGACACTTGAGGCGGGGCAAGACAAGAGGTTCATGGCAAATTGTGACAGCTCTGGCCACAGATCAAGCCTGCGCACCCAGTAGTCCAGGGGTTCATCGCTCCTCAGAGTGTCGATATCTGCAGTTAATGCCAGGTAGTCCGCTACCTGCCGGTCGAGGCGTTCTTTGAGGGTGGATCCCGAAGGGTTCTGCCGCTGCCTTGGGCTGAAAAACATTTGCATGTCTGACGTTACAGAGTGGCCAAAGTGCTTTGTCCTTGCAGGTGCGCTCGTGGCAGGATTACTGGCACCTCTGCCCCTGGAATGTTGATGAGTTCCTGAAGTGACATCACCCTTAAAAGCATTGTACAACATGTTTTGCAGGCTGGTTTGTAAATGCAGCATCCTTTCAGACTTGTGGTATGTTGGTAACATTTCTGCCACTTTATGCTTGTACCGAGGGTCTAGTAGAGTCGCGACCCAGTACAGGTCCTTCTCCTTAAGCCTCTTGATACGGGGGTCCTTCAACAGGCATGACAGCATGAAAGACCCCATTCTCACAAGGTTGGATGCAGAGGTATCCATCTCCGCTTCCTCGTTATCAAGGACTGCATCATCCACGGTCTCCTCCCCCCAGCCACGTACAAGACCAGGGGTCCCCAAAAGGTCACCACCAGCCCCCTGGGAAGCCTGCTCCTGTTGGTCCTCCTCCTCCACAAAGCCACCTTCCTCCTCTGACTCCACTTCTAACACCTCTCCCTGCGTTGCAGCAGGTGCCTGGGTTCGTTCTGGTGATTCCGACCAGAAATCGTGCGCTTCCTGCTCCTCGTCACGCTGGTCTACAGCCTCATCTGTCACTCGTCGCACGGCACGCTCCAGGAAGAAAGCAAAGGGTATTAGGTCGCTGATGGTGCCTTCGGTGCGACTGACCATATTTGTAACCTCTTCAAAAGGGTGCATGAGCCTGCAGGCATCGCGCATAAGCACCCAGTAACGGGGGAAAAAAATCCCCAGCTCTGCAGATCCAGTCCTACCACCCAGTTCAAACAGGTATTCGTTGACGGCTCTTTGTTGTTGCAGCAGACGTTCCAACATGAGGAGCGTTGAATTCCAGCGAGTCTGGCTGTCGCAAATCAAACACCTGACTGGCATGTTGTACCGCTGCTGAATGTCAGCAAGGCGTGCCATGGCTGTATAGGAACGTCTGAAATGGGCCGACACCTTCCTGGACTGCCTGAGAACGTCCTGGAATCCTGGGTACTTTGAGACAAAACGTTGTACTATTAAATTCAGAACATGTGCCATGCAGGGCACATGTGTTAAATTGCCCAGTCTCAGTGCTGCCAACAGATTGCTTCCGTTGTCACACACCACTTTTCCGATCTTCAGTTGGTGTGGGGTCAGCCACCGATCGGCCTGTGACTGCAGAGATGACAGGAGTACAGATCCGGTATGGTTTTTGCTTTCCAGGCACGTCATCCCCAAGACAGCATGACAACGGCGTACCTGGCACGTCGAATAGCCTAGGGGGAGCTGGGGGTGCACAGGTGTGGAGGAGGAGGAGGAGCCAGCAGCAGAGGACGAAGAAGAGGAAGAAGACGAGGTAGAGAGCGAAGGAGGAGTAGAGGTGGTGGCAGAACCGCGTGCAATCCGTGGCGGTGACACCAACTCCACTGTCGTTGTTGAGCCACACATTTCCTGCTTCCCAGCCATGACCAAGTTCACCCAGTGGGCAGTGTAGGTGACATACCTGCCCTGACCATGCTTGGAGGACCATGCGTCAGTAGTCATATGGACCTTTGGCCCAACACTAAGTGACAGAGATGCGGTGACTTGGCTCTGCACATGGTGGTACAGGTGTGGTATTCCCTTTTTTGAAAAGAAATTGCGGCTGGGTACCTTCCACTGCGGTGTCCCAATTGCTACAAATTTGCGGAAGGCCTTAGAGTCCACCAGCTGGTATGGTAAAAGCTGGCGGGCTAAGAGTGCAGATAAGCCAGCTGTCAGACGCCGGGTAAGGGGGTGACTCGCAGACATTGGCTTCTTACGCTCAAACATGGCCCTCACAGAAACTTGGCTGGGGGCAGATGACTGGGAATGGGAACTGGTGGTCAAGGTGGAAGGCGGAGTGGAGGGTGGTTCAGACGGGTCAAGGACAGCAGAGGTAGAGCAGTAAGATGCTGGACCAGAAGGAGGGTGGCTTTTAGTTTGCCTGTTGCCTTTGAGGTGTTGCTCCCAAAGTGCTTTGTGCTTGCCGTTCATGTGCCTTCGCATAGAAGTTGTACCTATGTGGCTGTTGGGCTTCCCAAGACTCAGTTTCTGACTGCACTCATTGCAAATTACAACGCTTTTGTCAGAGGCACACACATTAAAAAAATCCCACACTGCTGACCTTTTTGAGGCTGGCAATCTGGGGGTAAAAGTAGAAGTCGGCGGCGTTGGCGGCAATGGCGGGTGCGTTGGCCGGCTGACCACAGGTGCCGATACATGTTGTTGCCCTACTGTTCCCTGCGAGCTGTCCTCCCTGCTTCTTCTAAGTCTTATTCTCCTCCTGCCTCTCTGACTCTCCGTCTCTCCATCTGAACTATCCTCCTCTTGCTCTCTTCTACTGGGCACCCACAAAACATCAATCTCCTCATCATCATTCTCCTCAGATGCATCAATTTCTTCTAACAGCTCACAGAAGGAAGCAGCAGCGGGGACCTCCTCGTCATCACTCATTATGTCCATCTCTGTTGTGTTCTCTGCCAGAATTAAATCTGGTGTAACGTCCTCATCTCCTTCATCTTCTTCTGCCAATAATGGTTGCGCATCACTCAGTTCAAGAAACTCATGTGAAAATAACTCCTCTGACTCCAGTGAAGAAGGGGCGCCGGTGGTGGAGGAAGTGTTACGTGGGGTGCCCATAGCAGTGGAGGATGAGGATGTTGTGGTAAAGTTAGAAACGGTAGAGGATGGGGTGTGCTGTGTAAGCCAGTCAACTACCTCTTCAGCATTTTGGGAGTTCAGGGTCATTGCCTTTTTAAAACTGGGCAATTTCCTAGGGCCACAGGATAGCATAGCAGCACGGCCCCTAGTGCCTCTGCGTGGCAGCCTGCCTTTGCCTGGCATTATTTTTAAAACAAAAACAACAACAACTTAGGTGGTGTTTCTGGAGACGGTATTATTATTGATATTTAGACAGAATGTGAACAAGCTCACAGAGCTAGATGGGAGTTGTTTGAAAATGAAGAAGAAGAAGAACACACTGGGCAAACAAGGCCTACAAGGTCAACGTATACACTACTACAGCAGTGGATACGGAATATATTATTGCTGCCTGAAAAACGTCACTCGGGTGGTGTTTCTAGAGACAGTATTATTATTGATATTTAGACAAAATGTGAACAAGCTCACACAGCTAGATGGGAGTTGTTTGAAAATGAAGAAGAAGAAGAACACACTGGGCAAACAAGGCCTACAAGGTCAACGTATACACTACTACAGCAGTGGATACGGAATATATTATTGCTGCCTGAAAAACGTCACTCGGGTGGTGTTTCTGGAGACGGTATTATTATTGATATTTAGACAGAATGTGAACAAGCTCACAGAGCTAGATGGCAGTGGTTTGAAAATGAAGAACACACTGGGCAAATAATGCCTACAAGGTCAACGTATACACTACAGCAGTGGTGGATACGGAATATATTATTGCTGCTTGAAAAACGTCACTCAGGTGGTGTTTCTGGAGACGGTATTATTATTGATATTTAGACAGAATGTGAAAAAGCTCACACAGCTAAGTGGCAGTGGTTTGAAAATGAAGAACACACTGGGCAAATAATGCCTACAAGGTCAACGTATACACTACAGCAGTGGTGGATACGGAATATATTATTGCTGCTTGAAAAACGTCACTCAGGTGGTGTTTCTGGAGACGGTATTATTATTGATATTTAGACAGAATGTGAAAAAGCTCACACAGCTAAGTGGCAGTGGTTTGAAAATGAAGAACACACTGGGCAAATAATGCCTACAAGGTCAACGTATACACTACAGCAGTGGTGGATACGGAATATATTATTGCTGCTTGAAAAACGTCACTCAGGTGGTGTTTCTGGAGACGGTATTATTATTGATATTTAGACAGAATGTGAAAAAGCTCACACAGCTAAGTGGCAGTGGTTTGAAAATGAAGAACACACTGGGCAAATAATGCCTACAAGGTCAACGTATACACTACAGCAGTGGTGGATACGGAATATATTATTGCTGCTTGAAAAACGTCACTCGGGTGGTGTTTCTAGAGACGGTATTATTATTGATATTTAGACAAAATGTGAACAAGCTCACACAGCTAGATGGGAGTTGTTTGAAAATGAAGAAGAAGAAGAACACACTGGGCAAACAAGGCCTACAAGGTCAACGTATACACTACTACAGCAGTGGATACGGAATATATTATTGCTGCCTGAAAAACGTCACTCGGGTGGTGTTTCTGGAGACGGTATTATTATTGATATTTAGACAGAATGTGAACAAGCTCACAGAGCTAGATGGCAGTGGTTTGAAAATGAAGAACACACTGGGCAAATAATGCCTACAAGGTCAACGTATACACTACAGCAGTGGTGGATACGGAATATATTATTGCTGCTTGAAAAACGTCACTCAGGTGGTGTTTCTGGAGACGGTATTATTATTGATATTTAGACAGAATGTGAAAAAGCTTACACAGCTAAGTGGCAGTGGTTTGAAAATGAAGAACACACTGGGCAAATAATGCCTACAAGGTCAACGTATACACTACAGCAGTGGTGGATACGGAATATATTATTGCTGCTTGAAAAACGTCACTCAGGTGGTGTTTCTGGAGACGGTATTATTATTGATATTTAGACAGAATGTGAACAAGCTCACACAGCTAAGTGGCAGTGGTTTGAAAATGAAGAACACACTGGGCAAATAATGCCTACAAGGTCAACGTATACACTACAGCAGTGGTGGATACGGAATATATTATTGCTGCTTGAAAAACGTCACTCAGGTGGTGTTTCTGGAGACGGTATTATTATTGATATTTAGACAGAATGTGAACAAGCTCACACAGCTAGATGGCCACTGGGCAAATAATGCCTGCAAGTGCACTACTATTGGTGCACTACTATGAAGAACAGCAAACAGCACTGGACACCTTAAAGAACAGTAAGATAAGTAAAATAAAAAAAAAATTATATGTATATTAAAAAAAAAAATATTCTCGGGTTGGTGCTGCTGAACTACTAGGAGTAGCACACCAGTCCCACTCCCCAACACTGCTAGACTAATAGCACTTGGCTGTTAAAGTAGCAAAGTAAAACAACAAAAAAGAAAATAAAAGCAGTCCTTACAAGGACTATTGGGTTATTACAGCAGTCAGCAGATGAGATCAGAAGAGATCAGTGCCCACAGCAGGCAGCTACATACAGAGCACTGCAGTAGAAGGTAGATTACTAGCCAGCAAAGCTACCCTAAAATGTCCCTCAAATCCCTGCAGACTTCTGTCCCTCCAATACAGAGCAGTATCAAGTAGATTACTAGCCAGCAAACTAACTATCAACTGTCCCTCAAATCAGTGAAATCACTAGCAGCTCTCTCCCTACACTAGCTCTTCCAAGCACACACAGGCAGAATGAAAAAACGCTGTAGGGCTTCAGTTTATATATGGAAGGGGAGTGGTCCAGGGGGTGTGGGGGTGGTCCAGGAGGGAGAGCTTCCTGATTGGCTGCCATGTATCTGCTGGTCTGGGGTGAGAGGTCAAAAAAAAGCGCCAGGTAAGGCGAACCCAAAATGGCGAACGTCGCGCGACGTTCGCGAACTTGCGGCGGACGCGAACAGCCGATGTTCGCGCGAACAAGTTCGCGACATCCCTATTACTCAAGTCATAAACAAAGCAGCTCAAGCAAATGTTCAAAGAATCAACCCAATATTCTTAAGGTTTTTTTGCTTTATGCATGGATAGAAACGCAACATACTTTGCCCACTGATGGAAAGGAAATGTTTCATACACGAGAAAAAATATAATTATGCATATTTTGTGTTTAAAAATGGGGCACATATCATTCTTAAAAATCTACTTCATTTTGATTTCACTGCAATAAAAAAGTACAGTACCTTTGCAACAAAACACAAGTACAAAATTCAATGTAGGTACTAGGACTGTAATTTTAACAGGGGATCTAGGAGATGGGTGTCTGGTGGTACATTATATAAGAAAATGACATTAAAAACACATTTTTATTATTATTTTTCTCTCCTCAATGGGACAACCTGTGTGAATACCCAAAAAATAGGATCATTCTGTGGCTACTAAAGCAAATACAGTTCTGTCTTGCATAAAAAACTGCATTAACTCAAAGGATGAAAACATAATTATGCCTCTTTATAGGTCCCTGGTGAGGCCTCATCTGGCGTATGCAGTGCAGTTTTGGACTCCAGTCCTTAAGAGGGATATAAATGAGCTAGAGAGAGTGCAGAGACGTGCGGTTAAAGGGATGGAAGACTTAAATTATGAGGGTAGACTGTCAAGGTTGGGGTTGTTTTCTCTGGAAAAAAGGCACTTGCGAGGGGACATGATTACACTTTACAAGTACATTAGAGGACATTATAGACAAATAGCAGGGGACCTTTTTACCCATAAAGTGGATCACCATACCAGAGGCCACCCCTTTAACTTCACAGTCAGGACAGTGAGGTTGTGGAATGCACTGCCGGGTGATGTTGTGATGGCTGATTCAGTTAATGCCTTTAAGAATGGCTTGGATGATTTCTTGGATAGACATAGTGTCAAAGGCTATTGTGATACTAAATTCAATAGTTAGTATAGATATGGGAAAGTAGGGAGTGGTGTGTGTATGGATGCTGGGTTTTCATTTGGAGGGGTTGAACTTGATGGACTTTATCTGTTTTCAACCCAATTTAACAATGTAACTATGTAAGATGAATTGCAAACTGATTCACAGACATTCACAGTCAAATAAACCAGCACCACAAAAAAAAGCGTCCAAGGCAATACTGGAGGAACGTTAATGTCATGGGGCTGCTTGATATTATGTAGGCTGGCTGGTTTACTAATTGTTTGAATAAAGTACATCATTTTAAGGCTACAACTGGTTTATCCTGTGCCAATCCTTTAAATGCTGCTTTTATGTTTTATATATACAGTATATATATATTACTAGAAAGACAATGGGGCAAATTCACTAAAGGGTACATTTTCTCTAACAACCATTTCATGACACACTGCGCCACTTTGCCAGGTGCAAATTCGTTACCAATATGCTAATTCACTAATATGCAAAGTTGCGTCTCCAGACAGACAATGACGAAGTTTTGCTAGCGTTACTTCAGCTAGGCGAACATTTTTATAGCCTGTCAAAAGAAACACTGCATTTCTTTCCTTCTATTGTGTACACATGGGCTTCTGTATCAGACTTCCTGCCTTCAGCTTAAACCTCATTGCCCTGGGCAAGAGCATGCTCAGTTTGTTCCTCTTACCCCCCCCCCCCTTCTCTACTGTAATCTGAGCCCAGAGCAGGGAGAGACTCCTATCCTATCCTAAACAAACAGAGAGTTTCTGGAGCTTTTTACTCAGGTATGGTAAAACATTCTACAGAATAAATATAGCATTCTAGCTTGCACTATTGGCAATAAAATGCCTCCGTAGTTTCCTTCTACTTTAAACAAATGTGACATGCCCCTTAAATTAGTTCACACATGAATCTTTAATAGTTTGGACTTTTGAAGGCAATCCCGCTTTAAAAAAAGAAAAGTCACCAGCATTTTTTTATGCATTTCCGGCATACAGGATATGATGTCACTGACAAAAGATTGAGGATGTAGCTTTTTTTTTATCAGTTTGCCTGGTCTGAGGTGGCGTGAGGTAACGATCAGTAAAATTTGCTGTTTATTTTCGTATAAAAATATGCACTTGGTCTACATTGTAAATTTCACACAAGTTGTGACTGGATACTTTATGGAAGCCAAACATGGATGTTCTTTTACTTGCCATCCAAAGGAACTCAGTTTCACATTTGCATTATGGACATCGTTGCCATAGCTATATAGTGATCAAAACCCCTTTGTTCCTTAGCCATATTGCTCATAAGCTCATTCAGGCTTCAGATGACTCTCAAATGACAGAACTCTTTTCAGCACAGTCAATGTCATTTTAGTTAAAAATTTGCATATAAAATAATTTTGCCTGCCACAAAATAATAATGGTTTAATGTATTTGCCATTATCATGTTGGTGTAGCTTTATTAAATATATAGATAACCCAGTAAGCTAAATATAAAAATATTGTTTTAGATCCAAATAGATAAGTTACAGGGTAAGCAATGTAAAACACTGAATTATCCCACACATCAAAGTGATCCAATGTACTTTTGTCACTGAAGGAGATACAAAAAGTAATTACTTTGTACTGAAGTGTTTGTCCTAATTTCTTAATTATCTAAATTATTTATCTGATTATATAACAAATTCTGACATAGTATTATCAAGCCAACAAGACCAGGCTGCTAATCAGGCATTTAGCAAGGGCACACAGGTCATTGTATCAATAGTTATCATTATGTATCACCTATAATTTGAGGCAAGTACTGCCTCTCACATTTCCTTTGAATAATTGTATATGTTATCAAGTAATGAGTGGTACTTTGCATGTAATGAGGTGCTGATACTTTTGGTCAGTAAACATGTATTTAGTCATCATCTTAGTCAATTCATGTTTTTTATGTTTAAATGCTTAATGACTAAGAAAGCCTTTTGAAATCAAGTTATGTACTAGTCATTTTTCAGTATTAGGCAACAGCAAAGCAGGCACACTTGAAGCCTACATATTTCACTTAGCATAGGATTTCCTTGAAATCCATCCCCATTAAAGTATATGAGGTCTTAGTTATGACTTAATATGGAAAAATGAACTTGACATACGATAGTTAGTTAGGGATTTGCCAAAGCCATACTATCTATAAGACACATTCTTTTATAATATACATATAATAAAAACAGTCAAACTATCTTAATAATTGCAATATTCTACATCAGTTATTACAATTGATGCAACAACTATTTAAGTTATACCATCCTCACAATATATATATATATATATATATATATATATATATATATATATATATATATATATATATATATATATATATATATATATATATTGCATATATGCGGTACTTATATATAGATATAAATATATAATTGTAATAATTTTTATATTTCTTTCTTATTCACTTCTTAATAGTGGTGGCTAATTATCTATTACCAAATATAATCCAGTTTTCAGTAACTTCTTATTTTCAGCCCTCATTATATCCTTTTATTACTACATTAAGCTGTCATTAATGATTAAATAATGTTTTTCTTTAAAAGAGTTATATTATCATCCCATTATAAGGGTCATTTACTTATGAAAGTGCAGTGTGCAAAATCCAATTTCATATGCAATTTGTTTAGGTAAGGAAGTTGACACTATGGAGACATTTTTATAAACCATCACAGTTTGATCATTTATCAGAATCTGTAATAGGTAATATCAATGATAATCGCAATGGTATTTTATTGTCTGAGCCATAACAAATTGTGAATAACATTAATGATATAGATATTTTAACTAATAATACTTTGACACTCCACATTTTTTCAGATTTTTCTGATTTGGTTTGTTTACAAAATTTGGAGGATTTACAACAGGTGAGTAACACTCCAACCATTGAAATTTTGACACGTTTCCCTGGGTTTAAAGCCAGTCAGAAATGACTATCCCATTAATTCCCGATGTCCTTCAATGGACATTTTCCAAGATTTAATTGAACAAGATTTGTAGAAGTTGACCAGAAATGTGGGTTTAAAACGTTCATGTAATTTCAATCAGTCTGGCACTAAAACAGTTATATGAAAATCCTGATATTGCCATAAGCCAAGCTAATAAGGGTGGTTCCGTAGTGGTTTTAAATACTACAGACTATATTTCTGAAGCCACCTGCCAATTAACTGATAACGATACATATACAAAGTTGCCAGGTAATACACTAGACACTAGCGTTGCTACGCACTCTAACGCCAGGCTAATTTTCGCTCTGGTGAATGGACTTAACTCCGCAAATTCACTAAGATACAGATTTTACTGAATGTTACCTCATTTGCCAGACTTGCCTCCGTAAAAATGTTTTTGGGTAACCGGGTTCCTCCCTCCATTTTCTAACATATGGAACATAAACTATACAGTGGGCTCATGTGTAGGGCATTATAACAACTATATTTTATTTTAAGGTTCCCTGGACTTGTGTAATGTAATGTATTTGCTGCAACATATACGTCCTTGTAACTTTATCATTTCCCGCTGTATGCAAATTAGGCGATGGTATCACATCTTCGATTTGATTGCCGAAGTAACGCTAGAGAAAATTCGCCAGCGTTCAGTGCCCTGGACGCAACTTCGCACTTTAGTGAATTAGTGTTGTTATAGCAAATGTATGCCTGGCAAAGTGTTGGCTGCAAAGCCGTCGCTGGCGAATTTTCGCGGGTTAGGGAATTTGCCCCATAAATGTCACGGTCGGAACCCAACACCAGAACAAATGTCAAGCACCCTGGTCTCGGCTTGTGCTTCACCTGTAGTGTGACCGCCTTTGGCCTCAGGAGGAGCCCTCAGCCACTTGGATGCCACCAGGACTTAAACGAGAGGTTTTGAATAGGCAGAGGGGCATGTCTGTTAGCTAGAATCTTTAGGCCGAAGGTCGCGGTAAAAGACGTTAGGCAATAGAGTAGTCAGATCAGGCCTGGTTGGGGCAGGCAGAGAATAAACGTAGTCAGGGTCAGAAATAAATGAACGGATAGAGAGTAATAAGAAATTTGAACATTCTATCGCCTTTATAAGGAATAGAATTCCCCAATTTTTGAAGGTCTGGTCAACTTGGGATCTTAGACATCAATAAGATTTCCTATGGATTCGAGGGCAACTTATTAGCAGTAGCTCGGTGTAGATACTGGTTAAAAGGTTAGATCCAGATAACTTAGGGGTTTTGAGTGCTGATTAGTGCAAATACTAGAGTCTACTTTTCTTTTTCCTTTCTTTTTATTCTTCTATGTTTTTCTTTTCTCAGCTATTTGTTTTGATGCTAATAATTGTCAACTGGTTTTCACATTGTTTTATTTGCTGTTTATCTTGTATCTGTCATTGAAATATCCATGTTCAAAATTTAATAAGAAATGTCTACTGATTTTAACCATTGCACCAATGCAGGGTCTGGACTCTGAACCTTTAAATAGCAGATTGATGTGGACTGCATTGTAATGGATATCCTACGCTGCAATAGACCATGCATATAGTCTTAGATGTATTTTCATTTTGCCTGCACACTGTGTTTATACAAATAAAAAATTTAAGTTACAAAAAAAAAAAACAGATTAGCAAAAGCTCAGATAGCACCAGGAACAAACTCCTATAATGGGCAATGAACTGCAACCTAAAAATCCCTTTTATACCGTTTGAATTTCGCGCCATTGCGCGCCTCTGCACCCTGACATCATGACGTCTGCATTTGTGTCATAATATCAGACAGAATTCCAGACCCAGTGCCATGATGAAGACTGAAAATAGTCTAGGCTCAAAGAATGAAGGCACTGATGCTTTGTGTAAATCCTATTCCCCAAAATGACTTTACTTCACTAGCCAAGACACAGTTTTTTGGTTTAAGATAAAATTATAAATTTTTGTACATTTACAAAATTGCCCTTATCACCTTCCCAGGTGTCATAACTAGTAAGCCAGTATGTGGTTGGAGGAATGAGATTTATATAAATCTGGGATAACAGGACAGTGGCACTTTCCCTTTATTGTCATTGTAAGCCTTGTATCATTTAGTTGCTGCTGACTTCATTTTTACATAAAGTCTTATATAGTTAACCAATAAACAGCATGAGCTTTTTTTTCCCCGTTCCAAATAGCATATTAAAGGTCAAGAACAACTTCTAACACCAGTCCTTCATATCTACATTCATTCCCATAACATCACAAAAACACTTCTGGGCAAAGTAATTGAAGATGTCATGTATTGTGGTATTCAGGGAAACACTTCCTCACAAGCAATAAGCAAGTCACTTGACCCACAATACTAGGGAAGCATCAAAAAGTTAACTAAAGATAAACTAACATGTTTAGATAATGAACATGCTTGTCTATTTGTCGTTTTACTACAACACATTTAGATAATGAACATGCTTTACTACCGGTTTACTTCAGTTACTATAGAGTTATCGGTCAGTCATCCTTCCAGTCACCAGTAGTATCTAAATCACTTCAATTATTTTATGGGCAGTGAAGCACAAGACCACTTTAGTAAGAGATAAGATGCTTCCTGGTATTCTCATTGGCTACTTCCTTTAGACAGATTAATAATTGTTATGGAAGCCAGGGATGAAGGGGATAAGGTACAGTCTCTTCCCTAATGGGAAATGTAGCCAGCTCTTCACATTTCACATCAGAAAAAGGCTTCAGGAACAAGCGTTAAAACTTAAATCAATAATCCAATAAGCAATTTACAAGGCAGAAGAAATCAATCTCTCTTTCCACGCCAAACATTGTCAGAAAAAGCCACTTTTGTGGCAGGATTTGTCCATGATCTCTGATTACAGCCATGAGTTTATATACGCTTTGAAATGCAATGTGTGACTGGATTGGTAATAAAGCACTGTTCCAGTTACACTTCCATCCATTAAACTAAAATTCTAACAGAGACAGGAGACTGCGACCATCTTTGTAATGATGAAAATGTTCATATTCTTCCGTAATGGCATCGGAAGTACTTTACCCTGCTTAATTCATCATTATATTTCAGGAACATTTAAGCTTAGCTGGCAGTGTGGCAGCAGCCTATACAACACTGCAAATCAATAACAAACAGGGCTCTTACGACTGAACCAATAAGGGTTCATGAAAGCAGCACCATTTCTGAGCAGTCCTACATGTGAATTAAATCAGTCAAAGCTATAGATATACAGTTTAGAGTATTTTAATACATTAATCTCTCTTTCTTTAGCTCTTTCTCATATATAGTAGGAAAGACGGAAATGCACAATAATTGCAGCATAATTATTGACTTATAGTATGTTATAAAATGGACAGATCTGCTCTAGTAAACTCTGCACCTTATTTATTTATAATGTATTGTTTTTTAATTTAGTGTTCCTATTCTGCCTACATAAAATGATATCTGGTTGTTGGGCTCACTGACCCTGGACACCACAAAAAACGAAATTTATTTTCACAGTCCAACTTACTCCTTGAATGCTAAATACTGAGCCTTAGCAGCCAAAGAACAGCTGAAATTCCAAGGGTAAGAGCAGCAGACCAAATGTATATACTGTATTTCAAAAACCACAAAAAAAAATGTGTAACTTCAAATTAATATAAAACAATGTTGTATACCCTATGCTAAATATTAATTTTAAGGTGAAAACCGTGTTTGAGATAATTTTTCTATCTTTAGTTTTTATGAATTTATAACCCATCATTTTTTCTCTGTAAGGGTGCCCAAGAGAGATAAACACCTTATATTAGGCAGACTTCAGCCTCCTGCTAGAACAAAGCATACAAGGAAGGATTAAGTGTTAGAATTGTACCCTATTACTTTATAGAAATGGTTTCCAAGTAACTACAACAGCTTTAAATTAAAATAACAAATAATCGTTAACCATGAAATTAAATGTATTTATCTGTCTTTATTAAGCAGGAAACCCCTAATGATATATATTTTAATGTATTATGTATTAAATAAATGACAATAAACTATAATGTATTTTTATCAACCTGAAAAGAACAATAACCTTAGTAACACTAAGCAGACCTTGATGAGCAATATGAGTACTGAAAATATACTTAGTTTACAAACATGCTTGTCTTTTTATATTCTTTTTACTAATATACTGTATACAGGTACAAGTTGAATAAAATGTAAAACAGGTAACCCTTTGAGTGCCAAGTTGGTGGTCATTACATTGTCAAGAGACAACCTTGATTTTATCAATCCTTTAGCTAACCATTATCTACAGCAGGTTATAATCAAGTTCTGTACAGATTTATATTTTATATTTTCATTATGTTCTGTCTATAAGGAGATTTCATTTCCTTTGCCATCTTATTGTATTTGTTTCTGAGCTTTCTGGAGTAGGGATTTAATTTTTGAAGCAGCACATTTTTTATCTTTGAAACTGGCAATGTATCATCAGTGCAATGTTTTGTAATGTTATGTCAGTTCCTTTGCCGGTGAATTGATTTTTTATGATCACATTAATAACAGCTTGTATTTACAGAGCAGTTCCACATTACTGTTTAACTACAGATCAGATGGATCAGTTTAACTTGTAGTTGTAATAATGTTACTTAAATGTCAAAACAGAGGCCCATTAATTGACCTAATATGGACTGATAGGACAACATTCTTTTTAGAAAAAAAAATTATTTTGTAGAGTATGCAAAAAGACTATACATGCCTTCCATACCTTAATTTTCATTTTTTTCTATTTATTTTAATAATAAAATATTTATTATTTTACTTTTCATTTTTCACTTGAGTTTATGGTGGCAAGTTTTTAATTTTAGGTGAAATTTGCGTTAGGGATTAATGATTGTGAGCCCTCCCCACTAGTGATGGCTGGATTTGTCCCGTTTTGCAGAAAAATTCACGAATTTTCAAGGAAATTCACGAAACGGTGGAAATCATATGTCACAACATTAAATGCTCTTCAAATGAGAGGAATGCCGTTTTGTTTTTAAAAGTGATTTTAAAACGGAAAACATTGTTTTATTAAAGTATTTTTTAAACGCTTTTCCGCACATGCCACTCTTTTGTTGTCCAAGGAACCATTGGAAGATCAGTTAATGTTGTGACATATGATTTTACATGGGCCGTCTGTGAGTATTATATACCACCAGAAGTGGAACCACAATCGTGTGGGTACTTGTCCTCACCATTTCAATTTCTCTTTTCACTCTAGCACATGCACTTTTTACTTGATGGTGTTGTAATTGCACTTGGTAAATAATTCACTTGCACTTTAAAAAGGCTGAAGTGGGTTCAATAACACTGATAAATGTGTGAATTTAAGCACAAGGAGGTGTGATTTTAGAAAAGAACGCTACACTATTATTATCTTGTTTTTCTCCCTTTTCTCTTTTTTTGAGGATCGACCAGTGACACACCTTGGATTTTGATTTTGTTTGGAGGTTTGAGAGAGCCTTTTTTGTTGCTGGGTTGGGGAACTCACTTGATTTCGAGACTTTGGTTTTTAATACTCGATAGAACAGAATGGTTTTCAACAAAGTAGTCTGATACATTCTGTTTTATTAACACATTCATCTACTTCCGTTTGTGAAACGTTTCAACATATAAAAACATTTAACTTTTAGCAGTTCTTCAGTATTCCCTAATTTACATGATGGTAAAGTTGGTACTGGCTCAGCTTACCTATGTAAGGCATGCTGGCCACAAACGTCCTTATCTCCTCTGACAGGCCATTTACTGTGTTTATAATTCAAATACAAGAAGCCTGAAGGTGATAAAACTTAGAGGATCAGGTCTTGTCACACACAGTGTTTCTCCTTCTCCATGTTTTCTCCAGCAGAGGATATGCTGATTAAACTATGGGCAGTTGCTGGCTAGAAAATGCATATTTTAGAGTTTTCTGTGCAAAATGTTTTAAAAAATGCCTGCAGAGAAGTATTGTGTGTTACAGGGATCTCATGGACTATATTCTGATATAATGGATTGCTGCCAGTCAAATGAGTTATAATTAGTTCTTTACAGCAGTCAAAGTCTCTCAGGGTAATGCTATAAAATGCACAATGTCTGTTCAGATCTAGTAGTCTACAGAAACCAATCAGTTTGCATCCAAATAGTTGACCAGTAAATGCTACCTGCTGATTGGTTACGCTGGATTATAAGACCAATGATGATAAAAACACAGCCTATCAACACATTTTGTGGTAATTGTCAGCTATGTTTCATTTGACATTAATGTACATTTTATGAAAAAGTGGTTTCAGTTCAAATTTGTTCTTGTGAAAAAGCCAATGTTATATTTCTTTCACTTGCTTTGTAGCATTGCATTGTTTTAATGTCATACACCCATCTAGTCTAATAATTCATGCCCTCATTTCTATTTTCAATTTTAGATTTTCCCTTTTATGGATAGAATTAAATGATTCCTAAAAATTAAAATACTCCACAAACATTTGTTCATACTATATTTGCTCAACATTTTCAAAAAACTCTCATCACCCATGTTATGAATAAATATATTATACAAATCTTCAATTTAAAATAAGACTGAATAGGTAGTAGGCAACTTGCAGAACAGAATGCAGATAGACAGAGGGAGGCCAACTTTTCCTAAAGATATAAGAACAGAATATAAGAGGAAGGGGTTACATAATGGGGTGGTAATTGAAAGCAAAATGGGAGGGTG
Organism: Xenopus laevis; assembly: GCF_017654675.1. NCBI lineage: Eukaryota > Metazoa > Chordata > Amphibia > Anura > Pipidae > Xenopus > Xenopus laevis. The sequence continues at coordinate 71,140,311 of NC_054383.1, forward strand.
GTCCTGGAGCTCCTCACAAACCAGAATCTCCAGAGCAGGCATGCAGTGGGTGAGCATGCCAGCTCTTCAAATGGTTAGAATCTGGAATATGGGTCTGAAATCCTTTTAACAAACTGGGGAATGGAAGGTGCCTAGACTGAGTTAGCCATGGTGAACAGCAGGGACCAGTGAGCATCTACATTGCGCCAGTGAGCATCCACAATGCTGACACTGCACTAGACCTAGGTAGGTGCTACTTTGCTTGTGCAGGACCCAATGGCATCCATTTCAAGAGGTCTGGGGATGTGAGTTAATAGAAAATGTTGTAGACATCAGTGATGATAAGGTTGAAATGAAAAACTGCCAGTTCTGTTAAAGTTAATGAGTGCCTGTTTGATGAACCTTTTGTTTCCATCACTCATGCTTGGGCTCTGTTGGAGCATACCCCTTTGTTCAGTGCCTCGATGACACTTGAGGAGATAACCAATAGGATAGACAGCTATCCTTAATTGGATAATTCTAGGTTGCTTCAACAAGGATTTTCAGAAGATATTCTATGCCCTTTACATGAAGGTGGGATTTTTATTGTTGTCAGGGACATTACCAGAGGTGGCCAGGGCAAACAAAAAAGGGGAGGGTACAATTTCTGGTTTCCCCACTTCTCCCATTATTGGGGAGGGTCAGTGAATAAAGCTAAAGACAAAGATATTTTCTCATTCCCATGTAAATCCTTTGAACAGCCATTGGCACTGTTGCAAGTGCTGCTGATGGGTTGCAGTGCCACTGATAGAGAAGAGAATCATACAGCTAGAACAGGTATGGATCACCAGATTCAGATGAAGTCAGGCTTGATGCATTGCTATTGTTGCTTTCTGGTCAGGTAGCCTCAAGCATTGACAAAATAAGTAGCAGCATTATCATGTCTCTTAATTGAAAGGGACTAGAGGTTGCTTTGGTAGTATAGGGGCACAACACAATAAGATCCATTCAAGCAGCTCAATAGCACTTGCACATGTAAGCCAGAGGTCAGCCTCTGTGAGCAGCTTTCTCCTATGTTTTTGAGCTTTCAGGGTTGGGGAATTTGTATGCCAGAGTAAAACAAAGCAAGGTGGGAGTACTGGGGAAAAAATATCCCTGGTGATTTTTATGTAACTGCATGGCAAAACTTCTCCAGTTCTCACTAGAGAATGTCTGACAATCCCTATAAAGAAGCACACGTGCATCAGGCACATATATAGTGACAGGATTGCTTGGTTGTTTCTCGGAATCTTGCTTTCTCTTGCTTTCTTCATTCACAAGGGAATTCCAAAGATATCTCAGTATCCAGCTCTGACCCACATCTACTCCATCCAAAACTAGCTCCCCATTCCTTCTTAACTCTTGTTAAGGTCTTATTTCCAATGTTAATAGTATCATTTAGAGACTGCAAATTCCCCTAGGAGAGTAGAGAGAAAGTTTATCCCTGACAGTGAAGGGAAAAAAAACCTCATCAATATTATACTGCTTTCTAAAACATATTTAAAAAATCCTATTTCTGCTACTCCAGTTTTTCTTTATAAAGAGCACTATTATAAATGATTCCCTGTAGACATAAATAATGCATCATACTACTTTGTGCTCACTTACACATTGCATTCATATAGTTATTTGTATAATGAAAATTACCAGTATATCTGAATGTTATTTAATTCTCTTTCAGCTATTGCAGGTGCTTTTTTTTTTTAGCAACTACAGAATAGAAGGTCACTATCATGATACCAGTGTAGAAAGCAATGGTAATGAAGATGAGGAAGAGCTTTAAAATGAGTATTAATAGGATGTAGAGGTATATAGAATGTTCTGGATCTATTATGCAAAGGGAACTAGTTAAACAAATGTTGTTATTGTTATTATAGAAAGAGATGTGTAAGAGGGTTTTTGCATGGCATAAAATGAGACTATGTTTGGCAGATGCTGTAAAAATGTTCCGGAGTTTCAATATTTCTTCTTAGAAAGAACCAGTCACAAGGTTACTGCCACAGTTTGTCGCAGCATAGGTAAGATGCATGGTTTAATGACAACTGGGATTTCATCCAAGAATATACAGTATACTTGTCTGAAACTATTAAGCATCTTTAGTTTAGTTGACACACCAGGGAATAACAAGACCTCTGACAATGACCACCAACAAAGTATATACAAACCCATATCTAACTGTTAGATTAGAAATATTCTTGTTTTTACTATAGACCTTTTTGAGGCCTCTTACCCAAGCAATAAAAAAATACGTACACAAACATACAGCATTGCTGTTTGAAGGCAAAAAAATGTTTCTAGTAGTTCATGTTCATGGCATGGCATCTGTACTCTTGTCCATATGAGGAAAGCCACTGCAATGAACACTAGGCCTGATCAAACTAACACTCTTCCAGAAAATATTTATAATTTAATATTAGAGTAAGCAGAATGGTTCTTAATAAATGCAACATGAACATTAATGCAATGAAAATACATATGAATGAAATACAACATTTGGCCAAATGATCTAGCAGGGGTCCCCAAACTTTTTTTTACTCGTGAGCCACATTCAAAGGTAAGAATGGTTGGGGAGCAACACAAGTATGAATAAGTTATTGGGATACCAAATAAGGGCTATGATTGGCTATTAGGTAGCCCTTGTGTGGACTGGAAGCCTGCAGGAGGTTCTATTTGACAGTGCACCTGTTTTTTATGCATCCCAAAAGTTGCATCCAAGCCAGGAATTCAAAATAAGTACCTGCTTTGAGGCCATTGGGAGCAACATCCAATGCTTGGTGAGCATCATGTTGCTCGAGGCCACTGGTTGGGGATCACTGGTCTAGATTATGCTTGTTAATAGTTCTGTAATTTGTTACGTTACTGATGAGACTAAGCAAATTTGCTGACATTGTTTATACCTAGTTTCTACCTAAATGGATAGGAAGGCAAAAAAACCCAGCCTGAAGCAAGTGTCAATTATGCCTCAAGATGGAAAAAAATCCTCCCTGACCACAATGGTCATTGGAAACATTTCCTGTATTAAGTATTCAAAATGAACATGAAATATTCATTTATGAATAATGTGAGAACATAAAGAAGAAAAACCCCTGATATTTTTGCAAAATATGCAAAAAGGGTGAGGGTGGGTAAGATGTTCCTATCTGCTCAGAAGATATGGAAGTAAACTGCTTTTCCCCTTCACATCACATCCCTCTATTTCTCCACCCCCAGCCCAGCTTCCCCCTGCCTTAACTCATTCCTTCTCACCAAATCACAGCTACTGTACATCTGATTCTGCCAATATTTAAACATAATCTGGCTGGATCCCTTTGTCATGCAGCCCCTACACTTATAGCTCCAGGACTTTCCTGTTATTGAAGGTTGATTTTAAAGGGTCAAAGGGTGAGCTTTGAAACTTTATATATGTCTTATGCTATGGGCCTCATTTAAAAATGAATCAGTAATTGCTTTTTCTAATTTTTTTGCACTATTTAAATAAGTAGGAAATGCAGAAGTGTCACCAAGCTGTCAAGGCCGCCAGGAGCGTTCAGCAGCGTGTCCTCTCCCGGCGGCGGAAGATTCAAGATGGCAGCGCCCATGCTGTCCATGTGGGTGCTGGGACGCCGGCGCAATGACGTCAGCACGACGACGTCGGCGCAGGCGCCAACACAATAATGCTGACGCAATGACATCACCAATGGCGCCAAAATTTGTAATAAAAGGGCGCCCTGCTCACCTAGACACTGCCCAAGTATAGGACCTGTTTGCTAGTATTCCCGGGTGCTTTATTATTGTTATTTCTGGACTTTGACCCCTGCCTGGACTTTTGATTCTGATTCATTATGCCTGCCATTGAACCCCTGCCTGGACATTGACCTTGTATTTGACTTAACCATTGCCTGTACCTGGAACCTGAACTTTGACCCTAAGGGCTTCCTCTGTGGTCCTGACTCACTGGGAACCGATTGGCCCCCTGACACAAGCGTGATGATTCTTAGCATTTTTTTATCTGCAAAATATGGGAATTGAGACACTTAGCTCTGTGCATAGCACACTTGGCTAAATTGTCCCTTAAAATATAGGGCTACTTGTTTAGCATTCCAGGAAGGGAGTTTTGATTTCTGGCACTTCCTGCTTAGTAAAATACTGATTCAATTTAACAACTAACTTGTGTGTTTTTTTTAGAGATAACATAAAAAAACAATACAACAACTCATTTTAAAATGGTTGCTCATTCTGCTGTAAAAATTGCTGAAAGTTGTTCAGCTTCCCATACAGTAGTTCCAGAGAACAGATGTAATTCCACATTATAATATTCATCTTTGACATTTATGCGCCATTTCACTTTTTTTTTCCTTTAAACATTTAAATGACCTACACAGTTATAGTCAAGGAGGGTCCACAGTTTCCATGGAAACAGCTTCCCCATTTAAATGCGTTTTAGTGTTGGCCAGGTGATTAGATAGAATAAAAAAAACAGAAAATCTGAAACAGTGCAGTCACTTACTGCAGAGGACAGATATTAAATTGTTCCTTTTTAGCAAAACAGCACCTGTTTTCTTCAAGTGGTGGCATTTTAACATCTAAAATACAGTAGCCTTTGGTAGGAGTGCTGGATGTACTCGAGATGCTAATCAAAGGTGATTAACTGCTTCCATTGAAACAAATAGATAAAGAACAGCTGCTGGAGATTTTTTAATTAATGAATGTTTCTCATAACGGCTGGTCAAAAAATCTAGGACTACAGTAAGATCTTGTATATGTTTGTATGTATGTGGCATGTTTGTATGTGTATATATATATATATATATATATATATATATATATATATATATATATATATATATATATATATATATATATCTATAAAAAGATGCTTGGGTGTCCGCACTCTGTTTTTGTCGCAGGCGAGGTGCACGATCAATTGGAATGATACAATCGATGCAGGGATCAGCATACTCTAGTAAAGGTGAATTAAAGTGTTTTTATTTGTAACACAGCATTGTCCAATGTCTCGGTCCCACCGAAAAAGGTCCCCAGGTGGACCGAAACGTTGGTCAATGCTGTGTTACAAATAAGAACACTTTAATTCACCTTTATCTTGATCCCTGCATCGATTTTATATATATATATATATATATATATATATATATATATATATATATATATATATATATATCCATTTCACTCTGATACCGGCACTCTCTATAACTGCAGTAAATGTGCCTGGGTGCAGAGACAGCAAAATAAACTAAATATATCCAGAAGAATCCGCACAGATCTTACTAATTAAAATGTAAGTTTTATTTTTAAAACATGGTCTGACGTTTCTCAAAGGGTCAATACACACACTCACAGGTCTTTTAATAATAAAGAAAATACATTTATTGAACCAACATTTTGGTCTGAACAGAGACCATGTTCAAAAAATAGTATTATTTCCTTCACTTTTAAAAGACCTGAGTACAGTGTTACATAGTTAAATAGTTGAGTTGTATTGAAAAAATACCAAAGTCCATCAAGTTCAGCCACTCCAAATCAACCCCAGTGCACAAATATTCATACTGACTGTTCCAAATACTCACATAAACTATATATACCGATATCTAAACTAATTGTAGATTTTAGTATCACAATAGCCTATAATATTATGTTTGTCCAAAATATCAGGAATTAACAGATCAGCCATCATCTGGCAGGGCATTCCAAACCTCACTGTTCTCACTGTGAAGAACCAACAACTGTACGCTGCTTTAAGTGAAAGTTATTTTCCTCTAGTCTAAAGGGGGACCTCTGGTGTGTTGATGGTTTTTATGTGAAAAATAAGATTCCCTGTTATTTGCCTATAATGTCCTCTAATGTACGTGTAAAGAGTAATTACTGTATGTCACCTCGCAAGTGTCTTTTTTCCAGAGAGAATAACACCAACCTTGACAATCTACCCTCATAATTTAAGTCTTCCATCCCTCTAGCCAGTTTAGTTGCATGTTTCTGCACGCTATCCAGCTCATTTATATCCTTCCTAAGGACTGAAGCTCAAAATTGCTTCAAGGTGAGGCCTTCTTTTAATCCCTCGAGTTAATGCCTTTTTTATGCAAGACAGTATTTAATTTCCTTTTCCACAAAATGATACTGCCTCAAATTAGACAACGTGCTGTCTACAAAAATCCCCAGATACTTCTCATTTAAGGAAACTCCCAACACACTGTAATTTAGTGTATAACGTCTATCAAAGTGCATAACTTTGTATTTATCAACAGTGAACATCATTTTCCAGTTTGCCGGCCGTTTTTCCAATTTAGTCATTGACTTCAACAACCAAAAAAATAGATTAACTGTGGGGTTCATTGTTATTATTACTGCTTTCCTTTGTTTTCATGCCCTCTCTTACCAATCTTCTATACTGACTTTCAAAAGGTTTTGAAGCCTTAGTAACCAGACAACAGTACATTAATGCTGTCTAGATTATTATAACTGATCATTTTAAGATGAGGTTGAGGTTTTTAATAATGTTTAGCACATCATTCAATGAACATAAAAATATCTACGTTCATTAAAAAGAGTTGCAGCCATATATATAGGGTAAATACCCCAAAAGAAAGCTTCTAATTTACAGTAGGTTTTTGGGATGTTACTAGTGTTTGTCATACCACACCACACGGTAGCACACCGTTTTTGTTATAAAATATTCAAGAATGATAAGAATTTAGATATTGCCTGTGATTAGTAGGGATGTAGCGAACGGCGGAAAAAATGTTCGCGAACATATTCGCGAACTTGCGTCAAAAATGCGAACGGTTCGCGAACGTCGCGAACCCCATAGACTTCAATGGGAAGGCGAATTTTAAAAGCTAGAAAAGACATTTCTGGCCAGAAAAATGATTTTAAAGTTGTTTAAAGGGTGCAACGACCTGGACAGTGGCATGCCAGAGGGGGATCAAGGGCAAAAATGTATCTGAAAAATACATTGTTGACACAGCGCTGCGTTTTGTGCTGTAAAGGGCAGAAATCACACTACGTCACTCAGGTGATGTTTCTCGACACGGAATGTGAAAAAGCTCACACAGCTAGGTGGCACTTGGTTAAAGACTGGGCAAACAATGCCTGCAAGGGCAACATATACAGTAGTGGGTACGGAATATATTATTGCTGCTGTAAAAACATCACTCAGGTGATGTTTACGGACACAGAATTATTATTGTTATTTAGACAGAATGTGAAAAAGCTCACACTGCTAGGTGGCACTTGCATACCTCCCAACTGTCCCTCTTTTGACCACTCAACCCCCTGTCCCTCTTTTGTACTGGAAAGTCCCTCTTTTCTCTGAAATGAACAGCCAGAAAAAAAAACAGTTTCTAACTTAATTAGCTTTTGGCAGAGAGCTCAGAACAGCTAACAGGTGCAAATAAGATACTTTGTAACAATTTTGACTCTGGTTGGTGCTGGTAGTGGTGAACTACTAGGAGGAGCAGCACACCAGTCCCTCTTTTCTCTGAACTGAACAGCCAGAAAAAAAACAGTTTCTAACTTAATTAGCTTTTGGCAGAGAGCTCAGAACAGCTAACAGGTGCAAATAAGATACTTTGTAACAATTTTGACTCTGGTTGGTGCTGGTGGTGGTGAACTACTAGGAGGAGGAGCACACCAGTCCCTCTTTTCTCTGCACTGAACAGCCAGAAAAAAAACAGTTTCTAACTTAATTAGCTTTTGGCAGAGAGCTCAGAACAGCTAACAGGTGCAAATAAGATACTTTGTAACAATTTTGACTCTGGTTGGTGCTGGTAGTGGTGAACTACTAGGAGGAGCAGCACACCAGTCCCACTCCCCAACACAGCTAGACTAATAGCACTGGGCTCTTATAGTAGCAAAGTAAAAAAACAAAAAAGAAAATAAAAGCAGTCCTTACAAGGACTATTGGGTTATTACAGCAGTCAGCAGATGAGATCAGAAGCAGTGCCCACAGCAGCTACATACAGAGCACTGCAGTAGAAGGTAGATTACTAGTCAGCAAAGCTAACTAACCTAAACTCACTGTCCCTCAAATCCCTGCAGAGTTCTGTCCCTACAATACAGAGCAGTATCAAGTAGATTACTAGCCAGCAAAGTTACTATCAACTGTCCCTCAAATCACTAAACAGCTCTCTCCCTACACTAGCTCTTCCAAGCACACACAGGCAGAATGAAAAAACGCTGCAGGGCTTCAGTTTATATATGGAAGGGGAGTGGTCCATGGGGTGTGGGGGTGGTCCAGGAGGGAGAGCTTCCTGATTGGCTGCCATGTATCTGCTGCTCTGGGGTGAGAGGGCAAAAATAAGCGCCAGCTAAGGCGAACCCAAATTGGCGAACGTCGCGCGACGTTCGCGAACATTCGGCGGACGCGAACGGTCGATGTTCGCGCGAATTAGTTCGCGGGCGAACAGTCCGCGACATCCCTAGTGATTAGATATTATTGGGAACATACCACTTTTCAGCAAAATCTGGGTTACTGTAAGGAATAGCACACATAGAGGGAAATCTACCGTATGGAACATGATATACTGTAAAAATAAAACAAACCAGAAAACAGTACAAATCAGTACAATTTGAGAGTTTAGCTTTGTACTTCATCCCCACCAGCTTCATAGAAACCAGTTCTTCTTCATTGCATGGTGCAAAGTATGGTAAAGCACAGTTTAGCAAATAAATAGGTTTTTCAGAAGGGGCACCTCTTGGGTATATTATATGAAGAGTAGTTGGTAAAAAAACAAAGAGTGTAATTCTCAACCTGTAGCTTAAATACTTTAAAAGCTAAAAGTCAGAGAAGAGAGATATGACACTGCCCACCTGCATTAGTGACATTGGAAAAGAGGATTGTATCCATTACAACAGTAAAGATTGTGATTAGGCTTCAGGCAACTTTAGATTTTTAGAGCAGGAATACTGCAATTTCACTAGGGGAATTAGGGAAACTGTTCATTAATAAATGTAGAATTGATGTAAAGAGGAGCAATTTAGATTTAAGCAGAGACATTTCTCATGGAGGGAGAAAGCCCTTTATAGAGAAGTGTGCATCCATTAGGGAAGGCGTCTAGGTTACTAAGTGGGCAATTCAAAAACATTATTTATTATAAGTTAATTAAACACTATATGAGTGTGACAGTGAGATGAGCCAGGATATATTCACTACTCTCTTAGAGAATTAAATTGGTTTCACCTAACAGGAAAATTGTTCGTACCTGTATAAGGAAAAATCATTTAAATAAAGCATGAAATGCATTTTCATTGAAAGAGTCAATGGACAAGGATTGACACAGGGCACATTTAGCCTGTCCTCACCTTTAGTGCAGGTCCTCGCACTCCAGGGTGCATTCGACAGTGCTATATTGATATGGAGTGGGATGAAAGAGGCACATAGTGTCCCCCATCCTTCCCCATACCCATTTCCTAGCTTGCACATCATTCAGTTGGGTTTATGGGTACAGCGCTGCATTCTACACCTTGTGCCCCAGCTGCAAATGATGGGTCAATGGACACTAAAATACACAGCTCGAGTCTAGGGAATATGTAAATGCCTCCTCGTGTATCTAAACCAACCGTACCCTACTTGAGAACCTCAAGGTGGTGTTGAACTAGCAGTCCTAGGGGTGCTGATAGTCGATAGCAAGTGGAATTGTGTGTTATAGTTTGTTGTGCTTTCCAGGTTTAGATAGCTTTTTGTTCTGTAGTTATTCAGTATTGTACTGTATTCATTAAGATAAAAACCAATGATCAAGTTGTTAGGCATGAAGGAAACAATAAATCTTTAACGTAATGATTTTGAGGTTTCAAACAGAAACAGTGGAAACTAGCATTTGTCCTATGGCCATTTAGCAGCCAATACAGGCATGAAACACTGTACAAAGTGTTTGCCCCAGTCAAATGTCTCAAGCGCAATGTTTGCCCCAGTCAAATGTCTGCTCTCAGGCTCTTAAGAGTAATACTTTCATTATGGGGCAGATTTATCAAGGGTCGAATTTCAAAGTAATGGGAGTTTTTTTGAACTCCCATAACTTCGAAATTCTAATAAAAAAAGACTAACCGTAATTTATTAAAAAAAATCAAAGTTTTTAACTTTGGGTGAATAGGCTGTATTCGAATTATTCAAATGGACGTTTTAGCGCATTCGATCAAATTTGAATCTAAGAAGCAGAGTTATTAAAGGTCGAAGTGAAAATTAGAATGAAAAAAATTCTAATTTAAAGCTGATTATTCAACTAGGGAAAGTCCAAATTCGATTTGAATTTGAAAATTCCAATATCAAAATGTATCATTTACTGTCTCTTAAGACGTTTTAGCGCATTCGATCATATTTGAATCTAAGAAGCAGAGTTATTAAAGGTCGAAGTGAAAATTAGAATGAAAAAAATTCTAATTTAAAGCTAATTATTCAACTAGGGAAAGTCCAAATTCGATTTGAATTTGAAAATTCCAATATCAAAATTTATCATTTACTGTCTCTTTAAAAAATTAACTTCGAACATTCGTCATCTAAAATGTGCCGAATTGCTGTTTTAGCCTATGGGGGACCTCCTAGAACCTATCTGAAGTCAATTTTAGAAAAAAACTTCAAATCGAATATGATGCTATTTTGATTTGTATGATTCGAATTCGAACGGAAATGACCTATTCAACCTATTCAACCTATTTCAGTTGGTCTGTTTTTATTCTAATTTTGAAGTTTTTTTTTTTTTACATAAAATTCGACCCTTGACAAATCTGCCCCATGATGTATATTTTGCTGATAGCTGACACATCACTTACACCTAGAAGCCTCCTGGAACACAATAGGAGTTAAAAATTACAATCTTGCTGTTCTGCTTTGGAACTCTATTATCCCAAATTCAAACAATGAATTGGCCATAGCTTTGCTTCATTAAGTTTTCTTCTCTGTGATGGCCTGAGCATATATTTATATGGTTTATGCAGTAGCTTATTCTCAAATAGAAAAGCAAAAATGCCTCCCTCTGTGTCTGGAGACACATTGGGCATACTGCTGCTATATATACTGCATTATATTTTATGAAATATAAAGATACCAACTGGTTCATAAAACCAGTCAGGGTCTGCAATACGGCCCTTAAAAGGAGGATGTTCTTATTTATTTTGAAGAAATAGTGAACTAACCTTTAATTACCCATACTTCATCACATTACACATTTAAACAAACATGGTGATCCCAGTTAAATACATAAGCACATGCACAATGAAATATACTGCTCCCTAGGATCCATCAAGCTATTAAACGATGTAACATACCCTGCATTATCTGCTGATGTTGGATTTTTTTCATTAACGTTTCATTTGTTGGTTAGTGAAAAAAAGACACACTCGTTCATTTGGGTCTTTAGACCCTGACAGCAACATAAATGACTGTTTGACGTGCCAGTGAACATAACTTCTGAAGTTTAGCCATGTGAGAGATGAGCTGAGTGAGCTCCATCAATCAGTTCTAGGGGTGGATGGAAACTTGCAGTGAAGCAACTTGAAAAGGCGTAAGGAAATGACTGCTGCTTCAGTCCTTGAATTTGCCAAGCAGAGCAATGAACGTACTGTACATGGGAATCAGGGAAGTTTTATTACATACACTTTGCCCTTGTGTGCAAATGATACAATGTGCACTTTTCACATAGGTGGTTGAGTTGCTTATTATGGGTTCCCAAAAGCTGTTAAATACATGCAAATGAAGTTTGCCTTGTGCAATTGTTCCCACAGGTTTTGGAGCTTTCTAGTTGCTATGTCCTCTAATAAGCTGATCATCACTTGGTTCCTAAGCATGCATAAAAGGGAAAATATTCCAACAGGTTACAGGTTTTGGTAACATTCCTGCAGAGGGTTAAATGGGTGGAGCTGCACATGCACAGGCATACTGCACCCCCTTCAAACAAATAATTTCCCTTTATCCATATAGTTGTATTCTATAAGGTAAAAAAAGGGATCAGCGCCTGTGGCAACAGAAACCAGAAACCAATATAGTGCAATATGTGCAATCATATGGGGTGCCATCCAGTGCCTCTAATGAATTATTACAGGAGTGTTCCCCTTTTTCTTATATATACAACCTTTCACTCTTAAAAATACAGTTATATTATATTATATATTATATATTTCTGTGTTTGATCCAAAACCCCTCCACCAATCGTCCAAATTGCCTACTTACAAACCACTGGTGTGGTATCTCGCTTCTGAAGAAGTTGATAGGATCAACGAAACACGTTGGGTGAAGGGGAGATCCCATGGGCTCTGCAGAAAGTACCACGAGAAGGATCCGAAATAAGCCGGCAGGACCACCCTCTGTAACATTGCAGCTACCAAATCGGCGACTTGCCCCAATGAAACAATTGTGCAATTAATCTTTTTAAAGAATTTTTATCAATACAATAGTTTTACGCTATTTTGCATTTTATCTTTATCCTGGAGTTTGAAGGAACTGTGCGGCCTGAGGGGACCTGTGCAAGGACTACATGCAAGATACCACACCAGAATCTAGAAAAGTAGATTTTATATTGTTGTTTTTCTGTTAACCCCTTATGCTATCAATCTAAGTTGATTGCAGCTTAAAAAAGAATGCTGAGCATTCATGTATTTTCAACATGTAACTAGATATATAGGGGCAAATTCACTAAGCAGCGAAAATGCGCTAGCGACGGCTTCGCCAGGCAAAATTTCGCCAGGCAACGTTTCGCCAGGGCGCCGCTAATTCACTAAAACCTGAAGTTGCGCTCAGGGAGGCGAATGGTAGTGAAGTTGCGCTAGCATTAATTCGTCAAGCAAAGTGAAGTTATGCTAGCGATGCCTAATTTGCATACGGCGCCAAGTTAAAGTACAATGGACGTATATGTAGCAGCAAATACATTACACTACACAAGCCTAAGAAAGCTTCATAAAATAAAATAGAGTTGTTATTTTGCCCTATACATGTGCCCACTGTATAGTTTAGGTGCCATGTGTTAGGAAATGTAGGGGGGAAGGAGGGTGCAAATTTATGGGGCAAATTTACTAAAGCGCAAAGTGCCTAACGCTAGCACAAATTCACCAGCGTGACGTCATTTTGTTACTTCGCCGATTTACTAACGGGACAAAAAAATTCACTATCTTTTTCAGCCTATCACCCTTAAAAAGTAAAAGACGCCAGTGTTTTTTGGGACTTAGAAAAAAATTCAACTTTTTTTGAAGCAATCCCTATCTACTCTATTGCACTTCGCCTGGTCTGAGGTGGCAAAGACAAGTCTGACGCAAGAGGTAACGTTCAGTAAAATGCGCAAGTTAGTGAATTAGCGTAGTTACGTCGTCCCTTCGCCATAGTGCAACTACGCCCGGCATAAGGGTGTGAAGTAGCGATAGAGTAGGTCCACTTCGCTAGTGAATTTACGCCAGCACCCCTTAGTAAATCGGCGAAGTAACAAAATGACGTCACGCTGGTGAATTTGCACTAGCGTTAGGCACTTTGCGCTTTAGTAAATTTGCACCCATAGTTTACCTTTGGATAAATTACAAAATTATACTTTAAGTATATTCATAAAGGTGAAGCCCACAAGTATAAGGACTAACATGAGGGAATCTGGGAAACATTCAGTTCTAGGCATTTTATCACCACAGATTTTCATGGAAAATATTCCAAGCTGGTGTAGATAGGATTAAATAACAGCTTGTGGATACAATTTAAAAAAGTAAAAGCTTCAATCAAGGCTATTTTATGTAATATTTTAGCTGTGATTACACCATAAAAAAAAAAAAATTATCCAAGAGCTCAAAACTTAACTTCAGCACTACGGTAATGACAATAGAACTCTGTATTTAATCCTATACTGTGGATATACATTTGTTCTTAATTACAGATTTAATGAGAAATTCATATGATAGTACAGGTGGTTCACACAAAGTCAAAATGTTATGAAAACATATTCTAATAATAATAATAATGTTATTGTCAGAATGGATTGAGCTATTACAATCCAACCTACTATATTGTAAAGATAAAGAGGATAAACTCTCTTAGTGAGTCAGTAACTGCTTTAGACACATCACTATATAATGCAGGCTCTGAAAAGAATGAGGGGAAAGAAAACTAAGAAATGATTAGGCCCACTAAAAATATAATAACAGTTTTTACACTTTATATGCTCCGTGGGAGTCTGTGTACATCTTATTTTCTCATGGTGTTATGCATGTTATGTGCATTTTAGTTGTTATAATGAAAAATTGCTGTTTGTCCAGGACAACATGGAACATTTTCTGATTGGAACAGTGTTGTTAGTGGAGTACCGCAGGGCTCTGTACTAGGTCCCTTGCTTTTCAACTTGTTTATTAATGACCTGGAGGTGGGCATTGAAAGTACTGTTTCTATTTTTGCAGATGATACTAAATTGTGCAGAACTATAGGTTCCATGCAGGATGCTGCCACTTTGCAGAGTGATTTGTCTAAACTGGAAAACTGGGCAGCAAACTGGAAAATGAGGTTCAATGTTGATAAATGCAAGGTTATGCACTTTGGCAAAAATAATATAAATGCAAGTTATACACTAAATGGCAGTTTGTTGGGAGTTTCCTTAAATGAGAAGGATCTAGGGGTCTTTGTAGATAACACGTTGTCTAATTCTGGGCAGTGTTATTCTGTGGCTACTAAAGCAAATAAAGTTCTGTCTTGCATAAAAAAGGGCATTAACTCAAGGGATGAAAACATAATTATGCCTCTTTAGAGGTCACTGGTAAGGCCTCATCTGGAGTATGCAGTTCAGTTTTGGACTCCAGTCCTTAAGAGGGATATAAATGAGCTGGAGAGAGTGCAGAGACGTGCAACTAAATTGGTTAGAGGTACGGAAGACTTAAATTATGAGGGTAGACTGTCAAGGTTGGGGTTGTTTTCTCTGGAAAAAAGGCGCTTGCGAGGGGACATGATTACACTTTACAAGTACATTAGAGGACATTATAGACAAATGGCAGGGGACCTTTTTACCCATAAAGAGGATCACCGTACCAGAGGCCACCCCTTCAGACTAGAAGAAAAGAACTTTCATTTGAAGCAACGTAGGGGGTTCTTCACAGTCAGGACAGTGAGTTTGTGGAATGCACTGCCGGGTGATGTTGTGATGGCTGATTCAGTTAATGCCTTTAAGAATGGCTTGGATGATTTTTTGGACAGACATAATATCAAAGGCTATTGTGATACTAAGCTCTATAGTTAGTATAGATATGGGTATATAGAATTTAATTAAAAGTAGGGATGGGTGTATGTATGGATGCTGAGTTTTCATTTGGAGTGGTTGAACTTGATGGACTTTGTCTTTTTTCAACCCAATTTAACTATGTAACTATGTAACTATGTAACATACAGATATTTACATTTATTAGAATTCTGCAATTATCTAAATAAAGGCATGGTGTCGTAACAAAATAGTCCTTGTGGGCTACAATTACACTCTACTTCTAAGTCTGTCTACTGTTAATCTTCGTCCATGCATCTATGTGTCATGAACCTCAAAGTTCTGCTGCTTAAACTTGCAAAACATTTTGACCTTATTTAACATAAGACATCAGCGGTCTTCAAATTTATTCACTCATTTCGCATCTTTAATGCCCTTTCCTTTCATTGCAATTTATCATGAACGCTGCTGCCAAGTGTGTACACCTCGCTAGCTGCTTCTCATCTGCTGCTTTACTTTGCCAACCCCTACAACAGCTCCCTAAAGGTTTCTCAGTGAAAGTTAAAACTGTATCAATAATGTAAAAAGGCTTTCACTCGTATGCTCCTCCTTGCATTTCCAAGCACTCCCCTGAGGACCTTTTTGCTCCACATATGTATAACCAAATCATGTATAAATCAGCAGTAAAAAATAGTAAGTGGTGAGTGCATATTGTATCATGAGAGGACCCCATGTGAATTATAGAGTGTGGGCTCTGGAACATTAGAATATTCATAATTGAACTGGAAGTAGCACAGAGTAACACTGTAAAGAATTACAAGAATGATTTTAAAACTACGTTTCATTATTAATATATATATTAATAAGGATTAAGCAGACCTGAAGAACATGTTGCCCTAAATTATTTATTTTCATACAAATTTTCAACTCTAGCATGACAAGCGCAGGGACAAATACCTGACTTTGCATCCTCTATAACTTAAATTCCTATAAATAACAGGACAAACTCATTTTATAAATTCCGCTGGAAATTGTATCTTCTCACAGCTTTATTAGCCTAAACATGTTACACAGATTCTGTAATAGCAAAACCATGAACTTAACACTTATTAATGTAGCTGAGTAATCCCCAAGTCCCTGCCAATGGTCCCAAATAGGTGTACATGTAACCGTACGAGCCACCGGTTGCTTGACCTCCTCCAGTATGGTGGGTACACCAGGTTTTGATGACCTACCATACAAAAAGAACTACACCACCTCCCAGAGCCCTTTGCTCTTATAGAGTATTTTTAGCAAGCAGTTACCTGACACCATGTCACCATATAAACCTTGCCTTCCAAAGCACTGATACCATTGCCAGGGACCCGCCAAAGCTACTGCGACGAAGCTTCTCGAACTTCTCCTTCTCATTGTATCCAACTCATCATCCAGAGATCCAAGATGTATCCAGGTAGCCCGGCCACAAAGGGGACAACTAGCCAACAACTGAATCAAAAGAAAAGAAGGGAGGATGGGCTCCCTAAAATGGCTTCTTTTACTCGCTGTGTCCTACGTCAGACTCCACTTAGCCACTCCCCTTTTTCCCTACATCATGACACTTCAAACTTTACTCCCTCCAGGTGGGATTATCCTGCCTTGTCATGCCCCCTTTCGCTACACTCAATGTTCTGGGGTAGCCTTAAGAGAGAGAAAAAGGGAATCTATCATGCTATTCTGTAAAAACCACTGGTTTGTTTTTAAGTAAGTAGTTTTTCAACCTTCATCACATTTTGAATCACAAATCTCCTGATAAACAACACTATTATTGTTAATCAATAGAATTGAAAAATAATAATAAATGGACAAGAAGTAAACAATTAAAAAACATGTGTCAGATTTAAACTTCAAACTTGTTGATGGATGTAAAAGCCCCTTGTATCCCAACCCTAGCCTCTTGTAGAGAGACCCCAGACCCCTCCAGTCTTTCTCCATATGGACTACATAGAGACTAATGCATGTAATCCATAAAAGAGTAAGCAACAAATCGCATTGGTCTTAAACATAAATTAAGCGGCTGTTCCCATCTACTAGCAGGCTGTCACAAACAATATCTTTAAAATCTATAATGATAACATTGGTCTTAAACATTAATTAAGTGGCTGTTCCCACCTACTAGTAGGCTGTCACAATATCTTTAAAATCTATAATGATAACTACACCTAAGGACCTTCTGAACACAGCTAACAGCTAGGGACATTTTCATGCCCTGGCTTTCTGTTTATTGTAAATCATTAAACATGCTGTATAAATTAGAAAAGGAAAAAAAAAAGGCGGAATAAAGAACTCCATATAATTTGTCTAGACATCACAGTTCAGTTTTCTTTAGAAACAGAAAAACCCAATTAGCAGAACAAGCATCCCCCTGAGAAGGCCAACGCTGAAGGGAAAGTGGGGTCTGACTTTGCTCTCCTTCTTACTGCTTCTCACCTGCCCCTGGCCTTGATTCCAGGAAGCCTCCCATTGCCATTACAGATGTATCAGCTCTCTCATCCTAGCGAAACTTGGCACAGCTCTTAATTGCTTTCTATATAGCATTGATCGCCTGTGTTTTGTCAATTAGCCGTTGGCTGGGAAGAGGTTTTTTTGTGAGCAGAGGAGACGAGCGTATTGGGCTGCTACAACACACGCTCGACTGCAAATGAGCATGTATATTTCCTAATCAGAAAGCAATAAAATCCAAAATTAAGTGTACATTACGACTCCATGGGAGCTTGTAAGAAAAGGCTTGCCTTGTGCTAATATTAATTGTAAGTCAATACTTTGGAGCATAGGGAAAAAAATTATGGTGATGTCATCATAATGTTTTTTCTTTATTATTTGAACTGTGTATTATTGCTCTTAACCAGGGGTCCCCAACCATTTTTAAAAGAGTTGGGGACCGGAACAATACAAGCATGAAAAAAGTCCCTGAGGATGGCAAATAAGGTCTGTGATTAGCCATTGGTAGCGTCTATATGGACTGGCAGCCCATCGGAGGCTCTGTTTGGCAGTACACCTGGGTTTTATGCCTCCAAGCCTGAAATTCAAAAATAAGCACCTGCTTTGAAGCCTCTGGGAGCAACATCCAAGGGATTGGTAAGCAACATGTTGCTGATTGGGACCACTGCTCTTAACTGTCAGAATCTGGGTACCTGTATGAAATCTCACCCTATTTACAAGGTACTGTATATGAAACATATTGACTGCTTCATACTGTTTTGCATACTGCTATACGCTTTGTTTAACAAGCTGCTTCTGTACAATTTTTGCCTTGTTTGAAGTACACATTTAACACATTTATGGTGTTAAATGCCAAGATATTTACTTCCATATGTTGGGAATGTGCCTGCAATCTTGCCTAAATTAAATTGTGCCCAAGTTTCCTAGCACCTACCACCAAAGCACCCAATGTACCTGTTGAAAGGTGCAGGGTAGCCTTCTATTTTTTGTTCCTGTGAAGGGTTTGTGAACAAATGCCCATGACCCTCCTGTGTGACATAAAGAATAAATGCCATAATGAAACAGGTGCAACTATTTTGGTTCTGTGTTGAAAAATAGCTCTTACCCTGCAGTGTGCACACCATTTAGTGCTGGAAATTATGATATTCATTCATTTATCATTAACCAGTGCAAATAATTCTAAATTACTTTAAAAAGAATTACAGTAGAAATAAGAGAAGTATTTCTTTAATCTTGAATTATACATTATTCTGATTGTTCAACAGTATGAAGTCACATGGAATCATGCTGTGTTTTTCCATGACCCGTTTCTGATGTGACTCCTCACAGACTGGTACCCAAGAGGCAGATTTGTGGCTTTCTTTGGGTATTGAGAGTGTAAGGACACAGCTGGAAGGCATACTGCAGCCGTTCTAAGCCTGTGCATTGATGCTCCTCTGAGAATATTCTTTGTTAATAAATGACACCTCTGTCTGGCCAGCAGGGAGTTTGTTAGCTCATTAGCGTGTTAGCCAGAATGTTGGACAAATTGACTGCAGATAAAAGATTTAATTGAAAAAATGTTTAAAAAAGGCTTGGATTTAATTTTGTGTGAGTCAAATGAAGAAAGCATCAAGGGTGCACTGCTAATGAAATGAAAATGGCACTGATTTTTAAAGAAGCCTTATATTAGAAGAGCAGATATTACTTCACAACCTTTCAGTACTAGTTGGACATGCAGAACCTGGTCTACAGATATGTGTTGCATTGCCTAGTTGCCTACTGCTGAACTGCTGCAAAATTTGAGCTCATAGAGACAAAGATGTTGTTCAGCTACAGATTAAGAAGACTGCCTTTGAGAACTAGGTGCACCATTTACACAACCAAAATAAAATTCCGCAGGTTAGAGATTAACACTAGATAAATTACAGAGGCAACTATTGTAAATTTCTCATGAATGGAGGAAAGGGACTTAATAGAAAAACACATTTCAAAACCAAATGTTCATTTTATAATCTATGTAAAATTGTTCTCAACTATATCAGCACATAACATCTTATATGATCGACACCTTCAAATGCTTTGACAAAAAAAATTACTTGACGTTATACTTTGGATCCTGCAGAATTACAAATAGAATCTGAAAAAAAAAACAATTTTTTAATATGATCAGGTATCCTGATACAAAAAATTAGAAAAATCAACATAGCCTGTTCTTGAGTAAGTCCTGGATGTTGCTGTAACCACCAAAATGTTTTTTAAAAGTGTAATTTTATGAATTAGGTAAATGAAATAGAGTGAACACCTCCACTTATAATCCAGATACATGTACAAACTACTCTGTGTTATTAATATACTTTATGAAAGCAATGTCACAATAAATGACATGAATTAAAGGGATTGTGCACACTTTTTTCCAGTTCAATTGTTTTCAGATTGTTCACCAGAAATAAATTATTTTTTTTGCCATTTTTCCAATATGAAATTTAAAATGTGTTATTCATGTCTTTGGTGTTTCACTCTGGCAGCTCAGTAATCCAAGTGCAGATTCTGAACTGTTACAGTTTGCTACAGTATTTGATACTTTTGGCAGCATTTGTTGAATATTAGCAACTATTGTATCAATTATAACAGCTGCCTTTAATGAAACTCAGGGATTCTCTCAGCAGGGCCAAATATAAGAAATGTATCAACTACTGTATTCATTTAGAATGGTTTACCCAGAGGTGCTTTAGAAAGACATACGGTAAGAAGGTGAAAAATGAAACTTTAAACTTGAATATTAGAAGGCAGTTGCAAATAGAAAAAATTAAGTAACTGAAAAAAGTTTATTTTTAGTGGACTATCTGAAAGCAACTGAATTGAAAAATTTGTTGGAAGGTGAACAACCTCTGTAAACACAAATAATGTAGAAAGAAAAACAGCATTATCACCATAATGAGCAGAAAGGACATTCTTTCCCAGGTGTTATTCTCTCACCCCTTTCCCTGCAAATTTGCTAAAGGGCAAAGTGACTAACGCTGGCGAAAATCCACCAGTGTGACGTCATTTCAGGACTTTGCTGATTTACTAACAGGTGCTGGCTTAACTTCGCTAGCGAAGGAGATAGACTCTAGCGCCAGGGCCAGAACTAGGGGTTGGCAGACTGACGGCCCACTTGTTCTCATCTATTTCTAATAACGCGTCGCTCCGCACGAGCATCTATTTGCGCATGAGCAGAGGCGTCTTTTCACGCATGCACATAATCCTTTCCCCATTTACTCTTCTTTCCTAGAATGCCACTATCCATACTGTAAAGCTCTCAACATATTACAGACTTTCCTCTGTTTGCCTTTCTGTTTTATTGTGCCATCCTCTCCTACATTCCCCTGTCCCATGTGCTAGTCACATCCTTTACCCCTTTCCCCATTTCTTTACCCATTTTCCACTCTTGTTTCCTGTACTATTCTGCTGTTGCCAGCTTGCCATACCTGTCACTTCAAAATGAGTGGGAGAAAAGCAGAAACATATTGCTAAAAACGGGAAGGAGTTAAGAATGTCTTATGGGTGAGGAGGAGGAGAGAAAAAAATAGCATGTTATGAGAGAGGAAAAGAACAGCAAATTAGAAAAAATAGTATCACCCGGGTGTGAGTAGTGCTGTTATTAACTGAATTTTCTGCCTTTCTTGCTTGTGACCATAGCCTAGCCTCCTGAACCAGCAATGATTTTTCATGTGAGAGAAAAAATGAATGGTAACATCCCTTGTGTGGGCCTAAGAGCAGCAGTAAAGTATTTTTCCTACTGTATTGGTAGGTCATTGTCTAAAGTCAACTGGACAATGGCCTGCGTCTGCATAAAACATTTAGTAGCTTGCACACTAATGATGTTGGCATGTCCCCTTGTCAAACTGCCCTGGCATAAGGCATAGAAAACTGACCTATATTCATGATACACATACAGCTACATATACTGAAGGTCAATTGTTTATATGTAAATAATTCACATTCTACATAACGCCAAAATATATACCCCCAAATGTAAAAAAATCCCATAACAACCAACTGGTGACCAGTAAATGCTTATTGGTTGCTATGGGTTACTGCTCCTGGGCAAACTTAGTGTATTTTATTACATAACCTGATTAATGCATTGGACACTGTAAACCTATTCTGAGAGACTGTGTGGCATATATATATATATATATATATATATATATATATATATATATATATATATATATATATATATATATATATGTATATATGTATGTGTATATATATATATATATATGTATGTATATATATATGTATCAAGACTTGGTCCGGACTGAGAATCATAATAGGCCCTGGCATTTCAGGTATACAGAGGCCCAATCAGCCCACACAGAGGCCCAAACAGCCCCCACCAGCCACTAAATACTGACTTTCTATGGCACAATATAACAGCCCCTCAGATTGCCAGTCCGGGCCTGAGTACAGATAGGGTTAAGAATAAAAAAAACTATTGACTAGGTTCTGTAGTTCACTCAATGGCTCATTTTACAATACCCCATACCATACCAGAGTTAATGTGGCCTTCTATAAACTGATTTTCTTCCTGTGTGCCTTGAATTAATAGCACAATTGGTCAGAATCAATGCAAGAAATGAAACTGTGTCCCAGAAATGGGCCAATACATATTTATTGCTATTAGGGGGCAGATTCACTAAGGGTCGAATTTCGAAGTAAAAAATACTTCGAAATTCGACCCTCGAATTGAAATCCTTCGACTTCGAATATCGAAGTCGAAGGATTTAGTGCAAATCCTGCGATCGAAGGATTTTTCGTTCAATCGAACGATTAAATCCTTCGAATCGAACGATTCGAAGGATTTTAATCCAACGATCGAAGGAAAATCCTTCGATCAAAAAAAGTTAGCCAAGCCTATGGGGACCTTCCCCATAGGCTAACATTGACTTCGGTAGCTTTTAGCTGCCGAAGTAGGGGGTCGAAGTTTTTTTTAAAGGGAAAGTACTTCGACTATCGAATGGTCGAATAGTCGAACGATTTTTAGTTCGAATCGTTCGAATCGAAGTCGAAGGTCGTAGTCGAAGGTCGAAGTAGCCCATTCGATGGTCGAAGTACCCCAAAAATACTTCGAAATTCGAAGTATTTTTCATTCGAATCCTTCACTCGAGCTTAGTGAATCGGCCCCTTAGGGGCCGATTCACTAAGGGTCGAATTTCGAAGTTAAAAATACTTCGAAATTCGACCCTCGGATTGAAATCCTTCGACTTCGAATATCGAAGTCGAAGGATTTAGCGCTAATCCTGCGATCGATCGATCGAAGGATTTTCCGTTCGATCGAACGATTAAATCCTTCGAATCGAACGATTCGAAGGATTTTAATCCAACGATCGAAGGAAAATCCTTCGATCAAAAAATCACAGGCAAGCCTATGGGGACCTTCCCCATAGGCTAACATTGACTTCGGTAGCTTTTAGCTGCCGAAGTAGGGGGTCGAAGTTTTTTTTAAAGGGGAAGTACTTTGACTATCGAATGGTCGAATAGTCGAACGATTTTTCGTTCGATTCGTTCGAATTCGAACGAATTTAACCAATTCGATAGTCGAAGTACCCAAAAAATACTTCGAAATTCGAAGTATTTTTCATTCGAATCCTTCACTCGAGCTTAGTGAATCAGCCCCTTAATGTATTCTTAAAATACTTTGTTTTTTAAAAGGTCAAATGATTCCCTGTTTAAATATACCAACTTCATAAATATTTCAAAATGTCACAATTTCTAGCAAGAGTAAACTTCACAGTAACAGATATACATCTCATTAACAGCTAAAGAGAGAAGAGCCCAGATTCCCGAAACAGGCAGTCAAAAGCAGATAACCCAACTTCTAAATAGGCCAAATTAATATGTCAGTTTCATGACTGTATATCTCTGCCTATACAAAAAAATGTTCAAGTTTGAAGAAAATGAAAAGTGTTACATTAGCCTTCAGTTCTGTATATCTCAAAATTTAAAATTTTGTAGGAAAAAAAAAATCATTTTACTGTAAATAACTAAACCCGAGGCGTAGTTTCTATAAGGGTTTAGAGTTTAAAATGTATCGGGAGATAGAGGGGTAGCCCCCTTACAAATTGCAATTAATATGGTGAGGCAATTTATAACAATTAGACCTAATCTTCCCCAACCCAGACATACATGGCAGGACTGCTACCCCTACTCCATCCCTCTGCTACATTGAGATGGCTGGATCTGATATACTGTACAAGAATGCCCAAATATTTTATTGTGTGACAGCAGTTCTCCAGGAGCCAGAAATTGGGCTTAGTATTCAATTCAATAGATGGAGGTACAACAAGCAGGTCATAAAGGGGCATATGTATTATGTATAAAACTACATTTGGTGAATAAAACGGTGTAAAATAAATGGTGAATTATCAAGGTGTGTGTAATTTGCATGACACAAATGCCAGATTTTCTGCTGCTATTTTATTATATTATTTTTTCCAGCCAGTCACTCTAAGAAAAAACGCATAAAACAGCATAATATATATGCTCCAAAATCTTCTTGAGGCAAGATGTTAATTCTATGTATTTCTTGCATGCATTCTTTCTTGCATCATTGCATACTGTGTTTGCACCTCATATTACTGTTTTATTGCAAGGCTCATGTTGAAAGCAACATATATAGATGCACCTTTTTCAATGCCATTTGATGCAACTGTGTGTGTAATTTTGTTTTCAATTGAATGCAATTGCAGTTGTAGTGAAACAAAAATGGATGCAGTTGTTGTGCAGACTGACACCATTAAAACTATTTGAATTCAAACATGCTTCTTGCACTTTCAGTCTGAACAGGTGGCTGGAGGGATACTCTATACTAGGTATCCCCAACCTTTAGAACCCGTGAGCAACATTCAGAAGTAAAAGGAGTTGGGGAGCAACACTAACATGAAAAATGTTCCTGGGTGCCAAATAAGGAATGTGATTGGTCATTTAGTATGTGGATTGTCAACATACATTGAGGCCCTGTTTGGCAGTGCACCTGTTTTTTATACAACCAAAACTTGCCTCCAAGCCTGGAATTCGATAATAAGCACCTGCTTTGAGGCCACTAGGAGCAACATCCAAGGGGTTGGAGAGCAACATGTCGCTCACGAGCTACTGGTTGGGGATCACTACTCTATACGAATCACATGCAAATGCACCTTTTGCCACAGGACAACTTTAATGCTACCACTTAAGAAGGTGGCAGAAGTTCCACGGACTTGAGCAATTGTGTGCAATTCATCTAAACATGAATGCGCAATTATGCATGTTTTGGAGCATCAGTAGGCAGACAAAACTACCCCTCATGCCCATAATTACACTGGAAATATGGGTAAAATTCTGCATTGTGGTTTCAAAACATTAAACACCCTTTAAGACAAAAAATAAGGCAAATCCAGCGAGACCCCACTTGCTTGTTTTTTTTCCATGAGCCAAAAGAAAAGTTTACAGAGGGTATAAAGAGGACTCTTTGATCTTTCTATGTCTGCTTGGACAGTTGAAAGCATCAGAGTAGTTATTATAAATTGCCCAGACTGACTGCAATCCAATCCGTTGAAACTGCAGTCCAAGAGACACAGCACACAGAAAAGGGTTTAAAAGCAAGTTCTTCCTAAAATCATTGAAATGTCTGACCACATGTACAAGCTTTTTAAAACAAAACACATCCAGTCTCCAGAGCAAGTACATCTTTAAAGTCATATTACAGTCCCTTTTTTAAACTGCAATCTCTAATAAATTACTCAAATGCTAAGAGGGTGTGATTGTGTGTCGCCTTTGCTACTTGATGATGCCACTTTGTCACTTATGTCACACATAACCTTTTTTATTGCATTTACTTACTTCTGACACTAATCTGTGTTCTACTATTCTAATGATGACAAAGGAGATTTGGTGTTCAGCCAGTGGAAAAGATCAACAGTTCGGAAAACAAGTGTTATATACAAGTTTGTTTGTAAATTATATTATAATTGCATTGTTTGAAAAGCCGTGTCTTGATATCGAATACAAAGCTTGTAAGTGAATGTGACAATATTTAATACCTTTGTTCTAACTATCCTAGCAAAACTTAAGAAAATGTCACATTTCAATGGAAGTTTTTTATTTGCTTTTATTGAAAAAAAAAACTTAATAAATGCACATGGCAGGGACAGCCTAAATGGGTGGACAGTTTCATCACCACCAACAATTCTCCCCATTATTAAATAAGATTACTGACCACATGAATTATTTCTGGTGGAAAAGGCCTCAGCATATTATCAAATTTACTGAATAAATGTCAAATATTAGAACATTAAACATCAGTTATAAGAACATTAAACATCAGTCAATTGTAAGACCAATTTAAACCATAGAGCAAAGATTTAGTAAATAACTTGCCTGTAACCTTCAGGAGGTACTGAAGACTGTAAACTGTTACACTAAAAAGTGAGAGGTCAGCCTGCTGTCACTCTTAGGGTGGCTATACATGGGCAGATAAAAGCTGCCGACAGACCAAGTTGGCAGCTTATTGGCCCATGTATAGAGCCCTCTGACGGGCTTTCCTGATATCTGCCCATAAGTTGGCCAGATGCCGATGGCAGGGTTAAAATTCCCATTGCATCTATTTGTTGATGCGGTCCCGTGATCTGACCACCCATATTGGCTCCTTCATGATCGGATCGTTGGGCCCTAGGGCCAACAATCGGATCAGCCAAATATCTCCCACCTCAATGTGGGCATATTGGGGAGAGATCTGCTCGTTTGGTAAAACTGGCAAAGATCGGATCTCTACCTGTACAGCCACCTTTAGGCCCGACTCTTCATCTTAAAGGGGTGGTTCATCTTTGAGTTAAAACTATAAAAAATAAATTCCAATTGAAAAGTTGCTTAGAATTACCCATTCTATAACATAATAAATATTAACATAAATGTGAACCACCCCTTTTTCTTTGTACCTTTCCATCACTAGTGATGAGTGAATAAATTTGTTATTCACACATTTGTGATGAAATAAAATCGTCACTCATCAAACCATTGACTTTAATGCATTTGGACAAAATAGCATATAAAAATTGTCTGTTTGGCAAAATTTTCGGCGAAGCAAAACTGCACAGATTTGCCCATCACTGTCCATCGCTTTGGCCCAGGGCTTGGTCTCTGTCACACCCACACTTTATTTCCCTATCACCAGCTATACCACCAGAGAAGCTCCAAACTCTACTCTACCACCAAACAACCTTCATCCCCCCACTGCACCAATCCTTGTTGGGGAGTGGAAGCTGCTGAAGGTAAACATGTCTTTAATCCCACTTCCTTCCTCTTTCAACCTTTATGATTCTTCCCCTCCTACAAAACCTGCAACCCCGTACAATTCCTCTATTTTAATCAGTTTTGTTCACTATTCCTAATGTTGTCTTGTCATTCTCCTGTTCCTGACTCACTCTCTCCAGGCAGTCTTTTTTAAATGTAAGGGCACAAGATCAAAAATGGCTGGCCAGGTTATGAACAAAAATTTCAAGCAGAAATAAATGGAGCACAGTTTCTTTATGGTACTACTGTAGATCAGGAAATTGTTCTTTAAAATTGCTTTAGATGGTTAAATTGTCCATGTAGTATATTGCACTGAAAATAACAGACTTAAAGTCCTCTAGTGCGTGGAGAGAATGAACACTCCATTTTATATTTGAAATACATTTGCATGGTGTAACAACCAGATGTACAATTCACTGCGAGAATATCTATCCAATGTCATCATGCTATTTTACATATGGAGACCTTATTGTTGTTATTGTGAATTTGTATTTTATATGTCAAATAACTGCTGTTCTAAGGGATTTGATCCTCATAAGACTTCTGCAAAGAGTTCCATTTGGTGTTGAACATTCTTTTTAAAGTCAGCATGCCCAAACTCTGTAATAACTAATCATACAAATTACATTGACCAACATTTTTGCCAATCATGAATTCTTTAATTCATGGTTGTTGGATTTTGTTGGATGAAACTCTGATGAACATTACTATTTTATTTAATGGTTTTGATTATTAAGTTCACCTTTAAATAAAGCTCTCTTGTTTGGTGTTTTGGCAGCTCTGTTGAATTTACCCCAGGCATTGGTTTGACTGAATGTCTGGAAGATGAATATGAGAGGGCCTGACTAGAATGATAAGTAATAAAAGCTAACTATAATTTCATTTTATTTTTCAAATGAAACGAAAGCAGTAGGAAAGCCGCCTCAGGGGTCAGAGGGGTTAGGATTACCCCTGCTTCTCTACCCTTTCCACACTTCTCATTCACTGCCATTATCTTTTCCTTCACATTTTTTATTGCCAAATTCACTTGCAAATGTTCTTTCCTTGCCTGTTTCTCAGTCTTCTTACAGCTTCCCATTCACCCCATTTCCACTGTGTGCCCTCTGCCCCTTTGCAAGATGGCTTTCTAAAGGGCCGTAAATCCTTTCTATAGATTTTGTGATTGTGCTTAGTTAGCATGTGTCTGTTGCAGCAGAGACATCTAATCCCCTGATAGAGCAGTAATACCCAATTTGTGCTCTGTTGTGTTTAACAATACTTATTCATAAGCCTTGCATTATTTAATCAGATCACATACACAGAAATGTTTTGACTAGGAAGCCAAACTGTGATTTCTCAGTAAATGCCCAATACATAAAAATATGGAATGGATTAACCCCTTTGTAGCTAGAGATACTGGGGATACTGCGGCTATAGACAGGTTAATACACACTGTCATCCCTTTACATCTGCTCCTTAATGCCAATGAGTTTCTCTAATTAGTTCAATTAATTTTCTGCCCAAGTTAATAAGCCTGTCCAATGCACAGAAATAATTACACGCAGACAACGCCAATTTCCCCTACCTCTTTTTTCCCAGAAATGAATCCCCTACCTACTCCCCCATCACTCATAACAGCGCCCTTCTTGTATCACCAGGGATTTCTTATAGATATTTCATTTTTCTCATTACCTGTTTGACATAGTCATCATTTCTGGTGTGTTTAACCCCTGCAGACCTAAGAGCCATAAAAACCTTGAGGATGTAGGTGAAGCAGAAGAGTGCAATAATTAACAAGAGAAATTAGAAGCAGTGAACCATGTGATTATTTAAAATAATAAACATTATAATGAAAATTGGCATTTTTTTCCCTTGTAAATGTCAGTTATAATTCTCCCCTCCTGTTTTTCCTTTTTAAAGTTTCACAGTTGACATTTGCCCTGTGTCTTATCAACCATAACAAATTTGCTCTATTTATTTATATAAATTGTATTTTTGTTGTCACAAACGAGCTGGACGTTTCAAACAATGGGAATTATTACTAATACTTTTGTATTAAATGCATTGTGTAAAATAAGAATAGATAAGGGCTCTTACAAATATGTATCTTCATCAGGGTTCCACAGCACAGGAGCGCATATGTTGCCTCTCTCAGAGTAGAGGTACTGTCTAGGATCTAATATCTGGAATGCTTGGGACCTGAAGTTTTCTGGATAGGGGATCTTGCCATAATTTGAATCGCCATACTTTTAGTCTGCTAAAAAATTATTTAAGCATTAAATAATCCCTACCATCAAGTACAAGGTATGGTTTTATTATTACAGAGAAAGGAAACAAACAAATTAGAATTATTTGCTAAAAATGGACTTCCTGTAACTCAGAGTTTTCTAGATAAATCTATGTTCTATGGATAAAAGCCTCTCTGTTATGGGGCACTTATAAGTCATAAAAGTGAGTAAAGGACTGGCCAGACCAGGGATGATTGACATAGTAGTCCAGCTCAAACATACTGCAATATATGAACAAACAATCCCTGTTTTGTTATAAGGGAGGTATTATTAGAATCTGTTTTTACACAAAATGTCCCATAATTTATCAATATGGACGAGCTCAGAGGGTCTCTCATTTTCAGTCACTTTCTTGCTCTGTGTATATACAGGCACACATACATACAAAAACCTATAAATAAAGAATTCCACATCAAACACTGTATTGCACAGCCTTAGTACCTCCCCCCCCTTATCTAGTGAAGAAACAATTAGGCAAATTTACTAAAGGTCGAAGTGACTAACGCAGGCGAAAATTTGACAGCGTGACATAATTTCAGTACTTCGCCAATTAGCTAACGGTCGCTGGCGTAACTTCATTTTGGTACTTCACTGATTTACTAACGGTTGCTTGCGTAACTTAGCTAGCGATGGAGATAGACTCTAGTGGTACTTTGCTCCCTAACGCTTTGCAAATTTGCGCTGTGGCGAATGGACTTTATGCAAATTCACTAAGATGCAGATTTTACTGAACGTTACCTCTTGCGCCAGACTTGCCTTCACCACCTCAGACCAGGCGAATTGCAATAGATTAGTTCGAGTTCCTACAAAAATAGTTGAAAACTTTTCTAAGTTCCAAAAAACGATAGCATCTTTTCCTTTTTCAGGGTGATAGGCAGAAAAAGAGCATACATTTTTTTTTGGGGTAACCGGCTTCCCGCCTATATTTCCTAACATATGGCACATAAACTGTACATTGGGATCATGTGTAGGGCAATATAACAACTTTATTTTATAAAGGTTTCCCGGACTTGTGTAGTGTAATGTATTTGCTGCAACATATACGTCCATTGAACTTTAACTTCCCACCACATGCAAATTAGGCAACACTAGCGCAACTTCGCTTCGCTTGGTACAGTAACACTAGTGCAACTTCACCAGCGTTTGGCACCCTGAACGCAACTTCAGATTTTAGTGAATTAGCAGGGTCCTGGCAAATTTATTTAAGTGTTGCGCTGTGAGGTTAGTGTATTAGCCCCAATGTTGCTGCTTTATGTAAAAATGCATTTTCTCTGCAATAGAGGGGTGGTCTCTTGTTTATTGTAAATATATCCCTCCTACACCTTTCTCTGATGTATTTGTAAATCATCATCACGTGCCCTCAAAAGCAACTCTTCTTCAATACATTCTTGTTGCTTTTGCCTAAATGCATAACCTTCCAATAATTAACATTGAACCTTATTTGCCAATTTACTGCCCATTCCCTCAATTGATTGAATTGAAAGGAACCTATTGTTTTGAACAATGTAGTATCATCAGAAATTACAGGGATGGTACTTACATCCAAACTCAAGGTTCTTTATGAAAAAAGGTAAAAAGCAACAGACCAAGGACAGGGACGCCACTAACAACAATGGTCCAACTAACAAATATTCAATTTATAACCACTCATTGCAAACTATTTTTCAGCCAGCTCTCTATCAAAATACAAATAAGATGTTCAAGGCTACTATTTCTTTAGATTTGCCTAGCAGGATTCATCACACATAACATGCAATACTGGTATGCTTCATGCTTCACTTTTCCTATTTATACATTGAAATAATAATTTTGATTTTTTTGTTAACTCTTCTTAGCAATGTGCTTTTCATTTTCCATTTTTTGCATACTTGACTGGCCTCCTTGCACTCAGTCTTTGTTTGTATTTAAGGGGAATATCCAGACATATAGAGCATTTTAAATAAAGTAAATGGAATGTCTTTAAACAATCTGTCCCAGTTACAATGTTGAAGCTACCTCCTTACTATGCATATGTTTTTTAGGTTTTAGTCATTTATTAATGATTACATGCATACCAAATATATTCAATCAAAACTGGAAAAGTGATAAAGATTATAAAAGGCAAGCTTTTGGATCCTATACCATGTCCAAAGAAAGTGCCTATGTTGTCACAAAAGCTTGCATTTTATAATCGACTAAGTTATCCAATAAAAGGTATCACTTAATTCAAATTTTCAGGTCATATATGGTCATACATGGACTTATTTTGTATTGTTTGCTTGTTGGTAGATATTGTGTGTCTACACACAGGAACACATAAACTATTCCTTAAAGGGGAAGTAAAGTCTAAAATAGAATAAGGCTAGAAATGCTGTATTTTGTATACTAAGCATAAAAATTTACTTACTGCACCACAAGCCTAATCAAACAAATGATTTATGCTTTCAAAGGTGGCAACAGGGGGTCACCGTCTTGTAACTTTGTTAAACATCTTTGCCAAACCAAGACTGCTTTGCCAAACCAAGACTGTGCACATGCTCAGTGTGGTCTGGGCTGCTTAGGTATCAAATAATATCTTCCAGAAGCCGATACAGCAAGACTGATTAATAATCAAAAATGCAGACTGCACTGGGTCCTGTGTTGTCATGTAATCTAATGTGGATTTTATAGTTTTTGCAATGTTTATTACAAACTTTCTCCAACTCTGCAGAACCAGTGGCTGCAGCAAAATAATCCTCCAAATGGCTCCATGATTTTTTTCCCTGCAGCTGGAGTTGGAAACAGTAAAGGGCATGAAAATCCAATACAAATCTCTACACCAGGGATCCCCAACCTTTTTTACCCGTGAGCCACATTCAAATGTAAAAAGAGTTGGGGAGCAACACAAGCCTGAAAAAGTCCCTTGGGTGCCAAATAAGGCATGTGATTGGCTATTTGGTAGCCCATATGTGGACTGGCAGCCTACAGGAGGCTCTACTTGGCACTATACTTAGTTTTTATGCAATTAAAACTTTCTTCCAAGCCTGGAATTCAAAAATAAGCACCTGCTTTGAGGACACTGAGAGCAACATCCAAGGGGATGGAGAGCAACATGTTGCTCACGAGCTACTGGTTGGGGATCACTGCTCTACACACTCGCCAACTGCTCTACATGGAAACAAACAAAGCTGCTTGAGTTCTGCATAGCTGGGAAGTAAGGCAGGGGACTCCCCCTGCTGTTCATAAGTATGATTGTTTCCCTGTAGAGCAGTTAGGGACAGTCTGGCAATTCCTATCCACAATAGTAAATGAAGGGAGAATTTCAATGCATACAGTCAGGTTTCTTACAAAAACTGTACACATTTTTTAATTAAAATATATTGGAGATAGGTTTCTTTTTCATTAAAGAAAGTAAAAATGGGATTTTATTTTGTTGCCTTTACATGCCCTTCAAAAGGCACAATGTATGCATATATTTGACAACAGAACAGTAAATAGGTAATGTAAAGTGTTCCTAATATTTTACAAAGCATTCCATACCTTGCCCTTTCTAACAATGTCATTGGGGAAAATGAGTCACTAACACTCACCATTCCAGTTGTTTCCATGATATCTTATGAACTAATTTCTCTTTATTTTGCTTAAGAATATGTATAGCACTAAGAGAAAGGGGAGAATGTGTTATAAAATAATCATTTTGCATAACAGGGGGAAAAACTAAGTTTTACAAATAGAAAGGTAGAACTAATTTTTAATAGAATTACTATCAATCTGATCCATGTTTAACATAGCTGTATCAACTCTCAGACAGTAGTCTAAAATTAACCCATTGCAAATGAATCCAACATCCAAGGAACAATGTAGTGGCTAGCAATCTGGCTTTTTTTTAAGCATGTACCTGCTTGAGAACCTGTGGGTTAATCCCAATGATTCAGACATGGATAATGGCCTTTCCCAATAAAGTAAATATTATTTTTCAAATGAATAGCATCATTAGCCCAATCAGTAACAGCACCTTTGATTCTGTTTTTATGATAAACACATAAATAGTCAAACACTAAAATGTCAAGATAATTCCGGAAAATGTTCCAAAA
The DNA here is from genome assembly GCF_017654675.1 of Xenopus laevis. NCBI lineage: Eukaryota > Metazoa > Chordata > Amphibia > Anura > Pipidae > Xenopus > Xenopus laevis. The sequence goes on from NC_054383.1 coordinate 71,173,536, forward strand.
TTAGTTAGAACTAAATGCTTCATCAGCTCTTGCTAAATCAGGGTGTGTTTGTGTTCCCTGTGGCTGGACGTCCTCATTGTGAAGGGCACAGAAATGATGTGAGATCAGTGCCTTTCCTGTTCAATGATGAAGCTCCATCACTGCACTGAGATCCATCACAGCATCCACAGCCAATAAACTATTATCCTAACTGCTTGTCACAGCCCACCGACTCCAAATTAACTGCCTGCAGCTCTGAATTTCTCCACACAGCACAGAGAACGACGGGAGAGGGAATGGAAAAGAGACGTGGAAAAAGAATTTGTTTAGAAAAGAAGAGGTTATATCACTATTAGTAGTCTATGGCTGCACTTCTGTAATGACTGTTTATTTATTTTGTACTTTGCTTTTGAAAGCATCCATACCACTATCACAAAGGTGAAAAAAAATAAGGCACATAATGTGACAAAATGTTTTTAAAGGCACACTAACACCAACACCTGTAAATGTGTGGACAAAGAATAAGGACAAAGTAACCAAGATTTTGTGTGGCATAAGTTATACAGATAGCAAGTGATAGCAAAAAATTAAACAGTAACAGATATACTGTCTGTGTTTTATTAGCCAACCAAATTATTGTATATAGCATGTGTTCATTAGCACTGAAAGCTTGAATTATAAACATGCTCCATTAAAGGAGAACTAAAGCTTAACTAAATAAGTAAGGCAGAGTTGTAAATTATGTTTTCGGGCTTCTATACCAGCCCAAGGCAACCACAGTGGCTGATGGGGAGATTTGTTGCCCCATGATTCTTTAGCCACAACTGCGGGTGACAAATCTCCAATGGAAATAACTGAACTCACTGGCGGCAAAACATAACGCAAGGTTGCCAAAGTTTCCTCCTGAGGAAACATTGGTCCACTTTGGAAGAATGAAGTGATGGGTTGGTTTTATAGACGCTGATTTAAATGAATTCCAATAAAGAAATATTTTCGGGAGATTTTTCGTCCGCAGTTGTGCATTTTTATCATAAATAGACAATATTGTGTGTGCTTCAACCACCTTATTTAACCTTGGGTGCAAAGCAGTCCAGAAACCCTTGCCAGGGGTTTGCATAGACATACAGGAAAAAAATACCGCTGCAGCACCTCTTTGTTGCAAAAAGTGAAAACTTGAATTTATTAAGTCAAACAACCAGGCTGCATTTTTATCATGGCCGACAAATCTCCCTGTTGGCCACTTCCATTAGCAGTAAAGATCTGTGCCTCTAAAGATGCCCCTGCAGCTCACCATCTTTTTTCTGCTGATTCACTGAATGTGTTCTATGCTGCCGCCAGTTACTGAGCATAGGGATCGATGTACAAAATACTGTATAATATAAATGTTACAATATAAGGCTGATTAGTAAATAATTCAGATATTGGTACATGGCAGCTCAGAATGTAGCACGACAATAATCAGAGATTAATAATTAGATCTGTAGCATCAGCTTACTGTATATGATTTCTCAACAGTTGCTCAAAGCAAACAGAGCATGTGCATGTCACAGACACACCTGGCAAAATCCAAGATGAGAAACTCCTGTGACAAGGTCTGGGACATTATTGCAATAGAGAAGCTGAACCTTTAAGCTGGTTTAACAAGTTCAGTATATAAAATATGGCATTTCTAGCCATATTCATTTTTAGGGGTTAGTTACCATGGTAATATGGTGTATATAGATCTGCAGGTGTGCTTTTAAAGGGGAAATGCTGAATGGATCTAATGGTTTATAAGGATGTGATGAGCTACAGGAACAAAGTGACAGCTAGGACAATGGATAAAGACAAAAAAAGCATTACAGATTTCTAATATCTACTATATTTAAAGGGATACAGTCATGGGAAAAAATTTTTTTTCAAAATGAACCAGTTAATAGTGCTGCTCAAGCAGAATTCTGCACTGAAATCCATTTCTCAAAAGAGCAAACAGATTTTTTTATATTCAATTTTGAAATCTGACATGGGGCTAGACATTTTGTCAATTTCCCAGCTGCCCCAAGTCATGTGACTTGTGCTCTGATAAACTTCAATCACTCTTTACTGCTGTACTGCAAGTTAGAGTGATATCACCCCTCCCTTTTCCCCCCCAGCAGCCAAACAAAAGAACAATGGGAAGGTAACCAGATAACAGCTCCCTAACACAAGATAACAGCTACCTGGTAGATCCAAGAACAACATTCAATAGTAAAAACCCATGTCCCACTGAGACACATTCAGTTACATTGAGAAGGAAAAACAGCAGCCTGCCAGAAAGTATTTCTCTCCTAAAGTGCAGGCACAAGTCACATGACCAGGGGCAACTGGGAAATTGACAAAATCTCTAGCCCCATGTCAGATTTCAAAATTGAATATAAAAAAATCTGTTTGCTCTTTTGAGAAATGAATTTCAGTGCAGAATTCTGCTGGAGTAGCACTATTAACTGATGCATTTTAAAAAAAAACATGTTTTCCAATGACAGGATCGCTTTAATGTAATAGAGATTAGTAGAACTATATAAGAACATACTAAATAACTTCAAAATACAAAATTCATATAGAACAAGCCACATCTTTAGGGACTCTAATTCCTTCAATTTTTATTTTAATCAAACAATTCATAAACCTTATTCAAAGTCTCCATTGTCGAGATTATGCATTTAAATGACCAACCTCTGAAAAGGTGACATCCTCTCCAAGGTAAAAACTTGACTTTGCTTGGCTAGGGTTTAACAGAAAGGAATAATGCTCACTTTTTTAGAACCCAGATTAATCTCTGTCAGATTTACCTTTATTGCCTAAAGCACTGTAGTGGCCAAGGGGAAGTGACATTCTTTCAGATGGCCTAAGGCATCATCTCAGAATCCCAATGAAATGCTGCAGCTTTGAATCTGCTTACGTGGCAAAGTCCAAAAGTGTAGCAGTTCAACTATGAAGTTCATTTAGTAAACCTAAAATATGACCTTGCAAGCAATACAGTTTTCTAACCATGTGTTTCAATTGTGTAAAAATGGACCTTGAATGTGCTGTCTGCTTTATGAGAATTGCATATTAATTACCAGTAAAATACCAGTGGGAAAATATTGTTCTCTAAACTGAAACTGTAATGCTTGTCTTGATAATAAGGCTTTTTATGTTTGCGCTAAAGCCAGATACATTCAAACCCAGGCCAAGATTAGGGGTGGATGACAAAAGATGATCCAACCCAAAAAGGGTGAATTAGGAATGTTTTTGTGAACATTTACAACTCAGTCCCATAACAACTATCGCTTGATAATATACGTACGTTGATAATATATAAGACATGTAAATTAAAAATAAATAATTACAGTAGATTAATATCTCCATGCATATAATCAGAACATTGCATTTAGTTTCAATACAGGTATTTGTGTCTTTGTTGTAGCCTCACATGAAATTAGTAAATTCGCATTTAACAGCAGAAAAGCAGCATTTGTAGGTGAATATTTATATAACCGTATGTCCTGCCACATTTTTTTACAATGGCTGAAGGAATTTACAATTCCTATGTGTTTTGTACTTGCCAGAAGTGGGAAGTCAATATTGCGTTGTGAGTAGGGATGGGCGAATTTGACCCGTTTTGGGGTTTTTTGACGCACGCCGCCATACAAGTCTATTGGCGTCATTTTTTCGGCGAAAAACGGCAAAAAAATTCGCCCATCCCTAGTTGTGAGCTAAGATTGCCAGCAGAATCCAAGAGCCAGTCATGAAGGATGCTAGCCATTACATGTAATAATAGCTGAAGATTAGTGAGTTTCAGATACTTTGTTATTTTCTACTCATTGTTTGGAAATGCTGTAATCAGGAAAATATCACCTGCACAATGCAATGTCTGCTTCATATTTTCAAATGGAGAACCCACATATATACACATGGAAACAGCAAACTCACAAGTTTATGCATCCCATATTATATCTGTGGTCTGTGCTTGAGAAAGGAATGACCTTTATAAAATGAGGGAGTTATTTAATAAACCTTTTTTCTGGTCAAGGTTTTTTAGGTTAAAACTCAAATTTTTAGAAGAAAAAAATAACAAGGTCTTGAGCTGTATTAAAAGGGGCATAGATTAGAGGGAGGGGGTTATTCTGCCACTGTATAGAGCACTGGTAAGGCCCCTAGCATATCTAGAACAGTACAGTTTTGGTCTCTATCACTCAAACAGGACATTTATTGAATTCGAAATGGTCCAAAGAAGGGCAACTAAGCTGGTAAAAGGTATAGAAATCTTAGCTATGAGGAAAGACTGGCAAAATTGGGGTTGTTCAGGCTGGAGATGAGGCACTTAAGGGGTGATATGATAACTATGTTTAAATATATAAGGGGATCATATAATAATATCTGTAATGCTTTAGAGGGGGAGATATGTTACTGTATATATATATATATACAGTGACATATCTCCCCCTCTAAAGCATTACAGATATTATTATATGATCCCCTTATATATTTAAACATAGTTATCATATCACCCCTTAAGTGCCTCATCTCCAGCCTGAACAACCCCAATTTTGCCAGTCTTTCCTCATAGCTAAGATTTCTATACCTTTTACCAGCTTAGTTGCCCTTCTTTGGACCATTTTGAATTCAATAAATGTCCTGTTTGAGTGATGGAGACCAAAACTGTACTGTTCTAGATATGCTAGGGGCCTTACCAGTGCTCTATACAGTGGCAGAATAACCCCCTCCCTCTAATCTATGCCCCTTTTAATACAGTTATATATATATAATAATAATAACCTCTCTCACGCAAAATTTTAAATGCTCACCAATTTTGACACATCAATTCTTTCTTTGACGTGTCCGATTTTTCGCTTGAGTTTTGCAAATTAATTCACTTGTGGCAAAACGTGGAAATTCGAAGCAAATTTGTGTCTGGCGAATTTATTTGCCTATCACTATTTTTTACAACTTTAAAGGAGAAGGAAAGCTATGGAGGCCAATAAATTAGCTACAATACTGCAAGCTAGAATGCTATATTTATTCTGTAGAATGTTTTACTATACCTGAGTAAAAAGCTCTAGAAGCTCTCTGTTTGTTTAGGATAGGAGCTGCCATATTAGCTTGGTGTGACATCACTTTCTGCCTGAGACTTTCCCTACTAAGGTATAGTTCTGGGCTCAGATTACATCAGAGAAGGCAGGGGGGAGGAAGAGGAGCAGACTGAGCATGCTCACGCCCAGGGCAAGGAGGTTTAAGCTGAAAACAGGAAGTCTGATACAGAAGCCCATGTATACACAATAGAAGAAAATAAATGTTGTGTTTCTTTTAACAGAGGACTCAGAGCAGCAATACTTTGAGGGTTTACTGGTTTATTTAGGTGGACCTTTCTGATAAGGCTTACTTAGTTTTAACCTTTCCTTCTCCTTTAATGCATTTCCGGCATACAGGATATGATGTCACTGACATAAGATTGAGGAAGACATAGCCTCATTTTATCAGTTTGTCTGGTCTGAGATGGCAAAGTAAACTCTGATCTTAGTGAATTTGTGGAGTAACAACCGTTCGCCAGAGCGAAAAGTCGCCTGGCCATAGGGTGTGAACGAATGATAGGGATGGTCTGATTCACTAGTGCATTGTCCTCTACACCTGTTAGTGAATTGGTGATTTCTGGCCACTTCGTCTTTTAGTGAATCTGCCCCATTGCATATTTGGTTATAACACAGCATATTGAAAGGAAAAAAAAACACCAATGACCCCTTTGGGAAACTGAATGTGATTGGTAATTGTCATCTGTGCACTCATTAGTGAGTTTTCCTTTAATTATGCTGTATTGTAACCAAAGATAATTAGTCTATGATTTAGGGGGTTATTTATCAATGGTCGATTTGTAGAGCTTTGTAAGCTTTTTTAGACCTTGAATGAACTCAAATAAATAGAATGGTTTCTAATTTAAGAAAAAAATCTAATATGAAAAAAAAACTCGAATTAGTCAATTTGAGCTGAGAAACCCCAAAAACACTAATTGATTGAGTTTTAGGTGAAAAAAAAATTGAATTGCTCAAATTAATTTTGTTTTCAAGGGAAACCCACCAAAAAAAACCTCAAACATCATGAAGGCTATTAACATCTTCAAATTGTTCAAGGGACCTCTGCCATGGGCTTCTATATGAACTTGACAGGTTTTAGATGGTATATATTTGCACTAGAGCTATTTCCAGCTTCAGGGTATAATATCGAAACATTTTTGTTTTTGTTTTTTTTAAATCTTTTTTTGACCAAAAAATACCCTTGAAAACTAAAATATTTATGGAAACAACAACTCAACTTTTGATAAATACCCCCCTAAATGTTTGTGAAGCACAAAACTTATAAGGTTGCTTTCATGTGTACCAAATAACCCAAAGTCTTATTTACACTTCTGTCTGGAAGACTGATCCTTTGAGTGCCACTGCCTGCTCTGCTACAATAAGGGTTTGTTCAGATCATGAACCCCAAAAGAGATAGAACTTACTGGCAATTGTGTGGAATTCTGATTTGACTAGGCCATTTATATATACTGACGCTAAACTTCTAAAGTTACCCAGCATTAACATATCTTTGAGGAGCTGGATACCAGAAAAACAGTAAAGTTTGGGGAACTTTGAGGTGAAGACAAGAGGCATATTGTTTGGTAAGCCTGTTGGACATTGTTGCTGCTGTACTGTGATCATTCCATGAATCTGTCCATGAACACTTAACGGAAAAAAATTAACAGATAAATTAGGAATAAACTGTATACAATAAGAATGTGCATCTAAAACAGCCCTATGCAATTAAAACCATATAGGACAATTTTAGTAGTGCTGCCTTTAATTAACAGCAAATAATACACAAAAAAATGGCCATTGACTTGAGTGCATTGGTGCAAGAGAAAATGTCCATTAACATGAAAGCATTTAACAAAATGTTGTGTGATTTCACCATTTTGTGAAGTGAAACACAAAGGTTTTACTAATTTCTACTAGTACTGTTACTAAAATGTTACTTTTATATTGCAGTTAACCCTACAAGCTCCCCAGTATGATTATATACAGGTATATAATGCACAATACTTGGGGTCTGGGGCTTTCCTTAATTGGTATCACCATATTTTGTCTACCAAAAACATTTAAACATTGTTTTGCCACCAATATGGATTTGTGCAGCTTAGTTATGATCAAGATACTGATTTATTATTACAGAGATAAAGGAGATCATTTTGCTTAAAATGGACTTTATGGGGGATGATTTCCCAGTAATTTAGTGCTTTCTAGATTGCATGTTTCTGAATAAGGGATGCCATACTTGTACAATAAATCCTTCAAAAATGTATAGCAACTAGACATGTAAAAGCACTGTTTGACATCTATATACATACTGTATCTGCTAATTTGTACCTTCCTGCACCCAGTTTGCATCAATTCACACCTTGTTTTCAAATTACATTTGTGATGCAATAAAATATCTGAATAGATGCAGATGTACTTACAATTCAAACTGAAAGTACTCTGTCGTTAAAATACAACTTGCAAATAGCTGGTTGTTAGAAAAAGTTACTGACAGTTAATGAAATTCTCTTACTTTAAATAAATACCTCATTAAATAGCTGCAAAGTTGGGGATTGCTGTTCCCAAGAGCTTATGCTCAAATCAGCATAGTGCATATGTAGCAGAAATAGCTCACTTCAGGAGTTTGCTGCTGTTCTCACTCCCGAGCCTTGACATTTAGCTTATAATCGGCACCTAATGAAGTGTGGTTTAGAGAGGTGTAGTGGAAAGGAACACGGAAAGGAAGTAATGAGCACCCTGGCCACTGTTGCTAATGAGAAGAAAACTTCTTTCCTTCCACACAATAATAATCCCATATTTACAATACCTTACACGATTAAACTAAAAATAAAATTGGACTTCATGCTATAAATGTGAGGTATTGCTTAGGGCAGACTACTGGGCTTTTAAATGTGTCCTGTTCTCATGGTGAATCAGTGGTATCATAACAAAATACTGATGGGACAGACTCGCCTGACTCAATGGCGTCTGTAAAAGGATGCAAAGAACTGAGACACTCTTCTTATCTTTGACTCTGTGCTCTACCAGAGAACTCAATCTCAGTAAAATCAATAGGGTAGCATTTCTTCCTACTGAGGGAGATATATTTTGCCATGTTTCATCCCAGCTCCACACGTGGCAGGAACATCTGCGACTGTATTTAAATAGTTGGTAATGCTTATAAAAGTGTCTTGAAATATCATTTACTTCAGAATATGTAAAATGCAGCAATTTAACTTCCCTAAAGCAGCTGGCTTGTAATATTATTACTTTAACCAAGTGACTTGCACTCTCTAAAATACAGGTGGAACATGTCTCTAATAATGTGTACCATACACGTTTGACTTGCAGACCATAGAAATGCTGATTATCTTCCAAGCAGTTTCAATTCCTATGCATAACAGCACATAGTCACCAACTTTCAATGTAAACGGAACATATTCCATCCTACACCCATGTTATAGACACAGATGCTAACTGCCCTGAAGAATATATATATGTATATATATGTACTTTGAAAAATTTGCTCAACTGTATCAGCCAAAACATCCATATCTCTCTGTTTACAGGAATATTGATTTTTAATATTTCTACAAATCCCAGTGTGCACCTAATCTTTGGAATTGTTTTATATATATATATATATACCACTGTATACACTCATATTATATACCCGGGATGGGCAAAAGCCTGGTGGACCCCGCTGACCCAGACCTGATCCCTGGTTTACCTGCAGAGGCAGCTGTGGTACCAAAATGCTTAGACATTGTTTGCGTCCTCTATAGATCTGTTTTCTATTCCTTAAAGACTCTCAGTTTTGATGTTTGAATGAAAATAGTGCAATTTTAAGTAGACAAGTGATTCATATTTGCGTAATTTATATATTTTACCTTAAAGGCGTTATTTCATAACTCATTCATTTTTTCCAGTGAAAATGTATCTTATAATCATTTATTTATTCCAGGTTAGCATTTCCCCCAATGTTGTACAATACGCTGGTGGGAAATACAGGCAATGCAACAGAAAGAAAGACATGAGGTCACAAGGCCCTGCCCCCTGAGAGCTTATAACATGTGGTAAAGAGAGATCTTCTGTTTCAGAAAGATGTTGCATTTAAAAACTATTGCTACACAAAAGAACACTGACTAGGATTTTTGCTGAAGGCAACACAACTGACACTAGAAAATCCATTACTTTAGAATAAAACCTCCCTGAAATGCTATAATCCATGTTAACAGTGCTTAATTTATCTTTTAAATATGTATATATTATTGTTTTCTATTTTTAACCCCATGAAAAGACAAAAGATATAAAATAAAGAAGTAACAGATTTACAGTAGGGAGCTTGTGGTTGTTTGTGGCGCATCAGTCATAATTACATAAAGGAAGAGTCTGGTTTATGGATCCATTACATAAATAGTATCTTTTAAAGCTTTTTTTTATGTACTAATTTTGTTAAATGGGGTAGATTTTAAACTTTTTAATTTTTAAATGTTAAGACTTTTTCTGCAGCTTTAAGTCTTAGGATTTAAATTCATATTTAGTTGCTAAGGGTTAAATACCTTGACAATGAGGTAGTTGCTTTGAAATCAGAATGGAAGCTGGAATAGCAGAGGTTTGTAAAGTAAGTATAAATATGGGATTCCTTATTTAGAAACCAGAACTCTCTAAATTATGGAAAAGCCACCTTTTATGGAGTCCATTTTAAACAAATAATTGTGATTTTTTAACAATGTATTTCCTTTCTCTGTAATAATAAAATGCTACCTTGTACTTGATCCCTAACTAAGCTGCATGAATCCATATTGGTAGCAAAATAATCTGATTGCGTTTATTTAATGTTTAAATGATTTTTAGTACATTGAAGGTATAGTGATCCAAATTATGGATAGACCCCTTACCAGCTCCCAAGCATTCCAAATAATAGATCTCTCTGCTTTCCATAGTTGGTGGTGCACATGGACTTTAAGTCTAATAATTCATCACTTCAAGAGACTAATGTGAGAGAAGTAGTAAATGACTAAACGTAATCATGGTTGAATTGGCCCCACCGAACCAGGTCTGCTCCCCACCAAGAAGTGTAGGTGCTGCCCCCCCCAACCCCTGACCATGGCCTTAGGGGGAAGAAAATGTATGGGTCACACAAGTGTGATGTGTGGTGCTAGGTTTGCTGAGTGGAAGAGCTTGCGACTGGGGGGCCCTTAAGTTGGAACCTCCGCACATCCCAGTATGACACTGATTTGTAAGACTCCAGTGTTTTTTGTTAGAAAAAAAAATGTGCTATATATACATATACATATACAGATGAAGCCACTTGGATTTGTGAGTTAAATGCGTCATGACTCAGAGTTAATTGAAGAAACTGTGTTATCTAAAGTTATCTTAACTCATTTAATGCATTTAACCTTTTCATTAGCATACCAAAGCACCATTGTTCACAATGGTGAATGCTTTAATTAGATGGGATGTTGTGACACAGTTTTCTGTGTTAAATGAGATAAATGGGATATCTGTGTTTAGTTATTCTGTGTCAAACAGACAAACCAAAGTGGCTGCATCTGTACATATACATATATATATATATATATATATTGGAAGTTCAGTTTCCAGCAATGGTAGGGGTTAAATTCCTATCAACAGCCAGGGAAAGCCCCTTCCCCCATTTGCTCATTGCCTGAGCAAACAGGTTTCATTGAAAATCTTGTGTCTAGCAGCAAAAAATCAAAACATTTTTTTTACTTAGAAACCAAATGGATATTTAATCTGGTTACTAGATTCCCCAATGGACTTAACCACGAGTATGATGTGACTTGTTTTTTTTGATCATCCCAGTTTTCATTTTATAGTTCCAACTCCCTGCAAGTATAGGATATGGATAATCACAGATTAGAATATATTTAGACTTATTAATAGTGATGGGCGAATTTATTCGCCAGGCGCGAATTCGCGGCGAATTTGCGCGATTCGCGCCCGGCGAATAAATTCACGAATTTCGCTAATTTTTAGGCGAAACGCCGCAAATTCGCCCATCACTACTTATTAATCCTATCCAGTAGCTCCTTTTTCATAGTGACAAATGTCGTTTAATTTATATTCTTTTATGTTATTTTATTTGTATAAACATCTGTATATATTTTTGTATTACTTTTTGTATTTTTGTATTGATGGTTTTATGATCACACCAACCCATGTCCTCTAAAGGTGAAATTTGAGCTAATATTTATTTATTTAAAGGTTATATCTCAACAGTTTAAATTATGAGCACCCATTAAGGGTTCTTTAAAATTCCCTAAATTTAGTGAGTGACACACGCGTTCTAAACTCTAGTTTTAGTGGTCCATCATAGTTTCCATTTTAATGTGTACCAAGATGGTGTTGATAAAAAAAAATCATGTGTTTATAACTTTAATATCTACACCTTTTTGAAAGGATCCTATAGAGGTGTACCAAAATGGCATTTACCAAAAAGAGGCTTGGTTTACTTCAAAAAAATCTCCCTAAAGAGACACACCTGAGATATTTGAACACAGGGGTTGGTCTGATGTGGGGTATTCAGGTATTGGATAACGTTTTATTGTTGGAGTGTTGTGATTGGTGCACTTTTTGTTTAAATATTGATGTTTGAACCTCGCTTACTCAGCCTCTGATTAAGTGTTTGTGACACGAAACGTGTAAGGCAGAGGACACAATAAATCTTTTCTACTTGATTTCTACAATTTGTTGGAAGATTGCCTTTATTTGAGTACCTGCTACAGATTTATTAACGTTGTCCGCTCCCCATGCTGAGGGCTCAGGGCGGTGCACCTGGGTAACTTCCTAAATGTGGTGAGTAAATACTCCACTCCATGAAAAACCCTTCTCTATTCAATCACAATACTTGAAAGATTTTCTAGAAGATCTGAATTACGATCTGGATAATTTATCCCATACCTGCATAGGTTGTGTAACCTGTACCTCCTCAACCAAACAAACTATTAAGCCACATTTAGACAGTGTGCAATTTGGCCAATTGCACGTGTGGCTGATTGTACAATATTCAAACAAAAGTAGACTTGTTGGCTGTTGATTGTTTTTTGCTGAGAGGTTTGTTTTTGTAAGCAATTGTTAGCTGACATTTCTAAACCTGACTGTTTTGCCAACCTGACTGTCCCATCTCAGCCTGTCAGTTAAAGTTTCTAATGCTAACGGACTCCTGCTGCACAAATATGGCAGCCCCCTCATAAAGGAACATGGGGCACCAGACAGGTAATATAAAAGCATTGTGCAAATACTTAATGGCAAAGTTATAAGTTGCTTATATTATGATAGATGTAAAAAAGTTCATTTTTGGTGTCAGTATCACTTTAAAGACAACAAAACACACATACTATAAAGTTTTAAAGCTCTCTGTGAAGGATAATTTATCATGGAAATTCCATTGGCACTGAGAATTTAGCATGCACCTTTTTGATCTGAAGATTAATTGCTTAGAATATATATTTATAAATATAGATATGTATAGAAGATAAGAATTTGACACTGTTTCACTTACTAATGTCCCGGGGATGTGTAATGTACATTTTACATTTTAAGATAAATACTACTGTCACACGTTTATGTTATACCTACATAATTTTGTATATAGCAGTGTCATATTAAAACATATGAGTACAGTGCGTGATATGCTGAGAAATCCCAATGCCTAGCACATCCATGCTATAGATATGTTACCTGTCAAGGTAGGAGGGGAGGACCATCAGGGAATGAAGAGAAGTCTTTTTGATGTACTGTGTAATTACTGAAGAGCCATGAGAAACCTAAGCCGTGTTCTAAGCCTGTGCTACAATTTTTCATGCCTACAAATTAATTCTCAGGAAACAGAGTGATTGCTTATAACTAAAGAAAATACTATAAGCACAGATAATATGTTACAAGGGGGATTTCGAGCAACTGAAAATTAACCTCCTACTTTCAGCTTTTTTTCTCTTTAGTTGAATCTCTCAGTATTTGGCAAACTCAGCTTTAAAGCCTTTACCCCGAGAGTGTTTTTTTTTTTATCTTGGTGGATGATGGGTCAGTTGGTCACAATACTCTTGGAATATGTTTGTTGCAGATGGTCTTATATCTTTAAATGCCATGATGGAAGATATATTGTTTTAGATGTACACATATGGAATGTTGGCAGAAAAAACAAGTTGAATGGGCAGGGTTTGTAGTGATTGGAGCTGTGGTCTGTTTTCGTTAAGGGGCAGATTTATCAAAGGTGGAGGTGAATTTTCTAATGAAAAAAAAATCGAATTTCTAGCTATTTTTTGTACTTCGACTAGGGAATAGTCCAAATTAGTTTTGAATCCGAAAATTCCATATATCGACATTTTTTCACGTATGGTCTCTTTAAAAATTCCACTTTGACCATTCGTCATCTAAAACCTGCCAAATTGCTGTTTTAGCCTATGGGGGACCTCCTAGAAGCTATGTGGAGTCAATTGGTGGACTTTGAAAAATCTGCATTTTTTTGGGAAAAACTTTGAATTTAATTTGATCGAATTCGCTATTCCTTCGACCTATTAGACCAGAAAAAAACTTTGACTTAATTTCGATTGGTCTTTTTAATTTGAATTTCGAAGTTTTTTCCATTCGAAATTCGACCCTTGATAAATATGCCCCTAAATTGTGGCCTCAGTTTAATTAGGTAGCATGACATATCCCCTAGGATATCCAGGCAGTAAGTGGGATAATAATCCAGCCCCAGAGGTGTGAGCACTGCCAACTAATGGGGGAATCTAATAAAAGTCGCAAATTACATTAACTGCGCATTGGCTCAAACAATAAAATTCGCAAACGGTCTTCCACTGTTGGAAGTGGTTTTAAAAAGCTATATTAAATTCGTGCAAAGCAAAATTTGTTAGCGCAAAGGCATAACTTTTCGCATTGTGAATCGTTTTTCTGTAACCAACTTTTATTAAATTCCCCCCCGTAAGTACTATAAGGTCCCAGGATTTCCGATGACCACACTTTATTTATGAATTAAAGTAAAAGTTAGAATTTTGCTTGCGTCTGCTTATGCATTCTCCATAGCCCATTAAATAAACAGCACCATATACTTTTACAGCATTTACTGAATAAAAAAATAAAGTTTCATCCATTTAATAAGATATGGTCTCTTGCTTTTCTTTCTGCTTTAGATAAAAGCAATATAATATAAAAACTGATAAGCGTAGGTCAAAATAAAATAAAACACATTATATTACTATATTTATATAAACCAATGATCACATCTCTATCACAATTTTATAAATGATACAATGTATAAAATATAATATTTCTTTAGAAAAATTTGGTGTTTCTTGTTTGGGTAATATTTTCTACTGTATTTATCTGGGCTAAATACAATATGGTAGCTTTCCATAATTGTTTAAAGTTGTTGTGTGCCAGAATGTATTTTTCCCAGCTTTATAGGATGTGAAAAATGGAACCAGTGAGTGTGTATTTATCATTCTTTTTTTTGTCAACCATAGCATGGAAAACTTTAATAGCAACAGTGATGTTCCCAATAAAACTGGGCAATACTTTTTACCTGCAGAAAGAACAGCTGGTAGCTGGAAGAATCAATACTTAATTGTCAAAGATAAAATGGCACTACAGCAGTGCAATAGCTTTCAATAGAATGGCTTTGCTTACTGTACTGTATCTTATAGGTGTGCAAAGCTTAATAATCTTTGTTAAATGTACAGTATGACTATAACATAAACCTACAAAGCAGCATGTCTTGGTAGCCAAAGGAGCACTTGTCAGACACTGATAGCTGATCTACGAAAACAAAGACATTCTGAGATGATATTCCAATAAAGCTAAGACTGGATGGCTCTTGGCCAGAATTTAACAATCAAGCATTCATTGAGGGTGAATGTGACCGTGTGACAAAACTACAGATCTGCAAAAAAATTAAGCACAGACAGGAACGTCAGTTATATTGGCTACAATAGCTGAAAATACAATTACAATTAGACCATTTTAATTATTCAATTATCCATTTTAAAACTGAATATACAGTGCCACTTCTAGAAAGAAAAAAACAATACTAGAAAAAAAATATGAAAATCGCTGTGTGGCAGTTTTTGCTTTTTAACAGGTGACCCGAAAATTCTACCTGCTGATTGGTTGCTTTGGGATACTGGTCCTGGGCAAACTTAGTGCCATTTATTACATAACCCTCTATATTTACTCTACAGACTGCTTTATCATACTTGATTAAATAGCTCTAGAAACTCTCTCTGTTTGTTTAGGATAGCAGCTGCCATATTAGCTTGGTGACATCCCTTTCTGCCTGAGTCTCTCCCTGCTCAGTCATAGCTCTGGGCTTAGATTACAGCAGGGAGGGGAGGAGGGAGAGAGGAGCAAAATGAGCATGCTCAAGCCCTAGCCCTGGAGGTTTATGTTGAAAACAGGTAGCCTGATACAGAAGCCCATGTATACACAATAGAAGAAAAGAAATGCTGTGGTTTTTTTGACAGAGGACTCAGAGCAGCGTTATCCAATGGGAGAAAAAAAATGTTGTGTGTCAAAAGAAAATTGTTGCCCATAAACTTTAATGCATTTTGGTGAATTTTCTGTGAAGCAAAATGGATCAAATCTCTACTGAAGATTTGACCCATCTATCGGCTTTGATAAATCCTTCCTTGACTGTGTTTTATATATGTTAGGATTTGTGACTGAAACTGACCTGTTTTGTGAAGATTCAAAAAAATGGCAGAAAATTCACAAAACGCAACTTTTTTTTCATTACTATACATTAGAGTCTATGGGCATTTTTTGAGGTGAAATGTGGCAAAATATTTCACTCATCCCTAATTCAGTAGGATTATGGGATGGAACTGCATTGTATTTGGTATGAGGATCAAGCACAAATACTGTAGTTCTCATTGTACCCAATGGCTGGTCTAATTGTAGGGCATTCAAAATCAAGTCTGAGTGCACTGTTTTATCTGGCTGGATAAAGAAAAAATGTCATGTAAGTATATTTATATTTCATGCTTAGATTCTTTTCTTAGTGTACATCTACTCAGTTTCTATTTGTACTTTATTTTGTTTCCCTTTTGAAGAATACAGTTATAGATATTGCTGAAGGTGAAATAGCAAGGAAAACCCTTTATTAAGTTGAATCTTTAGTGTGCTAGTTTGACAACTATGGAAACCTTTTGCTCTGGGTTGCTTGCTAATTATAACTAGAAGGATAGTACTGTTCCCTGACCTGCACCATATTATCATTAAGGGTCAGAAAGTAACAACATTTTCCAACAACACACCACACAATATTAGGATGAGCATAAGTATAAACAATGCAGCAAGCAGAAATGAAATGTCAGGTCACATCTCTGTGAATATCAGTGTCTCCTGTTCGTGCCAAATGGTATGCAGAACTTTAATAAGAATAATTCTACTTACCTTTTGTTAAATAAGGTCAAAATGCAAATAGTTTCACTATATTCACATAAATGAGCTCAAAACCATTAGGTTTCAATATATGATACCTTCTTTACATACCTGGTAGAACATGGATTACACCAGAGTCTTAGGGGCTGATTTATCATTTATCATATTGTAAGTGGATTCAAGGCTTCCACCTTCACTCGCATAGTAATTGGCTTCCAGTTTAAACAATCAGAAAGCAAAATTTAAACTAGAAGTATTGTAGCGCAAATGCCAAAGGCCCACCAATGTGTACTATCATTTATGGGGTCTTTACACCGCAACATTTAGAGGCCCATATCGTAAAGATCAAATTTTAGTGGTATTAGAGCTTTATGAAACTCTATTTCTCTAAAACCACAAATGGCATGAAAGTTATTAAAAGATATCTAGTATAGGTAAAGCTAAAAACAACTGGACTTGCTGAGTAATCATTGAAAAGATTGCAGCCATCTTTTCAATGATTACTCCGCAAGTCCAGTTGTTTTTAGATTTACCTATACTAGATATACCATGACCTGGATAAATGAAAATTTTCATCGTCTTATTAAAAGATCTGAAAATAAAAAGTACAAATGGGAAAAAAAAACTGCTGAACAATGCGCTAAAAAATAGGGATATCTCTAAAACCTCTAAAATGTTTTTTCTGACAAACATAGCAAACATATATCTAAAAACCTCTATAAGTCTGAATGGTTTATAATAAAAGTCCAATAGGGCATTTGCACAGGTTTGAAATCTGTTATCCAGAAAGACATTATCCACAAAGCTCATAATTACAGAAAGGCCTTCTCCCATAGACACCATTTTATGCAAATAATCCAACTTCCTAAAAATGATTTCTTTTCTCTGTAATAATAAAACAGAACCTTGTACTTGATCTAAACTAAGGTATAATTAATCTTTATTTGAATCAGGCTTATTGGGTTTATTAAATGTTTATATGATTTTCTAGTAGACTTAAGATATGAAGATTCATTATCTCGAAAACAGGGCCTCAAGCATTATGAATAACATGTCCAATGCCTGTATTAGAGTTTTTGTGCGTTTTACACTTTAGAATTTTTTGAGAAATTTAGAGAACAAAATACAAATTTTTAGAGAGAAAATAAGATTTGTGAAAAAAAGAAAATCCGAGTTTTAGTAAATCAGCTCCTTAGTGAAGGCTTCTTCTTTCTAATTTGACTCCCAATGATATATACCATCTTGAGGGAGAAGTCCAAGAGAGCAAATCTGGCTACCCTCCCCATTGCTATTAAACCACTTGGAGGAACCACCAGGAACCTGTAATTCCTGCCTACACATACCTACCTCTTATTCTCCTACCCACTCTTTCTCAGTTTCATCCCTTTTTTTGTAACTGTTTTGGAGGGCTACTAATAAAAGAGAAAACCCATACACCCCCACAAAAACAGCCTTTAGAATTTGAACATGTGATATAAATATATATATTGTGGGGGTTCACTCGCTGGTAGGCTGCAAAAGAGGCGACTTCACACACCAAGATCGGTTTAAGGGCTTCCTGCCCGCGTTTATTCCCCTCGCAGGGGGAAGGTAACCGAAACACAGCAGTTCAACAGAAAAAATCCAACCTTCTGGTTCACAAAATAAATGCGTTGCTTTCTCTCCTGAAGCTGAGCAATACCAGCAGTTTGTCTCACACACATTCAGCACTGCTGCTCAGCATCAGGTGTACTAAATAGGCCTAGGGCCTCTTGAAAACCTGGCCTACGGATTTGGGAATCCGCCCCACCCTACTCTTGCGGGTTCCCAGTAAGACCAGTCCTGGATCAGCAATTACAAAAACCTTGCAGAGAGACATAGTGTTTCTCTGCTAAGAACACTACTGGTCTCACCTCAGTAACAATATCTGAGAATCCGTGGCCCAACATACATCAATCACTTTTCCCCAGGAAACTGGGGACCTTTTTGTCACCATACCACAATATATATATATATATATATATATATATATATATATATATATATATATATATATATATATATATATATATATATATATATATATATATATATATATGTATATATGTATATATACGTTAGTTGTTAGTTTTCGTTAATAAGACCTGTGATTGCGAGCTTTTAATGGGCTTTTAATGAGCACAACTTTCCCTTGTTTGTTATAGTTCTACAAGAGCAGTGACCAGCTCCATGTTGTAGCTCCCACCCCCTCCAACTATAGTCAGGTGATCCCACTGGTGTCTAATAAAAGGGCAGCCAAGTTTGGGAGTTTTACTTTGAAAGCAGCTAGTAAGTTGCAGGTAAAACGTATTCGTCCCTTTTATAAAATGTATAATGAAACCATAGAATTCTTAATGAATCAAATG
The DNA here is from genome assembly GCF_017654675.1 of Xenopus laevis. NCBI lineage: Eukaryota > Metazoa > Chordata > Amphibia > Anura > Pipidae > Xenopus > Xenopus laevis. Next base: position 71,192,356 of record NC_054383.1, read on the forward strand.
AAAATTGAGCATAGGACTGGCCAGATATGGGATGACTTTGACGTAGTTGGCCAGCTTAAATATATTGCAATATATGGACAAACAATCCCTGTTTTGTTTAAAGGGTAAGGCATTTTTCAGTAGCAGTATGCACAAAATGTCTCTGTCTTAAATATATTGATAATGGGTTGAGTGCAGAGGAATCTTGTATTTGTCTATATGTATTTTGTGGTCACACCCTCATTGCACCCCCGCCTAATGATTTTAAAAACTAGTGGTGAGCACAACTTTCCCTTGTTTGTTATAGTTCTACAAGAGCAGTGACCAGCTCCATGTTGTAGCTCCCACCCCCTCCAACTATAGTCAGGTGATCCCACTGGTGTCTAATAAAAGGGCAGCCAAGTTTGGGAGTTTTACTTTGAAAGCAGCTAGTAAGTTGCAGGTAAAACGTATTCGTCCCTTTTATAAAATGTATAATGAAACCATAGAATTCTTAATGAATCAAATGAAAATTGAGCATAGGACTGGCCAGATATGGGATGACTTTGACGTAGTTGGCCAGCTTAAATATATTGCAATATATGGACAAACAATCCCTGTTTTGTTTAAAGGGTAAGGCATTTTTCAGTAGCAGTATGCACAAAATGTCTCTGTCTTAAATATATTGATAATGGGTTGAGTGCAGAGGAATCTTGTATTTGTCTATATATATATATATATATATATATATATATATATATATATATATATATATATACACACATATAAAATTATTACTATGCTCCAAAGTTGCGAAAATGCTCCAGCTAAAACCTGGCTAATTCATGTAAAAGACAATGGCAGATGTCCCTTTTACAATTGGAAGATGTTTCTTGCCTTCGTGATCTTCGAAATTTATTGTACACTGGTTCTTTAAGAGCTCGGATTCTACTATTCGCCATCTTAAACCTGCTGAGTTGCTGTTTTAGCCTATGGAAGACATCCTGGGATCAATTTGTTGTTTGCAGCCTTCCTGACATTCAAGTTTTTTCGGAGAAAAAACTCGAATCGAGTTTTTAAAATGCAAATTGAATCTGATTCAAGTTTCCGGGTCGATCCTATTCACCCAACTTTGAAAAATTAAATTTTTTTAATAAATTTTGATTGGTCAAACTTCGAGTTCATGGGAGTTCATCCTTGATAAATCTGTCCCTAAGTCTTAGTAACTAACCCCCCCTTGATTTTTAGTACATATGGACTAATATTGTAATGCTGGGAAATAATTTTTTTGGCTATTCTGACTGGAAGTTCAAATGTTATATATAAATGGGCAACTTGCAGCAATCTGGTCCATGTTAAACTGTAGTGTTCAGCAACCCCTGCTTCTGCATCAGTCACCTGCTTTATAACATCACAATTGCAACTATATATTAGAAATAATTGATCAGAAAAGATGTTCCCATGCATGCAATTGCTTTTTCCATAGATTACTTATTTATTGCTTTTAATCGAAAAAATTTAGAACTTTATAAAAGTTGTAAGGTTATATTAATGATATACAATAATATGAATAAATGACCACAAGTCTAACAATTTGCTTATACCTACAACTTGTTTGTTACAATCCTGTAATATAATCCCAGGGCAAAAGAGAACAATGCCTATAATTGAGAGAAGATGAGAGGAAGGATATATGAGCAAAGCAGACGGATCTGCTGGAGATTTGATATAGTGATATTACAGGCAGGGAGATGTATTTGGAGATAAAATGTTCAGTTCATTTCAAATGGAAAATGTTTAAAGGGAATACAAAAGCAAATCCATTGAGAAGACTATAGCTGGCACATCTATCCATCTCTTCCTTCCCCAGGGCAATACCACAGACATGCTTAATGCTCTTTTGGATGCTCCCAGGGTGCAAATCTAATAAGAGATAAGAAAAAGGTGAAAATGGGGCATGTGTGCTGGGAATAAATAGCAGTGTTGCTTTGTGAGTATGGAACAGGGGGCTGATGCAATGTGTTGCAGGGAGTCTACAAGATAATCAGCAGGGGAAGGGTTAGGTTAAAAAAGGTACATGAGAGACTGATTCTCGAATGCTCTCTGTTGCTGTCTATGTATGTTAATAAGACACTGAAAAGCAGAGCCGTGGATTTAATTTAGATGTAGAAAACACATACAGATACTTTGCTGGCATCTATCTAAGCTGATATTGTTACACAGAAGAATACAAAATGCAGAAACATAATGACCCCGGGCCAGCAGCTACAGGCACAACAAATGATTCTACGGTGACTTATAGGCTCTTTGCTAAAATGCTAATGTGCTAATTCCAGTCATATGTAAAATATTTAGGGCTATTTTGGATGTTACCTGGTGCCAACATTCATTCTTGTATAGATAGATCATTAATATGGAGAAAACTTTATCCAACCAGTAGCTCGTGAGCAACATGTTGCTCTCCAACTCCTTGGATGTTGCTCCCAGTGGCCTCAAAGCAGGAGCTTATTTTTGAATTCCAGGCTTGGCAACTTTTGGTTGTATAAAAACCAGGTGCACTGCCAAACAGATCCTCAATGTAGGTTGACAATCCACATAGGAGCTACTAAATGGTCAATCACAGCACTTATTTGACACCCCAAGAACATTTTTCATGCTTGTGTTGCTCCCCAACTCCTTTTACTTCTGAATGTTGCTCCCGGGTTCAAAAGGTTGGGGAACCCTGATCTAGAGAATTGGCTCAGATGGCTGTTCGATTTGGTCACTCCTTTTAAATAGATCATTTTTACGCAATGTGTTCCATGACAGCTGTGTAATGTCAAAATTAAGGGCACATTTACTTAAACTCTAATAAATCAAATGTTTTTTTAAAACAAATCCGACCAAACTCCCTTCCATGATTTTAATTCATTTATCAATCATTTTTCTTGAAAAAATTAGAGCGACAAAACATTACAACAAAATCAATCGTCAATCCGTATTGTATGGTTGACACTCCGAAAACTCAACTTTTTCAGATTATCGGGCAAAACACCCAAATTTTTCAGATTATCCAGTGCAGATCACAATGTCAAGAAACAACTTTATGGACATCTACCTGACCTTGACAGATTTGAGATGGCATATTTTCAGATTTTTAGCAGCTTTGGTGGTATGATGTATCTCTAAAAATTTCGAGTTTTCTTCCTAAAAACCTTGACCAGAAAAAAATCGAGGTTTAATAAATGGGCCCCTAAATGTCCTAGGTCTGTATATGCAGTACAGAATTGTTCACAACATATAGCTCCATATTGATTAACACTGGAAAGTTGCTTAGAATAACATTCATTATGCAAAAAAAACATTGTGGAAAGCTTTAGTGACCAAGTCAAACGTTTTTAATATAACAATATTCTTTTTAATGTAATGTAAATGGATACACATTCCTACTTGAAAATCCCACCTTAGATGAAGATACTGTATATGTATTGCTATATTTGTATTCTTATGCAAATTATATGTTTTTCTAGTTGGATTCGCCTCGTTTTCTCTTGTCCATACTCAGATGCCAGAACAGTATTATTTGACTTTTACAAAGTCAATAGAAAATTAGTAACCCACTGGTTGATAAAATATCAACTCAAGAGTTAGAACTGTGCCCAGGTGCCAAGAGGTGGAATATAGATGCCTGTAGGAGAACTTACATGTATTCCTACTGCCTACATTCATTATTTCAGGAATTAATTCAGTAATGGCTACCCACTACTGATGTGCCAAGATGTCTAGTAATAACTAGGTCAACTCAAGTGACACCTTTGCTTAAAAATGGACCCCCTACTCTAAGATGGGAGGACCAATAAAGCATGCACTGCTGAGCTGCCCTCAGATTGGATTTGTTTCTGATATGCCATTCAGTTATCCATTGTGGCAGTACCTCCTAGTCTGCAGGCAACACAAACACACACTGATTTTCTATTACTTTCACCTAATGACTCTCTAAATAGAAAAAGGGCCCCTACAGCTGGCTGACCTTAGGCTCTATGCACAATAATAGGAACACGGTCGGTGCCTGATATAATATGTAGTCATACTTTGTATATCATGTCACAGTTTCAATTAACAAAAAACAATAAAATCAATGTTCCATAATATTTGCTTCTTAGTACTGAATTGCAAACTCTTTAAAATGTATTTTGGCTGGAGTTAATTATTAAACATTGGTGCTATACAGTATGAGTTAAATTAAATAAAGTAAAGATTGATTACAGCCCACGTCTGTTCTGATAAATCCACAACATTTTAGTAAATACAGTATAAAGATGAGCAATGAATTTTAGTTCAGGTGAGGCAACATAGCGCTGGGCCTTGGACCTTGAAACTAGTGAGGTGTGAGAGGGGCTGGCATGAGACTGAAGAGGTTAAACAGATACAGAAGATAAAGGAAAGAGAGAGAGAGGGAGAGGTCAGTGGCTTCTAAGTAGAAGCATTAGTTCATTTCTTCCATCATTGGCTGAGTCAGTCATTGTCTAATGCATATGTATTACACAAGCTAATGAGAATAGCAATCTTTTTTTGCAGGAACAGGCTGAATCATCTTTCCTCGCTAATCCAACTTGCACAGGTTCTGGGGATATAGGAATCTACCTTTATCCACTATTAATTCGCTGAGGATATTGCTGGGAGTGAAGTTCAGAAATGGCACAGCCAGGCAAAAATAGAGCCCCAAATACATTGCTGTTTGGCAGGTAGCAACGATTTGCAGGTGCACAGGGAACTTAGGCGACTCTTCTGCTGATGAGGTGTCATGTCCATCACATCAAGTGACATTACCACTCGCTGGAGAATATGCTGCATTTTAACTGTCCCATTATGAAAGTATTTGGAACACTTCCATATAAATATTTATAAGAGATATTTAGATAAATATAGTGTGTGCAATAGAGGAGAGAACGACTGTACCCTACAGTATTTGTTATTGCAGCTCCAGCAAGGTGCTATTTCACTGGTCAGTTGAGCTAAATATTTATGCCATAAGGGGGGGGTCACCTTCCACACTGCAGCGTTCAGGTACAATTTTGGATGCAATCGCTGCTGTTTGCTGTTGTTTTTTTAACCAACAACATGTTTTTTCCCATAGTTCCAGAGGAATTGCAGTCGCCAGGGGATGTTGTGCTAGATGCACAGATCAGACCCAATTACACTGAAAAAAATGAACATATATGCATTAGAAGTAAGATTTATTTCCACTTGTTTTATGTTTTATAGGACACCATTTTTTTAATTGCTGAGAAACTTGAGGAGTTTCCGGTCTCACTGTGCCCCTCTAGTGCCCCTCTTGCTCAAGCAAAACATTGAAAATGAATATTCCTTTGCCTTTCTCGATTAAAACAGCAAACATACAACCTTGTCATTGATGGATTATGCTTCCCTAACGGTGTACTCACTATTGACATTTAATAGATGATCCAATCAATTTCAGTTTCCTAATGGAAGTAAATTAATGCTTTTACTTCAGCCTTCTGCTGAAAGCCAGAGGCCAACATTAAACTGTACAATAATGTACCTTTAATACCTATTTAATATCTTTCCATAGCACCTTCAGAGTCCTGTAATTGTGGTGAAGGGTCAACACTAGGGTTTAACATTTATGGCCTTGCTACTTAACTACAAATTCCAACAACCATGACCATATAGCCAGCAGCAGGTCACTCGCTACAACAGAATACACAATATGTGATGTGGTGAGGTCACCACTAGGATACCTAGGAAATTCCAGGATGGAGCTTATTTATGCCCCAGGTTCCTAACAGGGTGGTTCCGGGACTGCTAGACCAGCCCGGTGTTTTTTGTTGTTCTGAGGCATCTCAGGTGGATAATTAAAAAGGCAGCTAAGCCAGAGTGTTGAGCTCCAGTCTGAGGGAAAAGACACAGGGAAGCTGCCTGTGTGAGCACAGAAAGATTTTGGAATCATTACAAGGTTGGAACTTTTGTTGTACTTCCTTTTCATATGCTTTCAGGAGACAGGTGGCAGGCCTACTCCTGGTTGGTTAAGAGGAATGACCTGTATTAGTTAGAAGCCCATAAAGTGGCAAGGAGTTAATTTTGAACTGTTTGTGCTGTTTTGCTGCAAGTGAAAATAAACTGCCAGAAAGAGACTACCCTCTTAGGGCAAGGCCAGACGTGGTGTTTTTACGTTGCGTTCTTAAAAGAGAACAGCCAGGCTTAAATACGCTACTGAAACCACATGCGACCGTCAACATGCGTTTTCCATGCGTTTTTCAGCACATAGGATTCTTTTCTCAATATGAACTTCTCATTGTTCTCATTGAATTTGGACGCCATATTTAAAATAAGCTGCGTATTTACGTAAAGTGTTGTTTCAAATATGAAGATCCCATAGAGTCTATTGATTTGGTAGTTTCTTGACGTATTGGCGTGTCTGCTAAGAAACGCCAATACTGGTGTCTTGTGGCAGATTGCAGACTGTGTGAATTGCCATAGTGTGTTTTCCATTAGTTTCAGTGGTAGTGCAGTTCATGCGTATTTACGCCTGGCTGTTCTTTTTTAAAAACGCAGCAAAAATGCCACGTCTGGCCTTGCCCTTATGAGATGTGATTGTGCCATAGGCTGCTTTACCCCTAGAAATCTGATCCCAGCTACCTAAGCCCTTACAGTGAATAAAAAAAATGCCAATTTTTTTGGTCCTGTGCCTGTCAAATCCTGAACAAAATCCAGGACCTGGAATTTGTGCATACCAAGGAGTAACACGCTAACATCTATAAGAACACCAAAACAGAGTTTTACAGAGTATCTTTACATGCATTTTTTTTTATATTTGCATGAAAACATGTTAGTGGACATGACTTCTATAATATGGCAACAGCAACTGTTACCCTCCATGTGTTACAGAAACATCCTCAGCAGTAGTCAGAGCTGTGCTGGAATTTTGGCTGGGATCTGTACAACAGGGCCCAAACTTTGCACAAAGAAGTTTTAAAAAAACTTCTATTGTACACTATACAGTATTTACAGTATTCCTTGAATGTGAAGCTTTTTTTCAACTGGGGGATTGATATTGTAGAAATGAATGCAAGATTGCAACAATAATGCTTGAAGCAGAGGTTTAACTTAGCCCTTAAAGCTTTCAGTACACTGCAACCAAACTACAACAAACTTCTTCTAACTACAACAAAACCTATTGATCAGTGTCAGACTGGGATGCGAGGGGCCCACCAGAAAACCTTAGGCTGAGGGCCCACTTTCCAAACTACTCTACCTCCTCTCCTCACTCACTCTTTATTCTCCTAGTCTCTTTTCTCTACATACTATATTCTTCCATTATTAAGCCTCTTTGCTCTCATAAAGAAATAGGGAATGACCATGAAATAGACCGAATGGTTTAGAAGCAAGAGGCCCACTGACCCCTGAGCCCACCGGGAGTTTTCGTGGTATCCCGGTGGGCCAGGCACTGCTATTAACTGTCAAAGGTTTCTACATCAGAAAACCTTGATTTAAATAATAGGGCCTCAAATAGTTTTGTTTTGGCCCAGGCACTCTGATCACTAAAGATAACCTGGTCAGTAAGACTAATAATCCCACATGTCTAAGCTAAATGATGTTTGCAAAAGGGAGTGAAAGGGTTATTGAGCTGTTATCTGTCAGCTTTCACTTCCTTGCCCTTGTGCTTCAGCGCTTCCAGCTCTGACTGATTCACTGCTTTCCTCTACATTTTCAGGGTCTCCTGAGCACATTCATTTGTTGCCTATTCTCTTTACCTTTCTCTCTCCTCAGCCAAGCTTTCAATCATTTCATTATTTTTGTACCCTTGAAATTTGTATACAGAGGAAGTAGAGACTGCAAGTTCAGCACAGGAGATTGAGATGAAATTGGATACACTCCTTGAGCAAAGGCATAGACATAGAAATGGGTAGCTCATATAAATCTTTGCAGTTTCATGGCAGCAAAGAAGGAAAAAGGGTTTAAGATGTTTAAAAAATAAATGTTTTTTCCCTGCCAAGACAGGGTATGTTTTTTTCCTGGGGAATATCACTAGCTATTCAAGGCAAAATAACACTTATTCTTATTATCTATGCAAAGGGGCTCAGATTAAAGTATTAACTCTGTATTTCAGTGTACAGTTCAGGTAGAGGACCTGTTACCCAAAATGCTCATGCCTTAAATGTACTAAGAAATCTTTTAAACGTTAAACTAATTAAACCCAATACAATTGATTTGTCTCCAAAAAGAATTGATAAGATGCAATCAAGTGCATGGTTATATTATTACAGAGAGAATGGAACTAATTTTAAAAATTTTAATGATTTGATTAAAATGGAGTTTATAGGAGACGGCGTTCCCATAATTCAGACCTTTCTGTAAACTGGCTTTCCATATAATGAATTCCATACTTGTATGTCACTTATATTATTTCCTTATTCAACTAGCAGATATAGAGGTGCAATTGAATGGTTGGAATGATTCTCACTGTCATTGCCTTCTGTTAAGCTTCATGGAATTATTTAATTTAAACCTTGAAGACCTCTGGCCCTTGACCCAACCCTTTGCCAATAGGAAGGTGAAATTTTATTCAGAAATGACTGGGTCTTTGTGACTTCTTATACTCACCATTTACAGGGTGTTTATTAAAATGTAACACTGATGTTATCATAAGACCTTCTCAAGCTGAGAAAATGTCAAACAATTGTTGTTTCCAGTGTCACACATCAGTAACAGGGGTACCTCTGCTTGCTAAATATTAGAAAATATGTTACAGTTAGAACTCAGGGACAGCCAGGCTATAAATCAAAGGTTTATGCAGAACATTAGCACTATATTTAAGAGACCTTATTCTCAACAGTTCATATACTACCACTCGGATGCTTTGATTGAACTCCAAAAACACGGTGGTAGGTTGACAACTGGTGAGTATTCTTCTTCAAGTGGTAACAATGGTTATTATCACTTGAAAAAAATGCAGATCTGTTTGAATTTAGGAATAATTTAAGTCTCAGAAAATGTGCTGTTTTGGTATGTCCTCCATAAAATTGTCATTGGGTTTAGCAATGCTCATTCCTTTCAGGTCTTAATGAATCAGTGCAAATCAGTTACTCTGGCATGTAGGTTCTATACCTGATAGAGTTAGCACACTGATGGGATCTCTGCCATTAGATACTAGCAACAGCCTCAACAAATGTGTAATTCATTTGCTGTGTATAATAGCTGACAAACAAAACAGATGCTTTATTTGTGCATCCGCTTGACATTTAATATGATTTGAGCTCATTATAAATGTAGTGCAAACATTTTAGCACTGTATACTTTGCAAAATATTACCTGCACATTAAGAACAGGAAGCCAACTTTACAGAAATCATTTTATTAACTATCATGCAATATTTTTCATGGATATTCCTATTAAGAAAACTGATGGTGGGACAATAGGGGATAACTATGATGGTGACATAAATCCTAAAATGCCCCAAGACAATTTTATACTTACAGCTATTCACTTGTTCCAACAGATTGTATGAGGTGGGAGGGAATAGGGAGAAATCAAGTAGGAAAGGGCCACACCGTTAATGAGAAATAATTTATCAAGGTACAAGGGATGACACTAATGACAAATAGATATTACATGCTCCATTTTCCATCATCTGAATTAACACTTTTCATTTGGTCATTTGCATCAAATTGAGGCAACAGACTCCGTTTCTTCATGCATGGAAATTAAGCGGTTGTGTTTACACAAGTGAGTGGGAATCAGCGTCTCACTGTATAATTATAGAAATTAGCAAAGATGAAAATGAAATGCAGGCAGCTAAATCAAAACTCAGAAGTATTATTTCAGATTTTTATGTATTCATATTACACAGTCTCTTTAAGCATGCTGCAGTTGTATATGAAAATGTGTCGGGTCTCTGCTCACAATTTTTAAAAGCCTTTTTCTAGCCTTTCTGTAGTGGCAGTAGTTTTTTTTTTATTAATAGTATCAGGGACATAACAAGAGTGACAGTGGTAGGTCCATACTGTAATCAGTAGGGAGTTTTAAACTCCCTTCAGTTGAAACCCCCTGCCCCACATGAATCTAAGGAGGGGAATGGAAAGGTTTCTCAATGAAGTCTTGTCTTGATCTTCTTTGCTCAACCTTTATTCTGATAATATATAATAGTTTTAGTAATTAGTCCGTATATTATCTTCACTGAGCTCATTGATATTAATTATCCAGTAAATGTTTTCATGTTATTCCCATGCTGTCTGCTGTACCTTACAAGTGTTGCCCTATGTCTTAACAACACAAAACTTTTAATATATCTTAGATAAATTTGCCTTATTTTACCTGAAAGTTGATTCTGCAGCATAATATCAGGTAAGCAGAATGTGGTTGGGACAATTGGTTAAATTATTGATACAGCAACTGTTAATCTAGAAGAATAGTCAATATGTGTTTTTTCGCTTGCCCTAGATAAGTCTCTGCATTTTCTCCTCAAACATAGGTTGATTCTTTTCACAGCGTTACAATGAATTAATGGTGTCCCTTTGCTTTTATTTTCCAAGAGCACAGCTTGTCATTCTTAAATGTTCTTTGCCACAGTTGTTGATTTCTATTTTCATTTCATGTCCATCAACTCACCTCTGCAAGCTATCTCTATCCATAGTCATATTCATTCATTGAGGTGAATATGTTACGGTATATCTTACGGTTAGTGATGGGCGAATTTATTCGCCAGGTGCGAATTCATGGCAAATTCCAGTTTTTTTTGGACGCCGGCGCAATTTCGCCAAAAACGGACGCCATTTCGCATTTTGTTTAGTGGATTTCGCAGGAAATTCGTGAATTTTCCAGAGAAGGGAGACGCCCCAAATTCTCCCATCACTACTTACGGTATTTTACTTACAGGGCAAAGGAGGGCTGTGCAATATTGTTACATCCTTTTACGCCAACATTTTGACAGTTACAATAAATTCCACTACAACAGTCTATTTTTTGGAGCAATAATTAGCAACAATTAGCTGTCTGTGGTTATCTTACATCGCCAAGAGAAATCAAATGTTCTCGTGTTCAGGTTCTTAAGTTTATTACATTTATATCTGACCTAGTTCCCAAAAACAATAATCCTCTAGCACAGTGCTGTCCAACTTCTGTCGCACAGAGGACCGGAATTTTTCTGGCCTTCATGGTGGAGGGCCGATAATGGAAGCCAGTGTTGACCACTCCCTGTTTTTAAACCATTCCCACTTTAAACCACACCCATGTTACCACAAGACCATGGTAGCACACCAAAAGACCAAATGATTGGTGTTCACTCAGGGATATCATTTATCACTCATATTTGAAAAAAGTTAAGTCATATTAAAGGAACCGATCAGTATAAGAATAAAAAGTGGATAAATAGATAGGCTGTACAAAATAAAAAAATGTTTTTAATATAGCTAGTTAGCCAAAAATGTAATGTATAAAAGCTAGAGTGACTGGATGTCTAATATAACAGTCCAGAACACTACTTCCTGCTTTTCAGCGCTCTTGGGGGGCAAATTTACAAAAGGGCGAAGTGGCTAGCGCTAACGGTCGCTGGCGTAATTTCGCTAGCAAAGGAGATAGACTCTGGCACAACTTTGGCAGGCGAATTTTCCCTCTGGCAAAAGAGTGTTACTATGCAAATTCACTAAGTTTTTGATTTTACTGACTGCTACCTGTATCGCCAGACTTGCCTTCGCCACCTCAGACCAGGCGAAGTGCAATGGAGCAGATAGGACTTACTTGAAAATTTTTCTAAGTCCCAAAAAACGCTGGTGTCTTTTAATTTTTCAGGGTGATAGGCTGCAAAGGTCCTTAATTTTTTTTAGGGTACCCGGGCTTCCCCCCTACATTTCCTTACATATGGCACATAAACTATACATTGGGCTCATGTGTAGAGCATTATAACAACTTTATTTTATTTTATTAAGGTTCCCTGGGCTTGTGTAGTGTAATGTATTTGCTGCAACATATACGTCCATTGAAATTTAACTTCCCGCTCTATGCAAATTAGCCAACGCCAGCGCAACTTTGCTTTGCTTGCCGAATTAACGCTAGAGCTACTGCGCAAACATTCGGTGCCTTCGACGAAACTTCACAACTTAGTGAATCACCTGGCAAAGTGTGGTGATGACGGCAAAGCTGTCTCTGGCGAATTTTCGCCGGTTAGTGAATTTGCCCCTTGGTTTCCACTCAGAGTTAGAGAGCTGAAAAGCAGGAAGTACTTTTCTGTTCTATTTTGTTAGATATCCGCTCACTCCAGACTTTATACATTACATTTGTGGCTAACTAAATATATTAGATTTTTTTGTATTTTGCACAACCTATCTATTTACCCAGTTTTTATTTTTATACTGAACTGTTAATTTAATATGACTTAATTTTTTTTCACATATGAGTGATAAATGATATCCCTGCAGTGAGCACCAATTATTTGGTCTTTTGGTTATTTTTACATTGAACTGTTCCTTTAAGACCTGCCCTTAAACCTACCCCATATGCCTCCTCCCCTGTGGATAACACAACAATCCCCCAGCACATGATTAAACACCTTAGGGGCCCATAACAATAATTATCAAATGCTAACAAACCCCCAGAACAAATACCAGGCTTGTGTTCAACAGGCAGAGCAGGGCACACACAGGTAGTGTAGACACACAAAGGTGGCAAATACATTTAGAAAGAAAAGATAGAATGTAAACTATAACCTGCACAGCCCATTTCCATTCTAGAAAATCTTGAGAATTTTGAAATATTGATCTAGATTGAAAAGCAATTCCCTTCATACTACTGTATAATATTAGTCTTTATCGGACCCTAAAAGGAGCAACACATTTGTCTGTTCTTGAACAGAACTCTACATGTGGATTTTAGTAAAGTATGGTAGATATCTCCTGGAGAAACCTTTCATTGTGGTGCTCAAAGTGGTTGAGGAAGGAAATCTTTTTTCAGTAAACGATACAGGTCTCTCATTCTGATTTTAGCCATCTTGTAAACAACTCTAAGATCATGGCACTCAGCCTTCGCTAGATTTGTTTGCTGTTCTTTCTGGCAATTTTTCAGGCAGACAGAGATAGTCTCAATGAGCTTGGCTGCAAAAAACACATGAGACAATTGCTGATCAGATAAAAACAAAAAGTACTCTAGCCCAGGCAATTTGTGAGGCAGTTGCAAGAATTTCAAGTCTTAAATTCTAGTGTATTCTGTTTTGCACATGTACTTTATGCCAAAACAAAAACAATATATTTTTATTCTACAAAGTTATGGGAAAGAAAAAAAAGTGAGAAAACCAATATTTATCTGCAAGCACTAATATTGGGTTCTCCACTTAATTTTATCGCTGCATATTGTAAGAAATTTTATTTGTGGCAAATTGGCTAGGAACAGGCCAGGATTTTATAATGTATGCTCTTGGCTCAGTACCAGTAAATATACTGTATAAAAGACGCTACACAATTTGAGTTTAACTCCAAGATGAGTTTAACTCAAATTAAGTTTTTTTTCCATAAATCAAAAATAGTTTTCCTATTTATTTTAAAAAGCTCTAAAAATTTTTATTAAGGTGCAGATTTATCGAGGTTTGAAGTGAAAACTCGAATGAAAAAAAATCGTAATTCAAGCTATTTTTTGTGTACTTTGAATAGGGAATAGTCCAATTTCAATTTGAATTTGGAAAAAAATTCAAATATCAAAATTTATCATGTACTGTCTCTTTAAAAATTCGAATTTGACAACTGTTTTGAATCGAATTTGATTGAATACGATGTCACTTCGATTCGTATGATTCGAATTCAAACAAAAACGGCCTATTCATCCAAAAAAAAACTTAGATTTTTTTTAAATAAATTTTGGTTGGATCTCACATTTTGAAGGTTTTTTTTATTCGAAATTCGACCCTTGATAAATCTGCCCTAAGTGTAAAAACCACTAATATAAAACTTCTGTAGGTAAAAGTTGTCACTGTGCTATAGAAGTCAATGGGAGCTGCTCTGATCCTGTTGGGCCATTTTAAATCAATAAATTTGGATTTTAAGAGGTTTTCTGATTTTATTTTTTTGCTAGGAATTGTCTGAAAAACTAGATTTTTACAAGTTTTTGAGGTATTCATATGTTTTAGCACATTATTTTCCATTCATACTTTTTTTATTTGGATCTTTTAATAAATGTCATTCGTAGTTTTAGATAAAGTGAGTTTAGTTGTGGTTTCAAAAACCTCAAAAACCACTAAAATCTGACCTTTAGATAAATAGGCCTCCACTAGTGATGGGCTAATTTGCGAAACAGCATCCATTTTTTTTTGACGCTAGCAAATTTTCGCGCCCGTTTTGCGAATTTATTCGCCAGCGGCGAACCAGGCAAATTTGCACCTGCCGAATAAATTCGCCCATCACTAGCCTCCACATAACTATCAATATAATTTAACTCTTCTTATAATGAGCACGGAGTCTTTTTTAAAAACTGCATCAGCTTATGATAATGCTAATATTTTAATGATTGATGACCACTGTGCTTAACTTTTAGTCATTAGGTTGCTTGAACTGAATAACAAGTAAATCCAATATAATTACACACTGATATCTGAAATTACAAACTAGAAAACTGATGAATAAAAAGCTAAATAAAAAAAAAACACAAATAATAGTTAATGAAAACCAATTGAAAATAGTCTCAGAATATCACTCTCTACATCATACGAAAATTTATTTTAAAGGTTAACAACCCCTAATAAATTTGAAATGAAAGGGCTATGGTTTCTTGGCTGACATTGTATACCACTATTGAAATATGATTATTGAATATTATATTTCCTCCGATCCACTGTCATAATGCCAGACATTTTTTTTACTCAGTAGATTCACAGTACTGTGCAGCACTGTACTGCACAGCATTTACCTTTGAATTGACAGCTTTGTAAAGTGGAATATACACTCAAGGATATTGCTTCTTTACGGGGCAGCGTTATCAAAATGTGAGTTTAGAGCTTAATAAATAAAAACTCACCCATGTTCTGTCAAATAGTGAGTTCTAACTTTCACCCCTTGTTAAATACAATTCTAAAAATCCCATAGGAATGAATAGACCATGGGTGAGTTTTTATTTATTAAGCTCTAAACTCATTTTGATAAATCTGCCCCTAAGGGCAAGTTAAAAAAACTTCGAACTTCGAATTCAAAAAGACCAACCGAATTGAGGTCGAAGTGGCCCGAATTCGGCCTACTTCGAATTGTACGATTAGAAGTAGCGCTACTCCGATGTACTTCGATTCAAAGGTTTTATTAACTTCGACTTTTGATCTCCCAAACTCCCCCAATTGCCTCCATATGGGTTCTAGGAGGTCCCCCATAGGCTAAAACAGCACTTCGGCAGCTTTTAGGTGGCGAATGGTTGAAGTCGAAGTTTTAAAGTGACAGTACTTTAAAAAAAATTTGATCTTCAAATTTTTTCAAATTCGAATTGAAGTTGGACTATTCCCTAGTCGAAGTACACAAAAAATAGCTAGAAATTCAAAGTTTTTAACTTCGAACCTTCACTTCGACCTTTGATAAATCTGCCCTAAGTGTATGAAATGTATCAGGTTTTCATTTTGGATAAAACACTTTATTTCTGACTCATGTAGATTTGTTGAGTACTCCATTCATCACAACACCTAGGGGCAAATTCACTAAGCCGCGAAGCGCCGAACGCTAGCGTTAATTTGCTAGCGTTTGGCATTTTCGCTACTGCGCAAATTCACTAACGAACGCTGGCGTAGTTTCGCTAGTGTTACTTCGCAACCTTACGCCAGGCGAAGTTTCGCTAGCGACGAAACTACGCAAATTCACTAACTTGCGTAGTGTACTGAACGCTACCTTTTACGCTAGACTTCCTTCGCCACCTCAGACCTGGCGAAGCGCAATAGAGTAGATAGGGATTGTTTAAAAAAAAAGTCAATTTTTTTTCTAAGTCCCAAAAAACGCTGGAGTGTTTTCTACATGATGGCTGATAGGCTGAAAAAGATCGAAAATTTTTTGGGGCTCCCCTTCCTCCCCCTACATTTCCTGACTCATGGCAACTTACCTAGACAGTGGGCACATGTGTAGGGCAAAATAAAAATTTTATTTGCTGATTTGAAGGTTTTCTAGGCATTTGTAGTGCAGATACGTGTTCCTCCATTGAAATTTGAATTTCGCGCCGTATGCAAATTAGCCTTCGCTAGCGTAACTTCGCTTTATATAGCGAATCAAAGCTAGCGCAACTCCGCAACCTTACGCTACCCCTGTGCGCAACTTCGGATTTTAGTGAATTTGCGGAGCCCTGGCGAAACTACGCCTGGCGAAGTGCGTCGAAGTTGCGCCTGCCGCAACTTCGCATCTTAGTGAATTTGCCCCCTAGGTTCTTGTAAATCCTAGCCTCTGGAACACTCTGCTCATTGTATCCAAGGTACATGCTGCGTTGGCCTTCTGTGCCACTGTCTGCTTCACTTCTCTCCCTCTCCCTCTCTCTTTCTCTCTCTCTCTCTCTCTCTCTCTCTCTCTCTCTCTCTCTCTCTCTCTCTCTCTCTCTCATTCTCTCTCTCTGTGAGCTTTTCAGAGGACAGCGTTGGTTTTTCAGAGTTAGCCCAGGCTCTGATCCCATGAGGCTTACCCGACAAACCAGAAAATGAGAAATATAGAAGAAGCAGCAAGCATGTAATGTACATAGAGATAAAGAGACAGGATGCTGAATCAGTGGATTAAATCGAAGAGCAAAGGGTGAAGAGAAAAACTAAAACAATAGAAATACAAATGAAGCTGTAAGAAACAGCTAACATTTATTAGGTGACTTAGACCCTGCAGGAAAATATTTAACTCCAAAATATACATGGAACATTTATTAAAGATTCTATTTAAAATGTGTAATATTCACATCCATTCATGAATTCAAACACTGCCTTACTGAAAGAGCTGCAGCCGTAATAATAGACAGGAATAATACATTGTAGATTATCATCACTCTTGATCTTCTCTGACTCTTTTTATGTCTGCCTTGATATATCAAAGATTTTACCAGTGGTCCTTCAGCTGTTGATTAATTGTTGGGCCTTCAGCTC
Organism: Xenopus laevis; assembly: GCF_017654675.1. Lineage (NCBI taxonomy): Eukaryota > Metazoa > Chordata > Amphibia > Anura > Pipidae > Xenopus > Xenopus laevis. The sequence goes on from NC_054383.1 coordinate 71,209,376, forward strand.
TTGGCAGGTTTCGATAATTGCAGTTCAACAAGCACCAGGGGACCACAGCTTGAACCTGATTTATTTACTGTAGCTCGGGTCTATGAAGAAGGCCAAAGCGCTTTTAGGTCAAAAGTTGATGATTTGCAGCAGTTGTTTTTTTTATTATGCCCCACCAAATGAACCATGTGCAGTCTTTAGGAGTAATGTAATAAATAGTATTAATATTATGGCCCCCCCAAATGAACAATTAACTTTAGGAGTAATGTGATAAATAGTATTAAGTCCGATTGTTAGCTGTGGTTTTACTAGATGTAGGTTGTTTCTAATTATGTAATTATATTAGACCTTTCTGTATAATATATCACTTTGATCAATTTGCATGCCCACAACATTGACTGCTGTGCTCCCCCTTATATCACAGGTATGGAATTTTTATGGGAAAACCATTTTCTTCCATACAATAGAACCTGTTGTTTTATGATTTATGCATTTCGTTTTAGTTCGAAGTGCAAGAAAAAGACAAAAGAACATTTCAAGGTAATAAAATAAAAACGCTGTAGGAGCAGGGATGCTGCACATGTAATAACCTCTTAATTCATTATACATGCACTAAAGTCCATACAGAGCACAATAGCCAGGCTAGAGGAGATAACCAAACAGAGCATTACATATACAATAAAGCCTGCCAGGGAGCCCAATCAGACTCAACACTAGCAATTCGTATGCAATAAAACCCATCAATGAGCACTATTAGGCAAACTAAATGCAATGTAATAAAATATAGAACATTACATGTGCAATACAACAATCAGTGATCGAGGTCAGGCATGATAAGTAACCACACAGAACATTACCCTTTGTGATTTCATTATTTGTGAGCACACACAATACATTAAAAAGACTACTTAAACTGCGAGAGAAAACTTGTTTTACTTCATGTCATATGATTGCTTAACTTGTTGTTTGTATATAGTCATCTATTTGCTCAGACGTTTTCCCCTGCAATCGTGTTAAATCATGGGGGAAAATCCTAAGCAATAATTGCATTGTTCCCAAAAGCATTTTCAGGTTTTGCATAATGCAACAAAATGCAATTCTTAACAATTTTTTCAATTTATATTTGTAAAATCACTGAAATGTTTTCACTAGTACAGGTATAGGATCCCTTATCCGCAAACCCAATATCCAGAAAGCTCAGAATTACGGAATGGCTGTCTCCCATAGACTCCATTTTATCCAAATAATCCATTTTTTAAAATTATTTCCTTTGTCTTTGTAATAATAAAACAGTAGCTTGTACTTGATCCCAACTAAGATATAATTAATACTTATTGGAAGCAAAACCAGCCTATTGGGTTTATTTAATGTTAAAATGAATTTCTAGTAGACTTAAGGCATGAAGACCCAAATTATGGAAAGAGCCGTTATCTGGAAAAAACCCAGGTCCGGAGCATTTTGGCTAACAGGTCCCATACCTGTATTTTTAAATGTAATTGCAGTCAAAAAGGCGTGTTTGTTACCCCTGTCTGTTTTCTAAATCAAATCAGGTTCCTTCCAGTCTTTTATCATCTTTTATTAGTTGGCTTGCTACATTGTTTGAGAAGTCAGAGCCAGGAGTTCAGAAAATATAACGCAGCTAAAAAAGACTTGCTTGAATGCCAAAGAAATACTTTCCCCTTACCTCTACAGCATCTTGTCAGGTTTTAGGTGGCAGAGTTTATTACATTTTTTTTCTCTTCAAGAAAAAAACATGATGAATTGAATATAAAATCATTATTTGCACAGTTTGAATAAATTAGCTCAGATTCAAATTACATTTTTGATTGTAAGGTTCCACAGAACAGTGTCCTTAGTCAGTGTGCCTTCTGCAAAACCCCTTTTCAACTGTACCAGATTGACTTCCCTGAAGCTTTCTCTCCACAACTAAAACCTACCTATCGCTAACCCCCACCCCAGATTGGTGCTTAATTGTGGTAAAATATGTAAAATCATAATACTGTATAATGGGACAGTACTTCAAATCATACATATTTAAGAATGATTGCTGCTCACAATCTGTGCTTGTCGTCTACTCTTTTCCACCCTTTCTTGCCATCTTCTTATCTTCCTTAGCACATCTCCTTATAGAATATAATATGATTATTAGTCACATAGCTACAGAATATAGTGTGAGCACGTCAGAGCATGCCAGAACAAAATCCACAAAGGGAGAAAGCAAATAGATGAATGGGAATTATTTATGAAATGTTTCTTTTCTGCATGTTAATTTCCCTGGTATAGGCCACAACATTCAAAGAAAAAGATAAGTAATATATCTAATAGAAATAGAACATACTGAAAATATCTCACATAAAATCATGAAAATTGTCCTTCATTTAATATGCACCTTTTTGTTCCAAAGAGATTTCAAAATTGGAAGCTGGAAGTGCACACTAGCGCCATTGGCAATACCAGTTTTCAGTTTAATAAACCAGGTTAATCACTGACGTTTCTCAGAGCTGTTACCAGTTGTGGAGTTACAAACTTTTTAGGTGGTTATGTAATAAAAAAACATTACATTTGCCCAGGTGTAGTAACCCATAGAAACCAATTAGCAGGTAGCATTTACTGGTCACCTGTATAAAAGCAAACAACTTAGTGGTTGCTATAGATTACAGCACATCATTTATTAATATTGATCTACATGGTTTTTAATAGACATTAATGTGGAAGTTCATTTTGTGTGTGCAGGGGACAGTCAACTATAGCTAGTTTTTTTCTTACAGGAAAACTATAAATTCTAAACAAAAGCTTTCTGTGTGATTTTCTATACAGTTGACCTAGGGGGCATGTTTAGTAACATTGGAGATAAATATCTCTGGAGATGTTGCCATGGCAACCAATCAGCAATTACATTTAAACCGTCACTTACAAGCTAGAAAACAAAAGCAAAGATCTGATTGATTTCTATGAGCAAAAACTACCAGAGATATTTATCTCCAATATTAGTTGGTCCTTAAGGGACTTGTTAGTTGCAGATTTTAGGTGATTCAGCAGCAATCATCAGTTTAACTCCTCAGTCAAAACACCATCAACCAAAACATTTTTTTACAGGTATGGGACCTGGTATCAAGAATGCTTGGGACCTGGGATTTTGTGGATAATGCATCTTTCCGAAATGTGGATCTTCATACATTAAATTAAACATTAAATAAACCCAATAGGCTGATTTTGCTTCCAATAAGGATAAAATATATCTATATCAACCACTGTTTTATTATTCCAAAGAAAATCATCTTTAAAAACTTGGATTATTTGGATAAAATGGAGTTTATGGAAGATGGCCTTAGTAATTCGGAGCTTTCTGGATAATGGATATCTGGACAACAGATTCCATACCTTTGCTATAAAAATCTCTCACTGTATGCTTCTTTTGTTTATCAGTTGAATCTGAAAAGTTCAGACATTTTAAATCAGAGTCAGCAACATGGTAAATGCTGTTGCTATACTGTAATATTAATGTATCATTTTAAAAATTAAGTTGCAATTTTCTGTTTAAGCTGCTGCTATAGATCTTAAATGTCTTGCTGGGGTCTTCAACAGAAAAAGGAATAAGAAAGCAAGCAAGATGCCTCTTATTTACTCCCGATCTACATTTCATATCTGTTTAAGCAAGAGGATGCATGGTGCAGAGCACACAGTAGGACTCCAAATGCAATTCAGTTATTATTTTACTTTCTTTTCTTGTAAACTAAACACTGCTGGAAATAAAGCCTTCTCCCTGCTAGCTGGAAAATCACTGTATAGATACCCCCATAGCATTGTGCTCAACACACTATTGAGGGGCCTGACATCTACAAAACAGAGCAGTACTTATGTTGCTGCCTGTAAATTCTAGAGAGCATTAAGCTGTCACTGGCCCACTTTCTTGCCACTCCTGCAGCGCACCATGCTAGTCAACTTAGTTCTACATAATACCAGTAGAAAATTAAACAGAATTGAAAGCAAAATATAGCATGCTATGGTTTCTTGCTTGTGACAACTGCAACATTCTCTTTCTATGAGGTACAAACTCTCATTCAGATTGTTTCCACATAGTTTCAAATCTATACAATTCTGCATAAGTTTGTATAACACAGGCTCACAAAACAAAGACAATAACGTCTTCCATGAATTGTTTTATTGTCTCCCTTTTTAAAATGAAAATTTCATGAAAATCTGATAAATGTGTTTGGGGTGTCATGCCTTGCCTGCAGCTTTTGCCACCCACGTGCGGGGGATTGAGGCCTTAACATTATCCTGCTTCTGAGCATGTGATTATAGGTCTACTACAGTAATTGGGCCTCATTTTTAAATACTGAGAAAATGTGTATACCCCATAGCAGCCAATCAGTAGTTAGCTTTTTCAGACAGCTACATATCTATGTGCTGCCCACCTTCACTTCCTCCTCTGTGCAGTGATGCCAGGGTCAGACTGAGCCGGCAAGACAATGGGAAAAAACCCAGTGCGGGAGATTGCAGCTTTGGTTGATGGCCAGAGGTGGAGAGGAGTTGTGGCTTTGGTGGGGGGCCTGAGGGGGCAGCACCAATGGGCCCTGGACCCCCAGTTAATACAAGGATTTAGAAGATTGGCACAAGCAAACTAATTGCAGTGGCAATATACTTTGTTTAGTTTTTCTGGCATTGCAAATCCCCAGAAGGCCCTCCCTTTGAAAATCACAAGCCCCAGAAGATGAAGCCAGAGCATGAGGTACCTTATCTGTAGCTTTCCAGAAAGATAATCCCTAAATGAAGTGTTTGCACACTTCTGTGTCTATTTTTTTGTCTATAATGTTTTTTATCTGCATAGATACTTTATAACATCTTAATAACATGTCTGAGATAAATGTTGGAGGGGAGGATAGGTGTGCTAAATGAATAAAGGAATAACTTGGAACATTTCTATATTCTAGATCACTTTTTTTTCCATTTCCTGTAGAGGAATTCTATCCCGCTGGGATATTGTCAGTATCCCCTTCCCTTTCTTCTTTTTAACATAATGCTGTACTGCTGAGCTCTGTAACAATCCTAAAATGAAGCGCCTTTGTGCTCCTGCCACATGGAGGAAAAAACAATGTTGTCTTCAGCTGGCATTTACCACAGTGAAACATTTACTCCCAGCTGCATAAAAATAATGTATCTCAGAATAATTTCAGCAGCAACATGTCAATGCTTTGTGCAGCCTGCGTGTATCTCCTTTTCTCCTAGAGTAAGTGATTCAAGGGCACCAGGCTGAATCTAGTACCAATGTTAATAAAAGCTTTATTTATTTTAATACTTTGGAAAAGGAAATAAAAAGCATAAATTGAGTGCACGTATTGTTTTGTATTATTTTTCTTTTTGCTTGTATGCACCTCCCTGTGGCTGTAGGTTTACTACAGAAAAAATGTTTGGCTGTTATCCAAAACACTGGACAAAAGCAATAACCAATTCCCTTAATTTCCACTGATCATCCTTCTGATTATGCTTTATGCTTTAAATATGGCTGACAGCACACAAAATATCATTCCACACAAATACAATCTTAGACTGTGCTTCAACAACAAATATACACTGTAGAGGTAGCATATCTCAACATATTTCTGATGTTAGAATGAGAGTGATTTTTTTTATGGCACCTATCTGCTTAGATTACATTCAGTTGCACTAAGTCTGGCTCAAATTTTTGAACTTTGCCAACTTTCTATCCAGTCCCACCTCTTTCAGCTTTGTAATTCAGCATAGCACTGCTGACCTGCTTAGCAGCATATTGTGAGGGAGTCCACGGGCACCTACATTTTTATAGTGCTAGGTTTTAAAATTTAGTACCTCTTTATCACAATTATAATTGTGATAATTATGTACATGCATGTACATGCTTTAAGCTTGGGTCACAATTTTCTGTGACCCTCTAAATAACCTAGATGAATGTATTTGGCCCGCTAGGCTGTCATTTGGATGGATCATCCTGATATAGGGGTATATTTATCAAAGAGTGAAGTTAATAGTGAAGTTCCGCCATCTAGATTGAAATTCTGCCACTTCCCATTTATTTCTATGGGGTTTTTAAAGGCGTATTTATCAAAGGGTGAAATTTCACTTTCACCCATTGATAAATACGCATTTCAAAATCCCATAGAAATGAATGGAGAGCTGCGGAATTTCACTCTAGTGGGGGAAATTCACTCTTTGATAAATTTACCCCATAGTGTTTCTATGTGAAAAACATGGATGCTGAATGAAGAGATTTAAAGGATGATCAGAATGCATTAAAAAGGCAGATGTGCATAAGCAGAGGGGTTTGAATATCGTGATAATTCATGTATATGTCTGTGTGTGCAACAGAAGCAGAAGACATACATCTGAAAAGTTAAGGAATAGAGCAGAAAATTGGAGTTATGGAAGGGTTTTTGTAACAGGAAAACATTATGCAAAAATAATGATAGAAACTTGGCATCAGCTCATTTTCATTACTCTCTGTAAAATAAAGATTTAACTTCCATTTCCTACATTTGAATTTAGTTAGTCATAATAGATACAAGCTGAAGAAATGTCAAGGAGCCTGCAAATTGAGCAGGCCTAGCAACTCCTGGAGACTGTATTTAAAGAAGAAGCTGGTTAGATCTACTTAATAAGAGATCTGTGCTCAGACTAGTCTGTAGCAGGTCGGCAGTTGACAGATTTCAGAATTCAACACATATGATGATATTGTGGCACAAAGTCTGATGCTGATGTTGTCAATACAATGCAGAAATGACAAGTCCCAATTGTATCTATAGCAACCTGTACCCAGCAAATATTCTGAAGCAGATATCTTGAAATATTAATTCCTTTCTACAAAAGAACATGGGTGAAATGATATACAATTACATGTATGGCTCATGATGAAATAGTCATGGTGCTCCACTGATTTTCTTACTTCCCTAAAGGTCCTCATTCCTGGTAAAACAGTGAGGATAAATGGCAGTGAGTGGGCAGTGCCAATCTGTAGCTCACTAGCGTATACAAAATAAAAACAGCTAGCTGCACAGACAAATTTGCTGCATCTGATATATAAACTAAAGATATAGAAAGGAAAGAATTACAGGCACTATATAATGAGAATAGAAAAGGCTTAGCAGCCATACCACTGCTGTCAGTCTGTTGGCCTCACTATGCAAGCTAATTTTATATTTGGAATCATCAGCTGAGAGAAGAATCAGCAGGTTGTTTCTATGCATGCAAGAGCAGGGTTAGTGCTCAGGGAACACACTCACATCACATCTGAAAGAATCTAGAAGGAAAGCTGAAAATTATTGTAGTGAAAGTAACCAAGCCCAGGAGCACTGTCAGAGGTTGGTTGCCATGAGATTATCTCCGCTACATTGATTTTCAAAATACAATGGTGAATTATCTGATTTGCAGCTCAGCAGTGCTGAAAATTATAGGTCAAACACATGTGACAATTAATACAGCTAATTTCCACTTCATAATGAGGTTTCCACGGTGCCAGTGATATACTACTACAGAATTATCACTAGTGATTGGATTTATAATCTAATTGTGCCTTATATCACTTCTATGCTCGTATCCTGCAAAGGGACTACTTATATTCAGCATTCGCTTTAAAAAAATTCTAGTATTCCAGGCATCTGCCCAAACATAATTAATTTGAACAGAGGCAGATTTACACATGAGCCAATGTTCAAATTGTGTCCAAAATATGGCTTTGAAATGAATAAATAAGCACAATTAGTAATCAGTTAACAGGTAAGTAAAGACGGCCACACTACAAACATGAACGGTTGCAGTCTTACAGCCATATCTTCCCCTGCAGGCCTTAAACAAAGCACAGAGGATAAGACCACAGCATTAGAAATGAAAGTGCCGGTTTTATTTGGCACTTATAAATTGGGAAACATATGTATCATCAAGACACATTTTGTATTAATTATTGGTTACTGAAAGAAAAGATGAGTCTTCCAGCGCCATTCATTTATGGCACATTGCAATAAAGACTGCTCGGCTGTCAGGTGGTTAAAAACTAATTATTCTGTCTTATGCTGCCCTCCTAGGAACAGTATAAACCATCTGTAAGCTGAAACCATCTCATGTAAGAGAGATAGCAACACTAGCTAATGTCTACTCCTGTCAGCACGTTACCTGCACTTTCACACTGAGATGTAGAGACTGCACTTTTTTACTGCTGTTATCCCCTAGAGTGAAGGACACAGGAAGGTGACAATGTGTATACATCCACGGCACTGAAACTGCATCTATATAAATTCTGTCCCCCAAACTTATCTCTGGTTACCGTTTTGACAGCTTTGTACATATTTTCCTGTATCCAGAAGTCCAGTCCAGGACAACTCTGTATTGCCACCTAAAGGCTTAATAATGAACCTACTCCTAACTCCTTCTCAACATCATTATGACGGCATCATTGAAAAAAATTATTTCTAGCAGGTACAAACATTTTTTTAAAAAAGTCATTATTTTATGGCTTGTTAAATATGCAATGAAAAAATTATTTGGGGTCAGTTCATACAGTTATCTTTATATACAAAACTGCAAGTCACATAAGCACAAATCACTTTATTGTTGTCCAGGTACACATACTGTAGCAACATTCAGATATTTATTTTCCTTATTTTATCTGCAATAAGCTAATAAAAGATAACTATTTTTTGTGGCTGTTGGTTTTTGGAGCTTGGTAACCTTTGGGGCAGATTCCCTAAACGACGAAAATTCGGCAGTGATGGCATCGCAGACATCGCAACACTTCTCAAGGCATAAAATTGCTAGGACAACGCTAATTTTCGGCGAAATCTCACTAGCGTTATTTCGGCAATCTAATTTGCATACGCCGGGAAATGATAAAGTTACATGGATGTATATGTTGCAGCAAATACATTACATTACACAAGTCCAGGGAACCTTAATAAATAAAATAGAGTTGTTATAGTGCCCTACATATGAGCCCACTCTATGGTATTATGTTCCATATGTTAGAAAATGGAGGGGGGAACCCGGTTACCCAATAAATTTTTTACGGACCTTTGTAGGCTATCACTCAGAAAAAAGGAAAAGACACCAGTGTTTTTTTGGGACTTTTTGTTTTTACTTTTGTACTAAAAATTGAAGTCCTATGCACTCCATTGCACTTCACTTGGTCTGAGCTGGCGAAGGCAAGTCTGGCAAATGAGGTACTGTTTAGTAAAATCTGCATCTTAGTGAATTCACCTGGCATTAGACTACGAAGCAACACTAGCGTCTAACTCCTTCGCTAGCGAATCAACGTCTGTGCCCTTTTGGAAATCGGCGAAGTTCCAAAATGACATCACGTTGGAGAATTTTCGCTAGCGTTAGTCACTGAGCCCTTTAGGGAATCTGCCCCCAACTGCTACAACATCCCATTGAATAGGTGGCAATATAAATGTAGGTTTATACTAGGCCTCCATATTTGCCTGTGTTACTCCAAACAAAGTAGTTAATATGGAAATAGCATGCCACCAAATTCAGTTTATTTTGTTTTCTGTTTTAGGCCAAACATAAAATTCAATTGGTCATTCATAAAATGTATGAGAATTGGATGTACATAAGCCAGTTTAAGTGGACCTTTAATGAAAATTCATTGTAAACAATTTAATCTTCTAATGTGCCTCCCAATAATAATATGGTAATAGAATCACTATTCCAAAATCATCTCCTTACTTTTATTCAAGTAATCCATGTTTTTTTAGGTATGTTAAGTATCATTTATGGGGCTCATTCCTAAACACTAGGCAGTAACCCACAGCGATCTATCAGCGATTTGCCTTTTTCCAGCCAGTTGCAGGTAGAAAATTTTAGCAAGCATCTGGCTGTCGTGGGTTACTGTCCATGTACACATTTGCCCGGTGTAAATAAATGACCCGCATTGTCTTTTTATAGGAGCTGGATCCCTTTTTCAGCTTCTTGGCTGACTCACACATTGGCATCCAGAATTTGCTAATATTTAGTGGAATCCATTCATCTCTCTACACATACAAGGCTTCCTGTACCACTGACTGCCACACACCCCCACAGCATAATGGACCTGCCCACATGTCTAGCAATTGGCAGGGTGTTCTTCTTTAATCAAAAGTTGCTTCTTTTTTCTGCAAATATTCTGTTTTGCATGCCTCAAACATTGGTTTTTGTGACAAGGTTGCCGGACTTTCTCCTGATAACTTTCCATGCAGATAATGTTTGTGCAAGCTACTCTGCACCATGGAAGAGTGCAACACTGCTCCTGTGTCAGCCATACTTTCCTGCAGGTACATTGCAGCCATACAAGGGTTTCCCTATGCTTTTCTGACCGTATACTGAATACTGTCTTGTACTTTCAGATCTTGCTTCGATTTACACAGTTTCCCTTAACTGCCATTGCTTGCTGACATTATGGACAGTGGATATTGTGAACTGGAAACATTTTGCAACCAATTCCCCTGCTTTGGAGACATAGCTTCATTTTCAGATCCTATCTCGGTTGCTTAAAGGAGCCCATGCTTTTTGAGTGACAGCCCAAAGTTTGAGGTGTGAGGTTAGAGATTGTATTGCAATTGTCAGCAGGCAGCAACTCAAGATAGCTATTAAAGGAACAGTTCAGTGTAAAAATAAAAAATGTCTGATATCGTTAGTTACATAATATCTAGAACAATACTCTCTAACAGTTAGTCAGTGACTTGAAGGGGGCCCACATGTATATAGATTTCAATACTGATTATTACTGTCATATAGATTTATCTGATTATTAATAAAAGGAACTGTGTGGTTAAGAGCTATCAACACCTAATAGCTATGTCTGTGTGAAGTCTTAAGTGAGCAGTTATTCATCTGCTCAGCTGTCATGCATGTGCCCTGAGTAAATGTATATGCCATGTCCAACATAAGCCATATTCTGCTGTGGAAGAAGGCAAAAGGAATTCTGGGCAGAATGGAAGATAAACTGAATAAAAGCAAACCACCAAGTGTCTTAAAAATATAACTGCCTGAAAACAGGGAGACCCGTTTACAAAAGAGCAGTAATATAGTCTTACATTTTCAGATATGACTCTGCTGCATACATTTGAGTCTAAGGGGCAGATATACCAAAATGTGACATTAGAGATCACCACATTAAAATTCACCCACTTTCTATTCATGGGATTTTTGATAAGTATATTTAACAAATAGTGATGGGCGAATAAATTCGGAAGACGAAAATTTGCGCTGAATTTCCGTGTTTTGCGGCAGCAAATAAACTGCCATGAAAATTTGCTGGCGAAAATTTGCCAGGCGCCAAAAGTTTTGGGATGCACATTGGAAAAGTCAATTGCGTCAAAACCATTGCGTGTCGACATTATTCCGATGCCCATTGACTCTAACGCCGGCTTCAAAATTGATGTGAGCATCGGAATTGATGCAGACATCAAAATAGACACGGGCATTAAAATTAGCGTTTCACAATTTTTTCACCGTTTAGAGAATTTCACAAATTTTTGGGCGAAATTGGACAAATTTGCCCATCGATATTAGCGAATGGTGAATTTTAACTTTCTAACCCACCTCTTTTAAAAAGTGGAAGTTGAAAAGTTCTGAAACCAATATAAATGATGACTGTGAGCTCCATAATACACTCTTTTATTGAAACATTTTTAATTGCCACTATATAAAAGTCTGTAAGTTTGATTGTTGGGTCAGGTCTTGTTCTATATGCAATTTATTTGGATTCCTATGCTGTATATTCTTAAACTTCTCTTAGTTTGAAGTCAATATCTAATGGTGGTAAGCTCTGTTCAGTTAATTTATCATTCTCATTTCAGCATAGACAGATTTTCCACTAAATTGTATGCTGCTGGACCCCTGCTGTTAGTACTTGGCTGTTTTTTGTGATGGTGCCAGGGCATAATATGAAACAATTCCCTATTTGCGGCATGTTAGCCAGATCCAGAGACTCTAAGTCAAGGAAAATGCTTTGAGGTAAGTCAAATGACATTTGGATGTCACAGGGGTTGACTTCCAGATGGATATTTCCTTCAGTGATTCTGCGACAGTGACCTAGGCCATCTCCAGGGACGAGATTTCTAGCTCATTCAACAAAATCCCATTCCCCTAAACCCTAATTTGCCTGGATAGTCTAAAAGATCATTTCCTCCCGTGGATTTTCACAGGCCTTAAACATTCATTTAATGTTGAAATCGCCAGCTTTGGGCTATCAAATAGTTGGCAGCTGTGAGTCTAACCTCATTCTGCGATGCATAAAGATATGAACACATAATTAGGTTTCAATGCTAGCTCCAATACACATTGTGCAGTAGGAGGGTGACATCTGGTGGCAGATCTGGCTTAAAGCAGGTGACTCACCTGTATCACCCTCAGATTCCCCCGTCTTCCAGCCGGCTGTCACTGTACCATGTAATTTTTATTGCACTTAATGACAATCAACTGCTGCACATTACTCATAAGTGCTGTCCATATGAAAACTGATATCCGTTATGATGAGCTAAGACAGCTCACTTGTCACGTTTAAGATGCTGAAATGTTTGTCTCCTCTTATTTGCTGCTTATATGGAGAAGCCTTGAAAATCTTTTATGGAAATGTATGGAGAATCTAGAAACGGCATTACCAGAAGAAATATGCTGTGTGAATAGTTTCTCCTCAGAAGAAGTTTTTTTTTTCCCCTTTTCCCTTTTAAGTAATTTGTACTTTGCTAACAAATAGCGACTTCCCTGCCAACAAACAATAGATGGAATGCTTTCTGTTCGGCTTCAGTGACAATTTATGTAATAAAACATTGTGTAATAAAGTGTCCAATTCATATTACTAAACTGCTAAATGTGATGCAAATTTTTTTGCTATAATCTTTCTGAATTGTTACTCCTTTTACGTCTTTTACTACGTCTTGCTATAACTGTTGCTATTAATGTGGTTTTATCAGTACGGGTATAGGATCTGTTATCCGGAAACCCCTTATCCAGAAAACTCAGAATTACTGAAAGGCCATCTTCCATAGAATCTATTTTATCCAAATAATCCAAATTAAAAAAAAATGATTTTCTTGTAATTAATCCATACTAAGATATAATTAATCCTTATTAGAAGCATAACCAGCCATTGGGTTTATTTAATGTTTACATTATTTTCTAGTATACTTAAGTTATGAAGACTCCAATTACAGAAACATCCATTATCTGGAAAACCCCAGGTCCTGAGCATTCTGGATAACGAGTCCCATACCTGTATATTATCAGATGAATCCTGGATAATAATAATGTGTCAGTGGAGTCCCAATGAAAAGTGTTACACTGTTAAAAATGAATATTATTCTGTGAATTACACAAATCAGATTGCACTGGAAGCCATTGATTTGTTAATGGGCCCATCTGCTAAGGATGGACCTTCCTACTTATTGTAGATCTATTTAATATAAATTACAAAGCATCTAAACACACTGCATGACCAAAACTATCCAAATACCCTTACTCGAGTTACATGCAATCACACACTCTGCTGAGCATCAAACACACTCTGGAAGCAATGTTTGCCCAACAAGTATTCATTTTAAGCAGGCTGTTTTAAGGGAGAGCAACCCAACACAACATCAACATCCACAATGCCAAGATTGCTTAAAAGATATTAAGTTTGCTGTCATTTGACCATGGGGCATTGGAAATACTTATTTGAAGACATACTGTACATTGCACTTTACCATATGACAGCGGGACAGAAGAGTAAGGATTTGGCAGATGTCAAGGAAAAGCTACCAGTCTGACTCCATAATACCAACTGAGTAGTGATGGAGAAGGAAAAATGACAATTATAACGCAATGACACTCTTTGTAATTCTTTGTTTCCTACTCCATAACACTAGTTTGGTAAATTAATACCCTTGTTTTTGAGATGGGAAGTTACGCAGACAGTTGTTCTGATACTCATGGTAATATACAGTAGTGTGTGTTATTTCGCCCTTATGGAACAGTCAGGCTTTGCATTTTCTTTTATCATTAGATGTTCTTTTTTGTAAAATTGTTTAGTCCTTTGTTGAGTTTCATTCACTTTGCTTCAGGGGTCTTGGTGGTAACAAGAACGCAAAAACTATGGGAGGAGAGCACACGCCAGTTCTAACTAATAACCCCCCTCAGCAATTTAGAAACTGTAAAAATATTTTTCTGATATTAAATATACAAGTGTAAACAGAAAGTTTTAGCAGTCATGAGAAAAACAGAGTAATAATCTTCAGAATGATGATCCCGGCACTGTCTGTGTTAGTATATAACTGGGACACTGATAGGGTTTCAGTTTTAGGCTACTTTCAGCCTTGATAGCCATGATACCTTACAAATAGTTTGACCTCAACGGTTTTTTGTCTTCAGTATTTAAGGTTTGGTCAGAAGGTACAAGAAACAGATGTCAGTACAATTGTCGTGTAAAATAAGCATCCCATGATAGTCAATATTGACCTGCAGTGGAAATGTTACAGGTATGTCTTAAGTTTATAAATCAGTTGCTCAGCACTGGAAAGATTGGACTTAAAACTGCGAGCTGGAAACTATCCTGATGATCAGCCTTGCATGGTTAGGCAGTAATGCAGTGTCAGGGGAAGGCAAGTGCCACTCTCTGGGGGCAGGATGATGGAAGACAGATTCTAGTTTGCTGCCAAACTCCAACTTGGATCACTCCAAGGGAAGTGATTAGCATTGGCTACATTTGAGCTGAAAATTACACTGGGAATCTAGTGACAAGACAGATGGTTAATCCGGACGTGGCAGCCATGGGAAAGGCAGGCAGTGGAAAGTGGCATTCTCCAGGCAGACAGGCAGAAAAAGAGAGGATGGTGTTGGAGAAAAAGAGGACAGTGTGAATCCAAGCAAAAACAGATAGAGACAATGAGAGAGAAATAAATACAGAGCTGAGACAGAAAGCTGAAAATGAATGGACAATAATAAGTGAAAAGGAATAATACAGGGGTATGAAAGTGTGGTAGCTGCTAGAGTTCACCAACAGAGCCATACATTAAGATATAAATGGAATCACAAATAAACCTTTGTACATTGCATTTGGGACCCTAGGCATTATACTAAGGCCTCAAATATGAGGGTTGTCCATTTTGCAACCCTCTAGTTATTGGTAGCTTAGCACACCTTCCTCATCATCCTTCTGCTGCAGATGTAATGCTGGGTGTTCTACTAGAGGGCCACTTACTGGATATCTCTGCTATTCAGATTGAGAAACTTAAACTTTAAATTCATCTACCTACAGTATCCCTTACCTACAGTATCCCTAACTCCTTCATTGTCTCTAGTCTTACTCTTTGGGACCTACACATCTACCATCAAGCATGAGAAAGATACAAAAGAAATTTCTTGATTATTTCTCTTGATATATACTTTATAAGAGTCACATGGGGTACAGTACAGGTATGAGATATGTTATTCATAATGTTTTTGGTATCTGTTAAAAAAATCACTATGAACCCAATGTGATTGTTCTTGATGGTTACTAAGCTGCATGAATCCATGTTGGGGACAAAACAAAGTACTGTTTGATTATTAAAGGGAAATGATAAGTAAATCTGTCCTGTTTTGCTTCCCCAAAAATTCACAAAACAGGAAAATTTTCAAAATGCAAATCAATACACTTTTTTTGTGGTGACCATACAACTTTTTATTGGCACGATGCATTGGGGTCTATGGAGATTTTTAAATAAAAAATAATTATTTGCTTAAAGGTATTATTCACTTTTGAGTTAACTTTTAGTAGGATGTAGAAAGGGATATTCTGAGTAAATAGGAATTGGCTTTCATTTTTCATTATTTGTGGTTTTTGAGTTATTTAGCTTTTTACTCAGCAGTTCTCTTGTTTTCAATTTAACCCATCTGGTTGCTAGGGTTAAAATTGCCCTAGCAAACATATATTGCTAGGGTACATCCAGTAAGATACTGGAATATGAATAGGAAAGGGCCTCAATAGAAACATAAGTAATAAAATGTAGCAATAACAATACAATTGCTTTACTGAGTAGTTGTTTTTAGATGGGGTCAGTGACCCCGATTTGTAAGCTGTAAAGAGTTAGAGGAAAAAGGCAAATAATAAAATAACTATAACAATTACATTATGTAGATCAGTTGAAAAGTTGCTTAGAAATTGCCACTCCATAACATACTAGAAGATAACTTTTTTCTCCGCAGTTTTGCAAATTTATTCGCCGGCAGGCAAAACGTGAAAATTCGCCGCAAATTTGCGCCTGGTGAATTTATTCGCCGATCACTAGTATATATCATGCACTGTACATCTTTTAGCTATTATTTAATAATGGGTGGGAATAGTCATCAAAGGGGAAACTTCAAGAGCTGAGAGAAAGAAAAGGAAATTCTTATTTGTAAGGTAAATTAAGTGATGACTTCCTCCCCAATCCTTTGTGAGAGAAGCAAGATATTCAACATGTTAATAAGGAACAATTGGAATATTGTGACTCTGCTGAAGAAAAAGCAAATCAGAAAGAGTACACATTGTTAATGACACTTTTAGCTTGTCAATTATTACTTTGTATGAAAGGTAATACATTCATTAAGTGTAGTCTACTGTTGGAGATACGCATTATAATACAATATAGACAAATGAAGCTCTAAAAATACAAGGTGACACACAGGGTGTAAATATGCACAATTTAGTCTATTTTCATCAGTACTGTCATTCATTTATCATTTTTAAATTCATATGTTACAATTTCAGTGAGAAATTAATAAACAATGATCTATTGTAAGAATGGGAAATAATATCTGATCTAGAAATAATAAAACAATATTAAAAAACAGAGTTGAGAAGTAAAAGGATGAGCAAGTCCTGCAACAAATAATAAATACCATAATAGGAATAAATAGTTTATGCACACTGTGTCATATGAATGCAAACACCTTTTGTAACTTGATTTAGCAAATAATACAACAGCTGCAAATAGAGTTTAATGGCTGACATTTTGCCAGATTTTTATACATTTGTGTCTGCTAAATCACAAGCAGCCAATCACCTTCTACTACAGTACAAAACAGAAAGATCTTGTCAAGATTAATTGAGGAGATTCCAATGTCAATGTCAAAACACAAATTGCTGAATTTGCTGTGTGATATGTTAACTTTTTAAATAACACTAGTAACGTTTTTTTAGTGCTGATCTGCCAATGCACCTTGGTGCCCGTCCCTCAAACTGGGCACATTTATATCATTTGGGAATATTGCGCCACGATATTATTGGTACATGTATACTGTCTCTGACGAAGTCCCAAGGAGACGAAACGTGTAAGGCGAGGGCAGTGACGTCATCTCCAGGCACCTAGACGAGCTACAGCGGGTGGAAGCAATGTGGGTCGGAGCTGACACCAGGCTAATAACACGCATAGTAATTTTAGCCACAGAGCAGACTACCCTTGTTATATTTAAATGCCTAAAAGTCTTAAAACGTTTGTAAGTACCCAACTTATAAGTAAGACATGTGGTGGGAGTAACAAGTAATCAAGCACCTTAAAGTAGAATTTTGGGAGAGTGTGGAACTACAACTACCAACAACCCGCTACACTTAGATTCTCTTTATGCTGCATTATTATTTCTCCTAGCTTTTAGTGCTGACTCATACAGACTGTTGTGTTGTGATTGCCAGGGGAGAATTCTGGGAACTGTAGTTTTACCACATTGTGTATATTTCAACTTCAGAGCTGTGAATGTTTTCACTAGCAGAAAATACCTTTATTATGCATAACTACCTTATATAGAAAATGTCACCCCAGATAAATAATGAATTCCAATCTAACACTTCATTGCACTCTTCTCTGCTCATAAAACTGCTTGATTGACCCCTTTGCCAAGGCTGGGGTATTCTTATTGCACATACACCTTATATAATATTTTCTGATAAAACAAAGAATTTGGGTAAGGTGCGGTTTTTTGCTGGTTAAGCCTCAGCAAGTTTTAACAGCATGGGGTAAATAGCGGTAAGTTTAAATGAATTACCATCTGGTTACAAGTATTATTTCTAACTGAATAATTTAAAAACAACAGAAAAGGTAATAATCAACAGTATGTTGATCACATGCTGACAATACACTCTCACCACTCTACAAGCAAATAAACACATAAACCGAGAAGGTCATTGAGTCACATTTTAAAACTCCTAAATTAACATAAATCTGCATATTAAATGCTCAAGAAGAAACAAGAAACAAAATTAAACCTTTTCTAGGGAGTTTATAATTTGCTAATTTGAGTAAATTCTACATTATCTTTGAGAAGCCCTGGCTGCTGAGTGTTAATTCACATTCTAAATGACTCAGGCACAGATGGTTCTTCAATGCATGGGTGGAAAAGCAGCATGGGGCAATGTGCTATTATGCTTATGATTTTCCCTTTAACCCTTGCAGGTATTAAAGGGTTAAGCATGGAACATAAATAATTGCAAGCCTGCAAGCCATAGCCCCCGTGTGAATAATGAGTGGAGTATATATTTTAATTTTCACAAAATATTCTGGAGGTGAAATTAAGATTTTAGTATTTCTTCCACCTGTACCATTTTGGCTTGTATCCTATAACTTTCTGAGCAGTTGTGTTGGCCAGACTCACTTGGTCTATGTACCAGTCAATTTCAAAATCTGGCATCTGACTGAGATACCTTCTATGTCTCACATGAGGTAACACAGAGCTCCATTGTCAGACTGGGAGCAACATTGCTTTCACTATGATCTCTGGTTTGAAGAAGATTTCCGAGGTCACAGCAGAGACTGAACCAGCTACAAGCTACCACACTGTGACAACCAAATGCTGCCAGTCTGTATGGCTGCATATATAGGTATAGTAATGTATAAATGTTACAATACCTTTAAAATCACATCTATCTACTAAAAATGGCAACTACAGCATTAAGGAATTTTGCTGAAATTGTCTGGCACTCAAATTTGTTATGAGTCTACAGAACATGAATGACACAAGACACTCTTGCTTTAGGCCCTAGGGGCACTTCAAGCTTTCCTGACAGTCTTGATTGCAGATCTGATGTATATCGAAATTTGTATACTGAAATCCACACAAACAGGACAGAGCACTGTTTAACTGCTTCTGTAGGCTAAATTGTTCCTATTTGCCAGATAACTTAGCCGAACAGCATATTTATAGTCAATATGTTCACTGGCATTTTGCATGGATTTATTTACAATTCTAATTCTAATAAAGAACAATATTTAAAACAATTGCTTTGCCAATTTGCTACACTATAAACAACCCACTCAATAGTTAAAAAAGCCAGGAACAGTATGAACTATTTGTAAGTGGTAGAGAGGGTAAAGTGCTTCTACAACATCTCTCAGTTGGCCTGATATGTAGGAACCCTACAATGCAATGACATGCAATGCAGTAGCCTTTATCCTGTTGTATCTGATGCAGTGTTATCACTTTTCCTCCCACAAAAATTTTTCATGGCACGGGTGAGTATGGTAAAACAATTCAAAGAGATTAAAAAATTATATAACATTTAGTGGCACAACATATATTCAAATGACACTCAATTCAGAAAACTATGGGGTAATTTCTCAGTGGCCTGGGAATTCAGACGGTTCCTTATTTTATAGAGGGAGGGGATATCAAGGTTCAGTTTGTTTGGACCCCACTTGCTGCAGGGCATTGATGGCACTGAAAAGCCTCAGGCATGAAGTCTCCATTGGAGATGATTATATGCATGATAGTACTATCTATTCTGAGGGCAAGCTCATGTTATTGCTCGTTCTAGGAGTTAGAGATAGACTAAGGGTAGCTTGTAGAAAAGCCAGCAAAGACTCTTCCAAAGAGACTAAAAAGGGTTAGTATCTTAGGCTTCATAGTGCATAGGAGCTCCACTGTGACTCTTGTACTTTTGGGGATCAGGTAAGTAAACCAATTATATACTGTAAAGTGACTGTGAAGTGACTGAGCTATATACCATTCTAAAGAGCTTGTTGGCAAGAGTCTATTGTGAAGTTCCAGCAAATAAACATTAATTGTGTTTAAAGAATCACAGTGAGGGCCACCAGAAAGAGTGTTGTGTGTAACCCAAGAACTACGGGGGTATTTATTAAAACTCAAATTTATCTCATTATTTTAAAAATAAAAAATTCAAGCTTAATTTACTATGCAATACAAACGGAAATTGTATGTGCATGAAAAAGTCTTGACAAAATCGTGCAACCATTCTTATTGTTTGACTTATTAGAATTGTCGCTGAAAAACTTGACTTTTTCAAGTTGCTGCCAGAAACGCAAAATGTTTTCGTATTTTCAAATGAAAACCAGTGTCAAACAGCCCCAAACCCTCAAAAATCATGAAGGCAAAAGTTACATCTGCCATTGAATGTTACATAACTTTGACAGGTTTTAGCTGGAGTATTTTAGCATTTGGATTTTTAGCAGCTTTGGAGCATAATAAATCTCGAGTTTTTGTTCCCTCTAAAAATTCAGATTTTTCTCCTTAAAAATTCAACCAGAAAAATGTGAGGCTTAATAAATAGGCCCCCTAGTCTGAGTTCCAGGGACATGTAACTTACCAGGCCAATGGCAAGTGAAAGAAAGTGCAATGAACTTAAACCAAAAACCCGTGCAGTTTATAAATGGCATTGAAGTTCATAAATAGCATTACAATTAACAATGAATACTGTAATATAATACATTCTTACATAAGGGAACATGTGAGCAACAACCTTTGCATATAGCACATGATGGCACTGTGCTAAGCACCTGATATATGTTGATGCTTACTACACCTAGTTCAGTTCCAGATATTTTCCAGTCTACACACCGACACAATGATTTCTGCTCAGTTTGCCTGGATGATAACTTTGTATGGACACATTGGTCTGAAGCTATAGAAAAGAGGTAGCATGTAGGAAGAATGCATACTCTAACTTCAAAGTTAGGACTTTGGAACTGCAGAATTTGACGATCTGGAGAAGTTCAGCGGATACCTTATAAATCTACGTATCTCTTTCTTTTAGTAGGTGGGTATTCTGCCATCTTCTGATACATGTTTAAATAATGGCTCTTCCCTATTTACCTGTTACCTGATTTCAGATGCTAGCTTCTCTGTCTATTAAAGTTTTACCTCTGGCTGTTTCCACAACAAAATCAGTTCTGTGAACTAAAAGATAAGGGGTATATTTATCAAAGAGTAACGTTAGAGGTCGCCACAGGCCTCTGGAGTGAAATTCCTCCACTCTCCATTCATTTCTATGGGATTTTTAAAAAAGTATTTATCAATGGGTGAAAGTTCATCCTTTGATAAATGTGCCTTTAAAAATTCTAAAGAAATGAATGGAGAGTGGTGGGATTTCACTCCAGTGGACTGTGGCAATCTCCAACTTCACTCTTTGATAAATATACCCCAAAATTTCATGTGAAAACCAAAACAAATTTGCTAACAGTTTTTTTCTGGCAAAAATGAATTTGTGTTCCCCTGATTCATTTTGAATTTGTGAAATATACTGGCCACAAAATTGGGGGTTTCTAAAATATATTCTGTTTTAAAAAAAAAAACCTTAGTACTAACAGGACCTGTTCAACTGACCAATGTGGCAAACTACATTATTATCAAGATATACAATAAAATACAAGAAGCTGGATTCTTTTCATTCATCTATACTGAAGAAACATGGTGATGGCAGAGGTCATATCTTTCACATAGCCCCTTCTACAAGCAAGACTTATAATAGACTAACACTCAAGTTTTAAAAAGTTCTGTAGTTATGCAAGTGCTTCCAAATGCATCCTCAGTAAGACTAAGTTGCCCCATAGAGGGTTATAGCTCAGAAGCATTTATATCCTGCAAGGGGATGTTACATATCTATCCCTGGCTGAATGGTAAGCTAGACAACACCCCCACAGTCAGACAAACCAATCATAGCTTGTTTTAAATGTTATTGTCAGAGATGTCAATTAGTTCCATGCCATTTGTTAAATAATGGTCTATCTCAGATGTTATGAAGACCTTTAGCTACTTCACACCGCAAAGTAAAGATCAGTTAGTGTCTTGATAAAGCTAGATATGGACCATTATTTCACTGATGACATGAAGTTAATTGACATTTCTATGTTATTTGACACCTTACCTTAATGTAGAGGACACCAAGATTAATTTCCTTCAACTTATGTCTTGCTCGTAATCATGGCATGAAATGAAAAGGTTCAGTGAATGCCAACACTGATTAGGCAGCTCTGATGACTTAAATCTATGAACTAGGCTTATATTCTGATAAAGTACTTCATTAACTCTGGGGCTATAGCACTGATGGTTTCTTGACATTTGCTGGAAATAACCTGGGAATTGACTCCAAATAAATCTATGAGAAGATGACTGTACCTTATTGACAACTGTCTTTTAAAAGAGTTACCTGATAACTACACACATTCTCATGTGCTGTTTTTGATTTTTTTCCCCATAAACTTTTGCTGGGAGAGAAATCCAGTGCATGTAGAAGCTAAAACTTAAACTGCACTGTATACAATCTAGATGCAAAGGCACCCATAAATGCTTCCCAATGTTTAGGATTGGCATCATACCAATCCAAAAAAAGCTAACCTGAGCTTTTAAAACATTTCTAGTGTCACCACCGCAATGTGTCATGTAGGAAAATACAGCATGCTACAAAGTGTGACAGGCTAACAAAGGAATAAATGGTTTTGTCTTGGGGTTTTAATTATTCAAACACAGACTTATTTTTCTTTTTTTTCTCATGCTACCCCCACCCTTCATCCTGTGTTGTTTTTATTTCATTATATTCCTGGAGTGCCAGTGGGATTAGCAGGCAAAAAGAAACAGAGTTCTGGTATTCATTTTTTCCTTGGGATTGCAGTAGTTTGACACAGGGCCTTGTTATCAGCACACAAGAACCACATTAAAAGTCATTTCACGCTAATTGTTTACTTCTTTTAGTTGGTGCTGTGGCATATAACCAGGGAAAAGAAAAGAAACAGGATTCTAGTGTGCTATGTGAGCTACTTTGTCTATGGCTGGAAAGAATCACCTGAAAGCTGTAATTATAGCTTTAATTATTACATTTTTCCCTAACTCAGATATTGGAACTTGAAAAAACATTGTTTCTGGTACAAATATTAGAGAGTCATTCACTCGCTTATGTGAGACATGCTGTTTCATGCCACTGACTTTAACAGAACCCACCTGTGCATTTTCAAGGCAAAATTTGTATGAATGCAAAGTCACAGGTGGATGCAGTGGCATGAAATATAGACACCATGGGGTGGTATTGCCTTAATAATAACTCATTAGTTGTCTAAGGAGCAGATTTATCAAGGGTTGAATTTCGAATAAAAAAAAAAAACTTTGAAATTCGAATAAAAAAAAGATGGAAATGTATTAAAAAAAATGTCGAAGTCGAATTTTTAAAGAGACTGTACATGATAAATTTCGATAAAGTTCTAGGAGGGACCCCATAGGCTAAAACAGCAATTCGGCAGGTTTAAGATGGCTAATGGTCGAAGTCGAATTTTTAAAGAGACTGTACATGATAAATTTCGATATTCTAATTTTCAATTTTTTTTCAAATTTGAATCGAATTTGGACTATTCCCTAGTCGAAGTACACAAAAAATAGCTCGAAATTCGATTTTTTGAATTAAAATTTTCGCTTTGACCCTTGATAAATCTGCCCCCAAGAGTTATTAGAGATAAGTGAAATTTACTGTCTAATCATTTGCTGATCAGGTATGTGATCCGTTATCCAGAAACCCCTTATCCAGAAAGCTCTGAATTACGGAAAGGCCATCTCTCATAGATTCCATTTTATCCGAATAATCTGAAATAATAATCCAAACCTGTACAGGATGCGTTTTTCCAGAAACCTGATATTCAGAAACCTCCGAATTACGGGAAGGCCATCTTCCATAGACTCCATTTTAATTGAATTAAAAAAATGTAAATGATTTGCTTTTCCCTCAGTTACAATGAAGTGCAAGGTTCTGCTTAATTATTACAAAGATAACTTGGATCTTTTATTGGTGACAAATTAATCATAAGTGGTTTATTTAATGTCAAAATTATTTTATAGTAGATTTAAGGTAAGGTTATACAAATTACAGAAAGTCCCCTTATCCTGAAAATCCCAGCTCCCTAACATTCTGGATAACAGGTCCCTTCCTTGCATGTATAAATAAACCAGTGTTTCTTAGGGTTTTTCTGAAAGAACTCAAATTATGTTAGGAACTTAGGGGCAGATGTATGAAGGGTCGAATATCGAGGCTTAATTAACCCTCGATATTCGACTAGGAACTAAAATCCTTCAACTTCGAATATCGAAGTCGAAGGATTTAGCGCAAATGCTGTGATCGAACGATCGAAGGATTATTCCTTCGATCGAACGATTAAATCCTTCTAATCGAACGATTCGAAGGATTTAAATCCAACGATCGAAGGAATATCCTTCGATCAAAAAAACTTAGGCAAGCCTATGGGGACCTTTCCCATAGGCTAACATTGACTTCGGTAGCTTTTAGCTGCCGAAGTAGGGGGTCGAAGTTTTTTTTAAAGAGACAGTACTTCGACTATCGAATGGTCGAATAGTCGAACGATTTTTAGTTCGAATCGTTCGATTCGTAGTCGTAGACGAAGGACGAAGTAGCCCATTCGATGGTCGAAGTAGCCCAAAAAACACTTCGAAATTCGAAGTTTTTTTACTTCGAATCCTTCACTCGAGCTTCATGAATCGGCCCCTAAGTGTTGTGATGCAAGAATTTTTTAGAGCTTTTATACATTGTACGTTAATATTTCCTATTGTAGGAAGAACATTTTATTTCATTAAAGTCAGTTATGGAGAACTACACTAAAGAGATTAGGGACCTGGTTGTGCTGTGAGCATCAAATTCAGCCTTACTGCATCTTCCACTTTATAATTCCCTAAATAGACTAATCTTATAAACTAGCACTCTTACTCGTCTCTCTGGCAAATGTGTCCAGAACATATCTGATGCCTAGTTTATTAATTATAGCCATTATTTACTCATCATCATTGATCATCTCTACCCTTGGTACTCTTTTCCTAAGCTTACTATCACAACATGCATAACATAAGAATAAAAGACAGAGACAGCCATTTCAATTGTATTCACAGAGTTTAGAAGATAATTATTCACCACAAGTGGATTATAGCATCAATAACCCAAAATTACATGCAGAAAAAAATGTGTGATATGTAACAGAAGGAAGCTAAAGATAGATTGTTTATTAACAAGGTGATCTAAATAGATTTTAAAGAGGTACTAGGCATCATTTACTATACTCTATGGTGCAAGTTTTATGGCACTAAGGGGCACAAGTGTTTACTGTACATCAGGAGGAGCAGCCTGCATTGGGGTCTCCTTATGCTGCATTATGCTCCTTGCAGCAGATTTTCAATATGGGGTGAGTGTAGCTTATCCTACGATGCAAGTTAACCTTTAGGATGTTTTATAATAGCTCATTTTAAGCAACTTTTCAATTGGCCTTAAATTTTTCTCTTTTTGAATTTTTTGCCTTCTGCTTCTACCTCTTTCCAATTTTCAAATGGGGGTCACTTACCCATCTAAAAAACAAATGATCTAGAAGGCTACACATATATTGTTATTGCTACTGTACTTTTTATTACTCATATTCCTTTTCAGACCACAAATAATAAAAAATAAAAACCAATTACAAACAGTTTCAGAATATCACTCTCTACAACACACTAAGGGTGTTATTCATTTAGGTTCGAGTTTTCAAGGTGATTTTTTTTAAAGGTATAAAAACTTTGATAAATAACCCCTAAAAGTTAATTTAAAGCTGAACAATCCCTTTAATCAAGCACTAATGGGTGTGTACAGGACTCCCCCCCCCCAGTACAATGCTGGGTGTACCTTTGTGCCCCTTAATGCTATCCACAGTATAGCAAGTGATCTTCTGCTGTTCCTGCCGGAAGTAAGTGGAGAGAGTTGGGGCTAACCACATGCCTCCCCACCCCTTTTGGATTGAGAGCTGCCTAACACATGCAGGGCTATATTTAAAGGACATGTAAACCCCTCCACGCAAATGTAATCAGTGAACAGCTTCTTTGAAATCTTTAGATAACTGCAGCTCTGGTTGTTAAAATACTTCAGTATCCGCTTAATCACTTAGAAATCCTTCTCCTCCTCTAACCCACTCGACCCCCTCCCTCAGGAATTTGCTTTGGCTGTGTTGACTTGTGAGCATGCTCAGTTGTTCTCAGCTTAGATCACTAAACACACCCTCCAGTCTAACTGCCAATGAAAAGATACCATTGTTGGTTCCCATAAAAAAACTCTAGTTGTCTGATCATATTCTTTTTTCTCCTAACCACCTCTCCTGAGCTCAGCTTAACCATTACAGTGCTCAACCCCAGTAGAACTTTTTGTCAAAGTATGTTGTGCCTGTGTAAACCTGCATTCTGCAGTGCATGAACTCAATGTTACTGATGATGTGATGAAAGCTGCCATTTGTTTTAGGAAAATGTGATGGCACTGGCAAATGTATATGCAGAACAAATGATGTGGCTTGGGTGGGGAAGATATGCCCAACTCATATACATGGTAGGAAAATGTAATCTTTACATGCTTTACATTTAAGGGACGTACTGCAGGTCTCAGAAGCATGTGACCATGCTTTAAATGCATGACAAAAAACATCCAAATTCAGACATTTTTGCTCTTTGCATGCTATGTGGTGCACTGTAAATAACCTGTAGTATCTTCAGAAAATGTCCACATTTTCCAGTGTTTCAACTTAAGTTCTTACGTTGTTTAAATAGGGCAGTTTTCTGTGGGTTCTCAAATAGGATGCTATTTATGCTATTTACAAATACCTATGCACAAAAAACTATTCTACTTTACTTAAATATTACACAATGTTTTAGGCAAAATACACATTTGATTTATTGATGACAGTGTCCAAGTAAACTAATAATAGAATTAAGCATTTAATGTGCTGACATGATGGGCCAGCTGGTTCTCTTCTGCCATCAAATTCTACTTTTCTCCATCAGGTATGTGGCACATGAGACTTTATTTTCTACAATAAGGGCAGGCTGCATGCTGTGAAAAATTGTATTTCTTTTCTTTTTTCATTGAACATTGAATCTTAACTACCAACCTATTCCTTTTGTATGTTTTTGAAGATGCAAGGAGCTTTTTTCTATATAGTAGACTGACACCTTTAATAGACAATTCCCTGCAGCTGTTTTACAGACTTTGAACACAATCCTTTCTTTCCACACACTTCTAAAACATGTTTCAATGCATTGATATTAGATGAAGATAAAACCCATGTTACCCCATGGATCCATACACCTGTGTATGTTGTCCCTTCACTGCAGGGGCCAGCATATTTCATCATCAACAAATCAGTTTTTACCATCCAAGGTAACACACAAAAAAAGAAACCAGAAGAGGGAAAGAAAGATGAAAACCAGGACAAAAAAAAAACCCAACAAAATGATGTCATATGCACAATGTATTATTTTTGTGCTGTAAATAAAATCCCCTGAATACTTAGTATGGAATATAATATGCTCTGTCTCTGCATAATCAATCAATTTAAAATAATTCATGATAATTTATGACAAGCGATAAAGGTTCTTGACGGAGATATTGTGTGATTTCCATACACAAGCCGTACATTGTAGTTCTGCATACAGCTGTACACAGATTCAAAAATGAATCTTTTATTGAGTAATTTCTGCTGGCTAGTTCTGGTTTACAAGTAAAATGCATCTTTGTTCTACAATCCCTTGCTTTGTATATAAATCATCAAGTGATGCTTAACATTCAGTTCCTCAGCAGAAACATTAGATATGCTCCACAGTTATTTACAATAGCAACTATTCTTTGCCCCACCATACTGAAAGGCGTCCCCAGAAAGTAATTTGCATACACGTAACAAATAAATCTGGAGTAAGTTTTGGAAAACGAGGGTCATTTTTTCCTCATGATATTAACAACTGCCATGAGTAATCTGTTTCCTGATAACTTTATTCACAGAGAAATCTCAGCTGCCGAAAATGATTTTGAGTAGCTTCCTTTTAGGATTCTTAGTCCACTGAGCCACAAGTTAACGATGACCCATTTATTTTCCAGGTATTGTTGAGTGTTTAGACCTAGAAAAGTCAAGGCATTAAAAATGCCTTTTTTGTGCTTCAGTAATTTATCTTTGGTGCTGCCATAAAGCCTTAGCAATATCTCATAGCTGTCCATTTGGGTACCAAATGTCTATGAAAGGAATTGGTATCCATATGACATTTTTTTGGCTGGATTACCTGTCATTTGCTGAATGAATGTGTGAAATTAGAACCTGTTTTGTAACTGTTGAGGGACAGGAATTTTAAAAAGCAACAAATTAGGACATTTACTGCTTCACCATTTCTGTCCATGTAGTTTTATTATCAAGCTTCTCGAACAGACTCTGTGGGAAGTAATGTTGAAAATGTTGTTTTGTAATTCTTTTAGTCCACTGGCTTTCCATGACTGTAATAGAATATTCTGCAGGTTGTAAAACAATGATGACATAGGTAGGTAATTCAAATCAGTAGCATGGGTATGGGAATGGGGGTGAGCCCAATTAAAATAAAAATGAATTTGTAATAACTTGACTAATGGTGGGAGAAGGTTAATATTAAATGTTTTAGACTTGGAGAAATTGACATGCAAACCTGAAATTTTCCCATATTTTCCTAAAAGATTGTAGAGGTGGGGGAGAGATGTCATAGGTTTTGTTAAAGAGATGACCAAGTCGTCCGTGAACAAGGTGAATATAAAATAGTTAATCCCAATCAATGCATTCTTGAGATGTAAAGAGGTTGTGTTATTTTAAAGATTGCACCAGTATGTAATTAACGTACACACTCTGCTGTGTTTTTTTTTAACCAATTTAACTACTGTAGCACTCTTCTGCTATGACAAGAGATAGAGCATGCATTTCTTGCATATGTCACTACAGGATTCTTGTACCTTTGCTATATGGGAGAGAAGGTACATTATGGTTTGCCGTGCCTCCACCCAGTGTCAGGACAGATTGGGCTGTAATACCAGTCCCAGGGAACTTCTTTGATCCACAATTACAGACAGGAATAACGTTTAAAGGTTTATTTGCAGAGTACTGTAACTTTAAATAACGCAGAATATGGGTCAAATTCACTATGCGCCGAAGCGCCTAACGCTAGCGTCAATTCGCTAGCATTGGGCATTTTCGTTACTTCGCAAATTCACTAACGGACGCTGTCGTAACTTCGCTAGTGTAACTTCGCACCCTTACGCCTGGTGAATTTGCGCAATGGACGTAACTACGCAAATTCACTAATGCGCGCATTGTTCTGAACGCTACCTTTTACGCTAGACTTCCTTCGCCACCTCAGACCAGGCGAAGTGCAAAAGAATAGATAGGGATTTCTTCAAAAAAAGTCAAAATTTTTTCTAAGTCCCAAAAAACGGTGGCGTTTTTTCTATATTTTGGGTGATAGGCTGAAAAAGATCGAAATTTTTTTTGGGGCTCCCCTCCTTCCCCCCTACATTTCCTAACTCATGGCAACTTAACTATACAGTGGGCACATGTGTAGGGCAAAATAAAAATTTTATTTTATGTTTTGAAGGTTTCCCAGCCATTTGTAGTGCTGCTACCTAGTCCTCCATTGTAATTTGAATTTGGCGCCATATGCAAATTAACCATCGCTAGCGTAACTTCGCTTCGCTTAGCGAATCAACGCTAGCGCAACTTTGCAACCTTATGCTACCCCTGAGTGCAACTTCGTATTTTAGTGAATTTGCGGAGCGCTGGCGAAACTACGCCTGGCGCAACTACGAATCTTAGTGAATGTCCCACCAGGTCTCTCTTTGATGGGGTGCTGTTTGTAGTCACATAAATGATCTGTAAGTGCTTCTCACAAATAATCATCCAGTGAAACATTCAGGATGAGTGTTTACCACCCCAAAGGTTGCCTGCCTTTGGTGCACAATCCCCATTGAATTTCACAAGGGTCCCACGCTCCGAGGATCTTTCTATTCTTGAGCCTAACCACTCGAGTCCCTAACATGGCAGCTCTGTCTCGCAGGATACTAAATCTCCTGGTCTCCTTGCTCTCTAGATAACTCCTGATCCTGTCTTATACTTCTAGATTGACTATAACAGAACTACCCTTGCACTTCACTTATTCTGGAACCTTCTTTTGTTGCAGGGCCTATGGAGCAACACAACACTTTCTCCAGCAAGTGTGCAGCCCAAAGGAAACTGAGCACATGGAACCAGCCCTTTTTGTAAAATAGAACAATGACATCTACTGGCCAGTCACTGAACTGCCAGCAGAGTTCTTTCACACAGGAAAATGAAACAGCTTCCCTTCTATAACTGAGGATCTAGCTCACTAAATTATGCCAAGGGGACTAAAGGACCTAAAAGTTAGCAAAACCTTTATCCTCCTACACTACAGTACATGCCTCTTAAAATGTTGATAATGCGCAACCCACACTTTAAACCATGAAACAAATAGTAACCCAGATTTTTTATCATTCTTTGTAAAAACGAAGCATTCACTGTTCATTGTATCATAGAGTTTCATTTTATGAGAAGCTATCCTGAATATATCTATGCTAATCTGTTGAGCATTCACCATTCTGGGCTAAGGCAATAGGTGCGTTCCAGGATGTTGGCACCATTACAGTTTGTGGAAAAATTATTCTGGTTAACAAGGTATGAGGCCAGTGAGTCACCATTCTGCTGTGTCACTCTGTGATCTTGCTTATTATCTGTGAACAGATTCATTAGTTTGAGTTCAGTGACAGTAAGAAATTGTGTTAGTGAATTTAATATTTCTTTTCCTCGTTCATGCCTTGTCATGGCTGGGAAGGCATTTAAAAATAGAAAAAGGTATCTTAGAAGTCTACACACTTCTACACACTTTCAAGCTGTAAGTGCCTGCTTAGATGAGAGGAAAAGTAAGAGTCCATTATGACCCTAAATTATTTGCCCAAATACTGCAATAATTATGTTATTTGGCTATCCGTGTTACTGTAATTGTATGATAACATCTCTATTTTGGGCACTTTCATATTTACATATCATTCTGTTTTAATAAGCATATATACAGTAGTTAGACATTACATTTGTGAGTGGGACTTCATGCAAATTTTTAAAGGAACAGTTCAGTGTAAAAATAAAATCTGGGTAAATAGATACAAAATAAAAAATGTTTCTAATATAGTTAGGTAGCCAAAAATGTAATGTATAAAGGTTGGAGTTACTGGATGTCAAACATAATAGAAAAGAACCCAACTTTCTGATTTTCAGCTCTCTTACTCTGAGTTAGTCAGCGACTTTAAAGAGATAATGACATCTTTTTATCTATTATCTATCATGACATTGTCTTTGAATGCTATTTATAATTTTGCTATACAAGTATTTGTCTGATGCTTTTACATTACCTTTCTTGCTACCCTGTTCCTCTATGAGGGGCTGCCATATTTGTGCAGCAGGAGTCCGTTAGCATTAGAAACTCTAACTGACAAATTAAGAAGGGACAGTCAGGTTGGCAAAACAGTCAGGTTTAGGAACTTCAATTAACAACTACTACAAAAGCAGAACTATCAGTGAAAAACGATCAACATGGTCTATAGGTAACTTTTGATGCACGATAAATTATTATTTTGAAAAGAAAAGTTTTAGTATCAGTATCACTTTAAGGGGGGCCACATGGGACATAACTGTTCAGTGAGTTTGCAATTGATCATGCATGCAGGTCAGATTCAAAAGCAAACAGTTACAGCTACTTACCCAGTACTTATTTTAACACTGAACAATTCCTTCAATGATCACTGCTTTTTCTTTGTCTCTTCTGTTGGCCCCAGATTATTGTTTTACTCAGTAAACTCAGTAAATGCAAAGCTTTGTTAACTAGTCCCACAAAGAAGGAAAGGCTAATTGTCTCTGGTCCCATGCTCAAATATTATTGTACAAATGTTGTTTTCAATATTTTGAAAGAAAGTTTATAGTGCAAGTTGTTGCTAAAGTGTAGTAAGTGATGGGGCAGTGGGACCAAAGCCCTGGTACAAATAAAGTACAACTGTGCTTTGTTTTCTAGGCATTTGAATAGATCTAGAATTTTCTAAGTGAAAATTTGTTTTAGGAATAAAATGTGAAGCAAGCTATATTTAAATTGAACCAAGCCAAACTCAGAAATCGCTACTAGCAGCACTTAAAAGCCACTGAGTGCCAGAATGCCCTAGCCACATGAGCAGCTAGAAGCTGTGTAGCCTTGCAGTTTAATAACACAGAACTTGAAAACATACAACTTCTGGGCCTTTGTGTTTGAGGTTCTGCAAACCCCATTGCAGAGGCAAGAAAGTTCAGCATACATACAAACATTTGTGTTCACTAAACCTTAGCAATCATCCAGACTCTTGCTTAATATTGCACTAGATAAAATCTAATTTGAATACTGATTGTTAGGAGGAAAACCTCTACTGTGATTCATGCTATGTTGGAAATGAATCTTAGTGAAGCTTACTATACATAAACAAATATATCTATAGCGATGTATAAGTATTTCTGCATGCTGACACATTCCTGTCAATGATAGAAATCATATCAATCATTTATCAGTTATGGGACCTGTTATTCAGAATGCTCGGAACCTTTGGGTTTTCCAGATATCTTTCTGTAATTTGAATCTTTATATCTTAAGTCTACTAGTAAATCACTAAACATTAAATAAACCCAAAAGGCTGGTTTTGCTTCCAATAAGAATTAATTATATCTTAGTTTGAATCAAGTACAAGGTAGTGTTTTATTGCTACAGAGAAAAGGGAAATCATTTTAAAAATTGTTTAATTATTTAGAGAAAAATGAGTCTTTGGGAGACAACATTTCTCTAATTCAGATATTACTGGATAATGGGTTCCCATACCTGTAATAAAAACTACTGAACAACATGCCAAACTCAAACATTAGCCAGTTCTATCTCAGCTGCCTCCCACCACAACAGTTTAACAGTTGGCTTGACAGAAAGTTCCATTAGTTGGGTTACCACCTTCTGAAAAGTATCCTACCAGCTGTATGGCAGGGGGTGACACATGGGGGAAGGATGGTGATGTTAAATGGTGGAGTGATAATTTGATTGAGCAAAGTAATGATGTAGTGGGTGGATTGTGGGGGCATATTTTGTAAGAAACAAGGGATAGGATAGATATAGAACTTGGCAAATCAGGGCTTAAGTTTGTGGGTCGGGGTCAATAGTCACAAAAAAGGGTATTAGAAATGTACTTAAGTACATAGCTGTTAGATATGCAATACCAGCCCAGGCAGGTGTGGAAAGACTGGCTGATTGGAAATGAGAGCCTAGAGAACAATCAAACCGTGGGTAGGGCGGCTTCCGACATTCGGCTTCCTGCTTTATAGCTGCGCACCTGCTCATCCACCCCTTTTGTGATGTCATCAATGGGGCGATGAAGGTCTATTGAAGGAACCCGTAAGTAGGATGCGGGTGAGTGCGGGTTGTAGGAGGGCAGGTCCGGGTTGGACACGCACACCACTATTAAGCAGGGTAGGGTAGGGAGGTGGCTTTTTTTTTCTTTTTAAATTATACTGTAGGGGTTAATTTTTAGTAATCAATTTTATCATTGATAAGAAAGTGTAATGATAACATGCACTCTCTCATTAAAAGTTCCTTTTACATTCATACTAGTGTATTAGTGTCATTTTATGTTTCTGATTTCCAATAGTGCATCACGCACACAGCTATAATAGATGGTAAAGGAGAATAATATGTCTGAATGACTGCTGTTGCCTGGGCTCGTGGCAGAAACAATTACAAAAACCATTTGATTTAAGGCCATGCACTACCAGAATATGGGCACTAGGTGGTGCAAACTGCCTTTTTCATACATTTACTTCTTCGTAACATGCTCATCTCGAGTTATACCTCTTAGCTACAGCATGATCTCCTTGCAAGAAATACTGTTGAAATGTGACTGTGGGAAATCTTTCATACATTAAACCCACAACAGCCCAGTGTCCATTTATATTGTTTGCAGAAACATTTGCAATGACTGTGTATTTATAAAAAATCTTTGGTTATAATGCAAAGAATAATTAATAAAGATAAGTGGCACTAGATAGGTAGCTCTTACTGGAAAATACTTTCAGCAATCAGTTTAAGACCTGTAGAAATGATTTAAGAATAATTATTTGCTATTATAAATATTATAAACACAGCCAGACATAAATCATTAATCCTTTCTTCAGTCCTTCTGGATTTGGGTTTCAGCTTTTTGCACCTTCTTACTATGGCTAATGAATGGGTAACAATAAGACTCTGAAGAATTCCAGAAGACTCTGGAATTAAACGTGATATGTTACCTACCTCTTTATATTGTTAATTATTGTTGGATTGTTGCTAATCCTCTTCTTCTGATGTCACATACTGATCAGTACTTATAAGCAGAAATGTTACTTAACAGTGTCAATAACTACAGTAAAAGGTGTGGAGGGTGGGCAATACATGACTCACAGAGGCTATGTTAAAGGGATACTTTTTTTTTCAGAATGCATCAGTTAACAGTGCTGCTCCAGCAGAATTCTGCACTGAAATCCATTTCTCAAAAGAGGAAACAGATTTTTTAATATTAAATTTTGAAATCTGACATGGGGCTAGACATATAGTCAGTTTCCCAGCTGCCCCCAGTCATGTGAAATGTGCTCTGATAAACTTGGATTTGGAAACTTGGATAAACTTGGAATTGGATTTCAGTGCAGAAGTCTGCTGGAGTAGCTCTATTAACTGATGTGTTTTGGAAAAAAAAAAAAAAAAAAACCATAACAGTATCCCTTTAAGGGATGTCATAGGGTTTCAGAAATTGCAGATATGAGCACCATCTATATTCATTCTGTTTTTTTTATGTTACCCTTCCATTATGGTACTATTAGATGTTTAAATCTATTCTTAATGACCCTGCTGCACAGACATGTTCAGCAATATAGGTAAGGCTCCAGCGTAAATGACAGCCTAATGCTTCAATTTATCCATTTATAGATGAAGTATAATGGTTCATCACAGAAAACATGACTACAAGCCTTCACATCAAACTGAAAATTCAACACACAGCATAGAAGTCCTTTATGTCTATATATTATGGTGTCCATCATAAGTAAATTGTAACTGCATGGTTTCTACTAACATCTACTGGGTCCTTATTTTCATTTGGGGGCTTGGTTAAGTCAGAGGCACAAACTGGCATCCCTCTCTTTGGGAAAGAGGCCTGAACAATACCTGTCTGTATTACATATTCGTTAGAATGCACTAGAACCCCATAATTTACTTGCCAGCTGGTCCTACTGCCATTATTGCAATCCCCATTAACATATGTATGCCTGTAAGAGACTTGTTTCACTATTTCAGTAGCTGTGTGAAAAAAATATAAATATGGACATGACCATCAAGTTCAACATATATTAGACAGGTCACATCCTCTCATTTTTGACTCAGAGGGGGGATTAAAAATCCTAAAAAAACCAGACCCAGTTTCAAAGACCTCAACCATTTGTTACCAAAAACTTTAAATCAAGGACACACGTGAAGATTCGGGGAGATTAGTTGCCAGGGACAAAACGTCTCTTCTTCAGGCGACTTATCTCCCTGAACTCCCCAGCGGGAAGGCAGTTCGGGGAGATTAGTCACCCGAAGAAGTGGTGATTTGTCACCGGGCTACTAAATACCCCCGAATCTCCACATGTGTCTCTGCCCTAAGGCTACAAATTGTATTGTTACTTTTTATTACTCATCTTCTATTCAGACCCTTGCCTATTAAAATTCTAGTGTCCTATTAAAATCAATGCATGGTTGCTAGGGTAATTTGGACGCTAGCAATCAGATTGCTGAAATTGCAAACTGGAGAGCAGCTGAATAAAAAGGTAAATAACTCAAAAACACAAATAAAATAAAAAATGAAAACCGGTTGCAAATTGTCTCAAAATATACCAAATCATACTAAAATTTAATTTAATGGTGAACAACACTTTAAGGAATATGTGCCTATGGCCACTGAAACAAATGCAGAAGAGCAAAACTGGAGTATTACATTTATGGACATACAATTCCTTCCTGGCTTCCAAGCGAACACTTAATAGACCAGTCCCTGGATCAATTTTGGCAACTAACTCGCTGAGCCATAAGTGGTCCCACAACTCTGACTCCCCTATTGAATACATCAAGGAAAAGAACTGGTAAAGCACATTTTGCCTTTTCAGCATTCCCATTTTTTTAAACAAACTGTTCAGTGTAAAGATAAAAATGGGATAAATAGACAGATGTAGGCTGTACAAAATAAAACATGTTTCTAATATAATTAGTTAGCCAAAAATGCAATCTAATGTAATCAGTGACTGGATGTCTAATATAACAGTCAGAATCCAACTTCCTGCTTTTCAGCTCTCTAACTCTGAGTTATTCAGCAACTTGAAGGGGCAACCACATGGGACATAACTGTTTACTGCAATTGATCTTAGATTCAAAAGCAACAGTTATGTCCCATGTGGCCCCCCTCAAGTCACTGATTGGTTACTGCTTGGTCACCAGGGTAACCAGTCAGTGGAAACCAAGAGAGCTGAAAAGTAGGAAGTAGTGTTCTGTTATGTTATGTTAGACATCCAGCCTTTATACATGACATTTTTGCCTAACTAAATTAGAAACATTTTTTATTTTGCACAGCCTATCTATTTACTCAGTTTTTATTTTTATACTGAACATTTCCTTTAATGAAGCCACACTCTTCAACCCACATCTTTTTACTATTGATATACTAAAAACATTTTTGGGGTTAGTCTTTGCTTAGGATGTAGTAAGTTACTTATTTGTTATATTTGTCTTCCTGATAAAAGAAGCATCTGACCCCTCTGATTTGTTTTTCTTAAACTCTACACACATACCCGAGTAGTCCTCACATTTCATCCTTATGAGATCATACGCAATAATCTAATGTAGCTCAAGTAATGTTTTAAAGTGATAAAGTTTGCTTTTCTTAAATCTAGAGTTGACCTAATGTATGTTTGCACCTTACAGTAAATATTGTGGTCACTATTATTCAGATGTTCTAGTACATTAATAATTTATCCAAGCTAATGTATTCTATTGTTTTTTTAAATAGAAAAATCCTATATAATAAAGTTCAAGTGTCTCTGCGTCCAGTCCCTGTGTCCGTGGGATTGTGCTACTGCGCATGTGCCCCACGGACCGTATGATCTAGCGCCCGTTAATTTAACGGGCTTAATGTCTAGTATAGAATATTTATACAGCACTAAAAATGAATTCTTCATCCTACATAAAACCATATTATGTGTGCACACAGCCAAAAAGAACTAAATATAAGTGGCATCATTCGGACACACTTATCCTTAACCACAAACATTTTTATACTGTCTTAAGATATTGCATGACAGTTGACTTTGTCAGTATTACTGAAATAGAGTGGTTCCATGACAAGACCAACAGAGGGTTTAGTTAATGCATAACACAATCTTGTGGATGAAATTGTGGCCTACTTTTAATATCCCAGAGTTACACACTGCTCTAATGGCAGCTCTTTAAACCATGGTTGTTTGGGCCAGCAGCACTAGCTCCTTCTATGGATTATTTTATGAAAAAGTAATGTGAGAAGCAGTTCATTGTTCATTTATGAATACCAAAAAGAACTCTGTTTCCAAATATCCATATATCTACTAAAATACAGAGAAGGAATAAAAGACAAAGCATTGCAGCTCAGCCCTGGGCTTTGACAAATGTGTGTGGAAAAACCACGTACCTGCAAAATCTCACTCTGTTCTCTTCAGGGCAAAACCAACCTCTTTTATCCAACAACTTTGAGATTGGCACTTTCTAGCATCCAGAATTCCACAGCATGACAGAAAAAAACTATACAAAAGTAAGCACTTACCTAGGAACAAAAAGAGAAAAAAAGAGGCAAAGATAAATTAAAAGTGGAAACAAAGGATCCCTTGCAAAATTCTTTTAAATCATGAAAGCTGTTAAATTCAAAGTTACTTTTTGTTACACACAGCATACCTCCATTTTTAACTCTGTCTAAGTCAGAGAGCTAATGTGTCGCTTGATTTTATTAAAAAAGGTCATCTGTGCTTGTCCTTGTCCAAGCTGAGCAGCTATTGTAACACACATGGACTGACAAGATCAAACGGAAATTGGATCAGGGGAGGATAATGGCGTTATAAAAGATGAAAACTACATCTCAAAGTGTTCCTTTCTTACTTTTGTTTCCTCAGTTCTTAATCACCATGTACTTTTTCTTTTCTGATTCTGCTAAATCATGGGGGGTGATTATCCCATTGCTGCATCAGATTTAGGCCTGTTGCGCTATAATCTGTTGGCACAGCTGCTTGATAGAGAGCCATGCAGACCATTAGAGCACTTCTCAGCCATTGCTCATCCCTTGTATGGGTAAAGCATGCTTCATGATAAAGGATCTTAAACAATATCTTAACAATTTAAGCACAATTCTGCATTCAGCTTGTCTGTTAACAGAAGGGTAGATAGTTTTTTTTTCCTACAATGCATAGAAACCAGTTTATTTATATGTATTTATAAACCTGTATTTCTTGTTATACAACCAGGAATCAAAAGTTGGGACAGCGTATATTGTAATTGATATTGTGATAATTTGTACATGCAGCGATGTACTTAATTTGCAATGTATTATAAAATACAAAAACAGTGAAAATATATATATGAAATATATATATATATATATATATATATATATATATATATATATATATATATATATATATATAAAGTTTAAATAAAATATAGTTTAAATAAAATATAACAATTAAAATATTTCAATTAAATATTATTGAATATTTAAATTTTAATATTAACTAAAATATTACAATTATATCAAAGACAAAGTGCTGAGCAATTGGGATAAAGCTGCACTGTTGATTGTGCAATCTTAGTTCTAATATTCATCTGCCCCAACATCCTATCATATGGAAGTCTATGCTGCAAAATACATTACTAGGGTAATCATCAAGGTGCACAATAGTTACTCTTCACCTGTTACCTGCTATAGATAATGATATCATCTTTCTTTTGCTTTTATACAACTCAAATCAAGACTTTTTTCTAATTTAATTCAGCTGCTATACCATATCCATTTCCCAAGCAGTAAAAGTCTTCTTTACAACCCTTTCTGCAGATTTTTTGCTGATAACTGCTACACATATTTGACTACAGCTGATCAGCAATAAGATGTGTCTTGCACAGGGAAAATAAATGCCTTGCTTTATATCCACACTCCAGTCTGAAAGACCAATAAGACCCTTGTTTATGCCCCAAGAAGATTAATATTATGTTCATGTTAATGAGGTATTTTATTAAATGGCACAGTCTTCCTTTAATCTTGCATAAGCATTATATGGAAAAAAAAAATACCTTAACTGAAGTTGTTATATGCAAGAGCTCATTTAGACAGGCCACAGTCATTTTGGAACAAAGTGCTTTGGACTGATGAGACAAATAACCAAAAGTTATTTAGTCATAACAAAAAGTGCTTTGCATGGGGGCGTGGCCGGAATGAGGAAGGAGTAGGACGCATATCTGCAGAGCTCCGCTCCGGGGGCCCGTAATCCTGCTCTAAAATACTATTTCCCCGCAGTAAAGAGGATCCGCTACCCGCAGTAAGTCCCAGGGGAGCCTTGGGAACAGCCCGCGGTCTTAGTCAATGCGGAGAGGACGCAGAACCGCCAGCAAAAAGACAAACGTCAGGCCTGCCAGGATGTCACAAAATGGCGCCGATACCAGCAAAGGGCGCGATGCGGCGGCAGCATTAACAAAAAGTGCAGGGGAAGCGGCTGCTAGTAAATTAGAACAGTTTGCACGACTCCCACTACCTCAGCGTGCCAGTACCAGAGGGCTGCCAGCAGCCACGATGCACACGGTACAATCCAATGGCGCAGATATGGGTGAGGAGCCTGCCCAGCCCATGATACCTACCACATCAGCTGCACCAACGCTGACAGAGGTATTTCAAGCCATTACTAATAATCATACTGCACTTATAACTAAAATTGATGAACTTAAAACTGACTTTGGGATTCTTAAGCATGACGTTCAAAAAATAAGAGAACGCACAGGGGAAGCGGAGAGAAGAATAGGGGAGCTGGAAGATACTGTGCACACTCTACCTGGACGCCTAAATAATACTGATAAACAGATCCAGGCCTTGCAAGAAAAAGCTGATGATCTTGAAAACCGCCTTAGGCGTAATAATATCCGCATACTGGGCGTCCCTGAAAAAGCAGAGGGCACTTCTCCCGAGAAATTTATTGAACAGTGGCTTACTACTACATTTGGCCAAGCAGTCTTTTCACAGGCATTCACGGTCGAAAGGGCGCACAGGATTCCTGGTAGACCACCACCGCCAGGCGCACCGCCAAGACCCCTGATTGCCAGGCTTCTCAATTACAGGGACAGAGACACAGCCCTTGCGGAAGCAAGGAGAGCACGCGAGCTTATCTTTGAAAACCAAAGAGTATCCATTTATCCAGACTTCTCGGCGGAGGTGAGAAAGCAAAGGGCAAAATTCTCGGAGGCCAAACTACAGCTTCGACAGCGGAATCTACCATACGCCATGATGTTTCCAGCGCGACTGCGAGTCACAGACAATGGTAAAGCACATTTCTTTGGATCACCAGAAGAGTTAATATCCTGGCTAGAACTGAGACCACGTAACTAGAAACTAACGGGAATACTGCACTGCTGTACCCCCCCCAGAATACAGGTAACTGCTCTGAAGACACCTTTCTCCACCCTCTGATATTTTGGTAAAGAACTGACTTATGCTACTGATCTACGCAGGACTATATCCAGGGTGGAGGTGATATGGGGAAGGGGGGAGACAAGACAGGATACAGGAGGGTAAGACAAAAGTAAGAAAATGTTGGGGGAAAAAAAAAAAAATAGTTAAAGTATATACTTCAGAATACAAAAAAAAAAAAAAAAAAAAGGGTACTACTTAAATATAAGTTGTCCCCGGAGTTGGCACTTAAGGCAGATGACAAGTGCTGTGCCTGCTTGACGAAATCAGAAGGGCACTAACCCCCCAATTTGAGTTTAAGGGATATTGTTAGGGGTGTAGACTCACTCATGGTTTTTGTTTCTTGCAGTGGGTGGGGTGGGAAGGGAAGGGACTCAGTTGTTATGTTATTCTTACTACGGTGTCTGATTTATCTCAACAAAACCTTATTGCATGTCATGCTGTAGTGCCCCTTGGGTACAAAACATTGTTTCAGCGGGACTATGGCTACAGATAAAATAATCTCATGGAATGTGAGGGGAATGGGTAATGCTATTAAACGGAGACTTGTTTTTGATTTTATAAGGAGGGTTAAACCACAAATAATTATGTTACAGGAGACCCACTTGATAGGTAGCAAACCCCTATCTCTTAAAGACCATGGATAGGCTCCATGTATCACTCCATACATACTAGTTACTCCAGAGGAGTTTCAATCCTCATAAGCAAAACATGTTCCTTTACTGCTCATAAGGTTATTTCAGATGCAGAGGGCAGATTTCTCATAATACATGGCACACTTACTGGGAAAAAGGTCATTCTTGTAAATGTTTATATTCCGCCTCCATTCCAAGATGGGACGCTTTATACAATAATGAATAAAATCCTAAATCTCCCAGCATCACCCATCTTAATGATGGGAGATT
Organism: Xenopus laevis; assembly: GCF_017654675.1. Classification (NCBI taxonomy): domain Eukaryota; kingdom Metazoa; phylum Chordata; class Amphibia; order Anura; family Pipidae; genus Xenopus; species Xenopus laevis. The sequence goes on from NC_054383.1 coordinate 71,251,097, forward strand.
TCAATGCCATTATGGATGCGGAGATGGACAAACACAAACTTTCCAAAACCAATACACCAGCCTTTGTCAAGTGGGTCTCCCTATATGGTTTGCATGACTTGTGGAGAGAACGTAATCCCAGGGTACAACAATACACATGTTATTCAGCTGGATACAATGCCTTATCCAGAATAGACTTAGCTCTAGGCTGTGAGGAAACTAATAAATTGATACAAAATGTTGAAATACTGACCAGGGGTATATCGGACCATTCCCCTGTACTCGTTACTCTGATGACCTCGACTACCCCCCAAGATAGACTTTGGAGACTAAGTCCATATTGGGCAAATCACAGAGACTTGGGAGAACATATCCAGAATAGTATAGACACGTACCTGGCCACTAACTTAGAAGAGACCCCTCCTGATGTCTCTTGGGACGCACTGAAGGCATACATTCGAGGTGAATTTATAAGCCACATCAAGGCGCATAATCTAAATGTAGCGGCAGATATCTCCCAGAAAACAAAAATGGTGACAGACAAGGAGGCCAGGTATGTAGCTGACCCTACAGAACAGAACAAACAGGAATGGCAACAATGCCAAGAAGTTCTTAACCTAGCACAAATAGAGGTAACCAAAAAACATATGCTTTTTCAAAAAGCCAATATATTTGAACACGGAGATAGAACAGGCAAGCTACTGGCGATGTTAACCAGAGAGGAACTGTCGTCTACCTCTATACCAGCAATTAAACTACCTAACGGTGACCTTGCCTCCTCCCCGGAGGAAATAAACCAGGCCTTTGAACAGTTTTACTCGGACCTGTATACTTCCAAATTACAAATAACAACAGATGATCTTCAGGGATATTTAGACACTATCCAACCTAATGCATTTTCTGAACAGATTTCCCAACAATTAGCACAGGACATCACCATAGCGGAAGTTGAAGCCGCTATAGCGGCTCTTCCAGCGGGGAAAACACCAGGCTTAGATGGGTTGCCAGCGGAATGGTACAAGCAGCATGTACACAAGTTAGCACACCCCCTTACCAAATTATACAATGGTGTAATCAAAGGGAATCCTCTCCCAAAATCTATGAGAGAAACCTTAATAGTCCTCATACCCAAACCAGGAAAGGACCCATTAGTATGTGCCTCTTACAGGCCAATTTCACTTATTAATGTTGATGCAAAAATCTTAGCGAAAATACTTGCTATGAGACTAGCTGACTCTATGGCAGATATAATTTCCCCTGATCAAACTGGTTTTATGTTGGGAAGATCGACTGACACAAACCTCAGAAGGCTCTTTACTAATTTATCCATCAAACATGACAATCATGGCAGCAGAGTGATTGTTTCATTGGATAATGAAAAAGCGTTCGACTCTGTAGAGTGGGAATATCTATGGGTTACCCTAAGGCAGATGGGAATACCTCGAACGTTTATAACCTGGATTCGAGCACTATATACCTTACCAATAGCCAAAGTCCGCACTAATTCCAAACTATCACAATTCTTTCCAATAGGCCGTGGAACGAGACAGGGTTGCCCATTGTCGCCTCTGTTATTTGCTCTGGCGATGGAGCCATTGGCATGCCGCATTAAATCCTCACAGGGAGTGAAGGGGTTACAGTTAGGCGACATGACAGAACTAATCTCAATGTACGCTGACGACACTCTCTTGTACTTAGCTGACCCAAATCAGTCCCTGATAAACGCTTTGAATATTATTAATGACCATACTTCTTTTTCAGGTCTTAAAATTAATTGGACTAAATCTGTAATTCTCCCAATAGACCCACTCCCTCCAATTCTCCCTACGCAGGCACGGGAACTAAACTGGGTGAACAGTTTCAAATACTTAGGAGTATGGATTCATCCTGACATGGGGAAGTTTACAGAACTTAATGTGAACCCCATACTTGAATACTTAAATCAGAAGATTAATAACTGGAGACTTCTTCCACTTACTCTAGCTGGGCGAATCAACCTTTTTAAAATGATAGTCTTGCCCAAACTGACATATATTTTTCGCCAATCACCCGTAACTATACCCCACACAACCTTTCATAGGCTCAAAGGACTTATGCTAACCCTATACTGGAATGGGGAACAACCCAGAATTTCGCTACAAACCTTGCAACTACCAACTGTAAAAGGGGGGCTAGCGGCGCCAAATCCATACATGTACTATATAGCAGCACAGCTAGTCGTAGCTTGGAGATGGACCTCACCCTCGCTAACTAATGCGGCCACTTTGCTTGAAGCTAAGGTCCTGGGATCTCTAGAAGAACTTAAAAATATTCTATATAGGGGTACGGCCTATACTAATAAGGCCACTCTGCCAATGATAACTATAGTTAAGGCATGGAAATTGGCTATAAAACACTTTCCGAAATCTCAACCACACTGCTCTCAGTATACTCCCTTGTGGGGTAACCCAATCCTTACACAACTGAAAACCATCCCAGACCCCCAACTGTGGGCACGGTACAATATTAAGTACATTTCAGACATTATACTAGAGGGCACATTACTATCCTTTCAGGAGCTGAAACAAAAGTTTTCCCTCCCCAATAAAATGCTTTTTCGATATTTTCAGCTTAGACATGCGGTGGGGACCCAGTTTCAGGCTGTCTCCAATATTGATACATCGTCAAGCCTGATTGAAACTATGGTCCACAATGAAGAACTTAAAAAACCTCTATCAATGTTTTATAACAAACTGTTAATGGCTGGAAGTACCTCTCTAACCAAACTATATGAAAAATGGCATTGTGATATCCCACAACTTACCTTAGAAATATGGGAGGAAGTGTTGGAAGCTACCTTTGATGGGATTATTAGCAGCAGGGATAGACTAACACAATTAAAGTATCTCCACCGTACCTACTTTACACCACAGAGGCTACATAAAATGAACCCTGCTATTGGACAAGAGTGTCCCAGGTGTCAACACTCCCCGGCTGATTTTTTCCACCTAATATGGAGCTGTCCCAGATCACAACACTTCTGGAAGGCAATAGCAAGAATTATACTAGAAAAAACTGACTTGACCCTCCCACTTGACCCTATGGTGATTTTACTCAATCAGGTGGAGGACCTTTCACCTAGGAGGGCCCAAGGAACCCTAATTAGTATACTTTGTATGTATGCCAAGAAAACAATAGCAATACATTGGAAGTCCGCAGAGGGCCCGAAGGTTGCAACTTGGGAAAATATGATTGATAAAGCTATACCACTATACAAACTTACTTATATAAGGAGAGGTTGTCCTCAGAAGTTCGAGAAAGTCTGGTCCATATGGATAGACCTGGAGGATAATAGCATGAACCCATGAACTACACTACTGCCCTCTCACACAATCTTACCCCCCAACACATAGGTAATTAAAAGTATATAATTAAACTCCTGGTGGTTTTTTTTTTTTTTTTTTTTTTTTTTAATAGTACAAAAAAGAAGGAGGAAAGAGAAAGGGAGGGAAGGAAAGAAAAAAGAAAAAAGAGACATGTTAGGTAAGGGGAGCCAGTGGATAAATGTATAAATGAATGATGACACCGTAATGTTATTGTTTTGTGTTTTCTTTTGTTGGTTAATTTGCATTTACTGTACTGTACAAGTGGAAATCCTTGATCTGTACTTACAATGTATCTATATGTACAATGAGATGCAATAAAAGAATTGTTAAAAAAAAAAAGTGCTTTGCATGGCAGAAGAAGAACACCGCATTCCAAGAAAAACACCTGCTACCTACTGTCAAATTTGGTGGAGGTTTCATCATGCTGTGGGGCTGTGTGGCTAGTTCAGGGACTGGGGCCCTTGTTAAAGTCGAGGGTCGCATGAATTCAATCCAATATCAACAAATTCCTCAGGATAATGTTCAAGCATCAGTCACAAAGTTGAAGTTACACAGGGGTTGGATATTCCAACAAGACAGTGACCCTATTAATCGTCAAGGCACACTTGCAAATTTATTGAGATAATCTAACAAAATCATTGCACGATTGACAAAAAGCTAGTCACGGTGGGCTGCAAGTGTGCCTTGACGATTTGTTGTGTTTTGTGTGTACCACGAGACCAGAGTGGATTTCCTATCACCGGCAGCAGTTGATACTTCACTCCCTTGTCTCTGAGCAATTGTTTCCCGTGCAGCATGTTCCCTCTTACTTAAGACAAGGGGGCATATTTACTAAAGGGCGAAATGACTAACGCTGGCAAAAGTTTACCAGCGTGACGTCATTTTGGGACTTTGCTAATTTACTAATGGGCGATGGTGTAAATTTGCTTGCGAAGGAGATAGACTTTAGCGCTACTTCGCACTCTAACGCCAGGCAATTTTTCGCTCTGGTGAATGGACGTAAATGCGCAAATTTACTAAGATGCAAATTTTAATGAACGTTACCTCTTGCGCCAGACTTGCCTTCACCACCTCAGACCAGGCGAAGTGCAATAGAGTAGATAGAAAAATGTTAACATTTTTTTTTGAGGAACTCCTAAGTCACAAAAAAAGCTGGCGACTTTTCAGTTTTTCAGGGTGATAGGCTGAAAAAGATTGTACATTTTTATTAGGGTACCCGGCTTCCCCCCTACCCTTCCTTACATATAACACATAAACTATACACTGGGCTCATGTGTAGGGCATTTTAACAACTTTATTTTATTTTATTAAGGTTCCCGGGGCTTGTGTAGTGTAATGTATTTGCTGCAACATATACAGTACGTCCATTGAAATTTAACTTTCCGCCACATTCAAATTATCCAACGCTAGCGCAACTTCGCTTTGCTTGACGCAGTAACACTAGCTCAACTTTGCCAGCGTTCGTCGCCCTGGACGCAACTTCGGATTTTAGTGAATTAGCATCCTGGCGAATCTACGCCTGGCGAAGTGTTGCGATGTGAGCAAAGCCGTCGCTGGTGAATTTCCTGAGGTTAGTGAATTTGCCCCCATGATGACCCTAAACAAACTTGGAAATTTACAAAGGCATTTATGCAGAGGGAAAAGTACAATATTCTGGGATGGTCATCACATTCCCCCGACTTGAATATCATCGAAAATCTATGGGATGATTTAAAACATGCTGTCCATTCTCGGCAGCCACCAAATCTAGCTGAACTGGAGATTTTGTATGGACGAATTGTCAAAAATATCGCCATCCAGAATCCAGACACTAAGCAAAGGCTATAGAAGGCTGTTACATTTGCAAAACGAGGCTCAACTAAGTATTGATATAATATCTCTGTTGGGTGCCCAAATGTATGCACCTGTCTAATTTTGTTATGATGCATGTTGCATTTTTCTGTTATATATGAAAAGGAAGTTGCTACTTTGAAAGCTTAGCCAATGATAAACAAAACTTCCCAAAATTTTTAATATGACTGTAAATGGTGCCAAATATGTTTGATTAGGGTTTAAATGTTTGTGTTTTATTTTAGTCTATTGGTTTTTCCCTGAGGAAGAGCACTGTTTCTGCTCAAAACGTTGGATTTTTTGTAATAAAACCTTTTTCTTTGTATTAAGTCCCAGTGAGTGCGGTATAGTATATATCATATTTACCATTTTCAGATTTACTCATATGCACTAAATCAATTATATCAAGGATGTGGGTATTAGTTTTAGTAAATATGGATGTTCATGTTTTATGTAGTACTAGCTGAAATACTTAGTGTTGCCTGGAAACTGCCTGTTACATGTTAAATAACAGAATATTAAAAAAAATATTGGAAAATGGTAAGACTTTGGTTAAATAGGTTCCTTTTATTTGAACCACAAACAAGACCCCCTGACATTCATACTAGGTAAGAAAATTCCCAAGCTTAAAAACCTAATTTAAACCCAATTCGCCTGGCACGAATTTGTGGCGAATCTTCGTGTTTCACAGTCCGCAAATAAATTCGCTAATCTCCCGCGAAAATTTGCCGGTGGCAATTACAGATTTTCCAGATTTTGCATGAAAACTTCTATTTTCACGATTTTTTTATGAAAATGTCCAAATTTCACGATTTTTCGTGAAAATTTCAGTTTTTAAAGTTTTTTTGTGAAAATGTCTGAAATTCATGATTTTTCCATGAAATTTCCACTTCACAGGAAATTCACAATTTGGACCAATTTTGTGGACCAATTTGGATACCATCCAGGAAGCTTAGTTGGACTACATGAACTATTTTTGACCATGTAACGTTTTCTTTTTTCAGCATTATGAGATCCAAGTAGTTTGACTAAGCTCTGAGCCCAAGGGGGACAATTAGGGGCCAAAGCCACAATTATTAACATACTAGCCTTCATTCTTATATAAAATTCTACCTGGACTATGGGCTCTATTAGCCTGCACCTCTGGTGGGGGATCATTTTGTGTAATTGGTGCCCTTTAAGGTACAAAAAGTGCTGGGAATGGGACTCTCTGCCTGAAGTTGTTGTATTAGCAGATACAGTAAATAGTTTCAAAATTAAGTTAGATTCTTTTTAGCAACAGTAATATTACAAGACTACTGATACTAATATCCTCTAACAATGGGACTGGTCTGAAACATCAGGGTTTTTTCCCCTTCTGGACAAAACTGGAGAAAGCTTCAGATGGGGGTTATTTTTCATTTCTTTACAGTTAGGTAGGATATACTAGGGTTATTTTTATTTTGGTTATGGTTGTGTAATTTAATCTCAACTGCTGTATGACTATGAAAATACACCTATACTTGCATTTGTGTCTAGTTCAGGGTTTCCTTTATTCTGTGTATGCCCTAAAGTTATAGCCATCATCTGCACTGGAAAAAAGGCAAAAGCCTTTTGTTACTAAGAGTATCTGTAAAGGCAAAAAGACCTTAACATGTACAGATTAAAAAAGAGATAAAGAAGGTGGATGATCTATTCAAAACATTTATATATTTTCTATAAACAGAGATAACTAGTACCAGGGAACATAACATGAAGCTAAAGAAAAGAAGACTTAAATAAGGAAATACATCTTAACAGAAGATGGTGATAAAATCTTGGAAAAACCTCCAAGTGGATGTGATGGGAATGAATTCAGTGAAGGAACACATACACAAAGAATACAAATAACACAGTGTTTAAGAGTAGAAATCAGCATAGAGAGTAGATGGACCATTAATCTGCTTGGCAGGTCTAGAGAAAAATTAGCTACTTGCTATACATCATGGTGTGGTAGAGAATGCAAACATACTAGACTCATTCAAATTCTATGGCTAAGTTACTTCATTACAATCATTTTACTACATTAAAGTTTCAGATAAGTGAACTAAGTAGCAGCACTCATTACAGAACACCTTTGCGGCATGTATTTTTAGTTTTTAATTTCTGGTTAATTGCTTCGGACTTTACTGATCTTTCTTGAAGGACACAATGAAAGAAAAATTGCAATCTGTCTTTTGTTTGCAGCATGGCGTATAAAAGGATAAAAAACAGAAAAGTATCATTGATTATAGAGCAATAATTGCTCAGGCAAGTTCAAATCAGCTTGGGATTTCAAAGCACTAATAATTACCTAACCAGTTCTTGTTCGATTCTGAACTCTAGTGGGATACAGAAACTTAAAGCCCATATTAATAGCTTTACAATAGATTGGCAACACTGCTTCCATGAACAGACAAAGGCATAATTACATCAAAGAAAATGATAATATTATTCATTTATTGGTAGATATAGTGTATATACCCCACTATTACCCTTATTTGGTATATTATAGGAGAGCGGCTTGAAAAGAGAATTCCTATAAGATAGCATTTTTTTCAACTGCTTTGTCAGAAAACAGTAGATGAATTTGTATCCTACAGAATTCTTGAATTCTAATGCATAACCAGTTTTTGGGTCAGTATCTTAGTTAATAGTTGTATGACTGTGCCTACCACAATATGAGACAAACCATTATACAGTATATGACACAACCATTGTTTATGTTAGTTATATCAATAGTTTATGCTCATGCTATCATTGTGTTGTGTTAATGGTAACACAACACAAGCATAGCATAAGAAGAGAAAAAAAGCCATTTATTCACCTTCAAGGTGATTTTCTTAGCTTTACAATTCTAAAAAAAGTGTTGAATTATAAGTATATTATGATAGCACTATATAAAAGTATTATAACATTATAAAACTATTTTAGAAGCACAGAAGGTCTCTCGCAGATCATTCATCAGTCAAATATATATATATATATTAATACCATATATCATAATGCCGTCGATACACATGGCATATGAAGTTCCACATTAGGCATTTGTGTTCTATGGAAAACACACAAATGGGGGTAAATGTAGTAAAAACCACTAATAAATAAAGTAGCATTTCAGAATGGAATATTCTTTTTGCTTGCAAAATGCACTTTAAACAAGGAAACATAACTTGAACAAAGGGAATAGTCTTTCCATTGTACACATTTCTTCTGTTAACGACTTCTATTATATTCCCCAAAAGGAGTTTTATGTAAATGTGAACTACTTAAAACAAGGAAGTTTCCTGCTTTCAGTATTGTATTGTGAACGTGCCTAGCAGCTTGAATGTTGGAATGTTGTTTCTAGTATAAAGAGATACTGTACTAAAAGCTTCACATTTCTATGCAGTCGGTGGTTCAAAATTCTGAAGACAACACACATTTTGGCTTATTAGTAAGAAGCTAATGTGAACACAAAGTCTCTAAGTCTGATATCTCACATAGATTGCCACTAAAATTTGGATAAATGTTTAATTGAGGTCACCCATTAACAAAGTACTTTTCCTAAGTATAAAAGGGGAGTTGGGACTGTCAGTTTCCCACCCCATCTAATTTATTTGCTTTTACTTACTACATTAAGTCAATTAAATTATGGCAGCTATCTACGACAGACATTTTCAGAATTAACAACAAATAATTAAAGTGTATTAAAATATAATGTACTGTTGCTCTGCACTGCTAAAACTGGCTTGTTTGTTTCAGAAAGACTACTATAATTTATTTGAATAAACTGCTGGGTAGCCATGGGGTGGCCATTCAAGCTGAAAAAATTGAAAAATGGCACAGGTTGCATAGCAGATAACCGATAAAACACCATTATATTGGACAGTGCTTATCTGTTATCTGCCATGTAACCTGTGCCTTTTCTTCAATTTTTCCAGCTTGAATGAATTCCCCCATGGCTACACAGCAGCATGTATATATAAACTATAGTAGCCTTTCTGAAGCAAACACACAGCTTTTACCAGTGCATGCCAACAGTATATTATATGTTAAGAATATGCTTAAAGGAATAGTTAAGTGTGAAAATAAAAACGGTGTAAATAGATAGGCTGTGCAAAATAAAAAATGTTTCTAATATAGTTAGTTAGCCAAATATGTAATATATAAAGGCTGGAGTGAACAGGTGTCTAATAAAACAGCCAGAATCCAACTTCCTGCTTTTCAGCTCTATAACTCTGAGTTAGTCAGCGACTTGAAGGGGGGCCACATGGTACATCTCTGTTTAGTGAGTTTGTAATTGATCCTCAGCATTAAGCTTAGATTCAAAAGCAACAGATATGACCCATGTGGCTCCCCCTCAAGTCTCTAATTGGTTACTGCCTGGTAACCAGGGTAACCAGTCAGTGTAAACCAAGAGAGCTGAAAAGCAGGAAGTAGTGTTCTGACATATTATACCTCAAATCACTCCAGCCTTTATACATTAGATTTTTGGCTAACTAACTATATTAGAAACATTTTTTATTTTGCACAGCCTATCTATTTACCCAGTTTTTTATTTTTACACTGAACAATTCCTTTAAAATAATGTTCTAATTCACATTTTTGTTTGTTTGTTCCTTCCTTTCATATTCTTTCCTTTTTCTGTTTCTTAATACTGGATAGGAATCAGATTAGAAAATGCAATATAAAAAATGTTAACACAAACTGCCTCAGTTATTCTCTGTTGACTACTATATGAAGCTCTGCTGATAGATCGTACATACTGATTTTGTCAAGCGTGCAGTTCTCCAAGAAGGCCGTGCAAACAACCATAAATAAAATATGACTGGGCAGACAAGGTCCTTTGTATTAATTGGCTCCAGAGCAATGATTTCAAATAAAGAGCAAGATGTTCTACAAATAGACCCCATCATAAGATATACTGTACATAATATATCTGCAAGTAAAAATTATTATTACCAGATTCAGTTTACAGCACATCATCATTTAGTACTATAGAATTTCCTAAACAAAGTGCAACCCTACAAACAAGAATAATATTGTAGTTGTGCTTTGCCTTAGAATGACAGTGATCTGAAAAAAGAACCCTTGTGTTGTTTTAAGTGAAATGGGAATCACCATTACTTGCATTAAAGGTTTGAACAGTCAAGAAGGTAGAAGCTTCTCCCAAGTTAAATGGTAGCAATCTCAAACCCAATCCTGCAAACAAGACAAGATTCATTAAGTTTCATAAGTTTTCTTTAGAGGCATCATATCAAAATAGAACGTAAACCAGGAAGGTTTATATGTGCTTGTCCACCAGCACATGTTGCCAGGCAAGAATAAATACTAGTTTATAGATAGTTATTATTATTATTATTATTATTATTATTATTATTTTTATTATCATTATTTATAATAAAATGATTCCCCCCATTCCCAAAACTATAGAAGGGGAATTATCAGAATTATTAGCATTCAGTATTGTGGAGAAATTGCATATGTTTTGTAACCATAAAAGTTTTTTCTTATCCTTAAAAAAACCCTAATACAGGTAGAGGATCCCTTATCCAAAAACCTCTGAATTATGGCATGGCCATCTACCATAGAGTCCATTTTAAGCAAATAATTCTAATTTAAAAAAATTTGTTTTAAAAAAAATAAAACAGTACCTTGTACTTGATGGTAACTAAGCTGCATGACAATCCTATTAGGTTTATTTAAAAGGGAACTATTGCGAAAATGAAAAATGATTATAAACTTCCGCATACTGAAATAAGAAACTTTCTAAATACAATCAATTAAATGTTCTGTACTGTTTCTAAAATAATCAAGTTTATGTTCACTGTCCCTCTATCAGCTTTGTTTCTCTTCATTCTGTCTTCATGCAGCAGTACGGTGTCAGAAAGTCATTGACCGTTAGATCCAATAAATCTTATAGGGAGGCTTCCTTTCCTAGCAGATGAATTAGAGCTCACTCAAATAACTGATTCCAGTAAAACAAAATCTAACAAAGTAACTGCCTTTTGCACAAATTCTGCATGTGGAGAGACACTATGGGGCAAAATTACTATGGGTCGAATATCGAGGGTTAATTAACCTTCGATATTCGACCATCGAAGTAAAATCCTTCGACTTCAAATATTGAAGTCAAAGGATTTACTGTGTTTCCTTCGTTCGTACGATCAAAGGAAAAATCGTTTGATCGAACGATTAAATCCTTTGAATGGAACGATTCGAAGGATTTTAATCCATCGATCGAACGATTTTCCTTCAATCAAAAAAGCTAGGAAAGCCTATGGGGACCTTCCACATAGGCTAACATTGATGCTCGGTAAGTTTTAGGTGGCGAAGTAGGGGGTCGAAGTTTTTTTTAAAGAGACAGTACTTCGACTATCAAATGGTCGAACGATTTTTAGTTCGAATTGTGAAGTCGTAGTCGAAGGTCGAAGTAGCCAATTCAATGGTCGAAGTAGCCAAAAAAATACTTCGAAATTCGAAGTATTTTTTATTCTATTCCTTCACTCGAGCTAAGTAAATGTGCCCCTATGTCTGTTGATTTTAATAGAGTGAGCTCTCGTTATGAACAGTGAAAACTTTGCAAATGCCTCAATTGCCATCAAAATAATTCTGACGCGAGCGACAATTTTTATCACAACTATTTTGTGCAAATGCATTAAAGTCAATGGGCGCCCGAATAATTTTGATATGCAACATTTTTATGCAAACTCCTATTTTGACGTGCGCAAACATTTTTTCACCAGCCAATTTTGCCGCAGTTTCGTGAATTTATTTGTTTATGTCGAAACGTGGAAATTCTATGCAAATACGTGCCTGGCAAATTTATTCACTCATCACTAGAGAGCTCTAATACATCTTCTAGGCAAAAGGAGCCCCCCTATAAGATATATTGGATTTAACTGTCAATGATTATCTGACACCCAACTCCTGCATGATGAGAGAATAAAGAGAAGCAGATGCTAAGAAATGGAATAGTGAAGATGAACTTGATTATTTCAGAAACAGTACAGAATTTTCAATTGATTGTATTTAGAAAGTTTCTTATTTCAGTATGCTGAAACATATTAAATTGTAATTTTTGCGATGGTTCCCCTTTAATGTTTAAATGATATTGAGCAGACCGGAAACCTCAGGTGCCAAGCATTCTGTATAATAGGTCCTATACCTATACTGTATGCCTATATTTATATCATTTGTATACACATGATGTTTTCCTTGCTTTGCTAGCCTAAAATCCAAAAATGATATGCTAATGTGCATGCATAGGTCTAAATCTAAGACTGGGAAGGGTCTGGGATGTATACTGTACATAAGATGTTGGTAATAACAATCTGGCCTCCGAATTAATTTCTTTTCTGGTTGTTGGGTAGTACTAACCCTGTTAGAGAGAGAGGCAAAGTGCTAGGACAAATTATAATAGAATCACAAAAAGACAAAGGAAATATGTATAATAAATGTTAATTTTAGGATGAGCATCCTGTTTCATACAACTTTACAAACTGTTTAAATCCCAAGTTAAATATTTTATGTTTTGTTTTTAAATTTCAAGTGACATACTGTGTCTAAAACGGACAAAAAAAATCACTTTGGCTTCCAGCGCCTCTGAGTGGCACTTAGTCAGCAAGTCATGCAACATCTGCAACAGTACATCATCAATGGACAGATCACACCTCAGCTTTGAGCAATGCTTCACTACCATCTCCCCAGTTCATCCCATTCGTCAAGCAGAAAATGCTGTTTTAAGAAATACTGCCAGGATTTAAATGATTGTTTGAAAACATGCCTTCAAAATAAATTCCCTCCGTAGTGTCCAGCCCTATCAAAGGCGATTCATCTTTGCCTTTTTAACTGGCATCAACTATTGTTATATTTGTCTCCAAGAGAATGGGAAGAAAAAAATATTGCTTCATAACAAGACACTTTGCCAGCTGCTATAATGGTGCCAGCAACTTTCCCTGGTGAATTCATGGTTACAATATAAAATAATCTTTACAGGTTTTGGATAGTCTTAAGATAAAGTCAGGTCTGCAGAGAAATTATCCTATGAACATTATAAGCAGCTTTTTTTGTTACATGCAATGAAGAAATTACAGAATAGCTAGTAAAAGCTGCTGTGTGTCCTGCCAAAGTAATGTGAAGTATCCCCTGGCTACACCTGCATGATTGTAGGCACTCAAGGGGTTAGGCCTAGGGTAGTGTGGCACTGAGCTCTGATGCTATATACTATACACCTGTTGCAGAGACTAACCTATAACATACCTCCCAACATTTGAAAAATGAATAGAGGAAAAAAATGTGTTGACCATGCCCATTTTATGACCACACCCCCTAATTACAAAATGTTACAAAATTTGTCAGATTTTGAAAGTTTGAACACATTTTTGGGAGTTTTGGTGCAGTGAATTATGTGTTAACAGTTTTGCTAATAAAAGTGAATTGCCCTTTAAGCTTTTAGTCTCAGTTGTCCCAAGATACTTGCTTATCTTAAATAGTTAAAATTGTATGTTTTCTTATCTTTAATTGCTACAAATGTATCCAAGTGCAGCTGTTGATTGTTCTGGTCTATCTGCTAAAAAGCCTTTTATTTCAATTACGTTTCAGAAACTTTGCATCTTTTCTGCCATTGGTGCAGGAGATCAAAGAGAAAGTCGGGGACATTTCAATAAGAAATCCGGGACTGCGGGCTGAGCTGTCAATATCGGGACTGCCCTGCAGAAACGGGACAGTTAGGAAGTATGCTATAAAGGCATTAAGTATGTCCTGATGCACTGAGCCTGTGCTCTATTGAATTATGTCTTTGAAATACCGCTTTTTCTGTTTATTCTGTTATTGTTCCTGTTTAAGAACATCTAGTGGCAAAATCAATTTAACAGAGTGTAAATTGTTTGTGATTTAGCTTGGAGAGGCAATACCCCCAATACTACTGTGAAGGTCCAGCTAAGAAAGATAGTTGTAAGGTTGATCTATACCTGAAAAGCAGAAAGGGACATTTAATGATGTCCATCTCTCTCATTAGTTGGAGCTGCCACACTGGCACACAAACCAAAAGTACACAAAGATTCTATGTTACATAAGCAAGTGTATGGTGATATTTTTTACTTTTACACATCATTTAAAATGCACTTTTTCTTGCACATCCCTGAAAGGGGATCAGTGAGCGAGGATGTAGAACATCACAAAATGGTGGCACAAGGGTAAAGTGTAATAGCAAAATATAAATGAATATGGGTGTGTGTCATGAATATATGCCATCCCCTAAATATTATGAACAGTTAAGTACTGGTGTGGCTGTGGAATTTGTGAGTATTAAGTCAGACTACAGGCTTTTCAGTGAATCTCTGTAAATTGCAATGTTTACCAATAATCCTCTGGAATGAATATCAATGCACCTAGAATTTGCTTTGCTGTCATTAGACAGTGTTTTCTGCAGTGTGTTTCAATTTTTAATGGGACACAGGAATATGTTTTGTGTGTCTGTCACTCCCACTACAATTTCCCTTATCTAGCCATTAAACACCCAGAGTTCATCTATTTTACTATTGGCCATTTACTGTACCATGCCATACAGCTTTAACCTCTAGACAGCGGTTTATGATAGCCACAGAGGCATTTCATTCTGGTGAACTGTTTAGAAAACCATTAAGGCTAGCAGCAATTTCCTTGTAAATAATAAAAGAAAGCCCTCTTTTTTTAAATGACCTTTATGTATTAAGCAAGATAAATGAGCACATGGGGAAAATGTCAGTGTATATTAATTCTTAGGATATGCTGTCTTCATATTTATCTGCATTTAATGCTTCAAAGTCACATAATAAAATACATTTCTGCCGATAAATTCATCTGATTGTCCACAGCCTGCATTTTAGAAATATAGGTATTTTCATGCACAACAGTTGGTCTTCAGCCAAGATTAGCTAGTCCAACCCATCTCTATACCCCCACCTGTGATTAGTTATTGTGCTTCTTTGGACAGCAGCAGCTACACAGCTTCAACTCATCCATTCTGCACCATTGCTTGAAACAATCCCTTTTACCTCTTTGCTAAAGCTTTACTTCTAAATATACACACTTTAATCCTTGTTTCCATTTCTCTATTTGGTTTGTTCTGTCAGAAACGATTCAGTTGTGGTATTGTCTAACACATTTTTTCAGATTTAATCTACCAAAAACATATTAATGTTAAATCCCAGGGTTTGTGATGTGAAATTCTGCAGCGCAGACTATTCTCGGTCTGTTACCTGAGAGATGACTATCTGGGGTTCATGCCAAATCGATAGAATTACAGTTGAAATAGGAATGGTAAATTGATATGAAAATAATGTAATATGACACAAGTAATGCAGCACAAAAGTATGAATAGAAATTCTAGGGTGAAGGGATAAGAGCCTTGGGGGGAATGTTATAAACAGATATAAACAGAGGATATAACAGAGTGTATATATGGCACATGCTGTACATATTGACAGTGCATGAAAGATTGGAGTGGGATTGAGGGATTCTAAATAGATTCATGTTTGTATTCTATTCTATGCACTGCTGGTTCTGACTCAAACAATGTAGCCGAAACCAACGGGTTAGCAAACAAATTGTGTGTCATAAGTCAGAACCAGAGAACAGGAAGGGATAATAAATCATTGCTGCTATTAGAAATCACATATTTCTTATTTACATTTTTTAAACAATTGACAGAATATTCTAAGTACATTTTCTATCATTATGCAAAAACACTTTTTGGGGAAACTTGCCTTTAACAGTGTGGGTTAATACAACAATATGACTTGTATCTAAATGATAACTTACTGTACAACTAGTTTAGCCACATGTACAAAGGGTTTCAGAATTTAGGGTTGGATGTGACACAGATGACATCACGTAGCATTGTTTACACCTATACATCACATAGTACTGTTTATATAGTGAATAAAGTAACCCCTCTTGTAAATTATAAGGATATTATAAGTTACCGAGGAGTTTCATGACCATATAAAAACACGAGGCCGAGGGCCGAGGTAACTTCTAATATCCTCATATTTTGCAACTGGGGGTACTTTATTTATTATTATAAAAAAATTTCAGTGAGTCATGTTACAGAAATGACATCCGAACTCACCGTTTATAACTGAGGACATCAGAACTCACCGTTTATAAGGATATAATTTACAAGATATTCATGGCTTTTGTGTATTTTAAGGCTATAATTTCCAGGATACAGCATATGCTATACACGCATGAACACTTTTACCCTACTAGGAGCTGGAAGCTAGCTCCAGGCCACTCAAAATTTCCCCTCATTGCCTGCTGTGGGAGTCACCAGAAATCACTTTAGAATCACTTTCCTGGAGACACTGAGTGCCATGTTTCCTAGATACAATCGCTTGACAAGTGCTTTCCTGAGTGCTATCAGGTGAATGTCATAACAAGAAATTAGTGGGATTTTGGGCAATTTATCTCTGTTCCCAATCTAATAAAAATTGATGGCACTAAAGCACTTAAAATTGCTTAATGTTTCATTGCCCTTAATCTTGAAGATTCTACTTGGTATTTTTGGGGAACCAAAAAAATACATGGAACAAAGTTGGAAAACAATGCTAGTAAAAGTCTTGTTACATTAAGGAAAAAAAAGTCTTGTTGCATGACTGCACACTGATGCAATTGCAAAACACACAATATTTTTCTGCTGGCAGAAATATACATATAAATATGCAAACAAACTTCTGTTTGCCTGTATATTTTTCCAGCAAAGTCCCCTATTAAATTTCTTTATTAGAGTTTTACTCTCACATGACTATATATCAGCTTTCATCTCTGTTTGTGAATAAAATAGCACTGGTATAATATCGATTCCACACAGTCTGTTTCTGTTCTGTACTGGGAGTAGAACTACAGAATGTTGCACCAATGCACCAAGCTAGTGATTTAGCAAATTTGCATTTTAAGTGGTTCAGCATTTATTTCAGCCTTATCTTCTGAATGAGGTGCCCACACATAAATAATCTTTATTGGAGAAACAATTTATCCTTCACAGCACCATTTACTCCAGTGTGTTATTAATAGCAATCATTACCTAAACAAGTTTAAAGGAGACAGATTTTCACTATTCCTTTGAACATACTAAGTAAACTATGGAATATACTACAGTATATATATATATATATATATATATATATATATATATATATATATATATATATATATATATATATATATATATATATATATATAGTTTTGCAAAGGACCCACACTCCTTTTATCGTGAAAATCAATGTGTTTTATTCATAATGCATATCCAACATAAAGGCCCTAATGTGGGCCGAAACGTTGTATATGCATTATGACAAAACTGCATGACAATAATTTGGCCAATGCACCCGTTTTAAGCTGGTCGCAGTTTAGTTTTTGTAATTTATTATATAATAACATTAGCATTTAGGTATTTTATTTTGTTATAAAACATATGAAGCATATAAGGGCTCCAAAAACATGCATGAGTGAGATGTATTGCACTACCTGGCTTCTTTTCCATTATGCTTTAACAGACAATTATTTATACTCAGGCGTAAGGGAAATGTTACTAAAAACTACCAAATACAATATATCTTCCTCCAGAAAATGAATAATTGTAATATAACCAGTTTTTTTGTTTTTTTTTCTGTTGGTTTAGTAAAAGCAGCAATGTAACTCTTAGCCTTTTGCCAATGCACTTTGATGTGCCACTCCTTTTTAAGAATTCTCCGCATGCACCTAATGCTATACAATTTCTGTTTCAGTGACTGCATACACCTAAGTAGTTTAATGCTTATGGTGGATAATTTATGTTCCGACCTTTTCTATCAAAGCTATGCATCAATATTGCCATACATTGTGCATCACTGAGCAACAGGCCAAGTAGTAATAGCAGAGACTGAATAAGCTGCTTTTCTAGCAGGAATGTCAAGCTCTGTGTCAGTAAAAGCCACTGAATGCTGCTCTAAAGACCTATTTAGAAAAAGTCATGACAACCATATCCCTCTAGGTCTGTCTGTTTAATCTGTCCATCTTCACACCTCTGTATGCTTTGTAGCTCCTTTCATCTTTACCCGTAAACTGGCACAAGCAACTTCAAGGCATGGAAACGAAACTATATCTAAATAAATTAAGTCAATACTAAGTATAATATCATGCCCTCTAGTTGTTCATACATTAGATGTTCAAGCAGCACCTTCCTTACAAATGTAACATTCTGTAAAGTAAAAGCAGGTACATAGCAAAATTAGTTCAAAGAGACAGCAGACATCAAAGTGAAAAATATTGTCCTTTTTTAAAATTCTTAAATTCCCTTCTCTTTAAGCTTTGTGTGTAACATTATCGATATGGCACTGCGCGGTATAGAGGATAGGATAAAGAAATAAACAAAATTCACGACATCCTACAGCCTGGAGCCCAGGACTCATAATCACAACTAGTTTCCTATATGATTGGTGGATCACGTTCTGAATAAGCCAGATAATCTTATCATAGATGTTCCATCTGCTTATCAGAGATGCAAACAGTTTCAGATTATCAGTGCTCAGGGGAGCAACAAAATGGTAAACAGAGTAAAGATATCCAGGAGGGTCAATGTTCAGTATTAAAACATTTAGTGAAATCTTCCTGTAAAAGATTCCCTGAAATGATTGTGATGTGTTGTCTAGTTACCTTAATTCCAATGCTATTCATTTTAGTATATCTTCAGTATTCAGTATATCTTCAGTATTCAGTATATCTTTTTGGGGCTATAATTTTCCTTAAGGAATGGATGTATTGTGCAAATGGTATGCCAACTGATTTTATTTTCTCATAAGGGATCACTTACTCACTTACTGTTTATCAGGTTTTGTTCCTTCTTATCCTTGGCATGCACCATAATAGTTCCATTTTCCTTTTAAGATGACCATATGATAGATGCAACAGCAAACCACCTCATACATAGCATACAATAGCATACAATACAATTAAGTGAGATATCAGAGATTTAAATCAGAGAAGATCTATTGTGGTCACACAATTTGCACATTAAACATGTCTAAGATGCTATCACAAACTACAGGACAAATATGACCTTGTGTATTAGTATCCTCTTGACAGTATGCTGTGACTAGAGGCAAAGACTTAGGGGTTGTTCACCTTTGAGTTAACTTTTAGTATGATGTAGGAAGTGATATTCTGAGATTATTTACAATAGGTTTACTTTTTTTTTATTATTTGTGGTCTTTGAGTTATTTAGCTTTTTATACAGCAGTTTTGCAGCTTGCCATTTCAGCAAACTGGTTGCTAGGGTCCAAACTCATTGATTTGAATAAGAGACTAGAATATGAATAAGAGAGGCCTGAATAGAAATATGAGTAATAAAAATTAGCAATAACAATACATGTGTTGCCTTACAGAGCATTTGTTTTTTTAGCTGGAAAGAGTCAGAAGAAGAAGGCAAATAATTTGAAAACTATAAAAATAGAAAAAATGAAGGCCAATTGAAAAGTTGCTTAGAATTAGCCATTCTACAATAAACTAAAAGTTAACTCAAAGGTGACCCACCCCTTTAAGGAAGAAAGACCAGAAAGTATTTTTAAAGAGATACTTAGTAGACAGAATAATGTAGGAACATGATATTAAAGGTGGCCATATATGGGCCAATAAAAGGCAGACTTAGACAGTAGGGGGCCTGTCTGAGCCTGAAATCTGGCTCCCTTTCCTTGCAGATATATTAGAGCTCACTCAAATAACTGATTCCAGTACAAACAAAATCTAACAAAATAACTGCTCTTTGCACACATTCTGCATGTAGAGAGACAGGATTTCTGTTGATTTTAATATAGTGAGCTCTAATACATCTTCTAGGCAAAAGAAGCCCCCTATAAGATCTATTGGATTGTTCATCTGACACGCAACTCCTGAATGAAGACAGAATGAGGATAAACAGATGCTGAGAGAAGAATAGTGAAGATAAACTTGATTATTTCAAAATTATTATAAATATTTGGCTCCTGTGTCCCTAATCTCTCTCGCCCCTCATTATCCTTATCCCGGCCAGCACCTATCCCCCCACAAGTGTGCCACTTGCTTCACATATCATAATCACCCATACGGCCCAGTTAAATGTATATGCTAGTTGCACAACAATAGATTAACTATTTATACTTTAATTTTAAATAAGGAGCTTTAATGATAGAAGATGTTTTTTGAACTTATGTGATATCAAGCAATGGATGTAATAATGGTAGCTTGCCGTTTGGCAGTCGCCTAAGTGTGATGTTTACATTTTGTCATCATGACTGTTATTTTCCCGCCAGATCATGTATATAATGCTTGCTAAATGTTAACTAATCACTTTGAGAAAGGCATGTAGAAGTAATCGGCACTCACCAATCATATCATCAATTGCTGGGTGCTAACCAATCAATATATATATATATATATATATATATATATATATATATATTGATATATATATATATATATATATATCAGTGTACAACTGTGTTCATTTCATCTAAAATTTGGAAATCTAGAACTGACTAGGTAAAAACATGGGCACATTTTGCTTCAGATGCATTTTTTATTTTTCTTTGTACACTATCACATTAAAGAAAATAAATAAAAGTTAATGTAATCCAATAATATCAGTGTCAACATCACTGATCTACACAAAAGGATCAAACATAGTCTGCTACTTCTCATAATTGCATTTGAAGATAGAAAGGCTCTGATTATATTATGGAGCTTGCTGCTTTAATTCAATATATTTGCAACAAGCACAAATCAGCACCTTACTGATCAAAAGGTGATGGTATAAAAGAATAATATAATTGCATCTTTCACAGAGGCTGCGGATATCTCTATGGCATGCTGAGCTTTCGCTTACAAGTGGTTGTTGTGTAACCTATTGACCTCGGAGGCACCCATGAGATCACGCTGAGTTGTGTTAGCTTGTTATAAGGTTCATGGATGATTGCAATACAAGTTAGCTGGGTTTTCCATTGAGCAATTTAATATATCAGCAAGAATCTACATCTCCTTCCTTTCATACACACCTAAAGAATAGCTATGTGCATATACACGAAGAAAAGCCATCTGCCTTAACAGGTTTAACTGTTTTGTCTGGTTATACGTATATATTTTTTGGTAACTGTATTTTAAGTGCCAACTATTACTACCAACTGCTAAAATTTCATCCACTGTAACATTACACTATCACTTGAAAACACAAAAACTAGTTTATTCATTTACATTGCGCCAATTTACTGAACAAAAGGACAAATTATGCCCATAATAATGTGTTGCCTTTATTCTGATGAATCCAATTATTTTTATTAGAGAAGCTTCCAGACACTTTAATGTCAATGGCAGTATTAACTTCTACTGAAACTGTCATTGTAACAGAATATTGTTAAACACTGAAAAAAGTACATAATAATTTTTTAGTTTTTCAGTTTTTTCTCAAATTGAAATAAATTCCAAATTCAATTTTTTGAGAAATTTCTTAGCATGCTATTTAATGTTATTATTATTATTTTTTTTTTTTGATATTTCCTTCCTCTTCTGCCTCTTTCCAGCTTACAGTTTCAAATGCTATATGGTTGTTGGACATCACTGAGCCCAGCAGTCAAAAACTATTTCTCTGTGGGACTACAGTTTTATTGTTATTTTATATTACATATCTTTTTATTATTATTCTTGTCCCATTAGTGGCCATAGGGTCATCTATTATTCTCAGCAAACGTGTCACCCTATCTCCTTGGCATCACAAGTTGGTTTACATTTTGTTAAATCATCAATAATCTATTTATATAGCACCAGCAAGTTAAACATTTAATCTTAATATTACTATTTACTAATTATTGTATTTATTAAATTAGTAAACAAATCCTCTTAAATAAATGTATTCTTCTCCAAAGGCACTGTAGGTGGAGTTCATTGTCATAGTCAATGGCTTTAAATTGAGTGTCCTGTACATCCTGGCGTCTTGGTATAACAAAAGGTGGTAACATGGAGCAAGGGGAATTATGGGAAGACATGTCTTTTTTTTTTATATATATAATTATGAGCCAAATAAATTCTCTGTAGTAAGTCGTTTTACTAGAGAAACTGGGCTAAATTTCAAGATTGCAAAGATTGGAAAGGCATTCTGCATTCAGAGTGCTAGTATTTTATATACTGTGAAGAATTCATATAATTAGTACCTCCAATAAACAGGCTGAGAGATAGTGTAGTAAAGTTTGAACTAGTATGTCTTAGTAATATTGTACTAATTTGCTTGTAAACCATCTGGGCTGGAAGTATAGAGACAATGAATAGCCATTTCTTCTTGCATTTAAAAAAATCCATTGAGAGCAGTCAAATAAGGCAACTGTATGTTGCTGTTGAGCAAGAATTTACTGTGTTTGGAACAATGTAGAAAAGCTGTTGGCTTCTGTGAAGTGAAATAGAGTACTAGTAATTGTACAACCAATTTTTCGCACAATGAATAAAAATGTGTTGTCTCATTTCTAAACACAAGCACAAGTTTGGATTCAAAGGCTGAGCACACATTGATGAACACGTGCTCGCTAGCTCCTATTACTTATTGCAGGTAGTAAACATTTTGTTAGACTATTTGCTTGTGCTGAAGTTTACTAGTGGAGGCAAAACATTCGTATTTTACTTCTCACCTTGCCTCAGGCAGGAGTGGCCCTGGCAGCGCCATAAAAAAAGTTTGATTGAAAAAAGGAGATTATGGGGCACATTTACTAAAATTCAAATAAATCTATTTTTTTAAAGATCAAATCTTACCAAATTCCCATCCACGATCTTAACTCATTTATCAATCATTTTTCTCTATAAAATCAGGGAGACAAAGTTACGACAAAATCGATCGTCAATTTGAATCGTTCCAGGGAAAATGTTAGTTTTCTCCATAATAACCTTGACCAGAAAAAAAATCAAGGTTTAATAAATGGGCCCCAAAGTGTAACTACAAGTGCATACTTTTAAAAAAAATGTGATTGGTAGAGCAAGATGGCTCCATGATTAACACTACACAGTCAAACAACATTAAGCATGTCACTGCCAGCATCTGAATAGTTGTGCCTGATTTGTGTCACTTCATTCCTGGCCTTAAGTTGAAAATTCTCATTTTCTCAGATCACCCTTCGTAATATTACATTTACATTTTTTACTTAAATCACTCTTGTAAATATATCCCATTCCTGTTAACAGCAAATAAGACATGATCACTGTGTGTTAAATAAAGACTTTACATTCAAAATGAAGACTTAACCATCAGATAATTTATATCACCTATTAATCTAATATATAATTCAGGCTGTAACTGTAATAGAAAGAATTGTTGGACTAAACGACATAGCTTTGCCAATTCATTGGCTGATGTAAACTAGCATACTGTACATATGTCATGCCTCCCAACATTTTGGAAACAGAAAGTGGGACAAAAATATTTGGCATGCTCCATGTGGCAAAGTTTATTTGACCATGCCCATTTGGTGGCCACCCCCCCTAATTACCATGTTCATTTTACAAAATTTGGCAGATTATGAAAGTTTGAACTAATTTCTGTGGTTTTTCTGTGTTAATACAGTTTTGCTAATGAAGGTGAATTGCTCTTTAATCTGCAAGTCACAGTTTCCCTAAGAGACCTGCTTATCTTAAATTGGAACAATTATTTATTTGCTTATCTTAAATTGTTACAAAAGTATCTAAGTGCACCTGCCACATATTCTGGGCTCTCTGCCAAAAGCCAATTAAGTTTTAGAAACGTTATATCTTCTGGCTGTTCAATGCAGGAGATCAAAGAGAAATTTGGGACACTTCAGTAACAATCCGGGACTGCAGGATGAAAAACGAGACAGTTGGGTGGTATGATATGTGCCCTTGGTTTGGGTGAGAGCACAGTGAGTTGTATGAGCCAGGGGGTAGCACTTGGTACTTAAAATGGTAGTTTTTCTATATCGCATTATCCAATGGCACCTACTACTACAAAAGTATATTTATATGAAAAAAAAATTTATTTAGGTGTGGCAGTGTTTTACATATGGCTGTTCAGGGGTATCGTTTAAGAATACAGTAACAGCACCTGATTTACAACCTTTTATGAGTTAATCCTAAATTGGAGCCAATGTTTGTCTTTGGACCTACTTTGGTCATAGATATCTGTACAGAATTTTGAACCAGGAAATCATTAGATTCTGAACCATGAAAACAGTAGATCCAAGGCAATGCAGCTCACCACGCCCTTAGGTATAAGATATTTGTTTGCACAAAAAATAATTTTTACAGTAAGAATTTGTAATGCATATAATATGCTCTTGTGCAAACTATAAAATTGAGGAATCTCACTGCTGGATTGGTTCGAGAAAAGTACTTTGTGGCTAACAAAAGCTATATTAAATTTGTGCAAGGGAATCTTTTTAAGTACAGAGGAATCATTTTTTGCATTGCCATTTTTTCCATTAATGTCTTAATGATATTCCCCACAATTATACATTATAAATGCCTTACACCTTAAACATCTCTCTTAGATATTGTATGGCCTTTCTTTTTCTTCTTGATTATATGGAGGTCTAATGTATTTTTTAAATCTGATTTTATCCCACTCCAGCCCTATGCACACATTAAAATATCCTGGGTAGTGATGGGCGAAATTGTCCAGTTTTGTTTCGCCATGAATTTCGTCAATTTCCCACTAAATTCACGAAACTGGCGGCCATTAAAGTCAATGGGCGTCCGTTTATTGACGCTGGCGTCCAAATGGGCGCCGGTGTCAGAATTCACTGCAAATTTATGCCTGCGAATACATTCGCCCATCACTAATCCTGGTACTTAAAACGACTTGAAATCAGAAAGGCGTCTGTGCAGTTCAGAAAGTGCAGTCTTTACACATTGCAGTAATGTGCAGCTTCCAAATTTGCTATTTCGCTGTATATCGTCTGCTGTCAGCTTTACATACGGCCAGCCTTTTCCTTATCTATAGCAACATAACTGTAAGAGACAAACTTCCTACAGCAACTAAATTATTTCCCAAATTACCAAAACACTTGTTTTCGTAGCCTGCCAGAGCTAAATGTTACAAACACATTGAAGGGGGAAAATAAGAATGCATAAACATTTCTTCACCCTCCCCTTTGTTGTTTCTGGTCCCTTGGGCTTCCAAGCTCAGATTTATTAGAATTTATTTTCAATTATACAGCCAAGTGAAAGACGCTAGGAGCTTTCAGTCACGCATTCCCACAGGGGCTCCCTCGTGTGACTACCAATGCAAAGCACAAAGCAGGCAGAGAGGTGAGACAACAATATCCCGTATGACAAAGGCTACATTGAAATGAGTTGTCAGAAGGAGCATCTCACCTCCCTTTGTGCACTTTAAGGTGCTGTAATTCATATCTTTACTCTACATGGTTAGACAAAAGAAAATTCACCTGTATCCTGCCATCAGTACATGGCTGAGAGACAGCCTACTGAAAAGGCTTGGGTAATTCAGGGGATAAATAAATGTTTCTGTTCTCAAGCACTTTTTGTTTAAAAAAATGTAGCAAGAAATAGTTAGAAAAAGAATACAGTTACTGATTGACTATTCCTATATTTATACATGTAATAATTTAGAAGCAGACGATAATTTTGTGCAGCATTTTAACACCAAGGAAACGTGCCCGCAGAAACAAAATGGTCAAAATAGTGTAGAGCAAGGCACGTGAAGAAAACATACAAAGCAGTCATTAGTGACTGAGGGGCCCAGGTAAGATATCCAGTGTGAGTCTCCCAAACAAGAATGGAGC
The DNA here is from genome assembly GCF_017654675.1 of Xenopus laevis. NCBI lineage: Eukaryota > Metazoa > Chordata > Amphibia > Anura > Pipidae > Xenopus > Xenopus laevis. The sequence continues at coordinate 71,277,036 of NC_054383.1, forward strand.
TGGCTAGTTTTTCCAAATAAAAAAATAAGACACAAGCTGATGTCCAACATAATCCTTCTAAAGAGCAGGCTCAGGTTAGGCAGGTACCGCAATTAGTCAACCACATAGGAAGGCTCAATATGGCTTGTACATCTCTTGGCTCACATAGATTATCATACAGTAGTAAAAGATTTGTAACAACCACTTTTTTCCCAAGGAAAGTGATTCACACTGTAGTATGCAACTAATTTTAAATATGAAATACATTCTTTATTCCTTACAACAAAAATCTTTAAGACAATCAAGCAGTCATTGTTGTCAAAAATAAATTCACAGAAATGACGGAGGACAAACAAATAAGCACTACATAAAATAATGTTTAACTGTCAGCTACATCTGCTCTGGTTTGCTCCTTAGTATTGTATGTATGTATGCATAACTTTATTTGTAAAGCGCTGTTAAGGAGCCGCAGCGCTGTACAGTGCATAAAAGTACAATATATATATATATATAAAAGTATACATGGGGGAGACAATTCACATAATAAATATATACAAAATCATAGGACAAAGAGTTTAAGTGCTATGTGGTAAGAGACATAGTGGGAAGGAGGTCCCTGCCCCGTAGAGCTTAAAGTCTAAGTGGACGGGAGGCTAACATACTGGTACAAATTGGAGATGAAAAAGTGCACAAGGTAAGGCATAGTCAGTAGGGACAGAACTAGGCTAATGTTCTAGTGGTCAAAAAGGTAGGCCTTAGTTTTTTCTTGAAGAGATTAAGAAAGGATTCCTTACGGAGGAATTCAGGGATGGAATCCCAGAGGTAAGGAGCAGCAAGATAGAAGGGTTTGAGGCAAGAGGTGGCAGTGGATGTGGATGGTGTGAAGAGAATGTGACTCTGAGAAGAGCGGAGAAGACAACCAGGAAAATATAGTGAGACAAGAGAATAAATGTAGGGAGGAGCAGAGGAGTAAAGGGCTTTGAATGTTATTAGAAGGAGTTAATATGTTATCCTTTGCTTAACAGGCAGCCACACTAAGGATTTTAGTTGGGGTTGAGCAGGTTCCCTTTTAGGAGAGAGCAGAAGGATCCTGTATTGTTGAGATTCAATACATGATATGAGTAATTTTACTTATACATTGCACCAGCTAGAGGGAACTTTTAAGATCATTGGTATTTATTACAATTAGGGATGATCAAAATATTTCACCATGCCATGAAGAACACCCATAGACTCTAATGTATAGGAAAAAACTTCGCAGATTTTTTGCTGTTTCACAAATTTTTGGCGAAGCGAACAGCTCATATAGTTCATTAGTTATTTGTCTTGATCTGAATCCATGCTGAAAATCACAACAGGAGCACTGAATCCTGAATACAAGAGATCCTCTGCACTCAACTTATTACCAATATATTAAGGACATTGAGACATTTTGTGCCTTAAGCTATTAAAAATTCCTTACACTTTAAACAATACAGGGATTGTCTGTACATTTATTTATTTTAAGCTGGCCAACTACGGAAAAGTCATTCCTTGTCTGGCTAGTCCTACATATATTGATAATGGGTTGAGTGCAGAGGACCTCTTGTATTTGTCTATATGAATTTTGTGGTCACAGCCTCATAGCACCTCCGCCTAATGGTTTAAAAATTAGTGGGATTTGTGCCAAATCTGATGCAGGATCTTAGATACGATTAGAACAATTTATGTATCCTAAAAATATGATACAGTATTCTTCTTTATTAGAGATAAGTGGTAATAGGAATCAGTTACTATGATCTATGGTTTACTATGGTCCAACAAAATATTGGAATAAGTACAGAACCAGAAATGAAATTGGATATACAGGAAGGTACATGTAAAAGGGCTCTTTCATTTGAAAGGAAATCGGGGCAAGAACTGTTTTCAAGTTTTTACAAACAAAAACAAATCTTACCTTCCTCCTCTAACTTCATAATAACACCTACACCTCTAACTCTATAATAAGGTAGAAGCATATATTGTAGGTCTGCCTTTAGTGTGTGGAGAGCTGGTTTGCCTAAGCAAAGAGACACTTCAACTGTTGTTCCTGTACTAGCACACATTTTCAACTAATATCCCTCACCTGGTATGTTCCAATCCACCTTCAAGCATGCCCTTGTCACACCAATATAGCTTCCTCTAATTCAACTATAGGCCTAGCTCACTTCTGCCATTCCCCTCCAAGCTTCTGGAAAAGATTATCCCCAATCATTTGTAAACTACCAACCATCTTCTTTAACCATTTCAGTGAGGTTTCTGCATAGGTCACTCTATGTAACAGACCAGGGACCTTATTCCATAATCATACTCCTTGATGTTTCTGCAGCATTTGATAGCTTTGACCATTCTATAATACCTACAAATGCTTGGTATCAGTAATACTTTATCATGGTTGTCATCCTATCTATCTGTCCACACATTTAGGGGCCAATTCATTAACTTCGAGAGAAGGAATAGAAGAAAAAAAACTTTGAATTTCGAAGTGTTTTTTTGGCTACTTCGACCATCGAATGTGCTACTTCGACCTTTCGACTGCGACTGCGAATCGAAGGATTCGAACTAAAAATCGTTCGACTCTTCGATAGTCGAAGTACTGTCTCTTTAAGAAAAATGTCGACCCCCTAGTTCGCCACCTAAAAAGCTACCAAACCCAATGTTAGCCTATGGGTAAGGTCCCCAGTCGAATATCGAGGGTTAATTAACCTTCGATATTCGACCCTTGATGCATCTGCCCCTTAGTGTAAGTGTTTCTAAAAGGACCTGGCTCCCACCTTTCATTTAATATTACAGCATCACCCTATGTCTAGTCTCCCAAGTGAGTTGTTTCTCAACCTCATCAAAACATGTTACTTCCTCTTAAATACATCCCTTCCTCTCACCCTCCACTGGTAAAACACTGGACCAGGCCTATACGCTCCAGGATAGACTCTGCAATATATCATCAACTGGTCTCCCTGAGTCTCATCTCTACTCTCCACAACTCATCTTCGCTGCTGCTGCTCTCATCATTTTACCCATATATAAATCTCTTGTGACCACCTCAATACTACAGTCTGTCTCTTGGGTCCCAGTAAAAAATATTTTTCACTGTTTAGTTTTTCAATTACTATTCCCCTGTTTATGTTAATGCCTTGTAAAGCACTGCATACAGTTGTATATACTGTATTTAATGTATTTAATTTGTTACATGTGTTTTTGTCTGGGTTACAAACCTCTTTAATACATACCTGGTTTGCATAGTAAAGTTGTGTAAGGCAAAGTACAACATATAATACAAAAGCCAGAAGCCTCTTGAGAACTGTGTCCAAAAAATAAAGAATGCTAATCAAAATTAAGGTTGGAAGATGTGGCCTTCCAGCTGAACAAATAGAAAAATTAGAGTAGCCAGGGCACACCAGTCTAGAAAAAAGAATATTTTATTACATAATTAAATAATGCAAGCAAAAACCCAACGCATTTCAACCACTAGAAAATGGGGTCTTCATCAGGGGAACATGCAAAATCAAAAATCCAAGCTGCAAAAATAGATAACAAAAATACACAGTCAACTGGGGTTTTTGTAATGTGTTTTTTTTTTCTAAAGTAACAGGTCTAAACATCTCCAAAGCCAAAACCTATATACGTAGGTATAGGATCGATTATACAGAATGTTTGGGACCTGGGTTTTTCCATAATTCGGATCACTATATATTAAGTTTGCTAGCAATCATTTAAACATTAGATAAACCAATAGAATTGTTTTGCCACCTATATGGATTCATGTATCTTAGTTAGGATCAAGTACAAGGTACTGTTTCCTTATTACAGATTTTTTTTTTTAAATTAGAAATATTTCCTTAAAAAGGACCCTTCCTGTAATTGATGTCTTTCTGGATAATGGTTTTCCAGATAAGATATACCATACCTATACTAGGACTGTGCCCTACAAAAAGCTAAAAGGTGAGTATACAAAAAAGCTGTAACAGAGAAGACCCACTGTGTTGTTTTTATCCTTGTGATTTGTAAACAGAAGGATTTCTATTACCATGCATCCAACTATACCCTCACATTAGTGTTATATATGGACGAATGACACAATGTTTCATGCTTAATAACACTTTTGCCTACAGACAGGGCAGCAATACACACTGTAATCACATTTCTCCAGTTATCAGGACAATGTGAGCAATACCTTCTCAAACACTTGCAGCTGCTTAATTTTTTACTAACCTTCTGTATTATTCAGTGTGTTATTCAGAAACAGTTCTGCATCAGGCCTTCAATTGCAAGCCACTTTGTAGTGTTCGTATATTATTTATGAGAACAGCATGACTCTATCTATCCATCCCCCTCGTCTTGCCCCTGGACAACACGACTAATTACACTAAGGGATGTCAAAAATGTATTCAGAGAAACGCAAACCCAAGAATAACTTATCCCTAGGGCTTTAGATGTCGCTTTCCTTCCTAACACTGAAACCAATGACATCACACTGAAGACTTCTCTATGCAAGATGATTCAGACCTTCGAGAAAACATATATTTATATTTGTGTGTGAAAATGTTTTGTTTTAGAGTAAAAAAAATCACACAATTCACAAACAACTGTTGACATACACTGCTTATTCTCACCTTGTATTCATCATTGCACAATAACTGATTTCACTAGAAACAACTGCTGTCACGTACAACAGATAACATCTTTTCTAAAGTGAACAGGGTAGCCAAACTGATTTATAGGAATGAACAGATCTGCTGTGATATACTTTTGCCCAGAAGCTTAATACTGCTGTGAGAGTATTTTGGCACCAAGGGTGTTAGATCTTTCCAATTCCAACATAATCAAAAATCCCACAAGCATTAAATAAAAAAAGCATATTTAGTGGCGAAGAGACACACAGCAGCTCAAAAGACACATTTTTAACCCAAGATTGAGTCTATTATACTTTATTTAAAAAACAAAAATTAAATAAAAGACACCGAAAGACAGCACACAGTCAATAAGATCCAATTGTGCAAAAAACTTTTTTAACCAACTATTTTAATAACATAATGCATGTACAATAGTGTTAAAAGCATCAGCACTCAGCAATTAAAGTCCTTTACCTAGCTGAAAATTGGAATGGTTTGTGAAATGTTTGGGTGATGACCTGGTTTTATATTATAGAAAATAAGTGACCATAGGATGATATTATTGACTGGGTGAAGTTCAAAGAAACCTGGAAATAAAGTCCACAGTGATTTATATGCTTTAAGAATCACTGAATATACAGTTAGAGCTTGTAAGTATTGACGAATAATAACGATATTATTTGAAATAAGAAATGCTTCAACCCTCAAGTTGCCTGTTGGATAATGTATTTTTTCCCAGTATATTTGCCTATTACAGACACTTAGGGGCCCATTTATTAAACTTTTAATTTATCTGGTTGAAGTTTCAAAGGGGAAAACTCACATTTTAGTGGAAATAAAAAACTCGAATTTTTAGAGATTTATTATACCCCCAAAGCTGCTAAAAATCCGAATCTGAAAATACTCCATCTCAAACCTGTCGAGGTCATGTTGAAGTCAATTGTGATCTGCAGTTGATAATCTGATAAAGTCAGGGTTTATGTCTGATAATCTGAAAAAGTGGAGTTTTGCAGTGACAAATCGATAAAATCGAGTTTTCAGAGCTTCGATCGTACGTTAAGAATCTGTTGCAATGTTTTTTCTCTCTGAATTTTTCTAGAAAAACTATTGATATATGACTTGAATCCATGGAAGGGAGTTTAGTCGATTTTATTTAATTTAAAAAAAAATAGATTAATTTGAGTTTTAGTAAATAACCTCTATGGTTATAATTTAATAATTTTTGAAGAAGGGGATCAAGTTAAACAAGGTTAAATATGTGAGTTCTTCACTTTTTTTTGCAATAGTTTTTCCTCTAACTGCTTAGGGTTGGTGTTAAGCATAGAGCTTATTTATGAATGTCAGTACTTGTAACATGATATATGGACTTGGAGTATAATACATAGGAAGGAACAGTTTATTTACAGTCAGCAGCACATTTCCACAACACAAACCTGACCCCTAAGGGTTTCCCAGGTACCTTTGCCCCAGCCTGCAGCTTACTTTCTCTGCTCCAACCTTCAAGTTAGGGACGCTGTACCTTTTACAGACTTTCAGCACAGGGGTCATCTTTGCATTCAAGACACTAGTCCTATGTCTGCTAGTCCCTCTTTCACTGGTTCCTAAAAGGGTGTGGTACCACTGAGACACTGGTCCCTATTTCTCCTTACTGGAGCCTCAACTGCTCAGCTACATAACATACCAGTGATTCTCACCACCTACAGTAAGCTCCACAAATTATACCCTACTACTATCTAACCCCCCAGGGTACTTTTTCCTCAGGCTCCCTGGAGTCACACACGCTATTCCCTTCTCATCAGCCCAAGAGGGAGTGATACCATGTCCTCTCTCTTACAGTATATAGCTTCTCCTGGTGACTGAAATAGAAATAACAGTAGTTACCTTATATAATCGAAACAACCCTTTATGCACTGCACTCTCTGTTTCACAGAGCACAAAGTATATCCAATGGGTAGGAGTCAAATTACTTTCTGTATGGGTTCTAAGGGGGGCAATTTTGCATTCCGGCAATCCTATGCAAAATAAATAAGTTTTTATCTATATTATGATTGAGAGTGTTTGAAATATAGCAACACTTCCAATGAGTAATATGACTGATGTTATAACAGAATATACTGTAGTTTTGCTACATATTTACAATGGTGAATGCTGCTTTGCAGCACTGGGGCCTTGAGTTCACTTTCAACCTGGGCACTACCTACAAGGGTTTTGTGTTATACTGTAAGATTCATACACATACTGCAAGATGTATCTAGGCATTCCAGCTTTTTCTCACACTCTAAAAAAATACAGGTACATTAAATGGCTTGTGATAAAAAAAAAATACCTTAATGTCAGTGGGACCTTAAACTTTAAAGTCCACTGGGGCAAGGATTAATATGACTGGTAAGCATATTAGGAGGGGTATGTCTGTTTTGTAAGGCAGGATTTAAAAGCTAATATAAAGGAGGAGGTGCTGTTAAAAAATGAGGGGACAGAAGTCTTATGGGTGGAGCTCTTCATCGATTGTAAAGAGTCCAGCAAATGAATTGTAGGAGCATGCTAAAGACCCCCTAATGTAAGTGAGGTGGAGTAGAAGGCTAAATAGAAAAGGCTGCTAGTTTGGGAAAGTAATGATAATGGGGGATTTTAATTACCCAGATGTTGAGTGAGGCAACAGTACTGCCAGGTCAGTTAATGGGAACAAACTTGTTGCATGACAATTTTATGGCACAAGTTGTTGAGGAGCGAACCAGAAAAAATGCTATATTGGATCTAGTGATCTCTAATGACCCAGAACATATAGCAAATGTGCAAGTAATTGAACCCCTGGGAAATTGTGGCCATAATGTGATATCATTAAGGGGCAGATTTATCAAGGGTTGAATTTCGAGGGTTAATAAACCCTCAAATTCGACCATCGAAGTAAAATCCTTCGAATTCGAATATCGAACGATAAAATCCTTTGAATCAAACGATTTTAAGCGATCGATCAAAGGATTTTTATTCAATCAAAAAAAGCTTAGAAAAGTGATGGGGAAGGTCCCCATAGGTTAACATTGCACCTCGGTAGGTTTAAAGTGGCGAAGTATGAAGTCGAAGTATTTTTTAAAGAGACGGTACTTCAACTATGGAATGGTCGAATAGTCGAACGATTTTTACGTCGAACCGTTTGAATCATTCTATTCGATCGAATTCGACCAATTCGATGGTCGAAGTACCCAAAAAAATACTTGGAAATTCGTATTTTTTTCTGCCCCTTAATGTCTGGTGCAAAAAACAAATATACACTGGGGCAAAAAAAAACCTGAATTTCAAAAAAGCTTATTTTAGTGCCTTGAGGGCTGCCCTTCAGAGCATAGATTGGGGAATTATGTTTTCATCTAAAAACACAGAATAGAAATGGTTGTCATTTAAAATGATATTAAATTGTTACTGTTCTCAATGTATTCCCTTAAGGAGTAAATGTAGAAGCATTAAAATCACCCCATGTGGCTAAATATAGAAGTAAAAAAGTTAATAGGAAAGAAGAGAAAGGCATTTAAAAACTGCAAATCTGTTGAGACAGAAGCTGTATTTAATGAATATAAACACTATAATAAATGTTATAAAACAGCCGGATGGCAAAGATAGGTAATGAGGAGCTCTTTGCTGCTGAGGTAAAGACTAACCCTAAAAAGTATATTAATAGTAAAAAGATGCAGGTTGAGAGGGTTGCCAGTATGTGACAGACACATAAAAGGCAAATGTGCTAAATCAGTTATTTTCTTCAGTGTAAACAATAGAAGAGTCAGAGTTCCCAGGCTCACTTCATAGCTGCACTGTTGGCTCAGCTTAATCTAGTCAGTGGTGAGTCAGGATATGATTAGAGATGGGCGAATTTGCAGCAAATTCTCGCGATTCGTCGCGGGCGAATGAATTTGTGAAACCGCCGAAAAAATTTGCCAGAGGTAAAAAAAAAATGTGCGCCGTTCCCCGAATTTTTCGCCATTTTGTGAATTTCACGGGAAATTCACAAATCTTTCTGTGAAGCGAAACGCCCCAAATTCACCCATCACTAGATATGATGCATAAAGCTTTAATGAAAACTAATGTAAACAAGCGCCAGGGCCCAGGGCCAGATGGCATACAACCCCAGGTTCTTATTATTTAAGGTTTTTAAGTTATTTGACTTTTTATTCAGCAGCTCTTCAATTTGCATTTTAAGCAATCTGGTAGCTAGGGTCAAATTCCACTAGAAACTATGCACTGATTTGAATCAGAGACTGGAATATGTATAGGAGAGGTCTGAATTGAAAGATGAGTAATACAAAGTAGAAATAACAATAAATGTGTGGCTTTACAGAGCATTTATTTTTTGAAGGGGTCAGCAATGCCCATTTGAAAGCTGCAAAGAGTCAGAAGAAAATGGCAAATAACTATAAAAACTATAAAAAATAAATAATGAAAACTAATGTAAAAGACTGGCCACATTGGGGTTGTTCACGCTGGAGAAGAGGCGTTCAAGGGGTGCTATGATAACTATGTATAAATATATAAGGGGATCATATAATAATCTCTCTAATGCTTTATTTACCAGTAGGTCTTTCCAGCTGACACAAGGTCACCCATTCCAATATGAAGAAAGGAGGTTCCGCCTAAATATTCGGAAGGGGTTTTTTTTTACAGTGAGAGCTGTGAAGATGTAGAATTCTCTCCCTGAATCTGTCGTACATGCTAATACATTAGATAGCTTTAAGAAGGGGTTGGATGGCTTTTTAGCAAGTGAGGGAATACAGGGTTATGAAAGATAGCTCACAGTACAAGTTGATCATGGGACTATTCTGATTGTCATTTTGAAGTCAGGAAGGAATTTTTTCCTCCTCTGAGGCAAATTGGAGAAGCTTCAAATGGGTTATTTTGCCTTCCTCTGGATCATCTAGCAGTTAGGCAGCTTAAAATAGAGTTAAAAGCTTGAACTTGATGGACGTGTGTTTTTTTTTTCAACCAAACTTACTATGTTACTATGGGGTCCGTTTACTAAAGTGCGTTAAAAATATTTGCACAATATATAGACAGAATTTTCGCCAAATATGTTATCACCAGTTTACTAACCTGCGGTAAATATAAATTTGCAAATTTTCTTGCGCAAGAATAAATGTTCGGCAGTTATCGCATTCGCTGAAAATAACGCTACGTACACATTAACGCATGGTTTACTAAACAGTGAAATGTGCTAAAGACAAAGTTAACGCTAGAATATTCGCAAATTTTTACCGCCACCTATGTAGTGGCGTAAAAGTATTTTTTTCGCCAGAAAATTCTCAAGGGGCAGGAAATATCCCATAATACTGTTTTTTTTACCCATCATTCTTTGCTGACAGGAGAGAGAGATCTGTAGCTATTGCTGACAGGATGTTTTGGCTTCTGCTTCTATCTGTTGCAACAGCAGAAGTTTCAGCTCAAAGTCGTATTATTGGCAGAGGGCATCACAGTCCAAGGATTCGTCAGCCTCTACACTTTTTTGGTTTTATTGTGATTGGCTACATTAAACTGTGCATTTCTATGAAGCAAAGAGATTGACTGGTATCATTTCTTGTTCCTATGATTCTATTGGCAGAAGGGTTTATATGATGCAGACATGTTTGATTGGTGTTACTCTGGTAATGTTGTTGGATGGTATAATCATCAGTCAATAAAGTTTATAAGTTTTGAAGATGCATTTCTGGCCATAAATGTCACAGTAAAAATTGCCATAATAACCGCCATAAAACAAGACTATTTTATAGCATAAATATTCGCAAAAACGTAATTTTTCGGCAGAAAATTCGCAACTCGCTAAAATTACCGCTAACGTAAGCTGGTTCTTTAATGTAGTTACCGCAAGTGATCGCAATGACTTCTGAGCACATCGCTGTTTAGTAAACTTAGTCGCTGCGAATATTCTGGCGTAAAAATAATCTCAGCGATAACATGCGGAAACTTAAAGTCAGATTTACTGCACTTTAGTAAACGGACCCCTATGTATTCGATTTTTTTTTTATTTCTTTGCAAAAAAAGTCTTTTTACTGTAAATTTTTTTTATGGGGCTGTGAAAAACACCCACTGACTTTTATTGCATGAAATGCATTTGAAACAACCATTGAACCAACACATATTTCTGCAGTTACATTCATCTTTCATTGAAGCAAACTGGAACAGTTTCCCTCATTACTAGTGCTATATAAAAAAAATACTAGTTTATATTAAGCAGTAGCACAATCAATATCTCAGTTCTTAAATTTCAGTACCAATGCTGTTTCTGTCTATTTCACTATACCCTCTTCAGTTGCCTCTAATAATAATTCATACTCCCGAAAGTCCCTATGCTGACAGCTAGGGATGGGCGAATTTGACCCATTTAGGTTCGCAAAAAATTCGCTGAAAATTTTTTTTTGATGCGTGTCTTTTTTTTTTTTGACGCACAACGCCATACAAGTTTATGAGCGTCATTTTCACGGTGAAACAAGGCGCAAACAATTCGCCCATCCCTACTGACAGCTGAATCCCTGTCAAATACCCCATATTCAAATGTCCCACACTGAACAGCCAGAAAAAGTAACAAAGCTTCAAACTAAATAAGGCAAGGTGATATTTGGCAGAGAGCCTAGAGCACTCAATATCTGCACTTAGATAGAATTGTAACTAATTAAGATAAGAAAGTCTCTTGGGGAAACTGTGACTTACAGTTTAAAGGGAAATTTCATCTTTATTAGCAAAATTGTAACAAAACATATAGCACAGCCCTAAGAACCCCAGAAATTGGTCCAAACCTTCCATAACTCAATTTAAAGTTTGTAAAAATGGCATGGTATAAAGGGAGTGCCATAAAGTGGGTGTGGTCAGTACATATTGCGCTACTTATGCCAGATGTTATGTCTTTGCAATTTTCAGTATGATGGGAGGCTTGATAATCACAATATCCCTTTTCGTTGATGCACAATTTTATCAATATATATGGTTGTGCTGCTTAGAGCACTTCTATTTAGTGAAACCAAACATGCGATTGGCAATGCCTAAATCACTGGCTTTTAAACCAGGCTTACCCTTTATTGTTTCCTTATTTGACCTACATCCTCTATGAAAAGAATGTAAAGTTCTAGTCCTATCACAATCCTTTACTATACAATAAGCTCTCCAAAAACTCTTTTTAAGGACACTTTGTCAATACACAAAATATTATTTTTAATATTTAATATAATTCATATTTAAGTGATAATTCTATTTTGTAAATACATTTATAAATAAAGTACCCCATTATTTTCAGAATATAATTGTTTAAGTTTCTAAATATAGTAACCCCTTTAATAAATTGCTTTATTCACATTCTTTACTTTAGTAAATATCCATTTCAAGGACTCATTCAAGCCATTGTTAATAAAAGTCACCGGTGCTATTATTGTGAACATTTACTTTACCCTGAGCACTTGTGAGTCTTTCACCTGCATGAAATAAAAGTAGACAGTGTGCATGGAACACCAGCTGTTTTCTGAACAAAAAAAAAAAAATACACAAGCATGATAATATGCAATGTTTCCTGCAGGCCAATGGCTGTTGTTGAATTACCATTGTAAAGCTGGCCCACCTGGGTACCACAAAAATAACAGTGGCAATCAGAATAAAGAAGGTGAATGAAGATGATGATAAACAATGTGTTTATAGTCCAAGGTTTTCTGCTGGGCCATTGTCACCCCAGCCAAACAATGACATCGACTTGGCAGCATTTGCTAGGACTCAATGTCTTCATACAACAAGGGAGTTATTTACTAAATCTTGAATTTATCTGGTCGGGCTTTTTGGGGAAAAAACTTCTAGATTCATTATTCCCTGGTGATGCAAAAATACAGGACATCAACAGGTCTGAGATTTTCTGGCTAAGTCAAGGAGAGGCACCTATCCCAATTTGAAGGTTTTGTGGTTTGCACTGGGTTTAGCCTGAAAATCTGACCTTTTCTGGGGTTTCGGGCATAAACTTAAAAAAAAACCGAGTGATTTGGGAAAAAAGCCTGAAATATTTATTTTATCAAGTTTTTTCACAATCTGATTAAATTGAGGGTTTTTTTTATAAATAAATAAGCTAAAATTGGTCATGGAAGTTTGGTCAAGCTTTTTTTTCTATTGATATTATGAGATAAATTTGGATTTTAGTAAATAACCCCTCAAGTGTTGTTAACATAGTGATTAGCGAATCTGTCCAATTTCGCTTCCCTGAAAAATTCATTAAACTCTGAAAAATTTGTGAAACGCATTAAAGTCAAACGGCGACAATTTTTACACGCGCAACTCTTTTTTTCAAAAAAAAACCTCAATGGGCCTCAGAATAATTCTGAAGCATGACAATTTTTTTAGTTGCGTCAAATTTTCACCACAGTTTTGCAAAAACATTTGCGGGTGGCGAAATTTGCTGCAAATCCATGCCTGGCGAATAAATTCGCTCATCACTAGTTAACAGTAGTCAACACAGACTTATTCATTTCCCCAGCATTGCAGGGCAGCCTTGTACCTGTAGAAGGCAGTAAGTGCAGGACCCCAAGGGGCAGAGTTATTAAAGGTGAAGTGGCTGTCGCTAGCAAAAATTTGCCAGAAACACCATCCACAGGGACATCGCCAATTTACTAACAGGTGTAGAGGACAATTCTCTAGTGAAAAAGACCTTCGCTAGCACAGTTTCACACCCTATTTTTACTCAGGTGAACAATTATTACTCCACAAATTCAAAGTGCGAATTTTACAGAACTTTCACCAGAGTTTCCTTTGCCAGCTTTGACCTGGCAAACTGATAAAATGAAGCTACATCCTCCTCAATCTTAAGCCAGTGACATCATAGTCTGAATGGCAAAAAGTTATTACAATGATAAAAAATGCTGGTGTTTTTGCATATTTTAAAGCGGATTGTCTTAAAAAGTTGTAACTATTACAATTTCTTGTTTTAAACTTTTTTGAAACCATTTGAGGCCCTGAGGGTCATGCCACGTTTGTTTTAGGATGTGCTCATGTCTAGGACATTAGAGGATCTCTTTTGTCTTTATTTTGCTTCCTTGAACATGTTTAAGTGGCCACTTCAAGCATTTGCACCAACATCTCTAATAAAGTCATATATATGTACCTGCCCTATTCAAATTGACCTAAGCACAAGTGTACTAACAAAGTTTTGCTAGGCAGAGACGAGCATTAGCAAAAATATGGTATGAAATGCATCCCCACAATGAACAATGGCCAATTAGGAGCATGCATAGGAATTCTCATGGGCCAGCGACATGGTGGTCCCTTCAGAACCAGTTGCAACTCCCAGGGGCAAAATGCATTGGGGCAAAAACTTGGTGTGTAGAACATTTTTCTTGCACTAGGCATCCTTCCTTGGTAAATGATCCCTACAGTTTTTAGTTTATAGAGAATATTCTTAATGTAAAACTGTTCCCAGTCCACTGTAATAATGAATAATCCCCAGTGTTTCATTTTGTACTGTCAGTGACTGAAATAGATTAGTTTACAAATTACTGCACAATAAACACACAATACCATATAATACACAACAATTGATTTGAAGGCACTGACATATGTCAGAGTTAATTGTTAATGAAATGGATGTGACCTGAGCCTTTGGGTAAATATTAATTACTGCATTTTATTGTAATATCTCTGAGATCCATCTCTGCGAATGTAATGTGGCTGCATCATATTTATTGCAAGCTTGAGTGCTATTAAGAGCTGGCTTCTGTTACACTAATAATTATTCACATTTGTTTGTATTGCATAGTTTTGTATCCTTTACAGTATTCTTAGAGATAAAACAGGACATACATTTAAGTAGACCTAAATATATTTATAAAAAATTGGTGTGAATTACATGGAACAAAAGACTCCAAGAAAAGAGTAAACGCACTAGGTTCATGTTTGGCATTACAAAGCAGACAATATTTGTTGGTACAGTATATTGGTGCAGTCCCTCTTTGAAATGTGTCTGAACCTTCACAAAATGACTGGCTCAGTCTGTGCCAAGTGAAGCAGAGAGTTGACACCAGTGGGAGGGGAATCTGCATTGGAACAAGACAAGATGCAGTTTTATGTGGCAGTGCCGTCTCTGTCTGCAATTATAATGCAATTTTAAACAAGGCACAGCTATACTGGGGCATCCAACTGAGTGACAACCGAATGCACCCTCTGCAGAGGGCATAATGAAACAAAAGATCACAGAGGATGCATGCCTTAGTGTTATTTTCTTCTTCTTTTCTGCTGGAAACTCCTTATACATAGAAAGGGATAAACAGCAATTAACAAACATGGAATAATCTCCTTATGGCTCTCTAGCTTTAATACACTTCACAATATCGCAGGCTATGAAACATCCAATTGATCTCTGGCAATAGAGGACTGAAGAACAACTTAAAGAATTATAATATTATTTAACATGGCATCCTACCTGCAGAACTCTGGCTGTTGAGGAGCCACATCTTTTGACACTGACCTGGTAGTATTTTTATGGGACTACTTAGTTTATTATACTATGTCAAGTACATGAAAATTAATTTACCTAAAGCCAATCACATGCAGATAGGAGTAAAATAAGCAAAGGACTAGAGTGAAAGGCTATAATATTTATTTATAGAAATAAAGTCTATAACATAAAACAGAGAATGCACCATTTGCCATTGTCAAGTAAAAAAGTTAAGTTCCGGTATGTATGTAATCACTCTTTACAAGTGCTTTTCATCATCATTTTACGATGCTTAGTACAGCAAGGATGATTTCCAGCAATACCTGGTACCTAAGATTGGGATCCCATGGGGGAGTTCTGTTACTTACTATACTGAAACCAAGCAGCAGCATAAAGACAAAATGGACAAATAATTTACACTATTTGTGTCCTTAACTGTATTTTGCTGCATTCTGTTGTGCATTACTGTTTAATACATACAGCTTGCCTGTCTTTGCATCTGGATAATCAGGCAATCTTTGCTTGTGAACCCCAGACAAAATGGAGAACCACACTTCTAAACTGACAAGAATAAAATATACAGCCGAATGCTACACATTACCTGTGATGTACTATTACATGACTATGGCTATGTTTTGCAAGAAATGCCTGGATTGGGACTATGTAGGGGATTGACAGAGCCTCCTCTTTCCTGTTTGGAGGGAGAGATTTGTGATGGTCATAAAGAGCTTTTTACTTTATTGTTTAAACATTTTTTTAGCTTGAATATTAGCCCAGAATAGATCTCAGATTGGATTCACCAATCAGATATGATGATATAACTGTAAGCAGTTGTTTACAAAGTGATTGAAAATGATAAAGCCTCTTTGCCCTGAAATGAATCTCCAAACAACAACATAGTCCAATGATTCAGTGAGGGAAGTATGACAAAGCAGCTTTCTAAATATTTACTGTGGTCAGCAGGGAAATGATAAAAATGGAAAGATATGTCTCAAACGCACTCCAAATAACATGTATTTTGTACATTATCTGACCATTTATCTCATGTATCTTCAGGGCTATTATTGGGGTATTTCAGGCATGCCTGTAGTGTTTTGACTGTTACAGCATACTCTATGCCACAAAGTATAGTATCATCAAATTCTTGTCATGTATATGTGATAATTTAAATCAGGCTGTCATATTCAAAAACATACAGGGGCAGAGTTAATATAGATAAAACTGGGACATTCAGAAGGATGGGAATCAGGAAAATTTTAAGGAACTCACAGTTCAAAACTGATACACTTTCCAATTTGTCTGAATGTGTTTTACTGCTTTAATAAGTTGGACACATTCATTTGCAATGTGTATCAGTAACCAATGACATACCGGCCTTCAGTATTTGAATTATTGTTAAACCTAAAGTTATTGTCAACTCTTTTTCCAGTTATCCCAATTCGCATGTTTCAATTCACCACATCATAAATATTTGTTTTTATACAAAAAAAAACCCTGTATCAAGACTGCAAAGACTGGCTTTTGCAATGCATGACCCTTTTATTAATTTGGCTACCGGCTTAGGTCACTTACAGTAAGTGAAAGCGGGCAAGGGAGTAATGCTGCTTGTCAAGGACATTTATGCTGGAATGTTCCCATGATTTTAGCTGTGTGATCCAAAGCTCCACAGAGCCAAAGATGAGAAGCACTTAACTCTCTGTGAAGTCTTTATGAACACACAGCTGAAAACTTAAAAGAAAATAATTCAGGCCGGTACATTGTAGAGCGTACAAATCAAGAGCTGCCTGTGACAAAGTTACCTATGAATAAATAGTGAGACCAGTGTGCTTCATTCACCAAAGGGAGGAATAAAATATTCGGTCTTATTAAACTTTTCAAGGCTGCCTCCCTGCTATACTTTCAAAGAAACAATAACATTGAAATCCAGCTATTATGTTATTGAGCGTCCTTCTATTCAGGCATAGATAATACATTGTAATAAATCCATACCATGACAGAAATTAATTTATAAAACACAGTATGTTATGTTTTGAAGCAGTTTGATGGAAACATAGACCATGTATGCCAAGCTTCACCAATGCACCTATCAGAAAAACCTAATTTCTGAAAAAAAATTCTGGAAAATTTCATAAAAAAATATCTTTAGGTTAATAACACATTTAATATGCTTACATTATATGCTACAAACTAAGATCAGGTGTAATAGAATAAAATATGAGACTTCAATTAATATTGAAACAAGCATCATTCACGTTTACTACAGTCCTATGTCATCTAAATATAAAACATTTCATGAATATGCATGAATTTATCAAGTTTATAAAGTATTATATTAAACTCTTCTATACACATTTTACACATTTCTAACCCATGCCCCCTATTACAAGAGCACATCTTTACTGCATACCTTCAGACAATGAGGGGTGGGCTGTATTTTATATATAAAGTTGTGTCCTTGTACATCCGCTATTGGGAGACAAGATGTGACAACCTCTAAATGAGTTTTGAGAGATTCTGAAAAGAATACTAAACATATTAATGTGCTGTATGCTGGAGAAAGGCCCCTTTGATTTAGCTGGCATAGGAAGAGTAATATTTATGGGCACTAATGCCAAGTGATCGTTGATGATCACAAAAGATAGGAAATGTAACGTTCTTGATTGGCCTTGATGCTTTCTGATTGGATATGGTCAGTTTAAAGGCTAGGCCAAATGCATTGGGTTATGTGGCTTCTTGCCAGTTCTTTGTTTTTATTTAGCAGTATGTTTACTGTACAACCAGACATTGGATAAGCTATAAAACCGTTTATCCAAAAACAATTTAAGTCAGGACTTTTGCAGGCAATTCCGCTTCAAAAAACAAAAAGTTGGCAGAGTTTTTGGAACTTTAATTAATTTTCAGCACACAGGATATGAGGATATGATGTAAGTGACAGAAGATTGAGGAAGACCTAGCTTCTTTTTAGCACTTAGCCTGGTCTGAGGTCAACTCTGGCGAAAGAGGTAACATTCAGTAAAATTCGCACTTTACTGAATTTGCTGAGTAACAACCTTTTGCCAGAGTGCGACTGAACGCTAGCGATGGTCTCTTTCGCTGGCAAATTGTGCCTGCGCCGATTAGTGAATTGCCAATGACGCTACAGATGGTAACACTGGCGAAAAGTCGCTAGCGTTAGCAACGTTGACCTTTAGCGACTCTGGCCCTTGGTGTCTACCAGTATTAAATAAGCCCTATACTTTTGAAAAAATAATTAAACACAACGTAATTAAAAAAAGGAATGCAAGTACCTGAAAATGAAAAGCATTGCTCAGATACAACTCATATCACCCAGGTTACGAAATACCTGCTCTCCATGAAACATTAATGAATTAAATTAACAAGAAAACATTGGTAAAATGTAAAAGGAGTGTGTGTGATGTGGGTGTATAAGCAAACCTGGGTAGGCAGACCTCCCTGACCTAAGCTTACAAAAAATAAAAATTGAAAAAAGCCAGCTGTCTGCAGGATAGAAAGGTTACCAGGGTTCCATGCATGCATAATGAATTTTGTATTCAACATCATCTGCAGATCCTGCTGCTACTGTGCCATAACGGCGTGCTCCCCATCTTGTACATGTGCTGTCTGTATATTAAAATTGAGTTATGTGAACATCACTGTCTGCAGTGCTCTCTGTTGAGTAAAGAATCTGCCATTAATAGTATAATATGCGTGCATGCTTATGCTTTTTGGGGAGATCTATACTGCTGCTGGACAGATTTACTGTATGGCAGAATAACTGGCAGGCTTTCTAATCCCCAGCAATTTATATGCTACAAAGCGTGTCAGAGCTCTGAGCTGGAAATCTCTTTCTACTTTCAATACCACTCTTTAGATCTCTACTTTAAAGTTTAACCCCTTCAATGCCTAGGGCAAACCAAATGTGACAGCTAAAAGAATTTCCGAGTAAACTAATCAGAAGCATATAGGCACATAACAAAATGGAGTTCACTCCTCTGTTTATTTATTATACCTCTCTGTTAGAATGATAGATTTAAGCAGACTAGAAATCTTTCCAATGCTGGAAGAGGTTAACAGAAATAGACATCAATGATATGGGGCTATAAATGTGTTCTGGATGCTACAATCCATGGAGGAATTTAATTCTGCTCATTCCTTGGAAAAGGTTATGAGCTATAGCATTCAGCCAAGATACAGACATGCAGCCACATAGACGCCCCACACAGGTAGATTTTGCAAATGTAAAATAAGTGTTTTGCCAGATCCTAAAATAAACACTTTTTGTGCTATCAAATTTACATTACAGAGTGCAATTTAAAATTCTGTACGTCTGCGTGTTCCTGCAGCAACGTGATTTTTGCTCCCTCCAGCTGCTTTTAACACAGTAATGTGTTTACAAAATCTTCCCTTTACAAAATTAATGTAAAAACATTTGTTTTACAAATCATAATGTAATAACAAAATGTCTTGTGTTTATGCATATATTTTAAATTAGGAGCTCTCTGCATTTTTCCATGGAGCTGTTTCACTGTAATGGAGCTCATTTTAGTGAAGGCATGCATGCTTCCAACATATATTTCATGAAAGTCCATGCTAAAGCCAGTGAAAGAAAAGAAAAATGTTGAACTTTAGAGCAGGGATTCTAAACTATTTATTCTTAGGGGTATTTTTTATCAAAGAAAGAGTGAAGAAGTAGGCTACTGTGGAAACCCTGGAGCTACCTTTGAAGGTGGCTGTAGCTTTAAGGTTCCCCCTGCAAGAGTTCAATTAGGCAATTTGCAAGAGTAGGTTGGATAGGAAGTGCAACTATTCAGAAGTGCGAGGAGCACCATCTACTTCTTCAGGGGATATTAAAATTCATACTGAACCATAATGCTAACCAAAATGTTATTAAAAATCTGACAAATTCCCTGCTTACTACATTGGAGGAATTGTTTCCAGAAGGGGATCATCTCAAGTTACCCCAAATCGAGTGTATGAAAAAAAGCAGCACGTTTAAGGAGACATCTGACTGTGGTTTATGGAACATTCCATGTTTAACCTCTCAAACACATGTTTATAATACAGTTCTTGAACTAGAAATTTCAGATTGATATTCTCAAAGAGGGCAACAGTGCTATATGTTGTTCACCTGTTTTAGCATAACTCATCAGTGTATGCTGGGCTTTCATTTATACAGATTTAGTACTGGGTTAGGATGAGCAAAATATTGTCGACTCTATTGTATATTTAAAAAAATGGTGCGCGGTTTGAAAAATGTCATGGAAAAAAAACGTCAGTTGACTTCAATATAAATTTTTTGCTGTCAAGTGGATTTAAGGTGAAATGGGTCTGATTTAATCACTAGTGCTGGGTATATGGTCCAGTTCTCATCTACACAACAGAATAAAAAAATATAAATATGCACAATATGAGCAGTTTTTCCTTTGTGTTAATAATTTTCATTTTGAGCATAGATTGTATGTTTAGGACCTCCAAAGAGTTCATAATATCATCAACCATCAGCAATAAATAACCCCTAGTAATCCAGAAAAATCTAATCTTGAATATGCCAGTTAATCATATATCATATATATATAATAACTTTAAAGAATGTAAAAATATACATACAGAATATCCGAAACAAGAAGTGAAGATCAGACTACCCAACTAGAAAACCTTTAAAGCACAAATTGTATTCTAAGAGTAGAGCCATATTTATGGCTGGTAAGGTATCAGTTTGTAAATAATAATGGCAGCCAAGACAAACACAAGGATCCCTAAAGATCTGTAAAATACAGCTACTCTGTGTTTTATTCTCTTCTACGGGAAAAAAATCTACTTTTTTTCAGAAGGAATCCTTCATGTAATAGAAGAGCTGTTAATCTATATACAAACTACCAATTTATATTTAATGGAAGCCACAGAGCTGAAAATAAATATCCGTTCTCACTGAGGAAAACCTTTTAACTAGCGTAGTCTCTACTAAAAAACAGTGATTCAGTCAAGTACAGGTGGAAAAATATTATGAAAGAATTATGCTCTGAACTAGTAGGAAGGAAAAGTAGGAGGTGAAGATGTACAACCGAACAAGGTGACAGATGAAGGGAATAGTCACCCTGCAAGCATGTGAAGGCCAGCACAGTGATGAAAATCTGAATTGTCTGGAACAAATGACACAAAGTAAGTAGCTTGATCAAATGATTGATTGGATTTTCCTTTCTAATAATAAAACTGAGCCTTGTACTTTATGCTAAATAAGATAGTACTAATCCATATTGATAGCAAAACAATCCTATTGGTTTTTTAATGGTTACATTTATTTCTATTTTTTTAAGGCGCTTTAAGTACATAAAATCAATAATCTGTAAAATCCCAGGTTCATACATACATAAGTAGTTAGGAATGAAGTAGAACAATGACCCTCACTCGATGTTGTGCTGCACTCCATCTTTATTGCTGCAGAGATGCCAGATGGACACCAAAGGATCTTAACTATAAACATATGTTTATTAAACGGACAGAGGTAGTACTCATGCAGCACAATGTTGACATGAAGGTATATGGTTTGGCGTAATAATCATTCACAGAGAAAAACATACTGACGCCACTAGGGAGACAGACTTGGTAGATTTAGGGGGTTATTTATCAAAGTCCAAATTTATCTCAATATTTTCTAAAAAAAAACACAGACCAAAACAACAGGGTATTATTTATTAATACACTTTCCCGGAAATTTTATTTGCATGAAAAACCTGAACAAATCGTGAAAAATACGAATTATACAAATTTTTGGAATTTTCCACCCGAAAAATCTGATTTTTGCCCGAGAACACCAAAATCTTCGGATTATTGCACAAAACCCAGCACAGATCAAAAAATCTTTGGAACCTTTTCCATTGATTTATTTGCAACCTCTGCATGTCTGAGATGCTGAATTTTTGGATTCAGACTTTTTCAGTTCTCAGGTATAATAAATTCCGAAAAATTTGTGGGGTTTTTTCCACTAAAAATTTGGATTAGATACTAAAAAAACACAATTTTTTCGAGTTTTTGGCATTCAGAGTTTAGTAAATAACCCCCTAACAGTTTACCTCTCTCAAAAACCTGTTAATGGCCCGGATCACCTTCATGAAGACACTTTGAGAACCATGAGTACCTTTCTAAACTGTGATCCCCCATCATCATTTTGGGGCAAATTCTGGTTTTGCCCACTAGGGGGTTAAACTCTATGGCTCCCTACATTCTTCCCACTGTTTAACCACTTTGTCCTATCAAGGGTATCACAGATTAATCCATGAGACAATTTCTAAAATGTAAAATAGTGCAAAACGTCGCACAGTATCAAATGCATGACTCTTCTAGTAGTCTTTACAGAGAACTACCAATGGGACAATGTTAACTGTAGGAAAACAAGCATCACACTAACAATGTCATGAAAGGCAACATTTATTTACAACTCTCTCTCTCTCTCTCTCTCTCTCTCTCTCTCTCTCTCTCTCTCTCTCTCTCTCTCTCTCTCTCTCTCTCTCTCTCTCTATATATATATATATACATTCACAAAGTACCTGCACTCCTTCCTTGTTGGTCGAATGTGGGTGCTTGGTCAATCAGCGTATACAATGTTCAAAGTGGACCAGCACACCGAAGTTTTCAATCAAAAGAGTTTTATTTCAACATCACTCATGTGTCCAACGTTTCGGCCCTAATGTGGGCCGAAACGTTGGACACATGAGTGATGTTGAAATTTTTTTGGTTTTAAAAAATAGTGGTGAGCACAACTTTCCCTTGTTTGTTATAGTTATACAGGAGCAGTGACCAGCTCTATGTTGTAGCTCCCACCCCTCCCAGCTATAGTCAGGTGATCCCACTGGTGTCTAATAAAAGGGCAGCCAAGTTTGGGAGTTTTACTTTGAAAGCAGCTAGTAAGTTGCAGGTAAAACTTAGTCCCTTTGTAAAATGTATAAGCAATTGAATTCTTAATGAATCAGATGAAAATTAAGCGTAGGACTGGCCAGATATGGGATGACTTTGACGTAGTTGGCCAGCTTAAATATATTGCAATATATGGACAAACAATCCCTGTGTTGTTTAAAGGGTAAGGCATTTTTTAGTAGCAGTATGCACAAAATGTCTCTGTCTTAAATATATTGATAATGGGTTGAGTGCAGAGGACCTCTTGTAGTTGACTATATGTATTTTGTGGTCACACCCTCATTGCACCCCCGCCTAATGGTTTTAAAAAATAGTGGTGAGCACAACTTTCCCTTGTTTGTTATATATATATATATATATATATATATATATATATATATGTATATATATATATATATATATATATATATTATATATATATATATATATATATATATATATATAATACACAAAAGCCATGAATATCCTGTAAATTATATCCTTATAAACGGTGAGTTCTGATGTCATCAGTTATAAACGGTGAGTTGTGATGTAATTTCTGTCACATGACTCACTGAAATTTGTGTATTATAATAAATAAAGTACCCCCAGTTGCAAAATATGAGGATATTAGAAGTTACCTTGGAGTTCCATGACCTGTATAAAAACACTCGGCCTTCGGCCTCGTGTTTTTATATGGTCATGAAACTCCTCGGTAACTTATAATATCCTTATATTTTACAAGAGGGGGTACTTTATTCACTATATATTGTAAAACAAAAAGTTTTGCACTTTGTAAATTCAGTTTAGTACGGAATTAGATACTTTTAACAGAGCAATCCTATGACAATATATTAGGTTGGAGTACAAGGCCTTTCATATTCCATTAGTTACTTTTAGCAGAGCAAACCTATGACAATGTATTTGGATGGAGTACAAGGCCTTTCATGTTCCAATCCTCTTATCACCACTGACAATGCATCAAAAGCAAAAACCAAGGTAAAACTTAGTACAGAGTCTCTGTTTCTCTTTACAACTTGGAAAGAGGAAGACCAACAATCCCACTGGCATTGGGGGTGATGTGAAAAATACCACAACATATATTTATCAAAGAGTGAAGTTACAGATCTCCACTAGTACTGGGTGAATAAATTCGCCAGACATGAATTTGGGTCAAATTTTCGCATTTAGATGCAAGCAAATTAATTTGTGAAACTGCAGCGACAATTTGCTGTTGAAAAATCTACCGCGTCGAGATACAGGCAGGAGTCGGGACAAGCAGCAGACAAGGGTTAGTCAGGGTCAGGCAAGGTCAAACACAGAACAGGAATATACAAGAAACTCACCCAGGAACTATATGAATAGGCCTTTATGTTGGGCAATGATTACAATGCAAAGAGCCCTTTAAATTTTAAAATTTTGCTGCAATAGCATAATGATGTCATGACGCCAATGCTCATCAAACCCTGGAGCACGCGTACAAAGGAGCAGCATGCATCAGCGTGGCAAAGTCACCATTCCTGGCGTCCCCGCATTCGGCACGGCAGGCATCCCGCGCTGCCCCACTAGACCACCAGGGGCAGGTAAATTTATTACATAGTGTCTGTCTACTCTTACTCATTTCTTAAAATGATAGCTGTGACATTCTTCCTAATTTGCCTTTCTTTGACTGGGGCACCAAAATATAAATCACAAAATCTTGCACAAGTTTGTTGACTAGTTTGTTGTTTGTTGGACAGAACCATATACAACTGTGAAAGAACTTTGGAGGCCTGAGCCCAAGGCCAATTTCAAAATAGGGTTTTTTTTATATTGTAAGCTCCACAGGTAGGAGATATAATGGTTATGCACCTCAAGCCTGCATTCTAATTTTACTGCAATTACTAATGATGTCTAATTTCTGAGTCTGACTACTAAATCAATTCCTATAAATCTTAATTGATTAGATAAACTAACACCCTGGTTCCATTGTTCTACTGATATTTTATTCAAATACCAACCTTTGGTTATTTCTTCACTCACCAGCTGGGTTGGTCCCATGAATACCTATATCCTTATAATTAACCAATCATTCCAGGCACTTAATCATGAAACATTAGCTAATATATAAGTATTAGTATATAAATGCATTTCTGTACTTGACTTGAAAAGCCTTTGTTTATCCAACATGCCTATACTGTTAAAGGACATGTAAAGCCTACATTTTCCTACCATGTATATAAGTTGGGCACATCTCACCCACAGAAATGGCATTATTTGTACGCCATATATCCCCTCCATTTACCAGCATCATTACATTTCCCTAAAACAAATAGCAGCTTTGACCCGAGGGCCATTTTCCCTCTGACACATCATCAGTGCATTTATATCTGCAACAGCACATATGCAATGTAAAGTTCATGCAATTAAAGAATTCAGGCAAACCTGTACATAGAGTTTACTATGATAACTATTGAGCACTATGATGGTTATTCTGAGCTAAGGAAAGGGGGTTTGGATTTAAAAATTGGAGCAGACAGCTAGAGCCAGGGCCGGATTTATATAGTGGGCGCCCCTAGGCCCACTGCCATTTGTTGCCCCTGTCCCCTCCCCTTTATTCATGCAAATTTTCATGGAGATTGTATCTCCTGCGCATCCCCAGTGTTTTTGAACCAATGTGGGTGTGGTTGGGCAGCATGCCACCCCCTAAAATCCTGCCGCCCTAGGCCCGGGCCTAGGTGGCCTTTCCACAATTCTGGGCCTGGCTAGAGCAGAGTTTCTATGGGACCAGCAATGCCATCTTCATTCTTTGGCTGCTAGACTGGAGGGTGTGTTTTTGTCTGAGATGAGAAGAACTGAGCATGATCATGAGCCAACAGCCAAAGGAAAATCCCCAGGGAGGGGGCTGAGAGGGTTAGAGGAGCAAAATTGATTAAGGGGATGCTGCAGCCTTACCACTATCCTTTAAACAACCAGGTAGGTTGTATTTAGAGATTTCATAGAGGCACTTCAGTTATTATTTTTTTGTGTGGGGGGTTACATATCCTTTAAAGAATTTTTAAAGCTTAGTCAGTGTTTGGCCCATATCAAGTGTGTAAAGTAACTACCTGTGGCTGGCAGACACTCACTGTGATGTAACACATATGTAGGGCCTTCACTGCAGTAGGTAGACATCTTCATTTAAATGCTTGAACCCAAACACACTTTATTGAAGAATAGTTGCTTGCAGGGAGACAGACTGAAATCAGATTTTTTTATATTCAATTTTGAAATCTGACTAGACATATTGTCAATTTCCCAGCTCCCCCAAGTCATGTGACTTGTGCTCTGATAAACTTCAATCACTCTTTACTGCTGTACAGCAAGCTAGAGTGATATCACCCCCTCCCTTTTCCCCCCCAGCAGCTAAACAAAAGAACAATGGGAAGGTAACCAGATAACAGCTCCCTAACACAAGATAACAGCTGCCTGGTAGATCTAAGAACAACACTCAATAGTAAAAACCCATGTCTCACTGAGACACATTCAGTTACATTGAGAAGGAAAAACAGCAGCCTGCCAGAAAGTATTTCCCTCCTAAAATGCAGGCACAAGTCACATGACCAGGGGCAGCTGGGAAATTGACAAAATGTCTAGCCCCATGTCAGATTTCAAAATTGAATAAAAAAAAATGTTTGCTCTTTTGAGAAATGGATTTGAGTGCAGAATTCTGCTGGAGTAGCACTATTAACTGATGCATTTTGAAAAAAACATGTTTTCCAATGACAGGATTAGTGATGGGCGAATTCGCGGCGAATTTGCGCGATTTG
This sequence comes from Xenopus laevis, assembly GCF_017654675.1. NCBI lineage: Eukaryota > Metazoa > Chordata > Amphibia > Anura > Pipidae > Xenopus > Xenopus laevis. The sequence continues at coordinate 71,303,756 of NC_054383.1, forward strand.
CCGCCAGGGAATAAATTTGCGAAACGCCCGCGAAAATTCGCGGCAAAAATTCGCCGGCCTCAAAAAAAATTTATTTCGAAAAAACGGACGCCGGCGTCAAAAACGGGCGCCGGTCGTCAAAAACGAGACGCCGGCGCGGTTTCGCGAATTTCGCTCGAAATTCGCAAATTTTTCAGCGAAGCGAAACAGCTCAAATTCGCCCATCACTAGACAGGATCCCTTTAAGACCTGGGCTCTGTTTGCCATTAAAGCACAACACTGGTAGAAATGCAGCTTCTCTCTCTCCAGGCAGCCCTCTCACACACCTACAGGCAGACCGTGTCTCACTGAAGTCTCCAGGGCCTCCAGTCATGCCGCATATACAGGCAGAGTGCAGTTGCTGTGCCTGAAGTAAAGTTTTTCTCTGGCATAGCAATGCCAGAGGAAAAGGCAGTGGACATGGGTCAATAAAGTTGTAAACTAAAATTGTTCTACATAGAGTTATGAAATAACCTTAAGGGTGAAATCCACAGAGCTGAACATACTTCCTTGCACGAGTCCTGGCTAAACATATATTTTATGAAAATGATAACATCTCTTATTAATTGGGGGGTGAGCCTGCAGCCCGTTTAGTCTCAAATGCTTCATGTTTCACATGACGGTGAAGCACAGGGAAGGGAGGTGGGGACAGAAATTGATTGCCTGGCTTTATGCTCTAACGAGTAATCAGATGCCATCGCTCACTGTAATCACTAATCTACAGCAATTAGCAGCAATTATCATAAATAACAATCCCTTCCTGAGCTGCTGAGGGACCAAGGGAAAGCATGACGTGGCAGAGCTGGCACCACAACCCACTGAAAAACAGCCATATTCCAAGACAGGCTGGGCTGCATCTATGCATTTTCCTTTGGTAATTCAGCCAACAAACACTTAGAAAAGGAATTAATCATTATTAATGATTCATATTTATTTTATATGTATGGGAACCCATTATGGAAAGGCCATCTCTTAGTCTCTTAGTCTTAGGGACAAATTCACTAACCGGCGAAAATTCACCATCGCTGGCTTCGTGCACATCGCAACACTTCGGCAGGCGTAAATTCGCCTGGACAACGCTAATTCACGAAGACAAGGCCAGGGAACCTTAATAAAATTATATAAAGTTGTTATATTGCCCTACACATGTGCCCACTAGTTACCATCAAGAACAAGGTACTGATTTATTATTACAGAGAAAAAGGAAATCGGTTTTTAAAGCTAGTATTATTTTCATATAAATATGTGTTTACTATTAAGGCTCCTTAGACACTAGTTATCTGTCTTGGTAACTAATTTAACATTGTGTGTATGTGATTCTCAATGTTGAAAGGGAGCTATAAGAAAAAAAATTAACTATTTAAATATAAAATATTTCTGTACTGTTTCTGAAATAATTGAGTTACTATTTGCTATACCCTTATCAGCAATATGTCTCCATCTGTACAAGCAGGCGTTGTGCCAGAGTTAGTTCCTTTTTCAAAGCCATTTAGCTCAAATACATTATCTAGGCAAAGGGAGCACAGACCAGTGATGCATCTGGCCTAACTGCCCATCGAAAACAAAAGATGCTGACCAAAATCTACATGTAGATTACTGAGCGGGGAATGTGGAAAGTAACTCGTACATTTCAGAAACCATACTAAATACTATACTATACTAAATTAATTGGCTATATTAAGAACATTTCTTATAATAAAAGATAAAGCATATATGAACTTTTTCCGTGATAGTTCCAGCTCCATTTTTAATAGCTAATAAAATGTAGCTGCCATTTTGTAGGATCTGGGTAAAAATGCAAATGAAGACAGATGCTTTGCTTTCAATACAATCTATTTACTGTATAAAGAAACTTTTTTTAAAGTCAAACATTAAATTAATCTAAAAATGAATATGGCTGAAAATGCCATTTTTTATATACTGAACTTATTGTACCAGATTAAAGTTTCAGCTTCTCAATAACAGCAATGGTCCAGGACTTCAAACTTGTCACTGGGGGGGGGGGGGTTGTCACCATCTTGGAAAGTGTCTGCGACAATCAAATACTCAGTGGGCTCTGAGCAGCTGTTGAGAAGCTAAGCTTAGGGGTCATCACAAAATATCAAGTAGAAAATGAGGTTGGTCTGTAATATAAGCTGATGCTACAGTGCTGATTATTACATTCATATGCTAGTTACACTGACTTTTGAGCTGCCATGTAGTAATTATCTGTATTAATTACTAATGAACCTTATATTGTGACATTTATATTCTATGCGTGCTTTATATTTTGAGTTAGTCCCTAAACTCAGTAAGTGACAGCAGCACAGAGCATATGCAGTGAATCAGCAGAAAAGATGACGGGGAGCTACCTGGGCATCTTTGGTGGCACAGATTTTCACTGCTAATGAACAACATTTCTAGACTACTTCTTTAGTTAAGCTTTAGTAAAACATGAAGTTTAAAAATTGATATTCTAACATTTAAAACTTAAACTTTAAAGTTTTTAGGGGGTCTATCGCCTAATGGTAAGAGAATTATTGTGCCTTCTAGTGGACTGGGGAGTAGGGACCAAATAATCTTCACTGGCATTTTCTGCTATATGGGTATATATAATTTATGTAAAGGTATGGAGGGGTGTGTGTATGGATGCTGGGTTTTCATTTGAAGGGGTTGAACTTGATGGACTTTGTCTTTTTTAATCCGATTTAACTATGCAACTATGATTTTATTTTCATATTTAAACCTTACTGTGCTAGCTATAGAAATAAAAATGTTATGACAGATTTTTCTTTCCAGTAAACTATGTTAGTCTCTCGAACAAGCCATTTATAGTCTGCCAAACTTGAATAGAATCAGCCTGTTCAATCATATCTGAGTGATATGTATGGAGATGCTTTTATTTTCAGTAGAGGTTCAAGGATTTTTGTTGCATTGTGTCATGTTCAAATGTAAAAAGATTTCCTACCAAAAGAGTTATATTTATTATGCTCCTCCAAGCTAACCAAGTAATAAAGTCTAGACTAAACATATATACAGTACCGAACAAATTTCTACTAAACCAAATATATTTCCAGATTAAACCAGCCCAGAACATTCCAGGCAAAGAAACTCCAAAACTGTTCTGAAGAACAATCTAATCTCTAAATAAAAATGTAATGGTATAATGCTGTTGAATAAAATGCCCAACAGATGTGGTACAGTTAATAAGACATTAATTTGACATTGCTGGCTTATTATGAGCATATGGCTAAAATGAATGACAAATTACAGTGAAAGAAAAAATACAATGAAGGAAATAAGGAGAGAAATTATAGAGTTGGAAGATTGAACCACAACACTAAGGGGGATATTTATCAAAGGTAGAATTTTATAGTTTTTTTATACCTCGAATGACAAGGCATTGACAAGGTAAAAGGAACAGGACTATCTTCTATCAACTTTGAACCAGCTGGGATAAGAAGAACACTGATTTGTTTGCATCTGCCAGTTTGTAACTTTTTACCCTAAACATGCTTTATCCTGTATTTCTCCTCCTTTCACTCTCATGCTTTATAAAACATTTTTCACTACCTCCCCCATCAAATCCCAGTTCTGTACAAATCTCAGCCTCTTTACTCTCCTCTCCTTCCGTCTCCACACATAAAATTTATAAAGTACTCTGTTTAGCTATTCCACAAAACTACTCTTTTTCATACAAACTAATAACTTACAAATCCTACTCTCACTTAGTCTATCTTTCCTTTCTATTACTGGCAGCTGGGGACATTTCCCCAAACCCTGGCCCATCCCAGTTATATCACGGCCACGAGCTCCTTCTCTTCGGTGCAAATTCCAACAGTACAGAACTCTTACTCCTATACCCAAAAACCCAGATAATCTTTCCTGTGCTCTCTGGAATGCCAGATCTGTTTGCAACAAACTCACCGCAATACACGACCATTTCATTGCAAATTCCTTTAACCTACTTGCACTTACTGAAACCTGGCTTTCTCCTACCTCACCTGCTGCCCTGTCCTATGGGGGCCTACACCTTACTCATACTCCCAGGCCTGGTAACAGACCTGGAGGTGGGGTAGGTTTGCTTCTCTCTCCCCGCTGTACTTTTACAGTACCCCTATCATTCTCCTCATTTGAGGCTCACTGCATTAGGCTCTTTTCTCCTGTTTCACTCTGCATTGCTGTCATATATCGACCACCAGGACCAACTGCAAAATTTCTGCCTGGCTTCCTTACTTTCTTTTGTCTAATATCCCATCCATCATATTAGGCGACTTTAATATACCCGTTAACAACATTAACAACTCTTCTGTCTCTAAACTTCTTTCACTAACCTCCTCCCTTGGTTTATCTTTGTGCTCAGACTCCCCCTCTCACTCCAACAGTAATGCTCTGGAACTCATATTTAACAGACTCTGTTCAACCACCAATTTTACTAACTCACCATTTCCCCTCTCTGATCACAATATGCTCACATTTAAACGCTCATTAACTCCCTCCTCACCCCCTGCTATTCCCCAAACATGTACTTACCGTGACTTGGAAGCTGTAGACGTGTCACATCTCTCTTCTTCCTTTGACTCTCTTCAATCTAATATTTCAGCCATCTCTTGTCCTAATGTGGCTAACTCTGTCTACTATAGTACTCTCACCACTGCCCTTAATGAGCTTGCTCCTATAAAAACTAAACGTGCTAGACCCAAACCACTTGAACCTTGGCATACTGCTCATACAAAAGCGCTCCAAAGACATTCACGTGCACTTGAGCGTTGCTGGCGCAAATCCCGTTCAGAATCAGACTTTTGGAGCTACAAATCTGCCCTGCGCTACTATAACACCAGCCTCTTCCAAGCCAAACAAACATACTTTACTTCACTCATTAACTCCCTTTCTAAAAAACCAGCACAACTTTTCTCCACCTTTAACACTCTCCTTTCTCCTTCTCTACCCCCTCCATGCACATCTGTCTCTGCTAAAGATATTGCTGAGCACTTCAAAAACAAAATTGTCACTATCAGAAGGGACATTACACTACTCAATCCCCCTTTACTTCCACCACCCTCCCTCCACACTCCCCAGTCTCTCCTGTGCTCCTTCACCCCTGTCACTGATGAGGAAGTCTCAAAGCTTTTGGCCTCTTTTCACCTCATCACCTGCCCGCTTGATCCAATTCCCACAAAACTTCTCCGCAATACCAACCCTTTTCTAATCAAAGCCTTAACTCACCTATTTTGCTCTCAACTGTACTGTTTCCTTCTCAACTAAAATTGTCACCCCCATTCTGAAAAAACCCTCTCTTAATCCCTCCAATCTTGAAACCTCCGACCTATCTCTCTGCTACCTTTCATCTCTAAACAACCTCTCTGACAATAACCTGCTGTGCCCCCTACAATCTGGTTTTAAGCCACAACACTCCATGGAAACTGCCCTGACTCGACTAACTAATGACCTTTTAACCGCTAAAGCCAACAATCATTTTTCACTACTAATACTGCTTGATCTCTCAGCTGCATTTGACAATGTAGATCACCCTCTCCTCCTCCAGTGCCTCCATTCGCTTGGCCTTCGTGACACAGCCCTGTCCTGGTTCTCTTCTTACATCATCAATCATTCCTTCAGTGTCTCCTACAACAGAGTAGCATCTTCTCCCCTACCTCTTTCTGTTGGGGTTCCTCAAGGCTCTGTCCTGGGACCATTACGATTTCCCCTCTATACTTCCTCCCTCTGCAAATTAATCAACTTGTATGGTTTCCACTACCACCTCTATGCTGACAATACTCTCTCATCTCCTGATCTCAACCCAGAACTCCTAACTCGCGTCTCCTCCTGCCTGTCCGCTATCTCTACCTGGATGTCGCAACGCTACCTTATATTAAACCTCTCTAAAACTGAAATGGTTCTCTTTCCTCCAACTTACACCAGTAACATCCCGGAAGTATCCATCGTAGCTAACAATTCCACTATCACCCCCTCTTCCCAGGCCCGGTGCCTTGGGATTATTCTAGATTCTGCCCTGTCATTCACTCCTCATATCCAGTCACTTATTAAATCATTAATAACTTCCACCTAAGGAACATATCCAAAATATGATCATTTATCACCTAAGATGCTGCCAAAATTCTTATTCACTCTCTCATCATATCATGTCTAGACAACTGTAACTCTCTTTTAATTGGCCTTCCCCTCAAGAGACTGTCACCTCTCCAGTCCAAAATGAACACTGCTGCGGGGCTTATACACCTCAGCAACCGCTCCTCCTCTGCCTCGCCATTCTGTCAATCCCTGCACTGGCTTCCTGACATTCAAAGAACTTCATAACTCTGCCACACCCTACATCTCTGAACTCATCTCTATATACTCACCCAACCGCTTACTACGCTCCTCTATTGACCTGCTACTCAACTCTTCTCCCATTACCTCCTCACATGCTCACATTCAAGACTTTGTAGGGGCTGCACCCCTCCTCTGGAACTCTCTCCCACAGTCTGTCCGATTTTCTCCCAACCTTTCTGCTTTCAAGAAATCTCTGAAAACGCACTTCTTTCGAGAAGCCTACCCTCACTCTGCTACCCTACCAAACGCAACACCACATACAGTACCACATTTCTCACCCACATAATTCGATCTTGCCCACTCCCACACCTTGTGTATTACTCCCTTCCCTTTAGAGTCTATGCCTATGCATAGAGCTTTCCTCACCTTTTTGTACCTGTATTGATTGCGATGTATGTAACTCCATATGTTCTATGTATATAATTCATGTGATTTAGTTGTATAATCTCATTTACTTTACAGTGCTACGCAATATGTTGGTGCTATATAAATACATGTCATTCATAATAATAATAATAATAATAATAATAATAATTCACAAATGATTTCTAATTTAAGTTTTGCCGCAAAAAAACACCCATAGACTCTAATGTATAGTAAAAAAAAATTACTTCTATGTATTTCAATGCAACACTAAGGAAATCACCTTTCAGGTTTCACCCTTACGCTCTATGCTCATAATTGTTATTATATGCCTAGACAAGGGACATAGAAGATAAATTGCACAATACAGTTGTCAATATTAACCAATCAGCAATTATTTTTGAACCTGTAAAAAAGTAAAAGCAAATATTTTAGTGGTTGCTATGGGTAACTGCACTGATACAATTAAGAGCCTTTGTTATAGTAAATCAGCAGTAAAGACTGAAAAGGGTTGTTTATTGAGGAGATTAAGTAAAATACAGTATATGCACCAACATGTTTTTTTAAATAATGATGTCTTGCATTACCTATGCTAAGCAGTTATTAAAGAAAATAAATGTCAAACCCATGTGTAATAAACAAAACAAAGTTTTCCCAGGTGCAGTAAATAATAGCGACCAAAAAGCTTATTACTTTTAAACAGGTTGCAAGTAAATGTTTCCTGCTGATTGGATGCACCGTGAATTGTATGTTCCCAGGATGCAGCCCTTAGGTCTTAAAATGACAATTTATTCTATTTAACATTACTCAATGGCACATGCTACTAAAAAAGTATATTATTATGAAATAATAATTTGGATGAAGCAGGGTTTTACATATGAACTGTTTATGCAATATACTTTATAGAGACCTACATTGCCTGGGGAGGGATAAAGTTTTCCTTTAAAATAATAATTCTGCCTATATGAACCAGAGAGAGTAAGAAAACTCCTGCTTTGTGCAGGTTTTCAGGGTGAAATTCCCTTATTGCAGATGTGGAGGTGACATGTATAATCAAGCTATTTATGACTTCATTAAACAAAACAGTCTGTTTGCACAAGCATTTAATGAGTGTATCACTGAGCAAAGCTGTTAGTCTCTTGTTAACTGGAAGGCAATGGCAAGTCATTTGTCATGGCTGTAGTAGTCGCACTTCAGAGAGGTAGAAAAAAAATTATCTTTTGCACCGCACAGTAATATGCTCCATGGCTCAGTCAGAGAAGAGAAAGAGTGCAGTTATTCAAAGGAACGGTTCAGTGTTAAAATAAAAAATGTTTCTAATATAGTTAGTTAGTATGTAGTTAGTATAGCCAAAAATGTAATGTATAAAGAATGGAGTGAGTGGATGTCAAACTGAACAGAATCCAACTTCCTGCTTTGCAGCTCCATAACACTGAGTTAGGCAGCGACTTGAAGGGGGCCACATGGGACATACAGTAACTGGTCAGTGAGTTTGCAATTGATCCTTATGCAGGTCAGATTCAAAAGCAAACAGTTATGACCCATGTGCCCCCCCCCCCCCCTCAAGTCACTGATTGTTTACTACCTGGTAACCAATCAGTGGAAACCAAGAGAATTGCAAAGCAGGAAGTAGTGTTCTGGCTATTATGTTAGACATCCAGTCATTTCAGACTTTATAGATTTTTGGCTAACTAACTATATTGAAAACATTTTTTATTTTGCACAACCATCTATTTTTGCAGTTTTATTTTTACACTGAACAGTTAATTTCAAAGACTGGGTTTTTGTACATCACTTTTATAGCTGGGAGTAACTATAAACCACTTAAATTAAAATAATCATTCTAAATACAAATTGGAGTATTCATTTATAAAATTTATAAAATAAGGTAATATTGGGTAAATTATTATTATTATTATTATTATTATTATTATTATTATTATTATTATTATTATTATTATTATTAACCATCAATGCTGTTAAGCTACATGGTAATCAGGGACTGAAATACTGCTTGTATTACTATATTAATATAACATTCAAAAATGCCTTTGTGGTAGACATTGGGGGGGCATTTCTAACATCGTTTACATCTTTTTCCTTCAGCCACCATATTGTGATATTTTATGTGTCACTCACTGATTACTAGACAGGAAATTCTGTACTTTTCTAACTGCAACAGGAAAAAGTGTGAGAGTCAAAGACAACTCTGGCCTATCATTGGCTGATGTAACCTAGCATGTTGGTATGTCCTTGATGTGGGTGCCTCATATGAGCCAGAGGGCAAATGTTAGAAGGGGAATTTACATACTGGATGCAGTGTGCACAGTGCAATTTTCTGGCACAAATTGATAGAAATAGTTTATTTTCCAGGATTCTAGGATTCAACAATGGTATTTCCTGCTAGCGACTTTTATTTTATGCCTTTCACGAGAACTGGTTACAACAGTTGTAAACCCAAGTCTAAAGTTTTGCATATGCAAGTTTACTTCTAAGTAACTTTGCAACAGGGACATTTATATTTTCAGTAATTGTTACTGCTGTTGAATCTGTCTCTTCTTTGCTATTCCGTAGACTGCTAGTAACGACCATAATGTACATTCCAATGAAACATTGTAGCAGTATTCAGTTGTCCTCCAATTCCCACAATATCTTGCAAGTTCTGTGATAAACAGACACATACAGGACAACTACTTGATATGTGTCGTCTACAGAAGAAGCTGTTGCTGGTAGGTGGGAAGCCTTCCCATCAATGGAAATTAGCTGGTAAAAGGAACAGGCATTGGATCATTGTGTTTATGCAATGATGTCATTGATCTTAAATGACCACTTGCCATGGACTTGTTATGTTTCTCCAACCAAATATTCATCTAGGTATAATAGCATTATAACAATATCAATACAATCATTAATGCGGCCATTAAGAGAGAGCTGTGTAACATGGGCAGCCAAGAGAAAAAGCTTTAAAGCTCATTCAAAGAGAAACATATGGATTTCTATTCATCATACAATGTAGCCATACTGTTTTGTTGCATAGTTATAAACAATGATGCATCGGCACTAATGCATTTAATCTCTAACATACTGTAGTCCATTGTAGACACTTTCTAAATGGCATAAGTGTTTGTGGCTTCACTGAGCACTCATGTGGACATTAATAAATGTGATTTTACAGAAAATTAAATGACTGAACATTAATTTGTAATGTTTCATACTCTGCACCCTGGGACTTCTGTACTTAAAGGGAAACTGTCATGGGAAAAAAATTTTTTTTCAAAATGAATCAGTTAATAGTGCTGCTCCATCAGAATTCTGCACTGAAATCCATTTCTCAAAAGAGCAAACAGATTTTTTTATATTCAATTTTGAAATCTGACATGGGGCTAGACATATTGTCAATTTCCCAGCTGCCCCAAGTCATGTGACTTGTGCTCTGATAAACTTCAATCACTCTTTACTGCTGTACTGCAAGTTGGAGTGATATCACCCCCCTCCCTTTTCCCCCCAGCAGTCAAACAAAAGAACAATGAGAAGGTAACCAGATAGCAGTTCCCTAACACAAGATAACAGCTGCCTGGTAGATCTAAGAACAACACTCAATAGTAAAATCCAGGTCCCACTGAGACACATTCAGTTACATTGAGAAGGAGAAACAGCAGCCTGCCAGAAAGCATTTCTCTCCTAAAGTGCAGGCACAAGTCACATGACCAGGGGCAGCTGGGAAATTGACAAAATGTCTAGCCCCATGTCAGATTTCAAAATTGAATATAAAAAAATCTGTTTGCTCTTTTGAGAAATGTATTTCAGTGCAGAATTCTGCTGGAGCAGCACTATTAACTGGTGCGTTTTGAAAAAAACATGTTTTCTGATGACAGGATCCCTTTAATTTGTATAATGAAGTCTCCTGGTTGATTAATCTGCAAATATGCAATGGCAATAGTTTCCAGAGGTGAGTTCCCAACAACTGATAGAAAATTAAGAAGTAATAAGCCTCCGGACATGTTATCTTACATCCACAGCTGAGTCTGAGAGATATTGCCTGCAATGCTTTATTTTCCATTACGAGACTTTAATATATGAAATGATACATAATATGCAATTTGAGGATTAGAAGTCCAAAAATTTGACTTGTAAAGAAAACGACTCCACTCTTAGCAGAGAAGGTCTTTGTGGATGCTCTGTTTGGTGCTTTTGCCTTTACCGTGGCTAATGCACAGATTATTTTATGTTGAGAGCGCTTGTTCCATTAAGTGTTCAAATAGAATGGGAAAGTAGACCAAAAAGTAAACTCTAGATCCAAAGCCAACTATAATGTTTATAAGGTGCTGTGACATTTGCTTTCGTCTTCAAATATCTTCAGATCCCTTGGGTCCCATATTTCCTGTTTGCTGCCAGACAACCCAGCAAAACAAATTTGTAATGTGTTGCTTGTCCCAGTAGTTGTGAAGGCGACGCCTCATTATATCCATTGAATGTAAATGTCTTTGATATATTCATTCTGGATAGATTGAAGCATTTAGACCAGCAATGTGCACATAGTGGAGAGTCCTGCTAATTCTGACAAAGTCCCTAAGGCATTCCTCAGAGTGAGTAAATCTGGATTAAGCAGATACTCATTTTAACTGACACACTGGCTAGGTTCATCTGTGGACAACAGCCAAAAAATCCTCTTATAGGATATTGCAGTACAGAATTTAACATTTAGTAGCATGATGTAGTTTGGACAAAATATACTAAATGGGATGGAGGAAAGTTGAATTCTATGTTGTTGATTAAATTAAATTCAATTAGTAACCTTACGCATTAGCTTTACCCTGAGTGATTTTAAGGCACTTGCATAGTTAATAGAGGGAGTGGGCAGGGTTAAAAGATGTTCTAACACATAACCTGCTAGGTAGTTAATTAAAAGCATAGAGCAGTAGTTTAGCCTATGGAGTAAAGGAGCAGCGAAGGGATTAACGCCTGTCTGCTCTTTCATCCAATTACTGATAAGGAGCAGCTGACATTTCTGACTTAACAATATAACCTTCCTTAAATCTTTCTATTGGTCTGGGTTGGTTTGCTTGTGAGATTTGTCAGTTCCATATCTCTTTTACTTATGAGACAAATTGGCGCATTGCGTTTAACTATCCAGCAGCATTAGCTACTTCAACAGATGTTTTTATCAGGAATTATGAGCTAGTAGCCTCTGTAATGAGAGAAGGTTTCAGATCACAGATACATGTAAGTATTTGCAATGCAGTGGAAGTGTGTGCTTAATTTACAGATGAGTCTGCATGAGTATACTGTATACTGTATATCTGGTTTAATAATAAACAACGTGTCTTAAAGTTATAGCCAACATAAATCTGATTTAAATACAACAATGCTTCATAATTTTATACGTCACAAGGCCACTTTCAAAATGTACTTTTTCAGAATCATGTTTTAATATTTATTATGGTGTATAATTCTTGACACATAATGATACAAATCTTAGGACCGTGGTTTTCTTGTGTACGTGCTTGTAATATGACACTGAGGCATGTTAAAGATATATTTACCAATGTTACTGGTGTATTGCAATATATGTATTACATACTGAGCATCTTGGTAACTGCTACATAACCATTTTCAAGAACAAAAATATCACATGCAGATATCACTTCTCTTTTTAGATGCCTTACTCGTATTGCACAAATACAGTATATTAACAAACAAAAGAGCTTGGGTCATATGCTAAATGTACAATAAAACTCATTTACACCTTATATAATTATTCAAGAAGGATATAGTTGTATAGAAACATATGTACCTCCCATTTAGTTTTAGAGATCTGAGAAGACTGGATCTATATTCACAAGGGGTTGCATATTACAATAGTTTTAACATACATTAATATTATTTTTATTGTTTTGCAGGCCATAAGTGCAATTCATAATGATAGAGTTACGCTGGAGTAAAATGCTAATGAACCCACAAAATCATCTAGCACGAAATTCCCATTTTGTGACTGCATCTAATTTAATTTATACTACATATGCACTACATTACATACCTATACTGAGTCATTCATATAAAATGTAGTAGACTTTACAAATACATGTGGTACACACAGTCTATGTGGCACAGTTCAGTGGAAAGATTAATTTTGAGTGTACCAGATGTAGGACATAAAAAGGAATTGTCACTGTAATTTAAAAAATCTACTTTACTGTAGTGATGGGCGAATCAATTCGCCAGGCGCAAATTAGCACGTTTTGCTGTCGTAGAAAAATATTGACGCCGGCGACGGTTCCGACGCAAGCATCAAAGTTATTTTCTATGCTGGCGATGGTTCCGACGCCATCGTCAATTTTGACACTAGCGACGATTAACGGACGCCCATTGATGTTAATGGCTGCCGGCCGTCAACTTTGCCATCAAAATCGATGTTTTGTGAATTTTTTGAAAGTTTCACAAATTTTGTAGGAAATTTGCAAAATTCGTGGGAAGCAAAATGGGACAAATTCGCCCATCACTGCTATAGTGTAGAAGTTATTTAATAAATAGCCTAGTACTTTCTGAGATTTTTTATCAGTAATGTTCCTTAATATAATTATTTCTGCTGCAAATAACTCATGTTGCCATGATTGCAACTAGCTGTTCCAGGTCAAGTAAGAATGTGTTAATGATTTCCATGGCCTATCACAAGTCAATAATTTGGTAGACAAAACAGCCATATATCATGGCTAAATTGTTTGCAATAAATATGTTAGGTTATGGAAAAAACGTTTTAATGTCTTAAAAAACTCGTTAGCAAGGCAAGCACCATAAAGCAATCCTCCTTTCCACTTTTGTTTTCTTTAAAATCCTGAGGTTAATGCATGTTCTGTATAGTGAAAAATTCAGCCTTTTTTTTTATTCATCTTTTCACTCTACTGTAGATGCACACCCACCCAAACAAAGAAGAGGCAGGAAACAATTACTCTGTGGTACTCGTACAGGATTGAGGTGAGTGATTATAGTCACTTATTGTTCTGACATCCCCACTAAATGTATAGAAGACCCCATAGCTAACCCAGCACATGCTTATATTTTGTCAGTGTATTTTCTGTTTATCATTGTATATCTGAATATTAGAAGTAAAAGCCAGTTATGAAATCCAGTAAGGGTTATGTAATATTATCTTGTTATGCTCTTAGCAGTCTGCACATATACTGTTGCTAATAACTTGCTGTTGGGCATCAGCTACTAGACAAGAGTTGCAACTGTACTTAGCCATTACTGCAGAGTAGAAACATGACACAATAAATTACTGCTTTTACCACTTTTTTTCCTCTGACTCTCCAAAACATACAGCCAGGTTAATTGTTTCCTGAAGAAATTCACCTGTGTGTGCTGTCCAAATCTGATAGGGAATTCAGATTGTCAACTCTTCCTGGACTGATGTCAATAATAAGCAATCTCTGTAAAGCAACATATTTGAGTTTCATAAATGATTTAAAAGTTATGTCCCAGGCAAACAAGACAAGGCTATGATGCATTACCCTGCCTTACATTAGCATCTGAATGGCGTGCAAGTTAGGGGGCAGGTGGGGGCATTTTAACATAATTCTAACACAGTATGTTTTCATTATACATGTGGTACTTTATCAGTTTCTTTAACTGTAACTTTGTATTTAAAGTACAGCTTTTGAAACCAGGAAGGGGATTTCACTTAAGACTCAGAGTAAAGTGTAAATTAAACATTCAGAAAATGTTCCTGCGAATATACCTGCAGTTGTTTACACAATTTGGCAGGGACCGCATTTGTGAAAGTGCTACCTAATAGGCCAGAGATTTACAAATAAAGTATAATAATAATAGCATCTGAGGACAGATTGAGAGTATTCATTCATTACACATCTCTTAGGATTTTAATGTAGTACATAGTGTTATCTTAAAAATAAGAAAATAAATATACCAGGTGAATGTGCACAAAAATAGAAGATACAGCACATTTATACCTTTTTACTGCACCTGCTTGTTACTCTTATAAATAACAAAAATTGTTGCAAAGCAAGTCAATAGGGTTTTTAAGTTTGATAGCATTTCTCACGTGTCAATATTTATCTATTCCCAGTTAATTGCTGTTTTTTGCAACAATCTAATTTTTAAGCACAGAGCTAATTGTGCTTGCTGCTTTATGGGGCATTGTTTTTTTATAGGAAGCATCTTAAATGATACTCAAGTAAGGGGATGGGTAGAAAGCAGGTGGCCTTCAACTCCTCATGAATAAAGTGTTGTTGGGTGAATTCATGGGAGTGAAATTAAATTAAACCTTATCAATGGGTTTAAAGTTATTTGTAAATTTAATTTTGTAACTGAAAGTGTTCATTCAACCCTCTCTGTTCTTTTAGCCTGATTCTTCAAACAATGCAACTTACATCAGTTTCCCTTCATGTCTGTCAATCTGCCATCTTGCGACATTATTTCAGGAGTCAGGAGTAAGTGCAGAGAATGTAAACAACCAGACAGACTTTATTAATTTTACATTTCCACAAATGTCGGAAATTTAGAATTAGATATTATTCTTTTACTATGCAGAAAGCAGTTTGTGGCTGAGGATATCTTTTAGAACGGAAAAAGTAATATAATTTGCCTGATGTGCACTTTAGGAAACCCTGCAACATCTGGCCTTACTGAAAAGAAGGGCAATTCTTATGTTCGTTTTCTCCTAGCAGACATAAGGGTTTGAGGTGCACCAATAAAATGTTTCCTGTTGTTACCAAATCAGAGATTGCCAAATCAATCAGTAAAGAACCTTGAACATCCCTAATCATCATTTATTTAAAACTTGTTCCTGACAATAACTATGTTTGATTGGTATCCAGGATTCAACAGCAATCAGTGAATGAAAAAAAACTACAGAACAAATTTAGTTGTATTATACACATTAAAGTGTTGTCTATTTTGTGTGAAATCTGATGGAGCCTCTTCACAAGATGTCTTTGCAGAATCGCAATAACATGATGTATAGCTACAGATAAGCTTCAAAAAATTCCAGGATACCATGTGTAAGTGCAGAATGTTTACTGGAAATTACGCATATGAGTGTACACATATATTTGGGAAGGGATAGAAATAAGCAACATGCCCCACAATGGGAGGATGCCTGTACAATCCCTGTGCAGTTAGGAGCTACTGGTCAGTGCCATAATAATTTCAGTGAAAATCTGTCACGCAATGGCCAAATAACCATAGAAGATAATTAGAAGGTCCACAAAGGAAAGTCAGCAAGGAGCCCTTTCTGATGGTATACATTGCATGAATATATCTAGGGAAGAGACAGACATAAAGACCCACACTTCTCAGAATGAAATTAACTAATTTCAGTAAAGGTCTGCCAGACAATGGTCAAATAAAGCTGCAGTGCAATACCTGAAATATCAGGCAGTTGAAATCAGAAACAAGCAAATAGTCTGGGTAGTGACTGGTACCAAGGAGGGGAAGTGCTAAGATTATGTGCCATCTTGGAAGTACAGGAGGTGGTGTGAATTATAATGATATATATATATCAATATATATTTGCTAAGAAGATCCCAACAATCGAATAAGTAGAGGTTTTATTGGTCGGTTTTTGGCTAAATTGCCGTTCGGACGTTTTTGGCAAAAAATTATGACAAGTTTTTGACTTTTGGGCAAATGGTGTGCGCTCTGTATTTTTTACGGAAATCCACCTAATCCACCTGTTAGAAGGATAATATAATTTGTTGTAACATCTATAATTTATTTATATTATCCTTCTAACAGGTGATTTTTTTTGTCCACAGCATATGGGTGCCAAAGAGTATACATTAGTCTCAAATAAACAAGAAAAATTCAAATAAATTACAAAAAAATCTAGAAAGCTCCAAATTACAGGAAGGTCAGCTCCCATAAACTCAATTTTATTCAAATAATTAAAATTTAAAAAACATATTTATTTTTAGAGAGAAAAAGGAATACAGTGTCTTGTACTTGATCCCAATTAATATATAATTAATCCTTATAGGAGGCAAAATAATCTTATTGGGTTAAATGAATGATTAAATGATTTTTTAGTGGACAAAGTTGTGGTGATCCAAACTATGGAACAACCCTTTATTCAGAAAACCTCAGGTCCTGAGCATTCTGGATAACAGATCCCATACCTGTACACTTTTAGACTCATCTATCTTTTGTAACTATTCTGCCATCTGATACTGTATGTCTCTTAAAGCTGCAATTTAAATCAATATGAACATCTTTTTTTCTTACGATTCTAAAGTATTTTCTGTGAGATGGAATGTGTGTTAGAGCCACTGACCAGTGTGAATTTACAAAATAACACAGAATGCCTGATGATATTGTATCACAAACCCAGATCGTATTGGTGTTGCTACCAATTTACAATGCTATACTTTGGGGAACTAACAAGTATGGAAATATATAACTACATTTTTGATTCCATTCAGCTATTAAGGTTTAACAAAACAGTAAGGGATGTAGCAACAGAGTAGTTTTAGGTAAGTTGGACTGGTATTCTAACAAGATTTGCCTTTGGGCAGAGATGCACAAATGTATTGTTTTGGTCTTCTGTTACAGTTTGAATCTAATGTTTGTCTTGCATCTCATCCAAAATTGAAGTTTGTGTAACAGAAGGTGTCAAAATAGATTACTTTTCAGTTTGACTGGAGTTATTTTAGGGTCCTGAATGTCATGTTTGGAGGAGAATAATGGACAACTAAATGAAAATAAGTAATTTTTAAGCCATGCCTCATCTATTTCTCTCTACATCCAGGCCTAAGAAATAGGTGTTTACGAATACCTCAGTGACCTGAATAGCTAGGACCACTCAGGGATCTGTTTGAATTTCAAAGGTATTTTATTCATATTCTAGTTTTCAGGTACAGCGCAACAATATGATTCTCTCGAAAAAAAAAGATTTGTTACCACTTATTTATGCAGCACAGTCATAGTTTGCAGAGCTTAAGAGAAAGTGTAGTCAGCCACATTAAACCATTTCCCAGTAGTGCTCTATTATGTGTAGTCACTTCCATTATTCTATACTTTAGACCAGCACAGATACAGGAAGGTACTGTGGTCAGAATCAAACCCAGGACCATTGTGTCTCAGAATAGCAGTGCTTATCATGAACAAATACATTATAAATTATTTACTTTTTGCTAGTATAATTCTGGAGGCACTATTCAAGCAAATCTAGTTAGAAAAAAGGCAGGAAAAGACAGAAAATAAGATCACAATTTAATGAAGTACAAGACAGAAAGTTATAAAAATAAATACCTTGTCTAAAAAGCAATTACAGAAACATGCATTAATATATTTCTAATGGATATTAAAAAAAAGCATGCACTGAGGACAAAAACACAAAATAGGGCATCAAAGCATCTTAGTGATTTTGATTCCATGCAATATATAATAAGGATGTTCCTAACTAGACAAAGATGTCAAAATGGTTCTGTTTTAGGTTATAACGTTGAATGATATACACTATCTTGCTTCTTGTATACTCTTTAAAATAAATTTTAAAAAGTCAATTTTGCATCAGGACAGATATCACAACTGTGGACAGTAGCTGTATAGAGACCAATGGAAGTGAGTGGGGGCAGCTTGGCGAGCTGAGGAGAAAAGTTAAATTAATGTGTGTTAGTTTGTTTTGTTACATTTTCCTGAATATAGTTTGTATAATTGTAAAAATACAGGCAACTTATTGACTCTTTGTTCTAATATCAGAAGAATGATGTTTGTTTAAAACTGAAAAATATCCTGTTTCTGGAAAACACAGGTGCTTTCCTGCTTGAAAATAGCATTGGGTGTTGCTGTCTCTGCCTTTGGAAAAAAGTATTGCCACTCAAGTGAAATCATTTGAGTGTAATATATAAAATGGGTAGACTATGGCTGTCAACACCAAAAGAGATCTGGCACCAGAGAGCATTGGTTGTTGCAACAGCCCACCAATCTGAGTGGTTTGAAATAACATTTGACACCACCACAGGGCTGATTTATTTATTTTCAGGTTTGCATTGTGATGTGATTCATGTAAATTGTGGCAGCAAACTGTGATCACTTTTTTTTTGCAATTATTTATTTTCCAAATTTATATAGAAAAGGGCAAAGGGTGAAATTTAATAAAGGTTTTTTAGTCATCTCTATTAGAAAATATATATTTTTAAGTGTACTCACAAACTTTGGTCTTTCTTTCTTTATTTCTTTTTTTTTTTTTACCTGTATAGACTTTTTTTCAACCAAAGAAATGTATATACCATGTAAGAATTTGAACTCTGGACTAAAATGCATCTGTTGACTATAAAGTAAAAATATATGCTCTGGTGTCAGTAACCCATTACACCCCAGTGAATATCAATAAGAACAGGTCTCCTGCCTCAACACTCCATTCCTCATGAACTCCTTAAGCTGAAGTAGGTTATTGTGGTTTATGTTTAAGAAACCTTGAGGCATTAATATATATTCTTTTTTCTTGATTCTTGTGTCTTTTACTGCATATAAAAACCTCATTCAAAAGTTCTCTACATGGCCACTATAATCTGTACAGGAATGTAGTATTGCTATTTATGAAAACTCTGTACTAAACTGGTTTATTCATGCATAAAGCTGCTAAGTAAAAATGGGCCTCATTATGCTATCCTTGAATTATATTACAATAAAAACTCCAAAGATTTTGCTGTTGTCATACCCCAGCCTTTCTCTTTAAGCACACAGAAAGCTCAAACTGCCTTTTTGTCCGTAATTGATTTCAGGCTATTTTTGTTACTAACGATACCTGGTCTCAAGGTTGTTCTTGTCTTCGTTTCATGTCAATAAGCTTACTTTCTGTGAGTCCAGATTTCTCTTTCTTTCTTTTTTGCAGCCTTTCTACTCCCTCTGTGATATCAAAAAGCAAAGCCTGCCAAAACTGCAGCCGCGTTGGGTTTCAATGGCAGCCCAGCACTTAGCTGTGGAAGATTGGAGTGTCATTCAGCAGAACCTTGAGTACTCGCTGTGCTGCATGCAGAGATACCACAAGTTGGGAGCAGCCGCCCTGAGGCATAAGTGTTTAGAGCTCACCCTGTCATTCTTACACCCTATAAAAAATTAACTCTCTGACTCTAGCCCAGATTTTCCTGTCTGCTGAGAATTCAGCTTCTAATTACTATCAGTCAGGAATAAGCTACTTTGCATTAAACAGAAAGAATCTACATAGGAATAAATGCATAAAACAGGCAAAAAAATTAAATAAATAAATAGCCTGGCAAATGATGGTTATTCCTTAACACTTGTGTAATTAAATAAGGATTTTGTAAACACAAAGTCAGATTAATATTAATTAAATCTATTTTGTGCTATTCAGCTGAATTACTGGAACTCTCTGATCATAACCAAAAGTAATCCTTGTGATTGGTATTTCAGTGCTTAAAATGGACATTCTCAAATCTGATCTGAATTCCGGGAAGGTTGTCTCTCTTAGAAAACATATTTCATTTTTCTCTGTAATAACAAAATAGTACAGTGTATTTAATCCCAATTAATATATTATTCATCCTTATTGGTGGCAAAACAATCCTATAGGGTTTATTTGTTGTTTAAATGATTTTAAGCAGAAGTTCCAAGTTACAGTAAAAAACCCCATCCGGAAAACCCCATGAAAAGTGTTTTTGCTGCTTTTCTTTCCAATTGAAACAATATTTGAATGATTTGATTTTTCACTGTAACAGTAAGACAATTGTATTTGAATGATAACTGAGCAAGCATAAATTAATATTAATATTACAGAAAGACACATATAAAGATAGCCCATGCCATAAGCAATCCGAATAATAATTTGATTGTTGCACCGAGATAAAACTTTTACCATTAAAGGGTGAAGCATTGTGATCAGGTTTAGTGAGGTTGTCTAATGAGTGGATCTTTGCCTATTTCCACTACCCTTATGATGGGTTCAGTTGAGCTGAGCTCATCCTCTGGCTTCTGGGACACAGATCAAGCAATCACATCAAAAGTGGGGCTTATAGCGATTGGTTGAGAGTGGAACTCATTGACTGTCAGGTACATGATTTTCAAACCTGGGTGATCAATATCCAGTGAATTTTCACTTAGAAAGCCAGGTTGCAGACATGCTCAACAGGCACCATAAAGGAGAAAAGAACTGCTATCTAGCTTTTATTTGACTGTTTCCCCTCTCAACAATCTGTTCCTTTTTGTGCAGGAGTCAAGAGTCATGTTGATTGACAGGTCAGATATATTGGAGTTGCAAGACATCTGTGGTTAAGGTGATAATCACTTGAAAATGGCTAGTGCATTTTTTTTGGGAGGGGGGTAATATGCAAACTGCTAAAACAGGAGAAATGTACTTTTTGACTGCCAATCATAGGTGCAACTCTTTGTCCCACATGAATGAAGCAAAAATTAGGGATTGTAATCAAAGTCATAAATTGGATCAAAATGTATAAAAATATATAAAATAATTAGCATTTTGTAATATTCTTCATGATACAAAAATGATTGCATTATACATAGCATATTTTTAAAACCTGCTTATATGTGGAGTATTTTTTGGGCCTTTCTCAATAAGATGTATTACTAACTCTGTGCACTGGCACAAACTATAAAATGTGCAATATTTTTTCTACTGGCAGATGAGATTCTAAATACTTCTGTGTGTTTATTAAATTAGCAAAATCTGTTTGCATTTCTCATATTTCTCTGTTTCATTGCAAAAGAACTGAACCTGTTTTCCACACTGGCAACGCTTCCGAGTGGAATTGCACATGGTGGGACAGGGAGCTAGTGAGGAAAGTGTAAATGGTGCCAGGGCACAAAGGGCAACTGGTACTACGCTAATGCTCAAGGCATTGCACATTTGCCACTTTGTAGTTACATGTTGGCTAGTTTTTATGCAACTGAATATTCTGGTTTGTTGGAAGTAAGCCTATGTGAAAAGACCAATGTCCATAAATTGTTAATATAGCACTTTAAACATGACAAGTGGAACATTTTTTGCAGTCCCCATCCCTTATTTACCCTCCCACCTAATAGCTGAACACTGGACATCAATATTGGGAAAATAAGGCCACAGTTGTTTATATACTGTTGTTTAATTTATGTTAAATAATACATTAATAAACATCCAAAGATTATTGCAATTAAACCATTTGTACTACAAACATTATACAGCAGTAACAACAACACCACAAATCCTCAAAGAGATTTTACCTTATCCCTGGCCTGAAGCCTGGTTCTTGCTTCCTATTCAAGTCACCATCCAAGATTATCTAACGCCCCAGGACCCCAGTACTTTCCAGCTACCCCTGAACTTACCAACCGCCCCTTTCACTTATCCTGAGTCAAGCCACCTTGCAAACTGCAATGAAGGACATCTCCAAAATCTAAAGGTGCTCCTGGACATCATGCACCCTGGGAAGAACCGGCAAGCTAACCCTAAATTCCCCAATCCAAGAAATCCCTGGATAATCAAACCCAGCAAATAGAGAGAGGGCAACAGATGGGTCCTGCCCTTCTAGCTCTGTCATGCCTTGTTTCCATCCACTGCTATCCAGCTCATTAGGCGAAGAGTTTATAGAAGTGTGTATTAAGAATTTTCAAATACTTTTTTTTTACAGAACATTAGTAATGTTTAATTGATGCCATTTTCTTTACAGAAAACTTTCATTTACTGTTGACACATAACTGTTTTGTAGATTTCAATGTTTTGTCCAATATAGGACAAACTATGAGGCATAAGTACATTGTAGAATTCAGTGCTGCATCATAGGACAGCTTTACACAATGTAAACAACTACTCTCTGAGGCAATTTTTATGTTTTAAGACAGCATAAGAAAAGTGTTCAGTATACGAAAAAGAAGTCATGTTTCTTGTCAACTGAAGAGTACTATTGACAGACCTAATTCTATAGCCACACAGGCATGCAGGTCTCGTTTAATCTATATAAATACTTTACAAATTAAGTATTAACAGACAATAGTTATTCAATTTTCTTATATTTAATATATCTATATCTCTGTAGTGGAATGATACTATTAAATAGTAACATATTATCTGTAGGAGAAGTAGATGTTCTAGATGTATCACTGAGTTGATGAGTTAAGCTGACCATACACTCATTTGGCAAGGTTGCCCCCCCCCCCCCCGATATGCCCGCCAAAAGGGATAATCCTATCGTTCGACCCTACAGCCAAAACTAACAGATTACAATGACAGGTCTACAGGACAAAGACCACATCAACTAGTCGATGTGGTCCTCAATTGGGTGGGAAAATCAAACCTGCTTGATCAAGATCTGGCCTATTTTTGGACAGATATCAGTCTGGGAAGCCCATCAGAAGGCCCCATACACTGGAAGATAAGATGCCGAATTTGTTTTAAGGACTTGAATCTGCAGCTTAAATCTGCCTCTGTATGTTTTATGTCCTCACTTCTCAAAAAGACTTAACAGTGCTGCAGAGACCTAGGCATACACATTAGAACATGATGTTACTAAAAGCAGGACAAATTGCAACAGATCATGTCTATCCAACTTTATCCTCACTGCAGTGTTACACTGCTATGTAAAGTGTAGGGTCAATGCATTACACTAAAAAAATTAAAAGGGTCATCTAATTAAGTTGAGGAAGTTGCTGGGAAGCAGTTATCTGTTAATCAGCAGCTATCAATTAATTAACACATGGCTATAACACATACACTAAAAAAATACCGTAGTTCCTTGTAATAAATAATTTTTACAATTTCGCTTTTTAACATAAAAATAGAGTGTTAAATATTATGTGGAGCTTGGCCCCTGTTGCAGGTAAATGCTGCATCTGCAGCTACTATATTTGTATCCACCGAGCAGCTTCTAGAAGAAAAACATTGACTAAACAATAAATGTTACAAAGATTCATTTTAATCAGGTATCATTGCAGCTTTAGATAAATCCTGTCAAGATTTGCTTTCTGTGAATGTTTAGCATATTCCTCTCCCTTAGCAGAAATCTCTGACATAAACCATATATATGTGTGTTCAGAGGGGCGACAGATCCTATTGTTTATAGCAAAAGGGATGAACTCCAGGGAGATCATGGCTGAGTCTTGTTTGTGACTCTCTCCTATAAAGTATACTTACTGGAATATAAATAATTTCTCTCTTTGCTTAGCCAATAGTTGTGTAGAATGCAAGAGGATAGATGGCTAGATAGATGGTTTAGTCAGCTTGATAAAGAACCAGTAAGGTCCGGAACATTGCTGTGCCACATGTGAAATAAAGGTGGTTTTAAAACTACTACTGGGAGTGCTGCAATCTCTATAAGTTGAAAAAATTGCATGGACGCATTAAAAAATGTCTGTATTTACTATATAGGGCCTGGAAATAGGATGGCAGCCATTGGGTGCCTATACAGAAAATAATGCTCCCGGCCCACTATAGGACAGTTGTGTATAACTCCATTGGCGGAACTGTGGGGGTTCTACACTTTTTACGATCTTCCCATTTCAGGCTGTCTCACATATTCACTAATGAGATAGAGGCGAGGCTAGGTTTGGTGCCTTGGGTAGTACTGGACCTAAATACAGTCCTGGGTAGCACTGGACCTAAATACAGTTTTTGGTAAGGTCAAGGAGAGAATTATTTTGACCCAAGTCTATAGTACAGTCAGTTGGGTGCATCAAGATTTATATTGCAGATGTAAAACATAAACAATCTCCTTTATATCTTTAATAACCTACTGCCAGGAAAAAAATCTTCACAATCCACAGCAGAAAGTGCAAATCATGAAACAGTCGGTAGCATTTCTGCTGATTCGTTAATTGTTCAGAAACTGTAAAGATTCATCAAACGGAAAACAATTCCAGAGGTACTAAAAAGAGTCAATAGCAATAAACCGTTGAATGCCTGCCCACTACTACTCAAAGCTGAACTGCATAATTACTGGAAACCTATGGAAATTCTTGGCCTCTTAACAAACACAGGAGATCCCTTTAGTTGAGTGGAGATTGCGAGCTCTCCTCCCCATATGAAAATATATCCTGATGACAGCTATAAATCCTAATACAATTCATATCTCATTTATGAGTTACACTGTTCTATGAAACTCTATCTCTCTGCTTCATGCTTATTTTCTGTTTTAAGCTCTTTCTGAAATTAACGTTTTTTTAATAAATGTATATAGTTTGTAATGACTTTAAACTTGATCATTTTAAAACTTTAAGTAATAAAAAGTAATTGCAAAATGACACAGAATAGCTTTTTCTAATATTCACATTTATCCTACACTAATATATACTCAAGGACCCATATTAATCTATCCTTGTCTAGAAAACCCTGACTGTTGCCACATAATCTACTCACTGCATTAGACACATTCCACCTATTTTCTCTGTACTTTGCTAACCACTATCTATTTAAACCTTCATTTGATTATTTGCCTTTCCTAACCCATTCTCTAGCACATTATGTCAGTTATGTTTAAAACCAGACTTGTGTGCAGATATTTACAAGATATATCTACAGGGGCCATTTTCTCACTACTCTTTAAAAACACATTTTATATGTATTCTATTGCAGTAAAGTATGTGGTTTATAAAAAATAATTAGTTCTGACACAACAGGGGTAGGCTTAAAGGAGTATAACTCTCACTAAAATGTTATTTTAACTCACATGAAGTGGTATGATAAGTCCCTGCATATTTTATATCACAATAAATATTATATAATAGTAGAGATATGGGATTTGTTATCTAGAATGCTTGGGACATGGGGTTAGCTAGTTAAAAGAGAAGTGTAGCCCAAAAAAAACCTCAAATAATGGCCCCAAATCCCCCCCCCACACACACACCATCATAGAGCTTCAACAGCTCAAAAATTAAATTTGCTTCAATACTTACTTTCAGCCAGGGTGGTATCAGCACCCACTTAATTAAGGTGGTAAAATTATTTAATTCTGCTTTAGAGTTATTCCCGTAATGTGAAGAACTGTGCCTAAAACAGGGACATATTTACCATATAAGCACCTTAAAGACCTGTGACTAGGGCGGCAGCTTTAGGGTGGCCTTCCAGTGCCTATATGGTAAATATACATTTTCTACCGTCAGGACTACGTCACTTTGACACATGCACATTACGTGGTTTTCATACGTGGTCTAAATGCTACTAAATCAGCAAAAATTATTTTTTTGCTCTGGTTTTATGATTTACATTTATATCAATATTTATACCCTGTACTACAAATGTATGGATCAGCTGAGAAATACCAGCAACTAAAATATGAAATTGCATTACTTGATCTGCAACATGTCAGTCCATGGAGCATGCTGAGTAGGGAGCTGAAGGTGTTGCTCCTAAGCAGTGGCAGTAACAAAGGTAACAATTAACCAAATTTACTGAGCCACTAATGGGAAATGGCAGATGGGAAGAAAAGAAAACTAATCAAATTGTTGTTTGATGTCAAAATGATTAACATAGTAAACCCACAAGAGTCAAAGATCATTATCAATGCCTAGTCTGGCCCAGATTGTCACCTTAATAAATGACACCCATTCTCATTTCAAAGCATGAAAGATTATTACAGACTGCTTTTTCTCTCCCTCTATATATGGCCCTCTGCTCTCCAAAAAGTGCCTGACAAATGCACATTCGATTGTCTCATATCACCTAGTTATGTATTTTAAAAGGAATGGATGAAAGCAGCAGACAATTTGCAATACAAAGGAATATACAATATTTCTTGATGGAACAGTAAAAACTGTGTTTCATACTGAAATATTCAGCCACATATCTTAGACCAGCCAATTTTCTAGGTTTGCTTAAATTGCCAAGTGTGTGACTGTGCCATCTAAAGTGTCATTTAGGAGATTAATAATTTATTGGGCATTTTTATTGTTAATTAGGGATCTAGTGAATATGACTTACAGTGCAGCTGTTAAGGAAAACTAAAAAGCTTGCTGTCAATTTTTAATCCAAATCATTATTTCAACCTTCTGCTGACCTAGCTTTTTCATTGCTAATGACCAACAAGGGACTTTGGCCATTACATGTAGGTTTATGAATGTAAATAACAAGTTTCCAAAACATTAATATATGTACTTTTGTGATGGGTGTTAATGATTTACTGTTTAGGTAAATAATGAATTAATGTAGAGTATAAATATATTAATCTATAATATATTCTCGAACTCACATTGTCTAGGAATTTTTTCAGATTTGAAAAACGGTTTTACTTACAGACCTCGGGTACAGCCATGGGCAGTGCCCTCGCCCCGTCATATGCCAATCTCTATATGCTGGAATACGAGACAATTAATATCTTTCCTCACCTTGGCAAATCTATATTAGCATATTTTCGCTATATAGATGCTCTATTCCTGATATGGACTGACACAGAAGAAACCCTCATAAGTTTCCACAAAGAGCTCAATGATATAGACAGTCCAATTAAGCTCACTCTCAATCAAAGCAGAACGGACATTGACTTTTTGGACTTAAACATATTTCTGGATAATTCCATATTGGGCACAAGACTTTTCAGGAAAACGACCGACAGAAATTCCATCTTACATGCGTCCAGCAACCACCCCCCTTCCACCACAAGGGGGATACCCTACTCGCAATTTTTACGTGTGATTCGTAACAACAATGTCAGGACGATGGCAGAACAACAACTACGTGAGATGTTTGACAGATTTCTGCAGAGAGGATACTCACAAGATCTACTATTCCAACTCAACAGGGCACTCCAACATTCACAGCAGGATCTCTTGGATAAGCCTGTAACCACTGAACAGCGTGATAATCAGATGATATTTACTACTACCTTTTCCCCAGGGTCTCAATTACTTAAAACCAGCATCAACAAACATTGGCCCATGCTCAGCATGGATGATTCCTTGAGCATCCACAGGGCCAAGAGACCTATTATGGGCTTCAAGAGAGGCAAAAATCTGAGGGACCTGTTGGTCAGAACTGACTCTTATGCAACCATCTATAAAGACCCTGATTGGCTCTCCCAACATACAAAATTGGGCTGTTATAAATGCCCTGACTGCGTAACCTGTAGATGCCTCTTGACTGGACCAGACTTCCCGCACCCCCACACAGGGAAGAGATATAAAATACGCTACAGGCTGGGCTGCACCTCTTCCCACATTGTATATATCATCACCTGCCCATGTGGACTGTATTATGTCGGCAAAACCAGCACCACTTTGAAGGAGAGGATCAGCAACCACAGATCAGCAATCAGCAAGGCCCTGAGAGAAGACAAAGCACTCCAACCGGTGGCTAAGCACTTCTTGATGAAAGGACACACACTCCCCACCTTTAAGTGTATGGCGATTGACCACCAACCACCACTGAACAGGGGTGGCAATAGAGACCAAGCCCTACTAAGGAGAGAGACATGGTGGATCCACAGACTGGACACGGTGACTCCCAGAGGACTGAATGAGACCCTGCCCTTAGGATGCTTCTTATGAACTGGCGGAGCTCCACATTAGTGTTACCACATATATCTTTCCAATACATGCTCATTGCCTTGTTTATATATGTACTGGACTCAATGTAGTGTCTTTACTTCTGTTCTCACCTTTGTTTTTATTCCCTCTGACCAATGATTCCTGCGCACATAGGCTGGCATGGTTCCTCCGTGCTGCCTCTCCACCTCTTCCTGGGTTCCTATCCGCATGTAAATTTTATAAGTCCTTTTCTGGTACTGGTAAGTGGGTAAGGGCTTAATGTGGCGATCCCAATATCCCCCCTGCGCTATGTATGGGAACAGATGAGTAGCAATGTTGTCCTGTCTGTGTTATCTGCGGACAGGTGACGCCGCCTCTCTGCCTAGCACCTACTATACTAGGTGCTACACGTTGCTAGGTGTAACAGCGCATAACAATGGGGGGCGTGTACTGCAACTGAGTACCTGCCGGTCCGCCCACTGAAGCCCGGGTCATAGTTACCGCCCACCTCTACAGCACCATGGACGGGGCGTTGGACACGCCCACCCAGCAGCTCTGCTGTAATGATGAAAGGTTGCACTATGATACTTGCGGTTGCGCATACCTAGGAATGTGGGCAGAGTGCGCATCAGGAATAGGTCTCTAATGGGGAACACTGCACTATAACTTCCCCACACGTACCTTGTTGTTATTTTGGTTGCCTAGCAACAGCTTTTGGCGCCAAAATGGCGTTTTAAAAACCCCCCTGGACACTATGTTCTGTTTTCTTTCCCTGATGAAAGCTCCAAAATGGAGCTGAAACGTCGTATTTAATAAAACCTCCTTTGCATCAACTTTTTTCGCTCATAATTCCTTGGAGTGCCGTCACTTTGCATTTCTATATTTTGACTTTTCGACTGGCACCCAGGTTCTATTTTTTAGCAAAAGGTGTGCGTCCACTTGAACTGTCTATATTTATATATATATATATATATATATATATATATATATATATAAAGATGCTTGGGTGTCCGCACTCTGTCTTTGTCGCAGGCAAAGGTGCACGATCAATTGGAATGATACAATCGATGCAGGGATCAGCACATTCTAGTAAAGGTGAATTAAAGTGTTTTTATTTGTAACACAGCATTGTCCAACGTATAACGTGCATATATATATATATATATATATATATTTTTTTTATGAAGTTCTCCTTCATAAGCATTTTTCTGCAGGTCACATGTATAGTATGCACACACATGCATTCACATGTTAACATGTTATCCACTGATGTTTGTAATTATGCATGAAAGCTAATTTAAGCATAATAAAAATACATATAAAAATCCATGAGACTTTAACCAGGGCCACCATTAGAACTCATGGGAACCCATACTACTTGATGGTTATTAGTCTACATCTCACCAGGCCTGTCTGGGTAGTTTGTCCTACCAAATACAGTAAATAGAATGGACCTCTAATAAAAAAAAGGTAAAGTAAATGCAATGGCATCCAACTTGTCTAAAGCCTGCTCCCTTCATGGCCTGTGTATCATACCCTTGCCTCTCTCGGGACTTCCCTATGTCATGGGGCCGCTGACTGGACTCCCTGTACACCCCTGATTGCAGCCCTAATAAGACATAAGGTTAAACAAACTGGGATAACTTATAATGTCGTAACAGGACAGAAAATGTCATTGTCCCACTCTAATGGGCAATGAAGACATACATCAGCGATAGATTGATAAAAGCTTATACATAGATAACATGGAGAAGAAAATTAAGAGCTGGGAGCATTGCCAAGTATTTTCAAAGTGTCTTGTGTTCTTCTGTGCCATTGAATGGAAATATCATTGTTTCTCAATGAGTGATACTTGACCTTCACTAGGGATGTAGCGAACTGTTCGCCCGCGAACTAGTTCGCGCGAACTTCGACCGTTCGCGTCCGCCGAATGTTCGCGAACGCTTGGGAACGTTCGCATTTTGAGTTTGCGTTCGATCGTTCGACCATTCGACCATTCGAATTCCTTCGACCGCTAAAAATTGAACGATTTCCATTCGTTCGAACGATTGTAAGCATTCGATCGAATGAAAAGCATTCGATCGAATGGCTTCGATCATTCGATTCGAATGAAAATCCTTCGATCGAACGATTAAAATCCTTCGATCGTTCGTTTTAGCGGGTGTTCGAAGTTCGCGAACTGTTCGCGAACGTTCGCATTTTTTGCCGGTGTTCGCGAACGGCGTTCGCGAACACCAAATCGGCAGTTCGCTACATCCCTAACCTTCACTATAATTACCTTGATATGCCCGGCCTACACCTTTGTAGAGGATATGCCCCATAGACATATTTCAATAGAATAAAAAAAAAATCAAGGTTCAAACCTCACAGTAATACATATGGCCATTTAACCTAAAATTAACGAAATTATATATATATATATATATATATATATATATATATATATATATATATATATATATATATATATATATATATATATTTATGTAACAAAACTATATGCACCTTTATGTAAAGATATATTGTACACAGGCAGTTCAAATTACATATATAAATGGGTATACCAAACACTGCATAAGGTTGAGAGATAGTTGCCTTGAAGTGTTTGGGATAATAACAAATAGCATGCTTTAATGCACCAGCTCCCATACAATTAAAAAAAATAAACAAAGCTATACTACAACAAACACAACTTTTACCATAAGAGCACACAGCAAGCCATCAATATAGCAGAGAATGCTAGACTAGAAAACTGAGAATTTTCTCTAATGCAATTTACTTTAGAGTACAAAATGAACAGTTTTGTTGAATAAAAGTGCATTGTTCTGTAATATTCACCCCCAGATGATTATGCAGTTATAGGTGACAAGCACAGGGAGAAATTACTCAGCATTGTGCATGTGCAAAATGAAATCCACTCTAAGTCATTATGCATAGCATTACATGTAGAGATAAGTAAACTGATTTGCATGAATCACAGCTATTTGGGATTATCAACTGTCACTGAAGACATCTCATAACTATTTTGATTTATAACCAAAAGTTCATGCTTCATCCAATATTTTAACTGGGAATCACACAAATTAGTAGAAATCTGACATTTTATTTCAAAACAAAAGCTTATTTTTACCCGTTGGAATACTGGCTTTATGCACACAGTTTGCTGCTTTTAAATTCATTATTTGACAGTTTAATGTGAAGCATTTGGAGCAAAGGACTTATACTTAGTGATGGGCGAATTTGGGGCGTTTTCGTGAATGTATTCACCGGCGGCGAATCTCGGAAATTCGCACCTGGTGAATAAATTCTCCCATCACTACTTATACTGTACATTACTCTGGCAGGTCCTGTTGGTGCTATTGTATTGTATATGTTTACTTTTGTTGTTGCTTTGTAACTAAACCACTTAAATGACCAGAAAATAGACAGTAGGCAACAAGAATGGTAACTGTGCAGTGTGATGACACAATGGTTATTGTTGTTACCTAACAATATTGTTTTCAGGAGTTCGATTACAGTCATGGAACAGTCTGAAAGTAGATTATATGTTTTTCTCCTGTTTGCATGGATATTGTGCCTGGTACATACTGTGCTTATGATCTTTTGATTGTAAGCACCACTTTGGTAAGGATAGACGTAAAAAATTACCAAGCTCTGAAAAGTGCCTATGCAATAACTGACACTATATACTGTATATTAATGATAACTTATATTGAGATACACTGGGGCAAATTCACTAAAGAGTGAATTCTTGCCCGCTTAGGCTTTGCCACACTTTGTGCAACTTCGTCAGTTGAAAATTCAATATCAGTACGCTAATTCACATGTGAAGTTGCGTCTTGGAAGCAGAACGCTGGTGAAGTTTTGCTAGTGTAAATTCCTCAGCGCGAGCGTGCAAAACTTTGCTACCAATGTACTCTTTTGCTAGCAAATTGTCCTCTACTCCTATTAGTAAATTTCTAATGTCCCTGTGGGTTGGATTTCTTCCGAATTTTTGCTAGCAACGGTCACTTCACCCTTTAGTAAATCTGCCCCACTGAGTCACCATTCAGAACCTGCTGCAACTTTGAAGTATGTGATATTTATACAGTGGGAATCTTTAGTTTTATTAAGGTTGTTTTCAGGGAGGAAAAAATTTTGGGCTAGTCAGCTACAGTATCATGGCTCCACTTAGGGATCATAGTTCCAGCCTTAAAGTTCCAGCTGTATATTAAGAAAGAAGGCTAAGATAGTAGAACCCAATTAACATAATTTCAAAACACTCAGCATATGCATTTGCTAGATTTACAGTGGAAAAACCATTGATTGCAAATATCACTCCTAAATGGGTGATACCAGCATTTACAATGAGAAACTTGACATGCCTTCTGTTTCTGTAATTCTACCTTTCTACTGTGGTTGATGCCAATATGTACCATGAAAACCTAGACATGCCTTACTGCGGTACAGTGCTCCATAGACCTGTATCTTATATGCTACCAATTTACTAATAAAGACATTATGGTTTGCTCAGAGCCAGAAAGTGATTTTGAATCGGGGCTCTTTATACAACATACAATTTAGTATCAGTGATCTTTTATAAAAGTATGTGTTCATAGCTACCTTAGGACAATTTTAGACAAATGTTGATTATGCTCAGTGCAGTTTATAGGAAAACAATAGGTACAACAATAGAGCTACAACATTTATTTTAAAAAATGAAGTGTATTGTTGAAATGTATTGCAGTAGTTAAATAATTGAACTAGGATGTGCTGGAAAAGGTGTATTTTGGCTGCTTGGGCTTCATCAGATGAACTGACCTAAAATTCGAGATTGCAATAAAAAAGACCGAGCAGTAATAACCTATTAGAAAGTTATTCATCTTCATTAAGATATTAGCTGTAAGGGAAGTATATGTCACACTTCTTTTGTGCCAGTACACAAGCTCACTCAACAGATGTCAAAATGCAAGCATTGTTAGAATTAAAGGTATAAGCTCCATTTACTGTTAAAAAAATAAAACCTTTAAAAGAAACCATATTAATACTACATATGTTAGAAAAGGTAAGCCACTTCAGCTTAGCTTGTGACGTATTTGAAGGCACTAAGTATTTTATCAAAACTGGTGATTTTCTACAGATTCTTTGTTAAAAAAATATGAAAACCCTACATAATATAACTTTGCTCAAATATCTCTGCTTCTCTCCTAAATACAACAATTGTTCGTATCTATCACCAATAATTCCTACTGGAACAATGAAGCTAAAAATACTACCGTCAGTAGTAAGAAAGCTGACAGACAGATGATAAAAGCGCACACTTATGTCTTAAGTTCACAGCAAACCGCTAAGAAAAAGTAACAAAAAAGTGGCTTATTGAAACTATAGAAATACAACCTGAAAATAACAAAGTGAACACATACTGCTCCTGCCCATATATAATGCAAAATACTCGGTCAGTGGAGCGAGCGTGTGCCATAGGCAGTCTAGTGCTACTTTTACTAAATAGGAAGCGGCTGCCACTGCTGTTCACACTGTCAGGAGTGCTCATCTGTGTCACCTTTTTAATTTAGTTCCTAATATTTCCCTTCTCACAAAAGCTTAGAATTATGTTCTATCATTCTATTCTATATTTCTATTATGATATTCTTAATGCCTCCTCACCTGGAGAACAGCTCTCTAACAACATTAGAACAACAGTCAATGTATCCTTTACTGCTACATTTTCTTTAACATACAGTACATCAACAGCTTATTTTTGTTTTGCTTTATTATGTAAATAGGTGAGTTGGGTCATTAAATGGGATGTTTTACAAATGTGGAAAAAATTGTGAAAAATGCAATTCGTACAGGGAATAATCTCAACCTCTTGCTGTAGTAAAGTAAATCTTTTGTTCTTTGAATACAGTATCCTATCAAATTTCAATTAAAGAAGATTTTTGGTTGCATAAACTGTGATTAAATGGTTTAAAACTTCATTATATGTCTAAACTTGCCATCAATATTTACAGTACATATCTATATTTAACTGTACTGTCGCATGTGAAACCTGAAAATATATGGTAATTGACCAGGTAATTTATATGATTTATTTTATTTGTTGTGTCTTAAAAGTGACCACTTATTTAAGAAAAAAAGAATGTTATTGGGTACGAACATTTTAGCAAGGCACTGATGCTTAAAAGACATCCAGTATCCCGGCACTTTTGCCTCCCCTACCTAAAAATATAAATCAAATAAAAATGCAGTGTTAACATCTTGTATGAATGTATACAGTGTTGTACAATTCAGAAAAGTGGAATATAAATAAGTACAATATATAAAATGTACATGCAGGGAGGACAAGACACATAATAGATACAGGGTTTAGCAGAAGGATTTTATGTGCTATCCTTTTCTTAACAGGCAGCCATGCTAAGAATTTTAATTTAGGGTGAACAGGTTCCCACTAAGGAGAGGGTTTAGGTTCATGTGGGAAAACCATGACCTTCATTTTAGCCAGGTTAAGCATGAGATGACATTGGTTAATCCATGAGGAGATAGCTAGTAGGCAGTTTGCAATCTTGGTCCTGGTTAGTTTAGGGGTGTATAAATATTTCTGGATATCATTGGTGTACAGGTGATATTTAAGACCAAATGAAGATATAAGTCAATAATTAAACTATTAAGGTCCTATGTATGCCGTATGCTAGAATTAGTTGCTTGATGATTTAGCTCTTCTGCTTAATCAAGGCTGCTATTTCTGCTAATGCTCCTGTGCTTTCCTGCCTGGTTTATGTGTTTGTTCCTAGTTCCTGGATCTTTGCCCTATTCCTGTCCTCAAATCCCTGTTCCTTGCCCAATTTCTGTGGATTTCCTGGTTCTGACATCTGGCCTCTGTATTAACTCAGCTTCTGCCTACCAAATGCCCTGACATTTGGCCTGTTTGCAAAACACTACTTATATTTGACTTTATTACCATGAGTAGCTACTATTCATTGACACTTTAGCAAACCCCGTCTGCTGGTGTTACCCAACATGTGGACACCAGCCTTTCTACACTCATCAGGTCAGCCCTGTCAACCCCATTTAAAGAGCTTGTTCCAAACACATCAATTCAGTTGTTTTCAGATTGTTCATGAGAAATAAATACTTTTTTCAATTGCTTTCTATCTTTTATTTTTTACTGTTTTCCCAAATTTCCAAATTTGATGTTTAAAGTTTAATGTTCCTGTCTCTGGTGTTTCGAAATGGCAGCTCAGTAATCCAGGTGCAGATTATGAACTGTTACAGTTTGCTACATTAGTTTATACATTTCTCAGCAGCATCTGTAGAATATAAGCAACTATTGTATAAATTCTAAAAGCTGCCTTTAATGAAACTCAGGGATTCTGCTCAGCAGGGCCTAATATAAGAAATATATTAACTAATTTATCAATTTAGCAGTTTTCAGTCCCCCTCCCAGAGCTGCTTTAAGTGGAAATGAAACTTTAAACTTCAATATTAGATTTTTTTATGACTTTTTCTAATTAATTTTTATTTTCTAGATTTTTTCTGACTTTTTCCAATTACTTTCTATTTTCTAGTTTTTCTAACACCAACTGAATAGTGATGGGTGAATTTGCGCCGTTTCGCTTCGCCGAAAAATTTGCGAATTTCGCGCAAAATTTGCAAAACGGCGCCGGCGTCCGTTTTTGCCGCAAATTTTCGAGGGCGTTTTGCGAATTTATTCGCTGGCGTCGAATCGTGCAAATTCGCCGCAAATTTGCGCCTGGCGAATAAATTCGCCCATCACTACAACTGAACTGAAAACAGTGTCGGAAGGTGAAAAACAATTATTTCCCTGATCTACTGACTTTATTTAAGAAGTTCTCTGCAGTTCAAAGGACATGCCAAACAATATGAAGTATGTATGAATGTGGAAGAGACTTCTTTCCAATAGTGGCATTTGCCTTAATATTAATGTTTAACTGTGTTAATTAACCATAATTTTCTCTTTGTAGAAGCCTCTAAATCCTTCTAGTTCTACATAATTCATACAAACATAACCTACACTGAATCAGCACTGTCATCTGCCTGAGACACAGGTATCAAATCATTGTACACTATACCATAATGTTACACACATACTGTCATGGTAATACAGAATAATACTCCAATTGACAAAGATAAATAGTATAAATAGTTTCAACACACTTGTATCACAAATCTGTAAGTCTTCCATAGAACATTCACTTTCAAAAAAGCAAGAAGCAATTGCGCAAGAGAGTGTGAAGAGAGTGTGGGAGAGGATGGTAGCTCAATAGTATCTGCCAAGATGACAGAGATCAATAGCACAATATAACTTCAAAGAAAGAGCGAGATATAAAATGTATATGCTATTACCATACCTGGCAAGGAGACAAAAATCAGTCTCACATTAACTGCCACAGCACTTACACACAATCAACTGTCTAAGAGATTTAGTGCTTTTTCTTGAGAGACAGAAAGTAGTTGCACACCATCAATAGAGTGAATGACAGAAATCAGTTACACACAATTAACTACAAGACATACACTATACAATCACTATAGTAGGTTTTCCTAAAGTATATATGCAATGTAGGCTCCAGCAACAATCTCTTCCCAGTCTCTCTATCTCCCTTTCCCTATCTCTCTCTCCTCTGGTCCTAACCAAATTATTGCATTTGTAAAGAATAATCTGATTGTATGATGTCCCCTTGTATGTCTGTGCTATTTTGATTTTGCTTTGAAAATCATAGGTAACTATAATACATCATACATCCGTTAGGTTTTGATTTGACTGTTTAAATTGAGATATGGTAAACAACCACCACTAGACAGCTTCAAAGCAAAGCACTCACATATAAAAATCCTTCCATATAGTATGAAAATGCTAATAAAAGATTTTGAAAGTATCTGTTAAAAGAAAGTCTTGTTTATATCTGTTAAAAGAAAGACTTCTTTACAAAACACTTTTTATTCCTTAAGATATGCCAGTTTGTAACCAACAAATCTTTTGGTCCAAAATGATTGTGCTTCTTGCTTTAGAATTAGTGATGGACGAATTTGTCCCACGAAATTTGTGAAACTCGCGAAAAATTTGTGAAACGCAGATTTTGATGCTGGAGACAATTTGCCAGTGTCAAAAATTTGATGCCTATGCCCAAAATCAATGGGCGTCCGTTAGTCTTCGCGAGCGTTACCGGCATCGGAACCTTCGGCGACATCAAAAATTTTTCTAATGCCCGAAATGTATTCGCCACCGGCGAAACACGCAAATTTGCCGCAAATTCGTGCCTGGCAAATAAATTCGCCCATCACTATTTAGAATACTATTTCTTCGATTTTCTAAGACCACAGCATTACATACTTAGATAAAGTTATTTTCCAGATTTTCACCCTACATTTAAGATCATTAGCCATGTCTGATTTGAAGTATTTTTATATTAGCTTATCATCAGTCACCTGCTACTGAACCAAAGTATTTTGCATTCATAATATGTTAGAAAGAGTTAGCCAAACCAAATAATCTTTTGGTAAATGCCTATTACTATCATTTATATTATATATTACTCAATAGTGTGAGGTATCAGCCACAATTGCTTCAGATACAACTCCCATTTGCAGAATCATTTGCACTGGAATTAATGGGAAAATACTGCATTGTAATAATAATAACTTTGTGAAACATGTCTGAAATTGCACTTTGCAGGCTGCACTTGAGGTTCGTAAATGACCCTTACGTATTGTTTAATGGGCTTGATTCTCCATATCCTCTCACTTTATTATGTTCTGGACATGACATTAGCCATTGATCTCACTAAAATATGTGTTGGGGATGGCATTGCTAATTTTCCATTACTCATTTTATGGATAGAATATAATAATAATGGAGTACTGAAATTGATCCCTACAACTAGTGCTTGTATGTCTGTAAGATTTTCTTAGGGGTGCTCAAGTTTCCTTTCACAGTCCAAAAGCTCTGCTGGGACAGATGTAAAAGATGAACAATCCTTGTTCAGTGCAATATGTTGTCAGTTGTCACTGTATAGATGAAGCATGATAATATTATGTGCTGAAGATGCTATTATGCTACCCACTGCTCTCACTGTTTAATGTGCTGGGGATTTCCCTGGCTTTATTTCCCTAATCTAAAGAGCATTATGCCCCAGTGTCTCTTTTGGGCCTGATATGTAAGATCATAAACATAGGTCTGTTAATTATTATTAACATATCTGTTTATGAACTGTTATCATATATTGTAATTAGTAAATCCTTGGTTGAGGAAATATTCATCAAGTAATAAAGCAATTCAATAAACATCATTGAAATTACTGCACAACCAAGGATCTCCACACTACCAATGAATTGGTAGCCCATAAACACAAGTGAACAGTAGTTAGAACCAGTTCTAAAATATTCCAAACAAAAAGCGAACAATAAATATGTTGTTGTTTTTTTTATCTCCAATATAAATAGTATGCTTAAACCTGCATTTAAAATGTAATGTGTAATAATGGTCTCCTGTAAAAATGATTACCTTTGAAAGAGAGAGATATTACAGCACTGCTGCAACGGAAGTGAATGTCATGTATTGGATTTTAATGACTTTACTGTACTGCACATACACCCAGCTTTAATTGGCTGAGGAAATACCTGGGAAGAAGGAAAACATGAAGCTGTAGATCTCTAGAAGACACTGCCCCAGGTTGGTGCAGTTTTTATGGAAATCGTATGTCTATGCATAACAAACATACCCCAGTGAATTAGGGTTTCCTTGTCTTTTAATAACATACTGTACATAAAGATTTTCTAAAAGGCTATACAGGAGCACCTGCAATGAAGAGCTGTGTAGTTTTGCTTTTTGTCCTTCATAGCTTTACTGCTAAGGTTTTCAGAACTCATTTTGCATTTTGATTTTATTGCCACCATTGCCTGTAGTTTGAAAATCACTGCAATAGAAGATAACATGGTGTACAAGATGTACAGTGCCAATAAAATGAATTCATGACTGCTGCCATGGTAAAATAATTGTTAATGCAAATCTGGAAATTGTGCACTGACTGGATTTTTTTTTAGTTTGTCTCGAGATCCCAGCAGTGGAAGACAGATCATAATGATAACATTTTTGTTGATTTTTTTTTATTACTGCTTCATTTTTTTGTCCAATCTGAACAGGGAAGAGTAATAAAGGTTAAAGAACAAAGAAAGTACTGGGAGGTGCCAATTTGTTAGGAACAAACCAGTGACCAACATCTCTCATCTTTAAAGGACAACTAAAGGCAAAAAACTAAAATCCCATTTTTACTTTAATGAAAAAGAAACCTATCTCCAATATACTTTAATTAAAAAATGTGTACTGTTTTTATAAGAAACCTGACTGTATGCAGTGAAATTCTCCCTTCATTTACTGCTGTGGATAGGAATTGTCAGATGGTCCCTAACTGCTGAGCAGGGAAACAATCATACTTATGAACAGCAGGGGGAGCCCCCGCCTTACTTCCCAGCCATGCAGAATTCAAGCAGTTTTGTTTATGACGATCCCTAAACAGCCCAGACCACAATGAGCATGTGAAGGGTCAGGCTAAGATGTTTAACAAAGTTTCAAGATGACAGCCCCCTGTGGCCAACTTTGAAAGTATAAATCATTTGTTTGATTAGGCTTGTGGTGCAGTAAGTTCATGCTTATGTTTAGTATACAAAATACAGCCTTTTTAGCCTTATTCTATTTTTAAGTGGCTGTATAGAATACAGGTACACATGGAAAGCAAAAAGTGCATATTCTAGATGGGGCCTACCAGCACTCTGTACAGTGGAAGAATAACCCCCTCCTCCCATGAATCTATGCCCCTTTTGATACAGCTCAAGACCATGATTGCCTTATAAGCTGCTAACTGGCATTTCTAGCTACAGCCAAGTTTATTATCTACAAGGACTCCAAGGTTCTTCTCAATTATGAATTTGAGGGAATGTATCTTTCATTTTTGTACATCCCAGCTTTACAATAATCAACAGTCTCATCTTACACTTAGCCGACAAGCTTGCCAGTTTGCCATGATCCTGCTAAAAGAATGCCACATCCTGGATAGAATTAATTAGGCTAAATAGTTTAATGTCATTTGCAAACACTGACAATACCTACCCCTAAGTCATTTATGAACAAGTTAAATAAAAGTGGGCCCAATACAGAGCCCTGAGGAACCCCACTAAGAACCTTACTCCAAGTAGAGAATGTACCATTAACAACGACCCTCTGTACCCGATCCTGTAGCCAGTTTCCTAACCATGTGCAAATTACTTCTTTAAGTCCAAGAGCCCTTTTTAAATATAGGAATGAAATCACCTTTCCTCCAATCCATAGGTACCATACTAGATGAAAGCGAGTTTGAGAGGCCAAAATTGAACTTAGCTCTCTTAGAACCCAAGGGTGTATTTCATCTGGCCCTGACACCTTTTTCACATAAATTTTTAGTAAAGTTTTATGAATTATATCCTGAGTCAACCACTGACTAGATTGAGCTGAGACAACAATGCCGCTATAAGGTGGGTCTGGGAACTCTGACTCCTGATTTACTACATTTGCCTTTTTTGTATATGTTACAAGCATATTGGTACCATTATTTAAAGGAGCCAAACTATCAACTTGCATCTTTTTACTATTAATAGACTTAAAAAAACCTTTTGAGGTTAGTCTAAGCCTCTGCCGATATGCGCTCCTCATTTTCAATCTTTGCCTTCGAATTTCTGTTTTACAACATTTATAGTGTTTTATAATATTTTATAGTGTTTGTATTCGTTAAATGTAGCTTCTGTCCCCACAGACTTGTAATTTTTAAATGGCTTCTTGTTCATTCCTATTAAGTTCATACTTCAATATTAAGCCACATAGGGTATTTCTTTGTGCTTCTACTTTTACTTCTCAAGGGAATAAATTGAGAACATTAACAAGTTAATATAATTTTAAATGACAACCATTGGTGTTCTGTGTTCTTAGCAGAAAACATAATGCCTTGGTCTATGCTCTAAAGGGCAGCAGCCCTTATTGCACTAAAATGAAATTATGCTCAATTCCGACTCTTTACATTTTTTATGATGGCTGCTAAAAAGACCCTAGCACATGCCTGGAAACAAAAACGCATCCCATTTGATCCCGTAAAATCCAGAATTGACTGGATTATGTCCCAAGAAAAAATGACCAGCATTTTATTAGACACACATGAGAAATTTTTATTAACCTGGGGTCCCTCGATTGAATATAGATATGGGCCTGGTAACTATAGTGAGAAAAGGATGTTGGGCACACATCTAGTTTCTAATTTAGAGTCAGTGTAGAAGTGATATTATTTTCTTTTTCTTTCCCTGTTATTACTATACAAATATTATTGTGCATTTAACGGTCTATTGAAATGTTGTTGTTAACGTGGTAATATTTCAACCACGACTGTAATTACATTTGCTACTAAAGATATTTTAATATCGACATATGTATGCTTGAGATGTTTGTTGAAAATAATTATAAAAATTTATTGAAATAAAAACAGGGTTACCCAGTGTTCCAGTTTTGGCTGAAAAAATCTTGGGCTGGCTCCACCACGTGTTCCTGTCATCCCACAACAATTCTTAAAGCTATAACCCAAAAACAGTGAAGGAAGCTTCGGAAGCAGGTCTTTGCTGCAATTAAATTTGTGCTACATGTACCACTACTGCCCATATGCCCACCCCAAGACACCATAGGTTCATCTAAGTGAATTGTTATTAATTAAAAGATTTAGAAAAGGAACTTAGCAGAGTATAGTTGCACCAGTGAAACTAAACTAAGGGGGTTATTTATCAAAGGTTGAATTTTAGACTTATGTGAGCTTTTTTAGAACTCGAATTAACTTCTACATGACCTTGACAGGTTCTAGATGGTGTATTTTCCAATTCAAACTATTTCCAGGGGCAGAGTATAATAAATCTCGAAAAAATCGAAAGTGATTTTTGATTCGAAAACACAATGCAACCCTCAATAAATCTGCACCTACATGTTTGCTTGATAAAGGATGTTGTTTTATAGGTTCATTTTGAAGTATTTCCATTCCTTTGCAAACCTCAAGCAAAGGGTTAACTCAACAACAATTATTATTGCCATAGAAATTTATTGGTGCTTTTGAAGACAATAGTCACATTGGATTTTAAGCCAATTCCACTCCCCACCCTCTTGTGAGATTTCCTCCTATAGTCTAATCCTGCTAGAGGGTCTGACATAAGCAAGAATTGCAAAGAGTTTAATTATTAAATGTGAATATTGCCTTTTCCAGCTCACAAATTAAACAGCCACATTCCCAGGAGCTGTTAAGCTGAGCACCGCTAAAAGATGAAGGGAGAGATTCATTGGGTGAACTAGGACAACGAAAAGAGAGAACTTAAATTATAAAAGGGTGTCTAACTGTACAGATTAAGAATATTGTCCCTTTACTAGTCTGTGAATACATTTTTATATTTTTATTGCACTACACTTGCCACTCTTCTACTCTGCTGCTCTTAACTTATTGTGCTTCATAATATACTATATTCATAAGGAATTTGTTCAGCTATGGACAACATTTTGTACTATAGTGGTGTCAGTTGCACATTTGCTGTGGTTCCTTAAAGAGAAATCCTACCTATGACTAAATAATTAAGTAGATAATTAAATAAGCAGAGTGCTGGACCACTTCCTTGTCAAAACGCCCACACTCAAAAGTACTTGAGGGTACTTCCTACTTTTAATAAAATATTTATAAAGGCGTTCATTATCTAGGCTTCTGAGCATCTCCTTGTAACAAATGCAGGAAGGGTATTTCGTTTTAACTACTCTGTCTAGTTCAATGCTAGTTTTTCTTATAATGAACTTAGCTAGTATATTATGAATAATTAAATAACACAATTATGGGCTGCCCTATTTTTGGGTAGCCAGTTAGTGCCCATAAACGTAAAGAATACTGTACCTTGAGCCATATATCTCCAAGCATTTTTTTTTTTTTAATAAAAAAAGTATTTGTTCAGTGTGCACATTTCTTAAATTATGCTAAGAGGCACAAATAAAACATTTTTACTATGTCATTATTTTAGTCTATTTTAGTGTATTGGGAGATTGTACCCATATCTTATGGTTGCTGATGTAGTACTGTTTATACAGAGTGAGATTTGTTTTACTGTCACTCAAAAATTCCTATGCCATTCAAATAAGCCTTTGTAAAACAAGAATGCAAATACTGTTTTGTGGCATAACAGTATAAATGCTGCATTGTACATAAATAACATTACACTTTAGCCAAAATTGTACATAAATAACATGACACTTTAGCCAAAATTGTATATATATAACATGGCACTTTAGCCAAAATTATACAATTTGGGGCAGTTTTATTAACATTCATTTTATTTTTAATTTAATGAAGTATGTCATCTAAAAACTGCTGGGGTCATGTAGCTGTCTGTAGCAAATTGTAAAATATTTAGTTAGGTGCTTTGAGCTTTTAGAATTTTTCGTTTGTAAACATCGAGTAAATGAGGATTTTGAGCTTTTTATATTCTTATTTGGATTCTCTGTGTTTTTATTCATTTGTGCTTTTTATTTATTTTTTGTTGCATATTGTCTCAGAATGTCTCTCTCTACATTATACTAGAAATTAGTTTAAAGTTGAACAACCCCTTTAAAATATGTGTAATTAGAGTTTGTTCTAATTATAGTAGAGCTGTTGGAAAAAACAGAAAGTTGCCCATCTCAGCAAATAGTGATTGTTCTTGGGTTCTATAGAGGATTGGCTTAGCCGTTTTACTTTTTTATGTCCTAAGCCACTTTAATTTTTTAGGATTAAA
Source organism: Xenopus laevis (assembly GCF_017654675.1). Lineage (NCBI taxonomy): Eukaryota > Metazoa > Chordata > Amphibia > Anura > Pipidae > Xenopus > Xenopus laevis. The sequence goes on from NC_054383.1 coordinate 71,347,673, forward strand.
ATATTTGTGTGTTTCTCATATTTTGTGGAAAAAGAGTAACTTTCACCTTTTTTGCAAAAACACTCACAAATTAAACATTAAACAGTCCATATGGAACACACAGTATGGAATTCTATGTCACATTATTCGTGTGAAAATAAAAAGGTGTAATTATAATCTACAGTATATAAATAAGATGATATGCTAGAACATGGTAAGATGTTAATATGCACAGTGGAACACAGCAGGGCTAGAGAGAGTATTTTTTACTCTAAGACCAAATTTCCTCCATGCCTGCCCCACCTAAATTGTGCACATGCATGCCCAATTCACACAAAACCCTTCCCACTTTGTTGTAAGCGTTGCCTGTTTTGTTGCTTACCTGTTAGGGCTAGTATGTTTATGAAACATTGCACCTCTGTAGGTTAAAGGAAAACTATACCCCCCAAACAATGTAGGTCTCTATTAAAAGATACTGAGTAAAACAGCTCATGTGTAAAACCCTGCTTCATGTAAATGAACCATTATCATAATTATATACTTTTTTATTAGTACAGATGGAGCCAGAATGGATTATACATTTGTCGCGCTGTAACGGTAGATAAGCGCAGCTAATGCGAAATCCTACGTTGTCTCATCTCATGCGTCGCGTTTACCTGCATGTAATACAGAGTTGTGGCCACTAGATGTCACCAAATGCTAGTTATAACAAACCACATTACATATGGTGGCTTAGTGGGTAAAGTCCCTGCCTTTGACCAGTGAGTTTAGTGTTCAATCCCCAAAGTCAAACCAAGTTAAATTCTGTTGTCACTTTCAGTGCAATGAACCATGTCCCAACATTAAAAAAAAATATTTTTTTGGTGGGGGGTGGGAGACAAATAAATGGAAAAATAATCAATGGGCTTTTGTGACCATAATTCTAGGCATTAGTAATTTGCATAGTACTGTATTAATACTTGGTTGAGTACTTTACCCCCCTATAAAAACAAATAATAATTATAAAAACAAATACATACATCAATGTTTTATAGAACCTTAAATACAGCAATATTTATTATTATTTTTTTTTAACTTTTTAATAGCTGTATGTATTAGCCTAAAAGAAACGTTTTCAGCACATGCACCAGATCAGAGGCTTCATAGCCTTGTGGTTAAGTGACTGAACTTTGAAACTGAAGGTCATGGGTTCAAATCCTAGATTTTCTTTTCCCCCTTCACAATCATGATTTTTTTTTTTTTGGTGTGTGGGACACTGCTAAATCAATTGAAATAAATGAATGGGAGTTGTGATAATAATTATCTTATAAAATAATAAGCCTAAATATGACAATGATTTTTTTTTAATTTTATTATGCTATTAGCCTTGAAAAAATGTTTTCGTCAGCCATAACCGCCAAAAGGCTTCATAGCATTGGGGTTAGCTCACTGAGCTTTGACACACAAGGTCATATGTTCTAGTCTTGCTTTTCTTTTTTAATTTGTACTGTTAAATGTTCCACAGTATATGTATTAGAGATTCTACCAGTTGATTTATTCATGTTAAAAATAATATTTATATTTCTGACAGCACAAAAAAAATATTCTCCTGTTATAGATTGGATTTGTGATATACACAGCAACAGAATAAACATTGCTTTATAAAATGCACCCCATGTCCTGCCAGAGAGAGAGAGAGAGACAACATTTCCAACTTAATTGGCTTTTGGCAGAGAGGCCAGTACAGCTAACAGGTGCAACTAAGATACTTTGTAACAATTTTGAATTAAGAAAATAAGTAATTGTAACAGTTTAGATAAGGCCAAATTTTGTAAAATGAACATGGTAATTAGGGGGGTGTGGCCACAAAATGGGTGTGGTCAAAAAAAATTTGCCATGCTACATGCGAAAAAAATTTTGTCCCTCTTTTTACTTATAAAATGTTGGGAGGTGTGCTGAAAGCACTCTGACCAAAGCTGCTGGGGCCACCTGTTGTTGGACCCAGTACACCCTGGACGATAAATATCCTGACATCTGGGTATGTGTTGGGGGGGTTCTCTGCAGCTCCACATGAGCCCCTGACTGCTGGTTTATGTTTTTGATATTTTCACTGCCTTTGCCAATCACCATTATCGGCTTCATTCATTAAACTCGGCTGGACAGCCTTCCCGCAGCTCCCCTGGCTGTTCCCGTCACATCACACAGCCTATAGGAAGGAAGTCACGCTACAATGCCAGTAGCTGCCCAGCTGCACACCTACAGGCAGGGCCGCCATCAGGGGGGGACAGGGGGGACAAGCGTACCGGGCCCGGGCATGAAGGGGGGCCCGGCAGCGCTGCATTTTTTTGAAGATCCGGGCCCCCCTTACGAGCGCCCGAGCCGTACGTCTTGCCTCTTCAGTGCCGAATGCGGAAGTGCCGAAAAGCCGAAGCCGATGCGACGAAAAGACCCGAAGTCACGGAAAAAGCCGAAGTCCCGAAGTCACGAAGCGCCGAAAAGACCCGAAGTCACGAAAACAGCCGAAGCCGAAGTCCTGAAGCGGTGAAAAGACCCGAAGTCACGAAAGGAGGCGAAGTTGAAGTACTGAAGCCATGAGTTCAATTCTACTGAACACCAGTTTGTGTTTTTTTTTTTTTAATCCCCTGGCCACCAATGTATTATTTTAATATTCTATAGGCCCCTGCCACCAATCTTTTTTTTAAAACTTTTGTTTTTGGGGCCCCAATTTTTTTTTTAACTCGTAAGGGGCCTCTTGCCACCATTGTTTTTTTTTGGGTTTTTTTTTTAAAAAAAAATTAATTTTCTTTTTGGTGGCCCCAAATTTTTTTAACTTGTAAGGGGGCCCCTGCCACCAGTTTTTTTTTTTTTTTCAAAAAAAAATTATTTTTTTTTTAAATTTTTTTGGGGCCCCAATTTGTTTTTAACTTGTAAGGGGGCCCCTTCCACCATTTTTTTTTTCAAAAAAATTTTTTTTTCTCCAAATTTTTTTTTTGGGGCCCCAATTTGTTTTTAACTTATAAGGGGGCCCCTGCCGCCAATGTTTTTTTTTTTTTTCAAAAAAAAATTAATTTTTTTTCAAATTTTTTTTGGGGCCCCAATTTGTTTTTAACTTATAAGGGGGCCCCTGCCGCCAATGTTTTTTTTTTTTTTTTCAAAAAAAAATTAATTTTTTTTCAAATTTTTTTTTGGGCCCCAATTTGTTTTTAACTTAGAAGGGGGCCCCTGCCACCAATGTTTGTTTATTTTTTAGGTTTTTTTACATTTTTTTTTGTTGGGGCCCCAAGTTTTTTTAACAGGGGGCCCCTGCCACCAATGTTTTTAAAAAAAAAAAAATTTTAATTTTTATAAGGGGGCCCTGACCATCAATAGCTTTTTACAACTTGTGTGGGGGGGGGTTACTTTTTTAGCGCTGATGTCTGTGTGGTCTTTTAACTGCGATGTGGGCGGGATATGGGGCGGAGCTTGGTCGTCAGTGTGGGCGGGGCCCAGGGGGCCCCAAAAATTTTGTTGTACGGGGCCCCGTGATTTCTAATGGCGGCCCTGCCTACAGGACCCAGAGCGGCCGATCATGGCTAAATGGCTGAATAAGTACTTCAACATGGGTAACAATAACAGCAAGAGCCCCCCGCAACCCCCCAGATCGGATTCCAAGAAGAATGGGGGGCCGAGAGCTCTTTCCACCTGCAGTACTGCAGGTAAGCTGGTGCTTGGGGGACACCATGCTCTTGTGCTCCGACCCCTCTGTCAGTTGTTGCCTGGCCGATCTCCTCTCGCTGTTGCTGCGGTACAGGTGTGGAAAAAGCATAAATGGAAAAAAAATCAATGGGCTTTTGTGACCATAATTCTAGGCATTAGTAATTTGCATGGTACTGTATTAATACTTGGTTGAGTACTTTACCCCCCCCATAAAAACAAATAATAATTATAAAAACAAATACATACATCAATGTTTTATAGAACCTTAAATACAGCAATATTTATTTTATTTTATTTTTTTACTTTTTAATAGCTGTGTGTATTAGCCTAAAAGAAACGTTTTCAGCATACATAGTAGATCAGAGGCTTCATAGCCTTGTGGTTAAGTGACTGGACTTTGAAGCTGAAAGTCATGGGTTCAATTCCTCTATTTTCTTTTCCCCCTTCACAATCATGATTTTTTTTTTTTTTTTGGTGTGTGGGACACTGCTAAATGAATGGAAATAAATGAATGGGAGTTGTGATAATAATTATCTTATAAAATGATAAGCCTAAATATGACAATGATTTTTTTTTTTATGTTATTTTACTATTAGCCTTGAAAAATGTTTTCAGCCATAACAGCCAAAAGGCTTCATAGCATTGGGGTTAGCTCACTGAGCTTTGACACACAAGGTCATAGGTTCTAGTCTTGCATTTTTTTAAAAAAAAATTTGTACTGTTAAATGTTCCACAGACAGCTGCAGCAACCTGCGCTACTAAAGACACAAGAGAGCAGGGCTGGACTGAGAGTCCAAATAGGCCCTGGCATTTCAGGTAAAACAGGCCCAACCAGCCTACACAGAGGCCCAAACAGACCCCACCAGCCACTAAATACTGACTTTCTATGGGACCTTATAGCAGCCCCTCTGGAATTTGCCAGAACCCACAGATTGCCAGTCCGGGCCTGCAAGAGAGGGGCCCCGGTCATAACTAACTAGGATTGCAGACACCTGTAGCGCAAAGTAATTAGGGACCCGGCTTACCGGGAACTAGTGTTGCCACCTGCCCGGTATTTTACTGGCCTGGCCGGTACATTTCATGGCTGATCCCAATGTTATTAATAGGGAAAAAAATTAAATATATAAGGGGGAGGCGGCCGACATTGATCCTCTGCTCCCCCCACCACCTTCACTACCAGGGCTTCCTCCAGAAATCACTGACAAGGGAGAGAGATTTCAAATCAGCGGCCTCGTTCTTCACAGACTCGCAAGACTCTTCTTCACGGACTTAGACCCACTAGAACGATCTCCGGAGTCGCTGGAGTCACATTTCCACTGTGCCAGTGCTACGTGCTTCTTACCAAGGACCACAGCTCCTTCACACACTGTCACGATATATGGGATAGAGCCAGGGAGGAGAAATCCAGTGCCAAACGATTGATCGTCGCCATTTCTGAAGAGGACAGGAAGTGGAGTTTCAAGTTATTTATTAATAAAGGATTTGCGATTTTAAACTTTAATTTGTGTTTGTGGGTTTTTTTGCCGTATACTAACAAATTTTTTTTTAAAAATTTTGATGTTACTTGTCCTTTAACACAGGGGTCCCTGAACTTTTTTGGACCGGGGCCGGATGCAAAATTTTTTTTCGAGGACCAGGGGGTGGGGTGGGATTGGGGTCAGCGGGGTCAGGTTGTGGGGGTCAGCAACATAGTTGGATGCGCTGGCGTCCAATTCGGGGCGCGTCGGCATCCAATTCGACGCACTGGGTTCAGTGTCCACAGGCTGCTTCTGGGCTGCAGCCCGACAATTGGGGAACCCTGCTTTAACAGACCTTCCCCCCAACAAAAGTCCTACATATGTGAACACTGTAATATAAACAAACCCTGGTGCTTTTTAAATGCAAATGAGATGAGGGCATGTAATTAGTACAAAGCTCCTAGACTCAGTAACTGGAATGCACAATTAAACAATGAGGCAGGAGTGGGGGTTGGGTGTGCTGTACTATACCATGTGCTAAGTAGGGAATTGTCAGACCATTCAAATTAATTTACAATGCCTTCAATTCTTTGAGCAGAGATTCACCTGAGATCACTAAGGGCTCATACAGAGAAGCAGGTTTAAGCTGTATAACAGAGCATTCTGTCCCAGTGGCTGCACAGATCCTATCTGATCCCCATTGTAAGCAGCAGTGCTGCCCTGCTTTATGGCTGAGATTCTAGCTATCTGTATAACAGAACATTCTGTCCCAGTGGCTGCACAGATCCTATCTGATCCCCATTGTAAGCAGCAGTCCTGTCCTGCTTTATGGCAGCTGAGATTCTAGCTATCTGTATAACAGAGCATTCTGTCCCATTGGCTGCACAGATCTTATCTGATCCCCATTGTAAGCAGCAGTCCTGTCCTGCTTTATGGCAGCTGAGATTCTATCAATCTGTATAACAGAGCATTCTGTCCCAGTGGGGTGGGGGGCATTACTATGCACATATGCTCATGTTATTGGTGGGGGATGGGGTGCCTATATATTATTTACCTACCAGCTGACATATTTGCAGGCCCCCACGAGACTGAAAAAAGCAGGCTAATGAGGGATGTCACCGAGTAGGCCGGGACTGGCAATCTGTAGGTTCTGACAAATGCCAGAGTCCTGACCAGATACTACAAAAAAGCAAAGCATTGCGTCTGCATGCGACAGTCGCGTCGCGTCGGAACAACGCTGCGACACGATGCGATGTGACAATTCTATCTATAACCTTATTTTTGACGCATGCATCAAATTGCATGCGTTTTGACGCAGCGCGTATTATTGATGTTACAATGGAGTTCAAAAAGTAAACCCTCATCTATATTTAAGGTTTGATTTTTTGTAGTATCTGGTCAGGACTGGGAGTCAAAATAGGCCCAAACATTACCCAACCAGCCCACTAAAGAGTGACTTTCTATAGCTTGTTAGAGAAGCCCCTCCTCTGGCATTTGTCAGAACCTACAGATTGCCAGTCCCGGCCTACTCGGTGACATCCCTCATTAGCCTGCTTTTTTCAGTCTAGTGGGGGCCTGCAAATATGTCAGCTGGTAGGTAAATAATATATAGGCACCCCATCCCCCACCAATAACATGAGCATATGTGCATAGTAATGCCCCCACCCCACTGGAACAGAATGCTCTGTTATACAGATTGATAGAATCTCAGCTGCTATAAAGCAGGACAGGACTGCTGCTTACAATGGGGATCAGATAGGATCTGTTCAGCCACTGGGACAGAATGCTCTGTTATACAGCTTAAACCTGCTTCTCTGTATGAGCCCTTAGTGATCTCAGGTGAATCTCTGCTCAAAGAATTGAAGGCATTGTAAATTAATTTGAATGGTCTGACAATTCCCTACTTAGCACATGGTATAGTACAGCACACCCAACCCCCACTCCTGCCTCATTGTTTAATTGTGCATTCCAGTTACTGAGTCTAGGAGCTTTGTACTAATTACATGCCCTCATCTCATTTGCATTTAAAAAGCACCAGGGTTTGTTTATATTACAGTGTTCACATATGTAGGACTTTTGTTGGGGGGAAGGTCTGTTAAAGCAGGGTTCCCCAATTGTCGGGCTGCAGCCCAGAAGCAGCCTGTGGACACTGAACCCAGTGCGTCGAATTGGATGCCGACGCGCCCCGAATTGGACGCCAGCGCATCCAACTATGTTGCTGACCCCCACAACCTGACCCCGCTGACCCCAATCCCACCCCACCCCCTGGTCCTCGAAAAAAAATTTTGCATCCGGCCCCGGTCCAAAAAAGTTCAGGGACCCCTGTGTTAAAGGACAAGTAACATCAAAATTTTTAAAAAAAAATTTGTTAGTATACGGCAAAAAAACCCACAAACACAAATTAAAGTTTAAAATCGCAAATCCTTTATTAATAAATAACTTGAAACTCCACTTCCTGTCCTCTTCAGAAATGGCGACGATCAATCGTTTGGCACTGGATTTCTCCTCCCTGGCTCTATCCCATATATCGTGACAGTGTGTGAAGGAGCTGTGGTCCTTGGTAAGAAGCACGTAGCACTGGCACAGTGGAAATGTGACTCCAGCGACTCCGGAGATCGTTCTAGTGGGTCTAAGTCCGTGAAGAAGAGTCTTGCGAGTCTGTGAAGAACGAGGCCGCTGATTTGAAATCTCTCTCCCTTGTCAGTGATTTCTGGAGGAAGCCCTGGTAGTGAAGGTGGTGGGGGGAGCAGAGGATCAATGTCGGCCGCCTCCCCCTTATATATTTAATTTTTTTCCCTATTAATAACATTGGGATCAGCCATGAAATGTACCGGCCAGGCCAGTAAAATACCGGGCAGGTGGCAACACTAGTTCCCGGTAAGCCGGGTCCCTAATTACTTTGCGCTACAGGTGTCTGCAATCCTAGTTAGTTATGACCGGGGCCCTCTCTGAGTCTCTTGTGTCTTTAGTAGCGCAGGTTGCTGCAGCTGTCTGTGGAACATTTAACAGTACAAATTTTTTTTTTAAAAAATGCAAGACTAGAACCTATGACCTTGTGTGTCAAAGCTCAGTGAGCTAACCCCAATGCTATGAAGCCTTTTGGCTGTTATGGCTGAAAACATTTTTTCAAGGCTAATAGTAAAATAACATAAAAAAAAATCATTGTCATATTTAGGCTTATCATTTTATAAGATAATTATTATCACAACTCCCATTCATTTATTTCCATTCATTTAGCAGTGTCCCACACACCAAAAAAAAAAAAAAATCATGATTGTGAAGGGGGAAAAGAAAATCGAGGAATTGAACCCATGACCTTCATCTTCAAAGTCCAGTCACTTAACCACAGGGCTATGAAGCCTCTGATCTATTGCATGTGCTGAAAACATTTCTTTTAGGCTAATACACACAGCTATTAAAAAGTAAAATAAATAAATAAATAAATAAATAAATAAATAAATAAATAAATAAATAAATAAATAAATAAATAAATAAATAAATAAATATTGCTATAAAACATTGATGTATGTATTTGTTTTTATAATTATTATTTGTTTTTATAGGGGGGTAAAGTACTCAACCAAGTATTAATACAGTACTATGCAAATTACTAATGCCTAGAATTATTGGCACAAAAGCCCATTGATTTTTGTTTCCATTTATTTGGCTGTGTCCCCCCAAAAACTGAATACATCAATGTAGTAAAATATTATTAATAGAAGTTGCTGACCGTTTTTACCCACTCCATATCACAGTTAGGGCTCTTACAGACGAGCGTTTCTTCATGCGCTCCCCTGCGCTCCGTTTGGCTGCGTTCAGCCGCAGGGGAGCGCAGGTCTAGACGCTGCTAATGTCTTTCTATGTGCCTGTACTGACACAGGCGCATGTAAGCGCTGAACGCAGGAAAAATGCAGCATGCTGCATTTTTCTGCGTTTTTCAATGGTTCAGCGCTTACATGCGCCTGTGTGAGTACAGGCACATAGAAAAATATTAACAGCGTCTAGACCTGCGCTCCCTGCGGCTGAACGCAGCCAAACGGAGCGCAGGGGAGCGCATGAAGAAACGCTCGTGAGTAAGAGCCCTTAAAAGACTCAAAACTGCCACTACAATTGAAAAAAAAAAAAAAAATCTAATGACTATAAAACTGCTAAAATGGGAATCGATCCACCAACCTTTTGTATCATAAAGCAGAGCATTAGCCAACTGAGCCATTTCTTAGAACAAGAGTAAAGCTGAATCACTTTATATAAGACACTGGTCAGGCTGCTACAGAACCCAAAAAACAAACAAAAAACAAATGCACACAAGGGAAAGGGGGACTGTGGTCACTACTTAATTTAGCTCTTCTACCTTATAAGAAACTGCTACCCATTTAGCTAAGAATGTCAAGCTTAAGCCTAAAACTTCAATCACTAAAAAGGGTGATTGCAAATCACTCTGCTGTCTACAGTCAAATATTTCAGCTCAGGAAGAGGAGAGTAAAGGTACTTTCCCCGCAGAAGCCCTGTTTCTTCCCCTCAAGAGATCCTTTCTGAAATGATCTCTGCCTTTTTGTAGCAAAAACAAATAATATAACGCTTATTAAAAAAAAAAAAATAATGGTGGGCAGATTCAAACTAATAACCCTCTATTTCCCTCTATTTCCTAGACCTACACCTTAACCACTACACTATAGGTGCTGCTTATGGGGCTTCTAATAGCTCAGGCGCCACCTGGTGTCCATTGCTTGAACTGCACCTATTTAAAATTTAAGAGCAATCCTTTCTATACGCTGGGACTGTGCGTTTCCCTGCGCTTAGTGCGAACAGCGCATTTATCTTGATCCGTTACAGCGCGTCAAACGTACAATCTATTCTGGCTCCATCTGTATGTGCCATTGGGTAATCATGAATAGAAAATTGCCATTTTAAAAAATAAGGGCCACCCCCTGAGATCGTAAGATTCACTGTGCACACATACAAACCACATGTAAGGTCACATGAGCCAATTAAGAGACAGAGTTCTGCCTTTTGCTTCCTCACTTCTTCCTGTTACAGTTAGTGTTGTAGTATTTCTGGTCAGGTGATCTCTAAGGCAGCACAGATAGAGTCACGAAATGGTGGTTCAAGGCAAGAGATGTAAAAGGGCAATATTTATGTAAATATATATTCCAGTTTGGTAAGATTCTTTAATATGTCATTCAATTTGATATAAACTATCTGTTGCTTAAGTATTCATTTTGGCGGTATAGTTTTCCTTTAATCAGCCATAGTATGTCAGTGTCTGTATACCAGCAGCTATTGACACATTGATTGCAGGAAGCAGCACGTATGTAATCTGTGTAACATGTTCTAGGTATTTATTGCAAAGTAATTTTATTATACTATCCATGTGAACATTGTAACATATTAGTGACGTGAGTGGCAAGAAGCAAATACGTGACATGTAAAATGTGTGTGCTAAGATACCTGTAGCAATGCCATCAAAATCTACACACCAGTGAAATAAAATTATGAAGAAGTGTTTCATTAAACTATATAATTTTTGTATATCATGTAAATGAATAACTTTAGTAAAAAAAGTATAAAGTCTCACAATGGTTTTGCTATTACAAATAAATGCAAAGAAATTCATGAAGTCTCATGTGAGCCCATTAAAACATTACAATTCATAACAAGTCTACTTAAGATGTAGGCTATTCAGGGCTCGCTAGGCAGGGGATGCCTCTGGCCCACATAGCATGTTGGTTTCCTGCTTGATATTGAGAATTCTGCTAGTCATGCCAATTGACTGAATTCTGAGTATGAGATTATTTAACCCTCTGGATACTGAATACTGAATTTTGGCCTATTCTGCAGTGTCTACTCTCCTCCTTTCTCCTGACTGCACCCCAAAAAAATCCAAGTGGCCTGACATATATATATTCAGAAGAAGCACACAAAACAATAACAATGTTAATTTATAAGTGAACTTCTCATTTAATGACTCCTGTTAAAGGCAATAGGCAATAGCTACCTTGCATCTGTGAATGTTACCTATTGTACAGAAGAACAAAACAGAATAGGGCTTTCTGGATGAACGCAGTGAAGGGAGTGGAGCATTGAAAGGGTTAGGCAGACTAAAGTGAGTATGGGGTTATGGTGGAGTTAGGAACAGAGAGGGTGAGGGCTTACTATGCAGAGAGAGGAGCATAGGGGACATAAGCTTTCAGTCTGGTTTAGGCCAAGTGGGAGCAGCATCCCACCCAACCATTGTTTCACAGAGTAAATACTGGAAGGTATTGGGTCAATTGGTAAGTGAGCTGCTTTAGCAGCTGAGCAGTGGGGGGAATGCTTGCCAGAGGGGTGGAATGGGGCAGTATTCCTCGATCTATTGAGCTTGTGATACCTCTCTGGGTAAGGGTCCTGGGAGGTAAGGATTTGAGTGAGATCATTTTTCTCATACTTGTCCAACCTGGTGCTACTGCATTTGGATAACTGGCATGGCATGGTGGTGGTCCGTTCACTCTGTAAAGTATTTGTTAGGCAAGCATTCCAGTTGGGTTAATGCTTATATTACTTTAATGTTTAAAATGTTAATATAGGTTGTTAATCAAGCTGCAGCCTTTAAACTTCATCCTGGGCTCCTTCATCCTGGGCTCCAAGTGGTCTTTATTATAATCATGAGGTTATATATCAGGTCAGGTAAGGTGAGTAGGACTGGTGGCCTTGACGCTGCCCATGCCAATTAAAAGTAGCAAAGTTGTGTGACAGCATAAGTTTAAGTAAAAATACTATAACGCCCAAATGTGGATAAAAAATAAATATATCAGTTTTAAAGTTAAGCAATTAAAATTAAAGAGTTATATTGGCAGCTCTGGAAACTGTTATGCTCAGTAAAACTACACTTTATAATTGATGCCCTTAGGTGGAGCTGGGTGTAGTCTATTCTCATTTTTGACATGCGTATCTGCTCCTGGTTGTCTTTTTTTGCCTTGTATATAAAATTGGGTGGTATGTTTATATGTTTACCAATACTATATATGTTTATATGCTTTTGATAAAACATTGCTGTGATTCCTATATTGATTCTATATAAAAGAGGGAATCTTGGTGGGTGACTCGAGCATACTGTTCAAGTCTGATACAAGCATCTGACCTGGTTTAATACAAGTTCTTTCCAGTGTCTGCAAGACCAGGATCAGCATTGGGCAGTATGAAAAAGAAGTGGCGATGGTATATGTGAATGGTATAATAGGATGACAGTAGTTCGGAGCTCTCTAGAAGTGCCCGTGGCTAGGTCACCATCAGACCATGCCCCTCTTAAAATTAGCCTTTTTAGAGGGCATCTTTGCTAGTTCAAATTTCATCATAAGAAGAGTTCATTAACTCTTCAAATGCTTATATGTGTAGATTATATAGAAGGAATGTTCTATCCAAACATATTGGAAAGTGTGAAAAAGGCATTTATAAGTAATGTTGAAATGCTGAAAGACCACTGAGTCATCTAGGCGGAGACAGAGGGACCAGTGGGGAACATAAGGAATGTTATATTAGGACATGTCACAACTTGTTGCTGTTTTAAAATAAAGTTCTGCTGTCAAAGGTCATCTAGACCTCCCAGGCTAAATATTCAAAACACTTTCAAAACCTAATTACGTATTATATGTGACACACCTGGAAGCTATGAATGATAAAAAAAAATGCAATATGTGAAAGCCAACAAATTGTCCTTGACAAATACTTAGAGGATTAAACATTATCATGGGAAAGTGTTACCAAATCCAACAGTTTATAAAATGCTTGCTTTACTTTGCCAGGAACATGGAAAAAGGTACAGGATTTTAAATGCATGTTATTGTTGTACAGTGTTTGCTTCAGGAGTCATAGTAGTGATATATATATATATATATATATATATATATATATATATATATATATATATATATATATATATATATATATATATATCTCCATTTATCGGCACGCACCACTCTATGCAATAATTACCGGGTGCTCACCAAAATCCTCATACTCCACCAGATGAAAGCACTCACGGGTCAGTCATATGAGTACAAGTAGCAAAACTTTATTCCAACAACCAGATATGTGGTTGTTGGAATAAAGTTTTGCTACTTGTACTCATATGACTGACCCGTGAGTGCTTTCATCTGGTGGAGTATATATATATATATATATATATATATATACTGTATATATATAACCCGAAATCTCCAAGGCCTGTAGACAAATTTTTCTTTCCTTTTTCTCTGTACCAATATAACAGTAGCTTGTACTTGATTCTAAGACATAAATAATCCTTATGGTGGAAAAACTACCTGCTGGGTTTAGTTAATGTTTAAATGATTTTTAAGTTGACAAAAAGATCAGTTATCAGAACAGATCTAGGCTATTATAATATGGGTCTATAATTATGCTTTAGTGTTCACATACATGTTGTCTTATGTTTCTGTTTACTATAAAAATTCATTCATATGTCATACAAGCTAGTGTAATACAACTAAACCCACAGTGACTAATCAGAGCTTTTTTAACTGGTGATTAGTAAATGTTACCTGCTGGTTAGTTACTATGTGTTACAAGTCCAGTAGCAAACTAGGCACTTTTTATTGCATTATCCCCTTAATGTTAATATAACTCACTTTGATAGAAAATCACTGCATAATATAATTATACTGCCACTAATAGCTGCATAGTTAATTTTAAAAACATTACAGAGCGATAACATTGTTAACACTGGGAAAACCCCACCTGGGTAGTAACCCATGGCAACCAATGAAATTTTTACCATCACCTGAATGAATAAAGGTTGTCACTGATTGGTTGCTACAAGTTACTGCCAGCTGCATAATAGGTCAGTGTTGATAAATGAGCCCAAATTCTTTAAAATAAGGTCAAGATATCTGTGTGCAACATGTGAAATTGTTTAAAATGTTAAGAGCAGTGCTGTCCAACTAGTGGCCCACAACCCCCCCTTGTGTGCCCCCCGCCACACATGAAAGTCTGTTTGCTGGGACTTCTTACCCTGTGTAAGATTTAAAAGGAATCAGTACTGAGATAGATTAATTGGCCCCTGTATTGTTTACACCTCAAATTCAGACAGTAAACTTCTGCATTGTCCACACCTTTCACCCCCCTGCATTATTCACACCCGTAACACGTCTATTGTTCACACCCTAAAGCCCTGTACTATTCACACCTGAGACACAGATTGAAAGTGCCCAAATTGTTCACCTGTTCACACCTCGTACAGATTGTAGGAGCAACACTGGCATTGTGTCACTGTATGTAGCACAGTATGAAATGTTCATCTTCAAATGATCCTGATAGGTTTCCCTGTCTCCTGCTCTATTCTACCTGTCCTATGCTCACTGTTTGTGTCATACTCTGATTGTCCTATGCTCCCTGTGTGTGCCATACTCTGCCTGCTCTATGCTCCCCATGTGTGCCATACTCTGCCTGCCCTATGCTCCTTGGGTGTGCCATGTTCTGCCTGTCCTATGCTCCCTGTGTATGCCATACTCTGCCTGTCCTATGCTCCCTGTGTGTGCCATACTCCGCCTGCCCTATGCACTGCTTGCCCTACTCTGTCTGTGACATGCTCTTTCTGTAGGATGTGAGTCTGATGGTGGTTTGTTAGCATTTGGAAATGCTTGTTAGAGGGACCCAAAGGTGTTTAATCATGTGCCGGGGGTTGCTGTGCTATTCACAGGGGAGGAGGTGGCGGCATATGGATTTAAGGATATGTTTTAATATGACATAATAAACTTGTTTCACATATGAGTAATGAGTGATATCCCTGCAGTGAGCACCAACCTTTAGGTCTTTTTGTGTGCTACAATCATTAATGTGGACATGGTCTTAAAAGTTCTTGTTGTAACTTGGGTGTGGTTTAAAGTGGTTTAAAAACAGGAAATGGTAAACACTGGCTTCCATTCTGGCCCTCCACGATGCAGGTTAGAAAAATTTTGCAGTGCTTTAGAGCATTGTACTTGGCATACTGATGGGGGTGGTCATTCAGCCCTACTGAATGAAGTTTAGAGTACTGCATAGACTTCTGTGCTTTATTTTCCAAGCATGTCTACTCTAACAGCCTGGGAGTGTGTTGTCCAGATTCCCTAATTTCACTGCATTTTAATCAGAAAGGCAAGTTCTGCAGATAATTTGGCCGCATTTGCATCCCAGAAATATCAGTACTGTCTGCTAAATTGGACTGTGATCACTTCCAACGAATAATATTAAGTCTGGGATTTAAACTGCATTTAGGTTTCCAATTCCATTTCCCTATATTAAATTATATTGTTACCAAGTCATTTTTAACTGCTTAAGTTCTCCAACTGAGTCTCTCGCCTTGCTCTCTCAGTCCAGTCAGCACTGCTGCTCATTCAATTCCCCCCTCTGCTGCTGGTTTAAATGGTTTGTTTATAGGAGTTGTTAACCTTAAAAGTAAAACTTAAACATGTATTTATCAAAATCCAAATGTTTCTGATATTTTATTTTAAAAAAGTCTGACCAAACTAGAATCCACAATTGGACCTTATTTATTATTAAAAAAGCTTGATTTAATCGGATCGGGGGGAAACCCAATAAAATCTAGTGAAAACCTGAATCATGCAATTTTTTTCCTGAATCATATGATTTTTTGGGCTTTTTTTCTAAAAGTAGTAATTCTTAGTAATTCATTCACACACAATAGGACAAAGGTTATTTTTTATTCTATTATCAAAAACACATCACAATCTGTTTTTATGGTTTTGGAGTGTCGGAGGAAAAGGAAACACACATACAGTACATGGGGGTACATACATACTGTGTTGTCTGTTCCATCACTAGGTATGTAAGAGCCTTTACCCTATATCCTAGAATCAGACAGAGACCCCATATTAAAGAGACATACTGTAGTAATGGTGTCATGAATCTTAGTTTTTTAAATCTAAGATGCGTCCTTCTCTATCATATTAATGAAGTTTTTTTTCTATTTCCTTGCACTCAGTGTTAGCCAAGACATTGGAGTTCCCTCCTGTGACAACAAGCAAATGCATAATTAATGCATCTCCAATCCCCTATAAGTGATTTTTTCCCATTTGCTTTGCACCTCAGGTGTTGTATTTGAATGTTTGCCCTACTAAAAAGGCTTTTGAAGAGACAACGTTTGAATTGTTTAAGTCAACGGGGACAGTTTTTATCAAGTATTACAGAAGAGTCTCCTTCAGGATAGATGCCAGTGTGCATGTGCTTCTTTCGAACTTATGTTTGTTTAAATTTTGTCTCATTTCCAAGTTATCTTGTCTGCCACCTGATGTATGTATACCCCAGGCCTGAAAATGCATTGCATTAGCAAGCTTGTTTGCTGTGAATACTGAGCACACAACGTAATTAACCAGCTCCCTGAAGTGTTTGCCCCCACCACCTACCTCTGCACTAAAGCCTCTAATTATATTTATATATTAATTATATTTATAATTAAAGCTGCTAGCAATAAACTGTTTGCCTGCGATTAATATACAGTCCACTGCAAAAAAAACAAGATTCTTGCTGCTATAAATAATAAAAAAAGTTTCAAAGCTATTAAGCTATTAATTGTGAATATAATGAATTTTATAACACCAGTACCACCTGCTGGTCTGTTCCTCTCACTGTATGGTCGGAGAAATATAAATTCAGGAAAATAGATAACGGTTCTGATGTTGCTATCTCAGGAAAGACATGAGAGAGGTATGAGGTTGCTGATTTCTTTCCTTAGCACAGACAAATTTACTAAGCGGCAAAAATTCACCAGCGATGGCTTCACACTCATCGCAACACTTTGCCAGGTGAAAATTCGCTGGGACAACGCTAATTTACTGAAATGTGAAGTTTAGTCCTGGGCGGCGGACGCTGACTAATTTTCGCTAGCATTACTTTGGCAATGCGAGCAAATCAAAGCAAGGAAGCGCTAGAGGTCTTGCGCTCAGGCTAATTTGCATACGGCGGGAAATTGAAAGTTGAATGGACCTCTTAATATAGTCAATAGTTTTAATGCCCTACACATGAGCCCACTGTAAAATAACACAAATATATTTTTTTAGGACTTTTGAACCTATCACTCTGAAAAAAGGAAAAGACTCCAGAAAATATGATGTAAGTAACAGAAGAATGAGGAAGATCTATGTACTTCATTGCACTTCGCCTGGTCTGAGCTGGTGAAGGCAAGTCTGGCAAAAGAGGTAATGTTCAGTAAAATCCGCATCTTAGTGAATTTGCGGAGTAACGTCCATTTGCCAGAGTGAAAAGTTACCTGGCGATAGAGTGCAAATCATTGCTAGCGTCTATCTCTTTCGCTAGCGAAGTGACGCCTGCACCCATTAGTAAATCGGTGAAGTCCCTGCGGGTGGTAACGCTGATGAATTGCTGCATAACGCCATTAGACTTGCATAAAGACTTGTCTTCTTTAATCCCTGCCATATTTCACCATATGTAATTCCACAATGTGCAAATAATGTGGATCCTTTTTGGATGTTGGTTTGGTGGCAGCAGATGTAACACTAATGTTGCCATTCTTTAGTGTCTTATTTTCTTTCTCTTTTCTCAACTTGTATGAATGTTTTCTCACTGACTATAAATATTACCTAATGTGCCTCAGGGTCTAGAGTGTTTCTTTTCTATCTAATTTATGTTATCATGCTTTGAAAATGGCGCATGTTTTAGTACTGTGTGCTTTTGTTCGGCTCACTGTTATTATTTCAGATTAATCACTTAATTTAGTTTGTCTGCATTGCTGCACATTAGTACAGGTATGGAATCTGTTAGCTGGAAACCTGTTATCCAGAAAGCTCTGAAAAATGAATGGCCAGCTTCAATAAACTCCATTTTATCTGAATAATCCAGATTTTTAAAAAGTTTGACTATTTCCTTTTTCTCTGGAATAATAAAACAGTACTAGCTCTTGATCCTAACTAAGATATAGTTAATCATTATAGGAAGCAAAACCAGCATATTGGGTTTATTTAATGTTTACATGGTTTGCTAGTAGACTTAGGGGCACATTTACTAAGGGTCGAATATCGAGGGTTAATTAACCCTCGATATTCGACCATTGAAGTAAAATCCTTCGACTTTGAGTATCGAAGTCAAAGGATTTACCGCAAATACTTTGATCGATCGATCGATCAAAGTAAAAATCGTTTCATTGAACAATTAAATCCTTTGAATCAAACGTTTCGAAGGATTTTAATCCAATGATCGAACAATTTTTCTTCGATCAGAAATCGCTTAGATTTATGGGAAAGGTCCCCATAGGCTAACATTGTAGCTCGGTAGGTTTAAAGTGGCGAAGTAGGTAGTCTAATTTTTTTTAAAAGACAGTACGTCGACTATCGAATGGTTGAATAGTCGAACGATTTTTACTTTGAATCAAAGTCGTAGTCGATGGTCGAAGTAGCCTATTCGATGGTCGATGTACCCAAAAAAAAACTTCAAAATTCGAAGTTTTTTATATTCAAATCCTTCACTCGAGCTTAGTAAATGTGCCCCCTAAGGTATGACTATCCAAATTACATAAAGTATAGTTATCCAGAAAAAGCATTCTGAATAACAGATCCTATACAGTACCTGTATTATTATTAGTATGTATCTTAATACTACTTGCACAAATCTCTCTCTAGGGGACAAATTTACGAAAGGGCGAAATGACTAATGCGGGCGAAAATTCGCCTGGCAATGTGTTGCGCTGTGAGCAAAGCCGTCGCTGGCGAATTTTCGGAGGCTATTGAATTTGTTTCTTATTTGAGACTATTATGCAAATCTCTTTCATAATGTACCACATATATTCACATGTATTCTTCTCTGCTGGCATTTCATTCTGTCATAGTTTCGATGTTTCTCAGTACAGGAGGATGGAACGTGTCTCATCTTGTTAATATAACATGTTTCTCAGGAGGAGTTTCATGGCTGGCAGGAAGTGTTTTATTCATTTCTTTCACTGAAACATTTTTACACAGGATAGGTATTTTTCTTTCTTATTGTCAATGTTTTATATATTTATATATTGTATATGATACTGTATATACAGTGTGTGTGTGTGTGTATATATATATACAGTATATATACACATACAGTGATGGCCGAATTTCTCCCGTTTCGAAACACAAATTTTGACAAATTTTTGCGCCAGTTTCGCAAATGTATTCGCCAGCAGAGAAACACGGAAATTCGCAGCCAATTTGTGACTTATTTGGAGAAAAATAGGTTATCTCAGCTAACATGGAAGTGACAGGTAACAAGGAAAATGACATTGTACTAACCATCCCATCATTCTTCTTTCCTGACATGTTACCCAGCGTCTAAATTTGGCACGCTTTTGCTTTACCACTTGTCAGTATGTGAGGTAAAGTTAGAGGAGAGGTGGTGAAAAGAATTTCAGTTTCTCTTTTGGGGCTAAGGTAGGAGAATGATGGTAAATGTTGATGTAGTTTTCCCCATTCCTTCTCCCTCTTTGTTTGCTATGCAAAGCATCTTATAAATATTTTTCTAATAAGGTGGATATCTTGCACAAAATCAAACATTCTAATTCATGTAATATAAGCTTTCTTTATTTGCTTACGCATTCACTGTCACTTTACTAAACCACTGACCTTTTCCCAATCCCTTCTACCTGCAGCCTGTCATCTCCTTCTGATCCATTACATTAGCTGTATTGTGCGATTCTGCTTTCTCGGTTGGTAATGCAAGGGTTAAAGCCCTCTGTTCACCGACATGGAGCAGATCAGGCAACCCTGAGAACAATATTGTGAGTGTTGAGAGTTTCTAGGCCAATAATAAGCTGGACTGATTTATATGATCTCACGTACTGCCAATCTGTTTGATCTACAGTGTGCACAGCATCATATATCAATCTGATATGTGCTTAATGTAAGGTCCTAGCGATTAATGAGTCCCTCACTCTCCTTCTCTATCTCCCTCCAATCTTACATACTTTTTCTTTTTCAGTGTTTTTTTGTTCATTTCTCAAATTCTTTCACCAGTTTATAATTGTCCTTTGTTTCTTTCAGTTCTCATCTTCTTTATCCCCAATCTCATGCATGTATTCTGTCTCTTTCTGTCTCTGGTTTATATGCTTCAGCTTCACTTCTGCCTATTTATCTCATTCTTGTCTACTCTTGCTTGTACAGATCCTCCCTCATCCCTTCATTATTCTATTACAGCCTGTTATTTTTTAATCAATCACAATAAAACGTTTATGCCTTTGTGATTGTCTTTCTTTTTTCATTAACTTTCTCACTTTAGTTGAAATGAGCCTGATTATGTGTATCTGAGATAATTTTATTTAGACAGTACTTTTCTTCTATGGAACAATGAAGCTATTAACCAGTGAAAAGGTGCAAGTTTACCCCATTACATTTTGACTGCCATGTTTTTACCCCTTGGAAATTGGTTCCCTGTGCCCCTGACATGACTTTAAACAAAACTTCTTGAGATCTAATGTTTTAAAGGCACAACAGCCGACCAGAGAGAAGAATGTTATTCAAGTGTGGGAATTTGTGCCTCAACAAGCAGCCCATATCTCCCCTTGGGTTAAAGAGGTTGTATACCTTTAAGTTAACTTTTCGGATGTTATATAATGGATAATTTTAAGCAACTTTTCAATGGGTCTTCATTTTTTCTTTTCTATAGTTTTTAAATGATTTGGCTTCTTTTTCCAATAATTTCCAACTTGAGGGTCACTGATAAATTCACACTAAGGGGCAGATTTATAAAGGGTCGAAGTGAATTAGAGGGAATTTTCGAATTAAAAAAAATTTGAAATTCGAAATAATTTTTTGGATACTTCAACCATCGAATAGCATACTACGACTTTGATTCCAAATTCGTTTCAAAGTAAAATCATTTGAATATTTGACCATTCGATAATGGATATACTGTCTCTTTAAAAAAACTTCGACTTTAATACTTAAATTAAACCTGCCGAAGTGCTATGTTAGCCTATGGGGACCTTCTAGAGCATTTTTCTAAGTTTTTGGAAGTCAAAGTAAAATCGTTCGATCGATCACTGAAATCCTTCAAATCGTTTGATTCGAAGAATTTAATCGTTCAATCGAGCGATTTTACTTCGACCGCAGGATACCCAAATTCGATGAAAAAAACTTTGACTACGATATTCGATGGTCGGATTCCAAAGAAATTCGACCCTTGATAAATCTTCCCCTAAGGCTACACATGTATTGTTATTGCTATTGCCTCTTCTAGTCATATTGCAGTTTCTTATTCAAATCAATGTGTGGTTGTTAGGGTAACTTGGACCCTAGCAACAAGATTGCTGAAATTGCAAACTGGACAGCTGCTGAATCAAAAGCCAAATAACTAAAAACACAAATAAAAAAATGAAACCCAATTGCAAATTGTCATAGACTCACATCACTTTCTACATCATACTAAAAGTTTTTAAAGGTGAACAACACCTTTAAGGTGCAAATATGATGCTAATAGAAGAGGCCTGTATCTTCCCAGAAGTCCCAACACTCACCTTTTAATAAAAGGGGCAGGATTTGCAATGCGACTTTAGGCAGACTGAATTCCCCAAAAAGTTGTTTGCTTCTTTTTAGTAAGAGGATGTGTTTTTAATAACAATAGTAACAAATGCAAGTTGACTATCATGCTGACACTCTACATGTACCTGAGCAGCAGCTCCTTTCTTGTAGCAAGTAACAGTTCATCAATCATATGGGGCAGTAAAAGTCACTCACATGATCTTATTTAAAGCGGCTGACTATAGCCTATTTGTGAATTCTTCTAATCTTCTTTTCTAAGTCAGTCAGTGTGAGCAGTATTACAGAATCCAATGGGAATACTGCAAGCATAAGTGAAGAATTGGTTTCTACAACTATGTCTGATACAATTAAGCATTGATTTGTGTTGCTAGTTTTCCAATTATATCCAAGCAACTGTTCACAAATGTTGATATTTATTTAGAATTCTAATCCATCCGTCCTATAAATTAAATTTCTAATATTCTGAGCCCTAAAAGCATGCTACATAGAAAACCTTTGAAAATTATTTTTCTTTTTTGTCACACAATGCCTGGAAAAAGGCCATTGCAGATAATGTACCTGTAGATGCCCTTCATAAAAACAATATTATTAGTTCTCTTGCATCTACTTCAAATTCATTATGTCCCTCTCACCACATGAGAATTACCTGAAACAGGTTCTGTGGAAACAGATAAAATATGGATGTGTTAGATAATGCCTTTCGAAGGAAAACACACTGTGATGCTGTAAGGCTGCTCCTCGACGTGTAATAGTGCTTATTGCAAACAGTGTCACCATTCATCACCAATGATAGTATTATTAAACATGCATACTGGTTCATATTCTCCAATTTCTGCAATGGCTGTACACTTTTTTCAACTTCAACAAAGTACACAATATAAGAGAAGATAGAAAAGAACCCCCACTTGATCAGTTAAACTAAAGCAGTCACGATATATTCTTCACTCGCCTATTCGATCCAAGTTAAGTTATACGCACTCAGATAAACACCACTAATTAGTACATTGGGTTGAGTATATCACTAGGTAATACATTCTAAAGTGCTGTGCAATAAGTTATAAAGTGCTGTACGATAAATTAATTGGATTTTAAAAGAACTCAGAAACCCAATAGGGATCTATCTAATCTACTGATATTTTGGCTTGAATCAGAAGGATAAAAAACTTATAGTAAACAAAGGGATAGTGGTGTGGTTTGTGTTTTTTAACTGCAACAAAGGAAAAGGGTTGGTTCGCTTTTAAGTTTTATACTATTTAATATGTTATACAATGGGCAGTTCTTGGCAACTTTTCAATTGGTTGTCATTTTTTTCAGGTTTTTAATTATTTGCCTTCTTCTTCTTACTCATTCCAGCTTTTAAATGTTTTTAGATGGTCACTCATCTAAAAATAAATGCTCTATAAGGCTACAAATGTATTGATATTGCTAATTTTTATTGCTCATCTTTATGTGCAGGTTCTCTTCTCATTCGAATTTCAGTCTCTCATTCTTATTCTTAGGGTCATTTGAACCCTAGCAACCAGATTGCTGAAACTGCAAACTGAAGAGCTGCTGAATAAAAAGCGAAATAAGTCAAAAACCACAAATAAAAAATGAAAACAAATTGCAAGTTGTCTCAGAATATCACTCTCTAAATCATATCATATAAAAAATGTATTTAATAAAAGCATAAATAAAGGCAACATAAGTTTGAAAACCACACCAGAGATATAGTATATGATGGCTGGTATTTAAGTAATACATGCAGTTGAGGTTAGTAGTAGGGATGTCGCGGACTGTTCGGCGGCGAACTTGTTCGCGCGAACATCGGCTGTTCGCGTCCGCCGCAAGTTCGCGAACGTCGCGCGACGTTCGCCAATAGGCGTTCGCGTCAAAATCGTTCGACCATTCGATCGCTAAAATCGAACGATTTTCGTTCGATTCGAACGAAAATCGTTCGATCGAACGATTAAAATCCTTCGATCGTTCGAATCGAACGATTTTCGGATGTTCGAAGTTCGCGAACTGTTCGCGAACTGTTCGCGAACTGTTCGCGAACTGTTCGCGAACTGTTCGCGAACTGTTCGCATTTTTTGCCGGTGTTCGCGAACACATTATCGGCGGTTCGCTACATCCCTAGTTAGTAGTCAACCAATAGTAGATGAAAAGTGTAGTCCTTGTCTAAATATTGTAAACTACATATAGAGAACTGAAAGGCATTGCAATTGTTTCAATGGATTAAGGGTTATGCCATAAAATCTTATTGGGAATTAAATGGCATACACTTTACTCTCTTGCTTGATTCTGAATCAGTAGTTAAAATTCAATTCAACCAGAATTATATTATGTACTAACAGAAAAAGCAACAGCCTGAACAACTGAGAAATAAATATATGCATTTAAGGAGATTATGGTACATCTATTAATGGAGCCATGCTGCTTAAAGTCAGATTCTTACATGAAAAATGAGGCAATTTCATACACATTTCTGTTTGTAACAGCCCAAAAAAATGTTTGAAATACTAAAAGCCCCTTTTATCAGACTGAAGAATACAATTTATTTGATTTACTTGTGTTTACAAATTAAAAGCATTTTCTTTTTTTTAATGCACTCTGCCTTGTTGAGGGAGGGTTCTTGCTTATTTATCTCTTTGCAAATTAGCTATAGTCAGTTTCTTTCCAAATGGAGAGAAAATAAACTGAAACTGAATTACAGTGTCCCCACTGGAACGCTACTGGGGCTTATTTATCAAGCCAGAAACCTATGGCAACCAATCAAATGTTTGTATGGAGGACCCATTAACTGCTTTATTTCACTGTCTATATCTTCACATATGCACCTAGAGTAGTACTAAGAACTAGCAACTTTTTTTCTGACGGGAGGCATATGGAAGGTCAGTGGACAAGGGAGGGAGTATGTTATAAGCTCTGTTCTTGCAGAAAACATCAGCAATAAAAGCAATAACCCTACTGGGTTTGCATAACCTAAAGGAATAATACATCAAGATCAAGTCTATCAGCTAAGTACCTAGTTGCATAACTAGGTAGGCCAGAGGGTGTTACAGGGAAGATTTTACACTAGGGCCCGTGAGACTTTAGTTAAAGTAATGTCTCTTTTAGTGATTTCCAAATATAATTACTAGAGTATTTATATCCCTTGCCAAAAAGTCCCCTTGCCTAATAAATTACCAGGTCAAGTAGGTCTGTAAGATAAATGATGTGCCAATGTATGTGTTAAGGATTACACATACTAGGGTGTCTTTTCCAGCATTTGTTAGCAGTAAAATGTAAGTCCATCCAAGAAACTGTGTATACGTGTCAGTCATTGTTTGGACTTAAATCTTAGACTGTTGATTAGTGATGAGTGAATTTATTCGCCAGGTGCGAATTTGCGGCAAATTTGCGCGAATCGCCGCCAGCGAATAAATTCACGAAACGCCCGCGAAAATTCGTGGCAAAAATTCGAAATTTCGCCGGCGTCAAAATTTTTTTTCGAAAAAACGGGCGCCGACGTCAAAAACAGGCGCCGGCGTCAAAAACAAGACGCTGGCGCAGTTTCGCGAATTTTTCGCAGTTTCGAAAAATTTTGTGCGAAATTCTGGAATTTTTCGGCAAAGCAAAACGGCGCAAATTCACCCATCACTACTGTTGATAATATATCAGACCAAGTGCAATCTAGGAATCAAGTGCCTACATGAGCCTTGCTCGTACTGTCTTTAGTGTTGGTCATTAAGCTTTTCAGTGATTTCAAGAAGTGCCTGTGTTTCTTGTGTTCTGCTTTTATTACTGAGTGACTGTTTGTTACTAAGTTACTTCAGTATATTCCTGTTTCTGATTCATGCCTGTGTTTTGGAGCATGTACCTACCATGTACCTACAAGCCCTAGCTTCTTACCTGCGTAATGGACTCTGCCAGCCAGACTTCTGTTAGTTTAATAGATGCTTAATTGGCACAGGTGATTATTTGCATTTATGGGTGGTGCACTGCCCCCATTGAACTAACTAACCAATATATGCAAGGAAAAGGAGGGTTAATCAGGCACTCACAATATCATGCATGCATTATCACCTCATGAATATCATTTATTTTGTGACCATGCACATGGCTCAAATGCCCAATATATAAAAGAAAAAGCATACAAATTGTGCATATACATGGAAAGGAATTGTTAAAATCCGTTATACACACAAGTCAGTCACTGGGTTACATACAAGAAAGGGTCTGTAGCTTTGTTGTTACGTTGAATTTGTATGAAAGTTGAAACATGTACTGTACATTTACTTTTACATTTACAGATATTTGTCTTAATGTAGTATTTATTTTTACCTTTCTGTGCATATGTATGTTTACCTTTCTGTGCTCTGCAGTAGAACACATGCCAGAGGGGATTGGGGTAGGTGGTTTATTAAAGCTAAATGCTAATAAAGGCCAAGCAAACCACAGTACAGTACTGTAATATCCTCTGTTTGTAAGTATGAGTTGGATCCTATGCCCAGACTTCTGGTCTGTTGGCCTCAGCATTGTTTTGCTATTTGTGCTACACCATGAATTGTGCTACACCATGAGTGGGTTATACTTTGTTTCTGCAGACTGTTCATGGCCCTACTTTTTTTACTGAAGTTATAGGCTCACAGCCCATTCTGCCTGATAATAAGGACTAAACCAACAGTAATGTATGCAAGTACAACAGCAAGTAGGTTGATTTAGGAATAGTATTAAAAGCATATCAATTAATGTTATCACTTTTGAGCCAGTAATTATATACTTTTACATTAGATTGTGAAGGTTTGAAAAATTCATTTGGCTGCAGCCATTATCAAAAACCATTTTCTACATAAAAGAAGCTGTATCAGCCTGGCCAGGTTTTTTTACATTTCTGAATCTCATTGAAACCTCTGGACGTACATGGCTGATCTCGTGCCAGACAGAGCTTTTCTTGTAAGTGCTGGTGTGCTTTGGCAGACCTTTGTCTTGGTGATTGAGAGATTCTTTGTCTTGGTGATTGAGAGATTCTTGGTGAATGCATTACTTCTTCTTCAGTCATAACTACCATTTTGCAGACTTTACAAGCAAAAAAAAATGTAAGTGATTGAATAAAAGATCAATAAAACGAATAAGGGTTTTCTTTTATCTGAAGAAAGGGAAAATTATTCATGTAGATTAAAAAGTTAGCATTGGCCTTTACTACTGCAGTGACATTCCTGAAGGGAAGAGTAATGATTCTCACTAAGTACAAGGAAAAATATTGCGCTCCTTTACTTATGCCTGTTAAAAGTAATTATCCAAGGTATGCAATTATTTGCTGAGTTATAAGAAAAGGACCACACTGTCTCCTGTGAGGTGTTGGTCATACTTCAGATTTATTTGCTGAAGGCATTGATCAAGCTGCCGGAATGTCAAGGCTGTTTTAGGTTGTATGTTTAATAATGCATGGCCTGCATGTATAACTGCATGTTGAATATTCAATAAGGATAAATGGCAAAACTCTGCCATATTAAGGGGGTATTTACTCAAACTTTCATTTATCTCAGTTTTTTTATTAAAATAAAGTTGACCTAACTCCCATCCACGAATTTAACTCCATCAAAAAATCAGCTCAACGAACTCGGCGTGAAAAATTGTTGCAAGAAAATCGTGCATCAAAATATTTGTCACCACAACAATTTGAATTTAGTTGATTATTGGACGAAAGCCAGCGTGGATCACAATGTCAAGAAACATCTTCAGGGACATCTATCAATGAATTCTACATGACCTAGACATTTTTAGCAGGAGTATTTTTATATTTTTAGCAGCTTTGGGGTATAATAAATCGAAAAATTTTTATTCTTTAAAAAACGTAACCAGAAAAATATGAGGTTTAATAAATAGGCCCCTTAGACTTTCTGCCTTAGAAAATAGATGTTCTCAATATAACTTACAGGCATCATATAAATTAAGGGTTATCATGAACCGTTCTGTCTACACCTATTACTGTTTTTAATTTTGTCAGGGGGAGCACTTTTTGTGTGTGAGGTTTTAAGAAATATCCACATGTACATACCTGATGTTTTGTCAATAGTCTCAATTTTAGTGATGTAATCAGTTGTTATAGCAGTTATTGTATGCAAGCAGTCCCTTTCTCAGACCATACTGGCACATTTTGCATCTAACTGACTAATTGATCAGGGTATAGGTTGTGTGCTTGCTTTTGCACTGATGGTTCACTAAGTATACAGCTTGAACTCTACCCACCTCCACTGGGAGTCAATTTGATTTCCTAAGTAGAAGTATCTAATAAGCCCAAAATAATAAAGGCTAATTAAGATAAATGAGAATGGTGTTTTCCCAACTACACAGCTAAAACTGGACACGTAAGTCTTCCCTACAGAAACCACAAACACCCAGGCTGCTAGGTTTTCCTATACAATGGCAGCGAGGTTACATATTATCAGTTCCTAAAATCGTGTTGACTGCAGATTGAGTTTAGCCCACATACAGATCAATGGTACAACTGCTTATCTACATTGTAAGAGAATGCAGTGACTGCAGCAGCACATTCTCAGAATTTTACACTTACCTTTACTTCAAAGTTCACAAATCATGACCATCACTACTGTTTGCTTTCTACTACATTGACTATACCCTAAATTGTCTTTCTGAAAAACAAGACTTTGTGGCAATATTTTTTTATGAACATGTACCATTTCCCTGTAGTGCCAAAATGTATTCCTACATGTATTCCTGGTCTACTGGAAAGTAAAAAACTTCCTTCAAGTGTTCTCAGGAACAGGACTAAAGGGCAGTATCATATTTCTTATCTTAGTATGTAAAGATCTAGCGATACAGCAATACGAATAGAATGTGTTGTTTCTACCTGAACCGTTTCTATACAATCGATTTAAGAACTTAATTATTAAGAGATCCATATCTACCAGCATACAGTAATTTTGTAATAACCCACTACACTTGCTTATAATACCCATTACACTTTAACATCCACTTGCCGAGACATACCCATAACCACTTCGGCTTGCTGTGTGAAGAGAACTAGATCTTTAAAGCTGTGGTCATATTTAGTGAACAATGCTTCTGTTCTGCCTGAAAATGATAGTGTTGAGGTTTCTAGCAACGAGCCTACTGACTATGCAAAGTGATTCTCTGACAGCGCCATTTCATTTATGGTGCTCTTTGCAGTAATGCGTATTACGGATAATATGAGAGGCTAAATGTGTTTGTGTGATTGGATGAAAATTGGGTTTTTAAAAAGCACTACATAAGAAACAGCTATATTTGAATGAAATCCTCCAGACAGTTTTGATTACATGCCAAGATCCCATTCAGATGCAGTTACTGAAAGGTGAGTGCTAGGGTAATGACTTGGCTTTAGATCAGTAGGGACAGACTTTGCTTGTCCTGGTATAACAACTCTTGCAGAGATTTGTGCCTTTCACAACAGATATGCAGTGAAAAATAGACTGACTCGGAACATTCCTACATATCAGATCCACAAAGGCGATTGTTCGATCTTTTGTAATAGGTCAAAATGCTCTTTTCTATTGATGCATAACATTTCTAAGATGGTTATTTCCTTAACATTTATTGCAGATTGTCAAAATGTGCCACGCTTTTACCTTATCACCAGAGGCTGGTTTTATTAATATAAGATTGTGTTAGTTTACCAGCAATTTAACTGAAAATGGTGTTTCAATTAAAATGATAGAAATACTATCATAACGAAATGGTTTTCCCCGAAAAAAATGTGCCATGTTATCTGCCGTGTTGTTGATTTTTTTTTTAATAGAAACTGGATCTAATGCTTTTAATTTCCTTATATCCAGATGTACAAAGGCCTATGTATAGTGGTGTAGCTAGATATCACTGGGCCCCACAGCAAACTATTTTTCAGACCCCCAAAATGTTGAGAGTTTGACCTGTTTTATTGATATTTATTGATATTTATTGAAATTGTTTATAAATTAGGACCTCATGGGGCCCCTATACCTTCTGCCCTGCAGGGTCTGCTTTCTTAGTAGTTACACCCCTGCCTATGTAATATTCACATTTAAAGTTGAGTCTACAGTACTTCAGCTTCACCCAGAAACAGTCCAAAAGGCAGTAGTTCTGTAACAACAAAGAAACTTAATGCCTATTGCACACAAGGCGTCTTTCATCTTGTCTGGGGATGGCATCAAAACTGCTTAAGTTCTGGTTAAATTTAAAATCTGTGCATGTAAAATTGGGGTTTTACTATATATACTGTACAGATCATTGCTTATGAGGCAGATTTTTGTGAAGCTTCTTAAAGTTCAGTCCTTAACCTTCTGCTACTCATTCACTGTCACAGCTCAGAGCACAGAGATTGCAGGTGACAGTCACTGCCCCAGGATAAACCTTAGCTTACTCATCTTCATCATATATTATTAGGAGTTGAAAGCTCGGTACATGGGTCCTGACATGGAGTTTTGTGTCTTTCTCTCTCCACATATACATCTATATTCCTCTCTGCCTGACTCTATCTTTCTCCAGATAAGGACGGTCCCTGTAATAGATGATCAAGCTTTTCATTCTCACAGATAAAGTAGTGATTGGCCAATCCTGCAGCCCATGACATGAAATCCCTCATTGCTAGGTTGGGGGAGGATGCAGCGCATTGCAGTTACCTATTAAGAGGAAAATGTTTTCTTTTCATTGCCATCCTATCCAAGGTTTTAACTGTTTCCACACTGCAAGATTTGAACATGGTCTATGCCGACTGCATTTTTTTACAGAAGTACTAATCTTATTTAATGTGTGTATTTTAGGTTGACAATTTTAAATCAATGAAAACCAGTCTGCAGTTAGCTGATTTATATCTACAACTCCCTACATCTGGTCAGGATACATAAACATTCTAGTTTTGCAAAAGCTGGAGAGCCATCAAAAACTGTACTTATACAATGCAATATATTTTGTTAGTAACCCAAAAAATATATCACAACCTCCAGAAACACAATACAGAGGACAGCCTTTTTCAAATGGTGCATTTTTGAATGTCATTACTTGTTCAAAGTTTGCAGTATAGTAAGGTAACATGATAAGGTCCCAATTTTAAAAATTCCAACAAAATACATTTAAGAGCTGTTCCTGGTTCAGCAGTTCTTTTGTAAAATAAAGCATTTTATTAAAAGTGATCTTTAGCTAGGCTATAAAATTCCCACTGGCACAAAAAATTGTGCTGAAATTATGCTTGTTCTTGCTGGAGGAGAATGAATGGTTAGTATTTGACATGATAACTAAAAATGGAGCAAAACTCAGTCCAGCAGTTTCATGGTCTAGTGTGATTTTCTGTAACTAATGAAATCGATTTTTAGCCAAGCACCAATATGCTCACATTGAGTTGAAGTGCTAAAGCATGGCAGCACTGTAATTGTTATTAATCAATGCAGATAAATGGATGAAAGAAATAGGCATGTTTGCGTGGGGTGCAGAAACAGGTTATACAGTACATTGCAGATGAGTGCATATAACCAGAGTCTCCTCTAGATACACTAGATAATGCTTCACAGTTATTAGGTATAGGAATTTTACATATGTCTACTTTTGAAGGATGAACCTAGCAACCCTACCACCTTTGGCAGTAAAGTGCTGCTTGATCTGCAACCTGCATGAAGCTGACATTATGACATTAGATTCACTTTTTCTAAGGCTGTAGAGCAGTGTGGTCTGCTGACCACAACCTTACAAACTAATTCAGAAAGGAATTTTAATGACTGAGTAAAATGTAAGCGAGGGAGAGGGTACACCCCCAAAGACAGGTGTCCCTTATGCAACAGCAGGCCCTGATACCTTGCTATCCTAGGCCCCAGGCCTGGTTTGCCTTGCCCTACCCGTGACATATACCCGTGACATGCAAACAAAATGCATTAAAGAGGAATGGACAAAATGCAATGGGCAAAAAATGTATTTCTTTAATTATTAACATATTTCTCCATCTTTAAAACATGATGACTAGTAAGTAGAGGGCTCCTTTGTGTCTCCAGGGTTCCCCTGTGTCTCGAGGAACATGCAAGGCAACACCTACACCTTGCCCATGTTCTTCCCCTACAATATGCAGCACCACATGCATAAATGGGCTAAAGAGAGCTGCAACTTTGGGCACAAATTCCAGAAGAGTTAAAAGGTGCCCCCAATGATCCTCTAATCAGTGTTGTAACTATAGTGACATAATTATAGAGGAAGCAGACCCCGCATCGCGCTGGTGGGGGAGAGGCTGATGTGTCATTGCCCATGATGCACGTTCATACCTTTTGAATCCTACTTCATTTCATTTACAGTGTGACAGTAAGATAACTTTGAAAGCTGCATATGAAACCTAAGCTCATCTAATAGAATGGAGTGGAATGACCACCATTTTTATCTCCATACTCTTCTGGTCTTAGTCGTTGATTCCATTTAAATGTTTTTGTTTGCAAGCTTTTCTTTTTTCATTTTAATTATAACATTAATGGCTCATTGCTTTGTTGCTGATCTGTATAACGTGCTGATAATTGCATAGAAAATTGATATTTTTGGTAGC
The DNA here is from genome assembly GCF_017654675.1 of Xenopus laevis. Lineage (NCBI taxonomy): Eukaryota > Metazoa > Chordata > Amphibia > Anura > Pipidae > Xenopus > Xenopus laevis. The sequence goes on from NC_054383.1 coordinate 71,379,805, forward strand.
AGACTGAACTTTATTCAATTTAAATTTTGTGGGTTAATGCAATCTATACATCATAGTGCATTGTTTATATTTTTACACATTTCTTTTATTATATTGTTACCGTTTTATTGAAAGTTTGTACTGTCACTTTCATACAGCTGTGTTCCCAGCTAAAACACATAAGAATATGTTACACAATTTGTGCATTATTAAGAAAAATTAACCATTGCAGGTATGTCTGTTCTTTAGCTGTTGCAATTCCCTCCTACTGGAATGTTTTCACTGTTATCACCAGAGAACAGACACTCTGAACACTTCCCAATCACATCACCACAAGGCCAAAACGTGTCTGCCCCCTGTTATCTGGTGCTGGCAGCCACTGTTTTCCCCTAGGTCCCATGGTGGTGACTAGCATACAGCAGTATGGGGCCTGATATGTCAAGTATGTTAAAATACATATGATAAAATAAATATAGGTTATGTGTGTATATTTTTATACATTTCCCCCTAACCAGAATTTCTAAACAAACTCTGAATTGTTCTCCTCAGGAACATCTAATACCCTTCAAATGTACTTCAAACCTTAAATAAAAGGTAATAAACGGTATATTTTGTTTTTCTTTGCTTTACACCAAGTGCCATTGCAATCTTAAGGCCAGGACTGGGCTCACAGCCAAGGTGATTCATAAATACTTCCATCAGTGCCCTGCCTTTGATAATAGTTCTTTGTAATGACAGTTTGAATCTGTTTTTACACATGAAACCTTTTATAAGACAAAGCAAGCCCTGCTTTTCCTCATTCTCAATGTGAGTTAGTACTATGCGGGAGATTATTCATATATATCCAAAACAGTGCCTTAATAAAAGCTTGTTTACCGAACAGAAGTGCAAGATTCAATAAAACACATAAAACTATTTATATGTAGTACAGGGCACACAGCCATAAACGTGTCATGGATTTGACAACTGCCTTTAAGGTTATTTTCTTTTGTATATACCACCTAGACATGTGGTACAGTAACAATGTTTCTATGCAATAACATAGCAGAAACTACTTTTTTTGCAACCTCACTGATGCAAGAAAATGCTAATGTAGAGTGCACATAATAGACCAAAGCAGAAATGGGGGCAGATTTTTTAGTCTTCATCTGTCCATGATCGGGATGCTAAAATAATAGGATGTTCCTGACGGCACTCAATATTTGTGCAATAAATTGCTTTGGCTTTCTGCTGAATGGGAGTTCATAAAATGCGAAGGTTTTTGACAATAATTAAAAAAGTTAATCTAAAACTTGGTGAGATTTATTTTTTTTTCATATACCTGCTCATCTGAAATCACATTTTTTTTTAAAAAAAAATCCCAATCGGCAGCAAGCCAGAGAAATCAGTTGCAGAATCATCGATTTAAAAAAAAAGAGTGTTGTGTGCTTTTTTGTCCTTTACACTCGCCTTCATAATCAGTATAGTTGCAAATTAACTTTGTACTTCCAGATGGATTACTTCAGATTTGGCCTGGCAAGTCAAAACTGCAACTCCTGGTGGAGCATGTGACCCTTTCTTTCAGATGGGCCCCCTGTACTGATGGAGGAAGGGATAACCATGATAACTTAACACACAGCAAACATTTATTTGTTCTTTATTTGCTAGCTGTTACCCAAACTCTTTGGGGCAAATTCACTAAGATTCGTAGTTGCGCCAGGCGTAATTTCGCCGCACTTCGCCACACTTCGCCAGGCGTAGTTTCGCCAGCGCTCCGCAAATTCACTAAAATCCGAAGTTGCGCACAGGGGTAGTGTAAGGTTGCGAAGTTGTGCTAGCGTTGATTCGCTAAGCGAATCGAAGTTACGCTAGCGATGGTTAATTTGCATACGGCGCCAAATTCAAATTTCAATGGAGGAATACATAGAATCACTACAAATGCCTGGGAAACCTTCAAAACATCAAATAAAATTTTTTTTTTGCCCTATACATGTGCCCACTGTATAGTTAAGTTGCCATGAGTTAGGAAATGTAGGGGGGAAGGAGGGCAGCCCCAAAAAAATTTTCGATCTTTTTCAGCCTATCACCCATAATATAGAAAAAACGCCAGCGTTTTTTGGGACTTAGAAAAAATGTGAACTTTTTTTGAAGCAATCCCTATCTACTCTATTGCGCTTTGCCTGGTCTGAGGTGGCGAAGGAAGTCTAGCGTAAAAGGTAGCGTTCAGTACACTGCACATGTTAGTGAATTTGCGTAGTTACGTCGGTAGTGCAAATTCGCCAGGCGTAAGGGTGCGAAGTAACACTAGCGAATTTACGCCAGCGTTCGTTAGTGAATTTGCGAAGTAACGAAAATGCCCAACGCTAGCGAATTGACGCTAGCATTAGGCGCTTCGGCGCTTAGTGAATTTGCCCCTTTGATGGAACTGCTCAGATGGTATAACTAGAGTAAGCTATTACAGATATTTCCTGACACTGACTTCAGTTACTGAGCTCTGCCTCCACCTCAGGCTCTTCTGACACCAAGCACCACCTCTATCAAGTGGGCTCCAAAGAATCTAAGCACATGATGACTAGTGATGGGCGAATTTGTCCTGCTTTCTCTGCTTCGCAGAGAAATTCAAAACCTCCGGAAAAAACTTCGAAGCCCATTGAAGTCATTGGGCGTCAAAATAATTTTGACGTGCGACAATTTTGACACAAGCCATCATTTTTTTACACGCGACACTTATGTCCAAATGCATAAAAGTCAATGGGCGTTCGAATTATTTTGATGTGTGCAACAATTTTTATACACGCGACTCTTTTGTCCAAATGCATTAAAGTCAATGGGCGTCCAAATAATTTTGACATGCGCCAATTTTGACAAGAGACAATATTTTTGTTGCTTCAAATTTTTACACTGAGAATTTTCGCGAAAACATCCAGATGAAGGTGAAATCCAGATATTCTCTGCAAATCCCTGCCTGGCGAATAAATTACTAGTACTAGTGATGTCTACCAGACTATAGAACTGCCAGGGATATTCCTTGATCTGGGTAGGGAAATAGCTTCTCCTTCCAGCCACAATATAGGACAAACTCTTAGCTAACCCTTATGGTAACTACCTGAAATAAAGATGAGCACAACGTTTGCACTCCTATACAAACAATTTGACAGTCTCTGCAGTATAGTCATATCAATGTGTTGACTATCCTCATACCACAAGTACAAAGTGCCTACTAAACTAAACAGTTAAAAAAACTGAAAATTGAAAAAGAAACATTTGCCTAAATGTTGTTTTGGATCATATATATATATATATATATATGATATATATATAGGAGCCCAAGTCTATTTGTTTTAAAAGCAATGGACTTGTGGCCAATTGGAAGCAGAGGTTAGAGGATGCATTTAAGCCTAATTTAGACCATTTCCCCAACATTTTATGGAAAGTGAATCCTGAGTACTGACTGAATGTCACCAACAGCTACAAATTGCTTAATGCTAAATGTTGATGGATACACTGCATTATTTGGAGCTCAATGAGCAAGCATTTCTTGTTTTCACTAATCCAATGGAAGAGGCATTAGTGGGTCACCAGAACACCTTGGCATTTCTTTCAATAATTTGGAAAAAGAAAAATATAAACAGTGAGCCTTGAATTGTGTACTTATATGGGCAAAATGATTGACTTCAATGAATAGTTCTAAAATCACAAACATTGAGTAGATTTTCTTGTTTAGCTTGAAAAATAACAAACACATGAAAACAAGGAGAAAAGTATATTCAGCAGAAACTCTATTTACTGAACTGATGCTTTGAACGTGGGAGAATACTGCCCCCATACCTTTCCATATTGTAAAGCAAATACAGTTACTTTATACAGGTATAATATCTATTATCTAAAATGCCTGGGACCTGGGGTTTTCAGAAAACAGACCTTTCCTTACACCATACATTTAGGTCTGCTAAAATGTATTTAAACCTTTAATAAACCCAATAGGATTGTTCTGCCATCAATGTGGATTTACACAAGGATCAAGTACAAGGTACTGTTTTATTATTACACAGAAAAAATAAAATGGACTCTAGCCTTCCCTTTATTCTGATATTTCTGGGAAACAGGTTTCCAGATAAGTGATTACATACCTGTAGTTATAGTTCAATCTAAAGTAGGAAGTTAACCAGAGAGAAAGAAGCATTTTAGTGAGTAAACCAATGCATTTTAGTTGCTGAAATCCTGGGTTCCATACCTTAGCATTTTGTTTTCTACAAGGCAATCAATCTTTTATATAGGTCCAAAACCAAATGGTAGAAAACTCTTTCTTGCAATATGGATACACAGCTACTAAAAAATGTACTTTCTTTGTATAATGGCCTCTGCTGTATAAAAATAGGGATGTTTATAAATCATTCATTTATATTGCTTTCCATAAACCTTGCATAGGTTCTATTTTCTAGACCAGGGAATGATGAGTTTTAACTGAAAATGATAGGTTTTGAGGCATATCATTAGTGTGGCAAATTAAGTAAGTCATAAAGAACAGTATGTAAACAGCCATTACACTGGTTTATGCCAATGATAAAGTAATGGAAAACCAAATCTGGTTAGGGTGCAGTTTACTGATAAAGTAGAAGCCAAACCCTGGGCTCAGTGATCTCTACTTAGGACAGACTGTTTTGCACCCTGTGAAGTATTATGACTGAATTATAGATAGTGGTGACAAAAACTGACCTAGCCATATTATCACTTTAAGCACTGTCCAAAAGAAGAGCCTGTCGATAACTACTCACACCATTCTATCTGCTAAGGTCACTGGGTGCTTAATTAAAAGTCCTGAGAGCTGAATGGTAAAAGAATGAAATGTGTTTCTATCAAACCTAAAAGTGTTATTTCCTTTAGAGGGGAAATTCAATTTGCAGCAGTTATCACCTTTCACCTGCTACATGGGCAGAACTGTTTATAGCATATGTATTATTTTGTAATATGATCTGGCCTTTTAGAAAACCTTTATATCAAAAGCTCCTCAACTTGTTTTTAAATTACATTTACAATAAGCCTTTTCTTTGGGATATAATTAATCTGCATTTACTGATCAGTTACATTTTCCTCAATCTATTGGACACACAGCTCTAATGCTTCAGTACAGATAGAGGTTACCATGTGCTAATGTGCCAGAAAGGGTAACATATATAATTATATTGCTCCAAAAAATCCTAAACGTTTTTTATCCATGAGCAACATTCAGATGTAAAAAAAGTTTGGAAGCAACACAAGCATTAAAAATGTTCCTGGGTAGTAAAAAAAATAACTGCTTTGATTGGCTATTTGGTAGCCTCTATGTGTACTGGCAGCCTGCAAGAGGCAGTACACCTGATTTTTATGCAACCAAAACAATTAAAAAAAAGCACCTGTTTGAGGCCCCTGGGAGCAACATTCAATGGGCTGGTGAGCACACTACAACTGCAACGGTGTTTCACTTCATAAAAATAAATGCAGATCAAAATCATGATTTAACTCTTTAGGGTACAGCGTATTCAATCTATCTATCCATTGAACTTCAGTTTTCTTAAGTATCAGAACCCGATCCCCACTCGATCTGCATTTATTCTTATGAAGTGAACACCGTTGCAGTTGTAGTTCAATCTGTATGTTTATTGATATGGTTATTTATTCGCATTTCTATCTCATGTATATACATTGATTTCGTATATATCTAACTAGGCAATTCTTGGATAGCTATGATGACACCAGTGTATGTGGCCGCTTTGGTCTTTGCGCGTCACTTCTGTCTTTGCGCTCACACTTGAGTTGGAAAATGGACATTTGATCGCATGCTGTGACAGAGATTGGCTTGAGAAAGGGGACGGGATGTTCCCAAAACGTCGCTGCTACTACAGTACTCTGTACAGATAAGTCTGCTATACTGCACACGAATTGTATGCATAACAGCACATGAACTATATACATGCTTTTACTGCGTTTGAAATAAATGCTGAGGACACCTAAAGTTTGGTAGATGAAACGTCAAGAAAATAAACCACAGCCTTTGCGGCTTTTTTTAAGACAGTCCTGTGAGTGCGGTCTTTTTTTGATACAGTATATGTAAGTTATTTACTGGCACCCAGGCATTTGATGGTTTTGTGTGGTGTGCACCAGCTTGAACTTGAGATGTAACCATGAAACCCAACAACAAAATGGATTTTTGTAAATATACGCTGCATAGTAAATGTTATAAATCAATTATTTCTGTATGTAATACTTCTTTGAGTAATAAAACAGTACGTTGTACTTGATCCAAAGTAAGATATAATTAATCCTCACTGGAGACAACCCTATTGGGTTTATTTTATGTATAAATAATAATAATAATACTAATATGTAATAATAATTGTAATAAACGTATTAATGATCCAAATAATAAAAAAACCTTATACAGAAAAACTCCCGAACATTCTGGATAATAGGTCCCTTGCCTGTAATAAAATGTCTAGCTATTAAATAAAGATACACAGACAATAAGAGCGTAACTAAATGAACCATCATACCTGGTAGAGAAACAGATCATAGTAATGATGAGACTAGACTGCCAGTTCAGCACGCTAGTGCCTAGATTGCCCGAAGCTTACCAGTTATAGCATGTTATTAACAGAAGCACTGAAGCATCACATATTAATTGGAAACACTCTTCCTCAGTCCTTATGAACATGGTTACATAATTCAATATAGGGTATCTATTTACCCCCCCCCCCTTTTATCCTTGCCTGAAAGTTTATGGAACTTCAATGTGATCTTCAACAGTAAATTAATTTTACATGCTGACAATTTAGCACGCCCATGACCAGATAAGCACCATTTATTTAATATCTTCCACAGGGAGTACAGTGATCAACTCTACCCACAAATAACGCATTAAGGATACACACTATTGAATCTATATCAAACTTAAAAAAAAATTGCCATAAAATAAACCAAACAATACGGTCTGATTGCCAGGCATTGCAGTGTAATAAATTTTGCATTTACCAAACTGAATAAAAGCAGTTTAAAAAGTAGCAGCAGCTTTAAAAAAAAAAGTGGTGATAAAAAAACACTTTACACACATAGAAAATACTGCTGGGATTTAATTGTTGATTACATTTTTCCAACTGACTTGAATAAATTATATCATAAATGCATTAAATACGCAATTCAAGAAGCAAAAAAGAAAATTCACCACATAGACCATTTATTTTATTATTCTTTTTTGGCATAATTTATCTTATATACTGTAGCATGATAAATAGGCCCTGAATGTCCAGGATGTATGAAAGGCAATCACTTTAGTAGCACATTGATCAATTAAAGGGGAGAATTACAGTCAATATGACACAGTGATATAAACTGGCACTACAGGAATGCTTCATAAGAGTGAACCTGCCATGAAGATTACTCATTGTAACTGCACTTTAATGGTCAACTCAAATGCAAGCAAGTTCAGCCTTGCTCTAAACTCTTACCTGCCTGGACAACTACCCAAAGGGGTTCTGCTGAACCAAACCTCATTAAATGGACCCCTTCTTCTCAAGTAAGTATATCACATCCTATTTGTTTCTTGTTACCTCCCAGCTATGACTCTCTCTGTTGGGTAGTGTAGAATGGAGGACATATAAAGTCAGAAAATAAAAACTATATGAGGGCAAACTGTTTGCTGTCTATGTGAAATTTGAAAAAATAATAAAAATTTTCTTACAAAAAAATAAAATAAAAACTATGGTGAAGTGGGTTTGTTGAAATATCAGGGTCTAAATGGTTTACTGCTAAAAAAAATTATCAACTAATGTAGCCAATTGTAACAGTTCAGAATCTGGACCTGGATCACTGAGCTGTCAGACTGAAATACCAGATACAGGAACATTAAACTTTAATCTTCAATTGTGGAAAAACTGTAAAAAATAAAAAATGGAAAGCAATTGAAAAAAGTATTTTTCAACTGAAGAAAACTGTTCGGAAGGTGAACATCCCCTTAGTTACCTTGCTCTTGAGCTAGGCCTGAACATGCATCACAATATATTGTAAGAGTCAGCAGTGTTTATGGCACTAAAAATAGTTGTGCCAGCTTGGCACATTGAGGAGGAGGCAACCATAAATCCTAAACTGCTGAATGAAAATGCAACACAACTGTTCAAAAAAGACAAATTTTTAATGTTATAGCAGAATAGGAAGCATTGTATTTGACTTCCCTTGTTCACATTCAGTATTTGGTTTGGTGGGCCCCCAAATGTGCTATGGTGCCCTGCAATGCTGGTTATCTATTAACTTTAAACTCATATTCAGAAAAGTGTACATAATACAAATGTGCTTACAGCTCCCAGTCCTTCTTGGGACCTGGGACAAGGGTACACTTATTGATACTAGTCTAATTTAGCAGACGCCTTATGAGCACAAATACAATTATATTGATGAAAGTGATGCCTTCTGGAAATCAATCAAAACAATCAAAGAAACCCTAACCCACAGAAGGTTAATGTTAATGCCTTAAATTGTCCTAAACAGATGCAATAATATGCCAAGAAGTGCTCCTGTGCTAGTACTTCTCTACATAATGTGAAAGTTGGTTATGCTCAAGGTAAAGAAAAAGAAGTATCATATACACACACATATATACTCACAGAGACGTGTGTGTGTATATATATATAGATATATATATAGATATAGATATAGATATAGATTTGGATCAAAAATCGACTAACGTTTCGGCTTGCACTCAAGCCTTTCTCAAAAATTCTTTGAGAAAGGCTTGATTGCAAGCCGAAACGTTAGTCGATTTTTGATCCAAATAAACACCTTTTTTGACCTTATAAGTCCTGTGAGTGCGAGATTCTTCATCTCTCTCTCTCTCTCTCTCTCTATTATATGTCTACTTTGCATAAAATCTTGAACTGTGAATGTGTTTGAGAGCACTAAATGCTTTATTAGTCAGCAATTACTTAGAATTTCACTATCCAGACTTTTGAAGCACACTGTCTTGCATTATTGTTCACAAATGCCCTCAGCAAAATGAACCAGGCTGAATAACTATTATGTCCCCTAACTCTAAGGTTTTGTCTGCATACCTGTTTTATCCTAGAACTGGACATTGCCCAAGCATATGGTGACATGAATCACCCTCCAAGATATATTTCCACGTACAGCAGCCAAGTGCGATGATAAACTGTCAATTATGGTCTTCAAATGCAATTAGCCTTCTAGATTTGAACTGATCTATGCACTAAGACTTGGCATCTCAAACTAACAAAATAAATAAGGCAGTGGTTTCAATATCTAAAGCAAGTACATAATGTAATATATGATAAACCAACTAAATAAAAACAATTACATCACACTGCTACTTTTTTAAATTGTTAATGCTGATTGCATTAATACACACAGAGAGATAAGAGTGAGGGATATTTTCAAGCTACACAGCTGATACACAACTCAGCATTTCTTGAAAAAGGTCCAAAGTGTCTTCTACTTCCAGATGTAAATACTGCACAAAGGATTTACCTTTGAGAATATAAATAATAAAGACTCAGCAGGAATTTAGTGTATACACTTCGGTATTGAAAAACTAGGTTGATAGAATCCACGTGTCCAGGAGAGGTGGGAAAAATGAAAGCTTACGTAGGTGCAATGCAGTCAATTACAATTCTTCTTGCTGTACCTGTGCCCTGTAATGTTCTGCATGAAAACTCTACAAAGCACTATGAGCCTATGTTGTTATTGACACATATTTTGTTACAGAAGAGTTTGAAAGATTTTCTTGCAATTGCCCTAGCTAAATTGCACATAATTCTGTCCCCACATGCAGTCTGCAGTGTAATGTGATTTCCTATAATTTGAGAAACTGAATGTAACATAATTTGTTATAACACAGTTATTATGGCATAAGTCTTTTGGACTTCTTTCACACATTTAGCTGTATGTACAGTAGTCACAGCTTTGTTGCAACACAAATTAGATATTATTCTTACAGATTCATTATTGATCTGTTCTAGATGTGTTATTGATATTTTGCTTTCATTAGTTGCACTAATTCAATGTAAGTTCTGCGTTTAAAGCATATAAGCAAAGTATGGATTCACTTATGTTGAAGCAAAGGGGAAGAACTAAAACGTATTTTGTTCTGTTGCAATATAGATGTAAATTTAACTCAACCCCTTATGTAATTTCCCTTTCCGTTTCAATAATTTTGTTGGCATTTCTATTAAACCACCATAAAGTATAAAGGAACAATGCAATTAAATATATCTGTTCATACAGATGATTTAAGTTTTCGTAAGATACTACATGTAGCAGAAGAAAACAAAAAGATGCTTTGTTATAAATACATTTTAAATAAAATAAAGTACAAAAGGAAAATAGCTCTGCCATTGCCTAAAAGTACATTTAAAATTAATAAAGTAAAGGATTGGAATAGAATGACCCATTGTATTGCACCATTCCAGTATATAATTCGGAGATTTCCATCAACCAAATTTTATTAACATGTTTATAAGAGTAAGCAACTGTTTGTTCTTGGAAAATTCCAACATTTGTTTTTCTATTCCACTAATTTTGCTGGTTATATCCTTTACTGTGTGATTTTCATGTTCACATACTAAGGTCAAAAATTGCATGGAACATTTATGTAAAATGTCTTCCCACTTCATTCTGAAGCTATCATCATATACCTCAAAGGTGGGAAGAATTTTGATACATAGTCCCCTTGGGATAATACTGTTTTCAATGTATTTATTATATGTGGACACAGTCCACCATTCTTTAGTTTAATCTGTTGTTGCTGATAGTTTCTAAGTAATACTTTCCAGTTTCCCTCATCCAGGTACTCCTATCAGCTAAAGTTTGAACTGAGAACACATCAGAAAGTTGTGTGGACCATTTTTCAAATCGAGATTGTATCATAGTTATTGAGTTAGCCATTTCACAACTAGGAAATAAACCAAGATTGTGTTAAATGTGTGCTACACCAATTCCCTCAAAACGGGGAGACCACCATGAACAAATAAACCAAAGGTAACAATGGAAGCACCTTCCATTAAATCGTTTGCTGATACAAATTACCCTACTGGTAATTTGTATCAGCAAACTATTTAATGGAAGGTGCTTCCATTGTTACTTTGGTTTATTTGTAAGTTTAAAATGAACAGCTGAATCTTAAACTAAACAGATTTTCAGTATCTGTTACCTAGAAATTGTCATGTCAAGTAATTATTTCTAAATTTGTTGATACTATATGTAAATTTGATACTCTCAAATGAGCATAGCTCATATAAGTAATTAAAAACATGAGATTTTTTTGGGGAGCTAATATTTAAAGACCTCACTACAGCAAAGGTTGGAGAAAGTTGGATAAACTTAATTTGATTTTGTATTTCCTTATTCCCTCTTTATTTAAAAGATCTACTAATGTACATTGGAATACGTATCATAATAATTAATTTAAGTGTTTGGTAAGGGTTTTATCAGTTCCCTTTCAACATCTGTTGGTTTATTTAGCAGAATATTTACAATCTGTAAAAATGCATGCATTCCAGTTACAACTGCAGTTTTTGTATTCAAATTGCAATATTTAACAAATTCATACTTTGCTAAATGATTTATAAGAGGCCCATACATAAACATAGTAACAAGTTAGGTTTAAAAAACATGTATGTCCTTGAAGTTTAACTTTTAGGGGCACATTTACTATTGGTCGAATATCGAGGCTTAATTAACCCTCGATATTCGACCCTCGAAGTAAAATCCTTCGACTTCGAATATCTAAGTCGAAGGATTTACCGTATATGCTTCGATCGAACGATCAAAGGAAAAATCGTTCGATTGAACGAATTAATCGTTCGAATCGAACGACTATCAAATGGTCGAATAGTTGAACGATTTTTAGTTCGAAACGTTCATTTCGAAGTCGTAGTCGAAGGTTGAAGTAGCCAATTCGATGGTCGAAGTAGCCAAAAAAAACTTCGAAATTCAAAGTATTTTTCATTCTAATCCTTCACCCGAGCTTAGTAAATGTGCCCCTTAATGTCTACATATAACCAGCCTAATTATTAGTTGATCCAGCAAGGCACAGCTACACAACAAGACAGACATTGTATAAGTGGAGAATGTGCATCTCATCTTGAGGCAGACATAACATAAAATGAAAGAATAGCATAGAAGGTCCAATCAAAAACCATTCTTGCCATTTCAGGGAACAGCCCTCTTCAAGATATCAAAAAAATATACTCAAAACATATGTGTGCCAGTGCCAGTAGTCTGTAAGTGCAACTTGTTCCCTACCTGCATACAATATAAATACAATGGAACAGTATCACTCTCCTACAGTTTATATGCATTACACTATTACAACATTCTATGAGAAAGCTCTGTGTATCAGAGAGAAACACTAGTCAGTGTGAACTAAAAGGAATTGCTAATTAAGCCACATAGGGTGATTCTTAATGCTTATACATTTACTTATTAGGTGAAAAAAATTAAGAACAGTAACAATTTAATATCATTTTAAATGACAACCATCTCTGTTTTGATTTTTAACAAAAAAGATAATGCCTCAATCTGGGCAGCCCTTAAGGAGCTAAAATTTGAATTTGACTTCTGAAATTCAGAGTTTTTGTTGCCTCAGTGTATATTAGATTTTTGCACCAGATATAAAATGAGATTATATTCTAGTCACTTTTACCCAGGGGTTTAACCACTTGCACATTTTCTGTACATTCTGGGTTATTAGAGATCACTAGATCTAGTAAAGCATGATTTTGGACATATAATTGTCATGCAACATATTTATACTTGTTCCCATTTATTGTCCTGGCAGTACTGTTGCTCCAGTGGATAGTGAAATTCTCTGAATAATTAAAACACCAATTATCATTACTTTGCCCAAACTAGCAGCCTTTTCTATTTGCATCAGAAGGTTAGCCTCCTCCTCCTTTTCACTTTCATTTGAAGGTCTATAGCATAAGCCTACAATTAATTTGCTGGACCCTTTAAGGTCGGGGCACAAGGACAGATTTGGGGAGAGAATCTCCTCTTCTTCAGGGAGCGACTAAACTCCCCGATCTGCCTTTCCTGCTTTCCACTGGCTTAATAAAAATTGCCTGGGGGGCAGGCATTCAGAATGATTCATTTTCCAAAGTCGCCCGAAGTTTCCTCATGAGGCAATTACGGGCGACTACGGAAAACTAAGGTGTGCCCTGACCCTTATAATCAGTGAAAAGCTCCATCCAAAAGGCTTCAGCTCCCTAATTTTCTAACATCACCTCCTCCTTTATACCAGTTTTTAAATCCTGCTTAACAAACAGACATACCCCTCCTACTTTTCTATTGTCTATGTTCCTCTGAAACAAAGTATAGCCGATTATAATTACTGCCCAGTCATGTGTCTCATTCAGCCATGTTTCAGCATAACCATAATCATATTTCCCCTCCAACACCAGCACCATTAAATACTGGTACCAGCATAAGAATTTTGAAAATACAAGTTACTGGCAACATACTAAAATATGTGACTTTTTAGAAACTGGATTGTTACATTAAATGACAAGGTATGAGTTCTGGTTCATGGCAGCCTTCCATGCAAGCCTTCCATCAATGTGACTCAGTAGGAGACCCAGTTCAATAAAGAAATAAATTACTATTTTTCAATCAGTGCCCTTTAATAAAAGCCAGATTTGAATGTCTAGATTTATTTACAACTGACACCCTAATCATTTAAAGTGGCAATTTTACGGCCATAATTAAATATATGTTGCCACATTTTCCATATATTCATTTTCCTTTCCAAGAAAGGATTCCTTTATAAAATCTAATATTTACACAGTTTGGATGGATTGAGAACAAACATTTTATTAGCATGCAGTCACAAATCTCTGAAAGTCATTTGTCAATTCCAGCTAAACATATGTTACTCTGAAACAGAGTTCATATATCCAGATAGTTATTACTGACTCATATAAAGAAAGTAATAGCCAGGCCTTTATACTGTATGTATAACAATGTTATATGATTCTTTTATAGAAGAGAAACTGACCTTTTAGTTGCCATTTAATTAAACTGGTCTTTATTATACTGCAGGTCTGCACATGGCTTCTTCTCACAAACACCTTATTAATGTAGCTTTTGACAACCATACTATTTGCCAGGTAATTTACTGCCCAAGCTTCTGGAACCTATTATAAATTTATGTTATCGCTTGATACTGTAGAAACTTCTGGATGCTGCCTTTCAAAAGACCTTATTGTTAATAACCAAAACTTAATAACCACGGCATACAGTAAATATAACTCACATGTTTTCTGTACCAATTCTGTTTTTAATATTGTCGCTCTAAATGCAAGCCCAGATTATTCACTTAAAGTTTCGTTAAATGGGGCATTTATGGAACTTAATATATAGTGAAAACAAATGGATGTGATCAAAAGTATTGGACCACTGATTTTTGCACACTAGCTATTTATGAACTTGACATGTTGAGTGATATATATATATATATATATTGTGGTGAGGTTAATACTGGGAAAGTCTTATTTATGCCCCAGGTTCCTAACAGAGTGGTTCCGGGACTGCTAGTCCAGCCCAGGTGTTTTATGTTGTCCTGAGGCATCTCAGGTGGTTAATTAAAACGGCAGCTCAAGCCAGAGTGTTGAGCTCCAGTCTGAGGGAAAAGACACAGGGAAGCTGCCTGTGTGAGCACAGAGAGAGATCTTTGAATCACTACAAGGTTGGAACTTTTGTTGTACTTCCTTTTCATATTTTTGGCGAGAAAGGGGGTGGCCCTACTCCTGGTTAGTTAGAAAAACTAACCTGTATTAGTTAGAAGCCCATTACACTGCAAGGAGTTTATTTTGAACTGTTTATCTTGTTTTGCTGCAAATGAAAATAAACTGCCAGAAAGAGACTACCCTCGTATGAGTTGTGATTGTGTCGTGGGCTACTTTACCCCCAGAAAGCTGATCCCAGCTACTTAAGGCCTTACAATATATATACAGTATATATATATATATATATATATATATATATATATATATATATATAATCATCTTGTCAAGTTAGATCCAATACTACAATTTGTTTGAAGAAATGCCTTTTACAGACTAATTGGTAATTTAGGAATTTGTTCTGGGAACCAGCAAATAGTCATGTGATTCATTTACATTACAAACTAATTTATTGTAATTTAGTTGTGCAATTTGTTATACTCCACTAGTTACAATTGATCAAAAACATGAATTTTCTCAAGGTTATCAATATATTGTACACACACAAACACATACAGTATATTAACACAATAATTTGTACACTCAGAACAACATATTAAATACATGTTTTTCTGCTATTTCAAGCAAACCTAATATAACCGTGTGTAATTACAAGTATTGATTGGAGTGGTATAACGGTCACCATCACTGGATTCAATTAATATACTTCTTCCTCTGGAGTGAGAAACAGCATTTCAACATCTTATATTATGCCATTATGTAGACATCTAGGGGAAAGCCTTCCCAGAAGAGTGGGGTTTGTGTTAGCAGCAGACTGAAGGTCAACTTGATGGGGAGCAGATTATTGAAAACCATAAATTCTATCTACTTAAGTAAAAAAAAAGTTTTTCAGTTTAGAAGGGAATTAAAACATATTTAAATTGAAAGGTTCAGTATACACCTTTGTTCAACCAGAATTCAAAGGGATTGTGCTGAACATAGTTTTGCCTATTGCTTCAATCACAATTTTTTTTTTTTTATTCTTTCAGGAAAACTGGCCCAACAGGGAAACTGAAGCTACAAATGTGGTTTAAAAGATATATGTACAGACCTATACTGGTAGTATAAGTATCTACCTCTCAAGGACCAAGGATGAAGTAGCTTCAGTTTCCATAGATTTTTCATGACTAAAACTATATGCTAGTATGTTCAATATGCTCATTGCACTCCTGTTGAACAAGATATATTACCCCTTTAAGTTATTTTTATAAGGAAGCTACATAATATACTGTACCACATTTCATATATCTTATACATAAAGATGAACGATTCATATATCTTATATACAAAGATAAGTGATATAACTAGATGTTTCATTTAGGGCCCCACAACTGTCATAAATTGACCTATTCTACCAAGATACATTGATATTGCTCATTCATTAGGTCCTCACTCTGCCCTCTGCACTTCTGGACTCCCCTGTTGCTGCAGGGTCTGCTTATTTTGTAGTTACTCCCTATGTATCTAGGTACCTGCAATATATATATATGACACAAAGCTATATTTAAAAAAAGCATTAAACACCTGCCTTCAAAGGCCCAACAATCTATCTTACCAATCAGAGTTTGCGATTCCATAGTATTTGAAAAAATTTAACAAAAAATCGAAGGGATTTTCTAAGTTGCTGATCTTCGCTATGGTTACAGAACCGCCTACTTGACTAATTACATATTTTAAAAAAAGGTAAAGCCTGGCACACTCATAGCTTGTATATTATGCTACAAGGAGAATTTATATTCTTATTTACATTATTATTTATAGTCTCTCCTTTTTTGCATAATATACAAACAATATACAACTGTGTATATAAATGGAGCGAAATTTATCTAGTGCTAAGCTTTTTCACAAGCGATTTGTCCTCTTCGCCTTTTAGTAAATTGCCAATGTCCCTGTGGATTGTAGTTTTGTCAAATTTTCGCTATAAAAGCCCACTTTGCCCCTTTACTAAATTTGCCCCTATAAGTTGCAATTTGCTAAAAAAAATTGGCACAAGAACAAAGCTACAGACAAAGCATAGACAGGAAATATTCATAGCAGGGCTCAAGGATCTTTATTCATATTGAAAGGTTTTCAGATGAAAAAATTCAGATGAAAGAATGGCATCAGTGGCTGTAAGGGCACAGTCTAATTTATCAATATTTGGATGGGAATCCACATCTGATTTCTGTGTATCCTCCATTAAGCCAAAGGGACTTGCCCCAGTTCCATAGGCAATCAGCATACAAAAAATTTATATCAAAAGATATATGTCCCAAGGCTTTTCATTAGTTAAAACAAATATATATATATATATATATATATATATATATATATATATATATATATATATATATATATATATATATATATATATATATATATATATATATATATAGTCTTCAGATTTTACAGTGCTGATTGTAATTTTGACAGTGATGTTTCTTATCAGTCACAGATGATAATCTTGTAAAACCATGGTAAAAAAAAAAAAAAAGATACAGTCATACAGTTAATTTGTCTATCAAGTTCAACCCTTCATTGTGACTCACAGCAATACTGATCCATATTAGGCTAAACAAAACTACATATTTACGTGTAAAAAATATTTTGTCATATACAGGACAAGTGCTCTTTTTCTGTTATGTAGGCAAATAAGTGAGGAATAACTGTCTACTGCTGGTTAATTCTGATGGCAGTATAACTATAACACAGTTGGAAGAAAACCCTTTTTATGGTCACCATATAACGTAAAATAACACAATATGACAGACAAAATAAACTAACAAACAACTAGAATGCATGTATATGTTTTATTGAGCTTTAATATTTGTTAAGAGCTGAGTGGCTGGAAGGTCGGTACTAACAGAAAGGACTTATCATAAATCCATATTACCGCTGAGAAACACATAGTGCTACTTTCTATTGCAGTTTTGTGAAAGTCAGAGAACAGGAATAATGTAGAATATCTTTATGGGAAACTCATGTAGGATAAAAGGGTAGCATAAAAGGTATTGGCAGAAGGGGGTGAGGCAGAGCCAGGAGTGTCTGGGTAAAGAGTAGGGCACTATACCACGCAGGCCCTATGGAACAGTTAATTTACCCTGTTCAAAAGATATGTCCTCTGATAGTACTGGCTGCTCCAGATCCAATACTCCTGAAACAAAACTGATGACCAATTAACAAGTATACATGGCACTTAGAATAGTACAAATCGAAATGAAGTACAGTTAATTACAAAGCAAGTTATTCTAAATGATTTAATCAGCATCCCTGAACTTATTAGGTTCCCTTTAAAGGAGCAAAATCTACAAAATAAAATCATACATCAAAGCTAAACCGTAAATGTGAGTTTTTAAGAAGAGCTTTAAGCATTCACCAGTTCCTTTTGCACAATGTACAATACAAAACATAAAAAGTTGAGCCCGTGGACTTTATGAGATACTGTGTGACTTTTTATCTACTGAAAAGGATTTGGTGGACTTTTATTTTCGTAGTCTCGATTCTTAGGATTGATTACAGACACTACAAAAAGAAAGTCTTCTAAAAAATAAATTTAGTATTTGTATTTTAAACACAATCCCTGGCAGCCAGTCCAGTAAATCATACAATAATGTCTACCAAACACTACACTGTAATTGTAAAATGTTCCATTGGGAGAAAATCGCTATGTTATTAGAACTGTTCTCAATTGCATTTTTATACCCTCAGCATGCTTATACCTTTAATGTTGCAGCTAGATGTCAAAACTGATTGAGTGAAAATGGCCAAAAAGGATGCAGATACATTTAATATATTTTCATTGTTACTATATATAGCACAAAATGTTATTAGGTGTCATAGAGTTCTGCTTAACCACCATGAGATTAGAAGAGAATGTTTCCACCTGCATGAAAATAAATCCATGAATGGAAAACATAAGAGACATGAATAGTGAAGTATTTTTAGGTTTTATTTTTAAAGGCAAACCGTGTGCTAGCAATTTTTGTCTTTTTCTTTATGATTAGTGGAATATTTATTTTTCCTCTATATTCTTGCTCAGAAAACCTGTATATTCCATACCTAGTAGTATTAGAAAGAGTTGTTGTAAAATCTGGCAACAACAATGTGACTAAAGAGTGCTGAATGGTCACAAAATAGAAATGATGGTCTATGAATATAAGGCTCAGCACATAACACAATTAAATGACAATCGACAACTTTATTATTCTTTTTGATTAAATGTGGTCATATATTACCTGTGGTCAATCTGGGTAAGAACCAGGCAGTCTGAACACTGTATTTGTTGTGTTGGTTGTCCAGATCAAACCCTTACAAAGCTCTTGTGGAAATAGTTTTTCAGTAAAGTTTGAAAGATGACACTACTCTAAAATGCCATTTGCACCTCTAGAAAGAGGATGAAATCTCCCCCTCACTGCAAAGAATCCAGACTAATGTAGAATGTTATGAATACAGCAGTTATAAAAAAAAAAATTTTTTTAAAAAAAATCATGTTTGATACTGCTATAGTAAATTCTGTAATACTGTAAATTCTGAGAAATGTAATAATATTGTGGGGAATAAAGACATTCATTTTAGGACCCTCACTGCCTCAGTCCACTTAAGGGCATTAGGTACCTCTGCGCTCCAACTATACAATAAAGCATCCATGTTACCATGATAGCATCCCAGACTCTCAATAAACACATTCTCACTCTCCTTTGGGAGAAGCACTGGCGTACAGGTACAACTATGGGACCTGTTATCCAGAATGCTTGGGATCTGGGGTTTTCTGGATAACCGATCTTTCCATTATTTAGATCTTCATTCCTTAAATAACCCCAACTACACTGGATTTGCTTCAAATAAAGGTTAATTACTTTATAGCTTAGTTTGAATAATTGCTAGTTTTTACTTCTATCATCTTAGCCTCTGTTGAGACATACAAGTCTATCTGACCAAAATGTCTTTGTATTGTTTGTTCCATTTATGACAACATAAAAAAATATAAGTAGCAAATAAAAAAGTATTAACAAGCAACTTAACATTTCTGGGCAATTTAAAACCTTTGAACACTAGTGTACATGTCCTTAATCAATGCCTAAATCTTATGTGGTGTTTTGAAACAATACGTCCAAACAGGCATTAATGTATTAGTAGTAATATTCTATGGGCATTAGTCATCAGGTCATATGAATATGGAATTTCCTGATTTTAAGTCTGTAGTTTAAATGCTCCAAAAGTGACACCTATCATGAATAGACAAAAAAATAATAAAGACTTTAAATATTAATCATATTATCTGTTATGTAAAAAACACTTTTACCTTAAAGCCAAAATAGTTTTGTGGTAGGGGGTTCCTTATGAACTACAGAAGAGGTGGAACTATTATTGAGAAATTGTTGGAAAAATACTCTTTCACAAGCTTGAGGAGATAGTAGGACAATAAAAGAAGCCTTTATAATCATAAATGACTGACCTAACTGCTGACTGTTGATGTTATAAGACCGAACAATTAATTATGCGCTGCAATTAAGCATGACTTAAGTAACATACTGATCAGTGGTAGTAATAGCTTTAAAAAAATTTAAATTAACAGAGCAACCATAGCCTATGCCCATTTTGTTTACTTTTAATAAATAAACAATATGGTAAGAGAGTGAATAGCCGAAATAGAGCCAAAGGTGTATGTTTTGCTGGCTAATGTGCTTTATTTGTTCTGATAATGAGTGGCATTGATGTATTTTTATAAATAAAAACTTCACAAAACACTGCTCTGCATGTCTCCAAAGGCAGTCACAGAGGCCACACAAGTACATTTACAAGAAGTATGCAGCAGGGGGTAATTTTCCTGCCTCCCACCTGCACAGTCCAAAACACACAAAGGAATAATAACAAAAATTGCACTAAAATTCTACTGTTTGCATTCTGCTTAAAGTAGCATGTAAGGTGAATTTTCCATTTAATTATTTGACATTGCATTTCTAATGGTTTTTTAGATTATTTTTTGCCAATTATTTTTCCATTGGACTTCAAAGAATATGATTTGGCTCCAAAACAATGAGCATATGGCATGGAATAGTGCCATAAGGGGAACAAAGTATATATCACAAGATTACTTTATAGGTGAGCCAGGCCTGGACTGGGACTCAAAACAGGTCCTGGCATTTCAAGTACACAGAGGCCCAACCATTTTCCCACCAGCTATAGAACCTTACAGCAGCCCCTTGCCAGAACTCACAGATTGCCAGTCTGGGCCTGAAGTGAGCCTAGATAAATTACAGCTATAGCCTGTTTTTTAAAAAGTAACAAAATGAAAGAACACCAAAAGTGCAATATACTCTCAAGAGCACATTCTCCCAATGTGTGAAGCATATAAGCATATACAAATTCAAATGTCTTTATTACTTCTAACTGCACATAGTTTTCTTGTGCTGTACTTTAGAAAAGAGTGATTGTCTAATAATATGAAACTGAGCAATGTAGGGCATGCAACAAATACAATATATAGTCAAATGTTTTTAAACCTCTTTGATATTACAAAATTGCTTGCTAGATGGAGACAGGAATAGATGTTTTGACTTATTAACTGTCATAGCAAACTAAGCTGAGTGTTTCTGATCAGGCAGTAAGCATGGGTTTTAACTATATTTTAACTGAATATGTATGAGATATTTATGCTCAGATCATAAAAGTTTGCTAGGGTCCTTGACTACACAACTGCAGAAGCAGCAATTTTTGCATCTTTTGGAGTTTGATTATTTTGAAGACGGCTATCTCTAAAAACAACATCTAGGCAAAAAGTGCACAGAACAATTATCTATTTGAGCTGCATGCCCATTAAAAAACTGATCCAGACTTTTGAATGGTGGTGTGGATATTTAAGAATAAGTTTACATTACAGCATTTTTCAATTATTGTATTTAGAAATTTTCATGAGCTGAAACATAAATTAACTTTGTCATGCTAGTTTACTTTCTATCTATAGATACCGTAGGCAGGTCCGGACTGAGAATTAAAATAGGCCCTGGCATTTCAGGTACCCAGAGGCCCAATCAGCCCACACAGAGGCCCAAACAGTCCCCACCAGCCCACTAAATAGTGACGTTCTATGGCACCTTATAGCAGCCCCTCTGGCATTTGCCAGAACCCACAGATTGCCAGTCCGGGCCTGACCGTAGGCCACCCCATTCTTTATTTATTTGTCCTGGAAGGCTCCACTTCTATATAAAGACCAGCTAGACCAAAGGCAGATAATCAGTAATAGCAAAAAGCGAATTATGAAAGTGTAAATTTGCAGCTGCTACAGATCCCACAATCTTTCTGCAGGTAACTGAAATGTTCCAACATTTACTACTAATACTCCTGTTCTACAGTATACCCCAGAGGTTAGGAAATATGCTATTAAAACATAAATAACTCAGCCATTTCAGAGGCAGCTTCACTGTGAGTTAATCTGATACAAAGTCATGACCACTTGTAAAAGGTCTGAATACGGTGACAATGCCAATCATGTGCACTGGGCTAACCCCAAGGGAGGAAATAGAGAGGCTTTGTGTCAGTTCCAGAAGTGGACAAAAACAGCATGATTTTTGTGCCCACCAACAGAGACTTTTTCAGTGCAAAGTAAAATAATACCTTAAAAGTAATAACAGCATTGCTAAAACTGTCAGCTGGGTGCAGCAGAAAAAATGTATTCATTGATTCACTGAGTTATATTTTTGTGTTTTCTGACTGTGCTCAACACACCTTTTTTTAAAACTGTATTATCAACACATTTAAAAAAATACATTTGTATACACAAAGCCATATTTGTAATTATATACGGTATCATACTATATAATTGATTAGCCAGTTTTAGATATTGTTTTCCAGTATAAACCTTGATGCTTTAAATGTAATTTGCATTCAATTATTAAAGTGTTGTACCTTATGTTTAAGTCACAGGAAGATTTGGGTTATACAAATGTGTAGAAACCCTAGATCAGGGTTTCTTAATCTTAGTTCAGATGAAAACAGCAGCACTCCAGTAATATTTGTATAAAGTGAAAAAACTTTTACTCAAGTGCCCTTCCTCTTCCTGAGGGTTTTCAACACTTGATTGTATTTGTAACTACAGGTATAGGATCCATAATCCAGAAACCTCCGAATTACGGAATGGCCTTCTCCCATAGACTCCATTATAATCAAATAATTCACATTTTTAAAATTGATTTCCTTTTTCTCTGTAGTAATGAAACCGTACCTTGTACTTGATCCCAACTAAGATATAGCTAATCCTTATTGGAAGCAAAGCAATCCTATTGGGTTTATGTAATGGTTCCATTATTTTTTAGTAGAGTTAAGGTTTTGAGATCCAAATTACAGAAAGACTCAGGAAATTATCCGGAAAACCCCAGGTCCCGAGCATTCTGGATAACCGGTCCTATACCTACACTATATAAGCTTGACAAAGGGTTGAAGTGCCAGAAATGTTGCCTTTGGCAATTACTGAGTACTGTCGTTTTCATTGATTTGTATTATCTTACCCTGGCAGAGGGTACAGCTTGCACCTGGGGCTACAAAGATCCATCTTCTACTGTGTAGCACACGTCAACCAATTCTGTTTTAATACTTATTCCACAATCAATAAATGAGTTTAGGATAAGACATATGTAGACGTTGTTAAAGGGGATTATTGAAACCCACAATAAACATCCTGGGGCCCATTTTTGGACTACATTCTAGCACAAAGCCGCACCTCAGGGTGAGCTACATATGTGCACACAGGACATTAGAAATGTATTCTCTTCCCTGTTTTTGTTTTTTTACATTTGAGCTTGCAAATCAAAGTGCTTTTGTGCACTTATCTATTAAGAAGTATTTTTGCTTTCAACTGAATCACTCAGCAACAGTGTTACAAGGCATATGAATGGACCAGAGTTGGCAACATGCCTACTTGGAAATGATTCAAACATTTTTTTATCCTAACACTGGTTGATATTAATAAGGGATACAAATTATGCATGTGCAGAATAGTTTCTAGTACTCCCATAAGATTTTTCCTCTTCCACTTTACCATGTCCGTGCCTTCCACTATATTGCATTTACTATTTTTTCCACTTGTCAGACATTCTCTCTCATTTATTCACTAGGAGGGGTTATCAAGCTTCACATGGTTTACTGGGCCTGAGATTGTACTTCTCTACATTGTTAACCCTGACAAGCTTCTCAGCTTCTCACGGTTTTCACTGTGCTTGCAATTGCATATTTTTTCTACTTTTCTTTCTAAGAACATCCTCGCCACTTCTATTAAACTGCATGACAGTTAGAAAAAATGCACTGAAAGTTGTTGAACTGAATTCAAATTAAAACATTTAATGGGGAATGTAATAAAAGTCGCAAAGAGCAAAATAATTAGCACAAATAAGAATAAAAAGTCTCATTTTGCAATGTAATACTCTTCCTTAAACTGTATTATTCCATTGCAAATTTTAATTACGCATTGCCCACTTTTATGAAGAGCTTGAAGGAGTCGTAATCTTTTGGAGCAAACATAACAACTTTTTCAGTAAGAAGTTTTACTGCATTCACTGCGCACTGGTGCTAACTATAACATTTGCAAACAAAAGCTATATTCGATTTGCACAGAGGCATAACTTTTCACATTGCGAAATTTTTTTCCGTTACCGACTTTTATTACATTCCCCTATAAATCTTCTATTCTTTCGTTTTAATGACTTCCTGGTTGTTGGGTCAGTGCTACCCTAGCAAACAGTGTCTATTAGAATTTAATCACCCTTAAGAAGGTAACATGATGTTGAGAACGGATGGGTCAATATGTTATCTTATGTGGTTTGGAATTACGAGAACTAATTGTTCATGTGAAATCTTCAAATCAGTTCTACATATTTTCTTTTTTCTACTTGAGCCTTTGTCTACTACATTATACACATATACAATGTGAAAGATGGCCTTCATCAAGAACTAACATATTTAAGTATACCTCTAAAAGTTAAACTTACTTTGCTATCACAGTATTGTCATATTCTCTGTTTTATATTATCTTTCAATGCTCAGATATGTATTTTCATAAAGTTTACTATCTTACAAAAGACCAAACTATGGCTCTCTTAATGTGTTATTGCATATGTCTAACAGATATGCCCTTTAATATAAAAATCATCATATATAACATATAAAAAACTTAAGCAGCCCTCTGTATGCTTGCTTTAATGTCTGTGGAATATTTGCACATAGGGATGGGTGAATTTGACCCGTTTCGTTTCGCCAAAAATTCGCAGCTTCTATGGAAGACAATTGATTGGTGAAACGCGTAAGGCAGGAAGTGACATCAAATCAGACTCACAGGGAGAGCCACGGGGGAGCTACATACGCTGGCAGGGTCCCTCCATAGAAGCTGTAATAGCCTGTGCAACACAGATGCTTAAAGGGGAAGCACACCTTATAAAGAGATTTTTAAACACCGGGTGCCGTCCAAATATCCAAACATACTACACGATTTTGGTTTTCTATTTTTCTTTTTTCTGTTGCCATAGGCGCTGATCTATTTACAAATTTTGTAGATTTTTTTTGGATACAGCCGAGAGACTGTGTGAAGATCGGCAGGAGAGTTAAAAGACTAAAATGTTTTTTCCTTGTCATTTTTTATTTTTGTTGCTGGTGACTTTTAGCTAGCGTTACTTTGTCAATGCGAGCGTTTCAATGCAAAATAATGCTAGCGATCGATTTAGCCTTTCGAAACTTTGTTCGTTCTCTTGCGCTAGAGAGTTGTCGTCTACACCTGTTAGAAAATTGGCGATGTCCCTGCGGATGGGATGCCTGCCGAAATGTTGCTAGTGTTAGCAATAGTCACTTCGCCCTTTAGTAAATCTGCCCTATAGACTCTAATGGGTAAAAAAATTATCGTGCAATTTGTCGCGCGTCAAAAAATGTTCACGATTTTGCTAATTTTTGGCGAAGCAAAACAGGTCAGAATCGCCCATCACTAGCCAGAATACAACATAGTTTAAATCTGCATGAGTGTGTTGGTTGTAACAGGTAGGTTGAGGAAATCAAAAGCTAGGTATTGTCTATAAATCATCTAGATAAATTTAAAAAGTGTATCAATTAATGGTTCTTCTGCTGGTTTATTATGCAACAATATTGTGATAACTAGCTGTAGCTTCTATTAGACTCTACTGAACATGAACCAAATCCTACTTAATTAGTATTTTCTTGTTTCAGCTACTCTAATCCTAGATTGTATTTTATCTGTCTTCATTTTTTCCTCCCCATAGTCTCATATCTTTTTTTTACTTCCCTTTTAAATACATTTCAAGCTGATAATGATATATATATATGTACAAGCATGGCATGGCATATTTATAACCCCTGCCAGAAGAAGGGATCCTATGGGGCAATCTAATAAAAGCCAATGAGTGGGAACAATGTACAAAATTAAGAGCAACAATTCCTATTTTGCAATGAAACATTGTTCATTAAACAGTTATCCCTCATGTGGCACATGTTTTTTGTTCCATAATAATTACTTTTTCAAGAACTTTTACTATATATATTATAGAATGCACCTTTTTTCAGCTGTGAACAAGTCTAAATAATTTTATAGATTTGCAAAATATATATGATTTTCCCTATTTTTTTTTTCCCATTTTCTTTTAAATGTTTTGATTAGTTAGGATACCACACGTAAAATAATTTAATTCTTGACAAAAAAAATTCCTGTATTAAAATGCTATACAGTATGTATTAAGAGTAGACCCTATTTAGCTATGTTAAAGAATCTGCCTGTTAGGAGCAGCTGATGCCTCTCCTCTTCAGTGCCGCATCCAAGATGGCAGTGCCCCTGGCCCACATGCGGTGTGTCACAGCATGATGAAGTTAGCTCGCCTATGTGTGATGTCATCATGCACATATTTAGTGATAAATTCAAAATAAAAGATGCTGACATCCCAGGGTTCAATGCCCAAATATATAATATATACGCCAAGTGTTCCTCAGTGCTCTAAAGTACTAGTTTGACTTTGATTATTGGATTTGATCTTGCTTTATTCCTGACTCGTTTCACCCCTATGGTACACAAATTGGATTTTAACTGGCAAATCAGCATACAGGATTTCTCCTTGGTCCCGACTCCTTTTGACTGCGATTTTTATTAAGGTATGTATTTTGATTTAGTTAATAGTTAAATAGACCCAAAAAAGGCAGGGCAACAAAAAATAAGCTCACTGTTAACCAATGATCCACCCATTGACATACTCATAAAGATGTCCATTATCACTTGATTAAAAAAGCATCAATAATGTTTAAAGGGGTGGCTCAATGTTAAGTTAACTTTTACTATATGATAGATTAGCTAATTCTAAGAAATTCTTCTTCATTTTTTCTTTTTCATGGTTTTTAAATTATTTGCCCTCTTCTTCTGACTCTTTCCAGCTTTCAAATGGGGGTCGCTGACCGCATCTAAAAAACGTATGCTCTGTAAAGCTACAAATGTATTGTTATCGTTACTTTTTATTACTCATCTTTCTATTCAGGCCTCTCCTATTAATTTTCCAGTTTCTCGTTCAATTCAGTGCATTGTTGCTAGGGTAATTTGGACCCTAGCATAAACAATTAAAACCAATTGCAAATTGTCTCCCTGCTACATTAGATTAATGTAGCAGGGAAGGGGTTGGATGGCTTTTTAGCAAGTGATTAACAAATTGATCCAGAGACTGGTTCAAATTGCCATCTTTGAGTGGGGAAGGCATTTTTTCCCCTCTGAGGCAAATTGGAGAGGCTTCAAATGGGTTTATTTGTCTTCCTTTGGAGCAATTAGGCAGGTTATATACAGATTTAAGGTTGAACTTGATGGACGTGTGTCTTTTTTCAACCTAACATACTATGTTACTATGTCTCAGAATATCACTCAAAAAAGTAATTTTAAGGTGAAAATCCTTTTATTATGGAAAGGATTTGATCCCTTTTCCAATCCATTTTTTGATTCCTCCATGTTCTATTCATTTTTTCACACCCCTTTCAAATTATTTACCTATATTTATTAGTATTGCTTTACTTGACTCTATACCCAAGTATCCAGTCTTTCTCCTGGTGTTTTTGTGTACCCTTTTCCCCTCTTCCATGTAAAATTATCAACTCTTTTGGCCTTTTCTCCTCCATTCTGCCCAGTTTCCCTGTACTATTCTATTATCCATTCCCCTTTCTTTGTGTGATTTTCTCTCTTACCATCTCTTTCCCATGTGCCATTACCCAGCCTTTTCACCATCTCCGCATGGTCCATTGTCTTTTGTCTTTTTTTACATTCAATGTGTGCCATTCGCTCCCTCTTTAGAAGTATCTCATTTTATTTTCCCCATGTGCCATCCACCTTTACCCCTTTCCATATGCTCCTCCCATGCCGCTACAGCTTTTAATCCAGATTGTTTTACTATAACATTATGGGGCACATTTACTTAGCTCGAGTGAAGGAATAGAATAAAAAAAGTATTTTTTGGCTACTTCGACCATCGAATTGGCTACTTTGACCATCAAATTGGCTACTTCGACCTTCGACTACGACTTTGACTTGAATCAAACGATTCGAAGTAAAAATCGTTCAACTATTCGACCGTTCGATAGTTGAAGTACTTCGACCCCCTACTTCGCCACCTAAAACCTACCGAGGTGCAATGTTAGCCTATGGGGAAGGTCCCCAGAGGCTTCCTAACAATTTTCTGATAGATGGATTAAAATCCTTCGAATTGTTCGATTCGAAGGATTTAATAGTTTGATCGAACGATTTTTCCTTCGATCGTAGGAAATGCGGTCAAGGGGATTGGATAGTCTGGAGGAAGGTTGAAAGTTGACCCTCCAGGCTGAATATCCCATGCAGCTGTACTGAGACTTACACATTGAAAACACATCTATCTGTATGCAAAACTCCAGCATGAAAGAAGATGTCAGCACTGCATGTCACTTTTTTAATAGTTTCGCATAGACTCTTATTTTATCCATATAATCTGAATTTTTAAAAAGTATTTTCTTTTTCTCTAAAATAATAAAACAGTACATTTGTACTTGATCCAAACTAAATTATAATTAATCCTCATTGGAAGCAAAACCAGCCTATTGGGTTTATTTAATGTTTAAATGATTTTCTAGTAGATTTAAGGTATAAGGATCCAAGTTAAGAAAAGATCCATTATCCAGAAAACCCCAGGCCCAGAGCATTTTGGATAACCGTTACCATACCTGTATATATATTTTTTTATTTTTTTAGATGCTGAAGTTTGCAGGGGGCACATAGTGCAGGAGGAAATCTTGAATCATCCCACTTCAAGCACAAGATTTAGAAATACACCTCTTTGTTGTAAAGAGCTGGTGTAATCCATTAAAGTTAATGAGGTTGAGGAGAAATCCATAAGAAAAGAATGGTGGAAAAAGTTATATAATTTAAGTGTGTTGTAATTTTGCATTTTAATCTACTCTGGAAATGTATACTATTATTTTACAACATTAAAGCCACTGGACAAGTTTGGGGAAAAAACATTTTTTGAGAAATATTTACACCAACATTTTCACATTTATTACATAGCTTATTAAATACACATGATTTTACACAGTGTAACAAGGGGTTTAAATAGTGATGTGAGGTATATTTTAACTCCATTATTTTACCCAGCTTGATAAATAAGCCCCTGTATGTTAACATGCAAGAAGAAGCTTGGTATGTATCAAGGGTGTCATTATAAAGGTATTACATTGCAAGGTGGCTACCAGAGAGATCAATATGAAGGGGTTAACAGACGCCCCCTTTAAAAAAAAAAACTGTCTTACCGTATTTCTAATGGAAGTTTTAAGATTCAGAGGGAGAAATGTAAAAAAGTCATAAATGGAAAAATATTTGCATTTCGCAATGTAGTATTCGTTATTTATTGCAATGCAAATTCTTATTACAAATAGCACATTTTTAAGGCCTGCTTGATGGTGGCGTAATCTTTTGGGGCAAAAGTAACTTTTCCCGTAAGATACTTTTTTTTTTTTTTTTTTTAACAATACGTGTTTATTCAGATTCAAATGTACACACTTTAACAGCATATCACTGATCAGTATACGTTGTACAATGAACAATGTAATATGAAATGCCAGCAATAAACAGAAACAAATCAACCTTTGCAGTGTCAGTTATTTACAAGTACTACATACATATTCTAGACCAATAATAGTGGTACACCATGCAGTATAAGACACATACCCCTTAGCAGGAGTCTTGGGCTCCTTCCAGGTCCAACCATACCGCCCATATGTTGTCGAATTTCTGGGGGCAGCCCCTCCGAAGGTACGTTAATCTGTAATAAGGAATCGCTTTTTCGATCAGGTTCTCCCAAGTGGAGAATTTTGGGCCCCTGTCCGATTTCCAATGTATGGCTATCGTCTTTTTTGCATACATGCACAGTTACATAGTTAGTTACATAGTTAAATTGGGTTGAAAAAAGACAAAGTCCATCAAGTTCAACCCCTCCAAATGAAAACCCAGCATCCCTACACACACCCCTCCCTACTTTTAATTAAAATTCTATATACCCATACCTATATTAACTATAGAGTTTAGTATCACAATAGCCTTTAATATTATGTCTGTCCAAAAAATCATCCAAGCCATTCTTAAAGGCATTAACTGAATCAGCCATCACAACATCACCCGGCAGTGCATTCCACAACCTCACTGTCCTGACTGTGAAGAACCCTCTACGTTGCTTCAAATGAAAGTTCTTTTCTTCTAGTCTAAAGGGGTGGCCTCTGGTACGGTGATCCACTTTATGGGTAAAAAGGTCCCCTGCCATTTGTCTATAATGTCCTCTAATGTACTTGTAAAGTGTAATCATGTCCCCTCGCAAGCGCCTTTTTTCCAGAGAAAACAACCCCAACCTTGACAGTCTACCCTCATAATTTAAGTCTTCCGTCCCTCTAACCAATTTAGTTGCACGTCTCTGCACTCTCTCCAGCTCATTTATATCCCTCTTAAGGACTGGAGTCCAAAACTGAACTGCATACTCCAGATGAGGCCTTACCAGGGACCTATAAAGAGGCATAATTATGTTTTCATCCCTTGAGTTAATGCCCTTTTTTATGCAAGACAGAACTTTATTTGCTTTAGTAGCCACAGAATGACACTGCCCAGAATTAGACAACGTGTTATCTACAAAGACCCCTAGATCCTTTTCATTTAAGGAAACTCCCAACACATTGCCATTTAGTGTATAACTTGCATTTATATTATTTTTGCCAAAGTGCATAACCTTGCATTTATCAACATTGAACCTCATTTTCCAGTTTGCTGCCCAGTTTTCCAGTTTAGACAGATCACTTTGCAAAGTGGCAGCATCCTGCATGGAACCTATAGTTCTGCACAATTTAGTATCATCTGCAAAAATAGAAACAGTACTTTCAATGCCCACCTCCAGGTCATTAATAAACAAGTTGAAAAGCAAGGGACCTAGTACAGAGCCCTGCGGTACTCCACTAACAACACTGGTCCAATTAGAAAATGTTCCATTTACCACCACTCTTTGTAGTCTATCTTTTAGCCAGTTCGCTATCCAGGTACAAATACTATGTTCCAGGCCAACATTCCTTAATTTAACCAGTAACCTTTTGTGTGGCACTGTATCAAATGCTTTAGCAAAGTCTATGTAAATCACATCCACTGCCATCCCAGAATCGAGGTCTCTACTTACATTCTCGTAAAAAGAAATTAAGTTAGTCTGGCAAGATCTATTACGCATAAAACCATGCTGGCACAAACTCATAGTATTATGATTTGCTATGAAGTCCAGTATCTTATCCTTTATTAACCCTTCGAAAAGCTTTCCTAATACTGACGTCAGACTAACTGGCCTATAGTTTTGAGGCTGAGAACGGGATCCTTTTTTGAATAGAGGCACCACATTAGCAATTCGCCAGTCTCTTGGTACAATACCAGATCTCAATGAATCCTGAAAAATTAAGTAAAGAGGTTTGGCAATCACAGAGCTAAGCTCGCTAATTACCCTGGGATGAATACCATCTGGCCCTGGACCTTTGTTAATCTTAACCTGTTCAAGTCTCAGTAAAGTGACCAATGTTCTCTGACCACGTTTGGGTGACACCTCTTCCACCTGATTAAGTAACATGACCATGGGGTCAAGCGGGAGAGACATTCCCGTTCGATCGTGTATACATTCTGCCACCTTTCCCCAAAATCGTTGAGACCTTGGGCAAGTCCACACTAAGTGCAGAAAATCTGCTGGGGAGTATTGGCACCTAGGACATTCCTGACTTATGCTAGGATTAATCTTGTGCAGTCGTTGTGGGGTAAAATAAATACGGTGCAGGTATTTAAGTTGGGTTAATCTATCCCGACTGCTAATGACCCCCTCCATTGTTGTTTCTAGAATATCTTCCCACTGTTCACCAGTAAGCTGTGGGATATCGCGCTGCCATTTTTCAAGCAATTTAGGCAAGTACGTGCTACTAGCAAGCATCAGTCGGGCATAAAATAGAGACAGCACCTTCCCCAGGCCCACTGTGTGCACTAGACTTTCTATAGCCCCAGGGGTAACATCCACTGTTAGGCCACCAAATTGAGCCTCAGCAGCATGGCGCAGTTGCATATACCTGAAAGACATCGCAGGCGGCAGAGAGAAGGTATGGATCAGTTCCTGGAGTGAGAGTAGCGTGCCCTCTGGCATTATGTCAAAAAGGTATCTGACCTCATACCGTGCCCATAAATGAGGATCTGGAATAGTGGTGAATTGTTTCAAGTTAGGATTACCCCAGAGAGGCGCGTACTGCGAGCAGTGCGGCGAGGGCCTGGGGAAGTACTTCATAACCACCCGCCATGCTTTAACAACCGTTTTCATCAATGGGGTGGCTAGCTGAGTGGAAGATGTGCCCCTGTATAGGAGGTTTTTTAAGTCCTCTAGGGAGCCCAGTATTTGAGCTTCAAGTAGAGTAGCTGCATTGGTCAACGTGGGGGAGGTCCATCTCCACGCTATTGCCAATTGGGAGGCCAGGTAATACATATAGGGATGTGGAGCAGCCAGACCCCCCTCGTAGTTGGCAACTGTAGCGTCCGAAGAGAGATCCTAGGCTGCTCCCCATTCCAGAACAGTGACAACATGAGGCCATTAAGTCTACGGAAAGTTGAGAGAGGGATCGGTATAGGGGATTGGCGGAAGGCATAGGTGAGCTTGGGAAGGACTATCATTTTAAATAGGTTCACCCTACCAATTAACGACAAAGGCAGTCGTCTCCATTTCTCTGACTTGCCTTCTAGGTAGTGTAAGATAGGGTTAACATTCAGGTCAGTAAATTTATTGATATCCGAGTGGACCCATATTCCCAAGTATTTAAAAGTGGTAACCCATCGTAGTTCGTGAACCTGGGCCGGAGAGCTAGAGGGCAGTGGGTCTATTGGGAAGAGGACAGACTTCGACCAATTGATTTTTAGGCCAGAAAAGGTAGTGTGGTCATTGATAATACTAAGTGCAGCTGCCAACGATCTATTTGGGTCTGCCAAGTAAAGGAGGGTATCGTCAGCATACAAGGAGATAAGCTCCGTCATGTTACCCAGTCTGAGCCCCTGCACTTCTTGTGCTGCTTTTATGCGACAGGCTAGTGGCTCCATGGCCAGGGCAAACAGCAGCGGCGACAGCGGGCACCCCTGCCGTGTGCCCCTGCCAATTGGGAACAGCCGAGAGAGTGTAGAGTTAGTCCTAACCTTGGCATGTGGGAGGAAATAAAGAGCCCGAACCCAGGTAATGTATTTTTGATGGATCCCCATTCCCGTAAGATACTTTATT
Organism: Xenopus laevis; assembly: GCF_017654675.1. NCBI lineage: Eukaryota > Metazoa > Chordata > Amphibia > Anura > Pipidae > Xenopus > Xenopus laevis. The sequence goes on from NC_054383.1 coordinate 71,413,304, forward strand.
ACATACATTGTGCACTGGTGGAAATGGTCATAAACCGTTTCCGGATTCACAAAAGCTTAATTAAATTAATGCATAGATGAAATTAATGCATACATTTTCGTACTGTGAGTATTTTTTTCTGTTAATTTTTATTACATTCCTTCAATTGAATTTGAACTGAAAGTTTTTAAGATATACAACTTGACCATAGCATATGACAGAGTATGGGTGGTAAAATCTTTAAACTGCTGACATGGTTTGTTCTCTGTTTATTCTGGGTATGTAGGCCTATGGCTCCAGCATTATATTACATGTTAAATGCATTTCCTCAGTATAGTATCCTTACTTAGCATCCTTAGCTTAGCATCCTTAGCTTAGCATAATTTAACATTTCCTATGGGGTAAATGTCTTAGCTGCCTTCCAACATTAATTTAAAGTTTTAATATTATATTTATATGAAAGGAACACAAATTTCTTCTAGTTTAATATAGTCAGTATTGGTTTAAATGACCCGCAGGTAAACAGTATGCATGAAAACTATTGGTCCGTTACAATTTTAGTAACAGTAGTCACTTTAGGAGGTTTATGTCTAGGAAGACAAATACATTGCCTTTTGGTACATTATAATTTGATTGTCTGGTATATATTAATAACTGATCCCACAGCTATGTGTACAGTATACATAATGCACACAAAGATCTGCTATAAGGAGAAAAGTGTTATGATGTTTTGCCTCTTTGTAAAAACATTTCTGCCATTCTTTTCATTCTTAATCTCCAGTCAGTGGGGTGATGCATCATTTGTTTTATTACTATAAAATATTTATTCATTTATCTGTTGCCATACGCTATGCTACACAGAGAGCTGTAATTTATGTTTCCATTCAAGTGAATGAACTTCGCCACACCAGTTGCTTAAATCATACAGTGATCCATATATCTATTAAACTAGTGGCATAGAGAGGCCAAAGCACTGTTTAATTGGTATCATGCTAGTATAGATTTACCAAGCAAAATCATGTGTGTTAGCATAGCTTAATCATGTTCATATAGTTATTTTACTTAGCAAGTCCTATAAATTGGTGCCTGTTTCCTAAAATCATAATTCAACTTTATAATGGCCCTGAAAGATAAAAGGGGAGTTCACAACTATATTGTCATACATTATTAGATATCAATTGGTTACATTCTTTTTTACATAGTCTTAGATCACTATTAATTTTTTATATATTTAGAATGGCATGGTATCAAGAACTATGTTCCTTTAGCATTCAATTTTATTGGTTTCAGCCATTTATTTTGGTCACCCTATTTGCCTTCGGAATAATGCTTGAGAAAGGAGCTGAGACACTGCAGTAGTGTGGAACATTAGAAAAGGAAGGATAGTGGGATTATGAAAGGAGTAATGAAGTAGCTAAGCATTTGCACTGCTGATATACAGAATCGGGGGCTCTGTATTGGTATGGCAGGGATTTATGGAACTGTAGATCTTTACTACCGTAATATATGGGTCTATTAATCTGTACTTCTGTGATATATAATGGCCTATTTACAAACAGTTGGACGGGACATTTTTAACCACTTTATACCATGCCCTGTGGTAAGTGCTCACAGATGGGGGTCCAGAGACAACCGGGTTGCTGTGTCAAGGGCCCCTGGCCCCCCATCCCAGGTGCAACCCCCCTCCAATGGTCGTCTGCCCCAGCCAGAACCCCCCTTCAAAGGCTCCCTTCCCCAGCCGCAACTCTTTCCAACGGCCCCCCTGCCCTGTGTGTACCTTTCTAGATGCAAGACGTTTGGGCCAGTAGAGGAGATCAGGAAGCAGCACGGGGAGCAGGTCCCACCCTGCAGTTGCAGGTCTTTTCACTCCAGAATAGAGTACCTGGACCTGCACTTTCCCAATAAATAAATTATTGTATGCATTCAACATTTTTGTATTCATGAAGTTAGGACTAGGGAGTAATCCTAGCCCACCCCACTTGTACTTGAACTTGTACATCATTCAGATGCACAAGTGAGGTAGGGAGTGTGTAGATCCCTGTTCTTACTATAGTCAACACATTCAGAGAACGTTGCAAAGAACAGGTTGTGTTCATATTCCCTTGTTGCAAGTGCTCTGTTAATGAACACTAAGGGGTACAGTTTTGCTCCTCTTAGTGCTCTTAAACTTGTAGGCTGGGAATTTCATAAATGACCCACTACAGCATATGTATTTGTACTACTGGAGAATATTGGGCTGTAAATCTGAATGGCTGGTATCAAGCAATATTCCTTTCAGAATACGATCCTCAGAGAGTTGGCATGTTATAACCCTTAATAATATGTTCATATATGCTGGGCTTTGTGGTTTGAGTGCTTGAAAGCCCTGTGGAGTAGGGACCTCCTGTCTTAACACTTAGCATTTAATTGAGAATGTAACTATTTTATATTTATTTCTATTTTATTACTATTGACCCCTGCATGTTCTATTAATGAAAAGGTCTAATGTGAAGTGCTGCATGCACAAGTATTGTTATCTAAATACAAATATACATGCAGAAGTGTGGTTAACCATAATGTTTATATCCCCATTATCTCCATTACTGTAGAACTGTTCCAGCATAAAATTACTTTGCTGCACACGTGTTCATAGACTGCTATTACAGTACATTTTATACCTATGGAATGATTTCTATTTTTCTAACTTGATGCAAGATATTAGTGTCCTTATAGTGATGGTTACAGCTGTGTTTATGTTGTAGCAGTTACTGTCTATGACTTCCAACACATTCAATATTTACATGGCTTTGCAGCCATTTTTTTCTCAAGCATCAATGGTTCAGCACTTCTAAGAATTGAATGTTTCTATCTACAACAGTGTGAGTGGTTTTGCTGATGCTATGGTTCATGTTATACTAATTTAGGCATTTCATGCTTGGAGATAAGCACTATAGATTGATTGCACTCTATTCAAATCCTACTGAATATAATTTATTGTATGACATTATTAGCTGTATTTATGTTTTACTGCTGCTACTGTGGTCTCATCAGCTTTTTCTAAGAGCTTTAATTTCATTTAATATCATCTATATAGGACTATCAGTTCTCTGTTAAATGTATTGCTTTTAGTGAGCCTGAAACACTGTGTTGAATTATAGCTTAGAAACAGTATTAGAAGTCTGCACTTTTTCCTTTTAATCCAGATATACATTCCTTTCTATACATAATTTTTTATAGAGATCTTCTCCCCCGGGAGTCTGTTTTCAGTGTCCTTATGAGTTAGCATGGTCCTTATGAGTTTGTTTAATCGGTATGCAAAAATATAAAATAATATTTAGCCAGAGGCAAGGGCAGTGAGTGCACTGAATAATGCAAAATTATTTATACAGATACAGGTGGTATATTCTAAGCATAAACAGAAATTGTGTGTTTCTGTACATATCGCTGCAACATTCTAAAATACAAGGTGACAGTTTGAAAAGAGGTGACCCAGCACAATACAAGAAGGCTCCCCACCAAACTTAATATCCAAACAGTGGGCTCCTAAAGATTGGTGGGCCATAAAAATCTGCCTTAGACCCCAACAATGTATGTTTGTTTTTATTTAATCGGAATTCACCTAAATCCTACAACCAGTTGCAATAATCCATAGTATTAAAGATTAACTAAAAACTGTTGCTCACCCATACACCCAAATTAGAATTTTTAATGCACCAAATTCACTATTTTGGGGATTTGCCCAAATCTTTCCAAAACATCCAATCCAAAACATTCTAAAGACCCCCATACATGGGCCAATAAAAGCTGCTGACAGACCAAGTCGGCAGCTTATTGGCCTGTGTGTGGGGCCATCCAACGGGCTTCCTCGATCGAGATCTTAATTGGTAAATTCTCTTCCATCTGCAATCCAGTCTATAATTGAGAACTAGAGGGTGTCATGGGACAGTTTTATAGAAATTTTAGATCTAGTAAGGTCAAACTTAAATCATGTCATTTTAAAGCTACAGACTGTTGTTTCAGATGTAATTTGCATAATCCAAGACCCAATACATTTCAGATTTGGCTCTTTTTCAGATTTGGTTATCTTTTGTATAGGATTTGCTATCTGGCTACTTTGATGAAGGCTAAAGGGTATTAAACTACTACACTAGCAAACTAAACTGAACTAAGTATGTTCCATCTCAATTACCCAGCTGTTCCACACCAGACTTGTTTAGTTAATTCTCTTCTTTACTTATCAAGTGATACCATACATGTTAAAAAGGAATAAGACAGTCATTTATTTGCAAGTTTAGTATCACAGAAACTGAACAGTAGGGATGACATTATGGAGGTTATTTACCAAAATATGAATTTATCTCCAAATTTTCTGGTACAAACTCCGATCAAATACACTCATTTTTAAGCTTATTTATTATTACATTTTCCAGAAAATTTGCTTTGCAGGAAAATCTGATTTTCATGATTTTTTCGTATTTTTTCATAAAATTTTCATGTTTTTTTCTGCATTTTCACCCGAAAACTCTGAAAACATTTCGGGGTATTGCATGAAATCCAGCACACATCAAAAAATCATTAGGATATCTCCCATTGACTTATATGCAACCTCAACAGGTCTGAGATGCCGGTTTTTTTAGATTCTGACTTTTCCATCCTCTGGGTTTAATAAATTCTGAAAAAATTGTATTTTTTTAAAAGTCATATTTTTGTAAAAAAAAAAAAAAAAAAATCACATATTTTTCGTGATTTTTGCATTCGGAGTTTAGTAAATAATCCCCTATATCTTCTTTCTATATTTTAGTTTAAGGAGAAGGAAAAAGTCTTCTAGAGATAAAATCTTAGGGGTTGATTTATTATTACTCAAGGATTGGTTATATCAGTGGAAAAAACATGTAAGTGTCCATTATCACTTTTTTTTAAAGGGATCCTGTAATCGGAAAACGTTTTTTTTTTTCAAAAGGCATCAGTTAATAGTGCTACTCCAGCAGAATTCTGCACTGAAATCCATTTCAAAAGAGCAAACAGATTTTTTTATATTCAATTTTGAAATCTGACATGGGGCAAGACATTTTGTCAATTTCCCAGCTACCCTCAGTCATGTGACTTGTGACTGCACTTTAGGACAGAAATGCTTTCTGGCAGGCTGCTGTTTTTCCTTCTCAATGTAACTGAATGTGTCTCAGTGGGACATGGGTTTTTACTATTGAGTGTTGTTCTTAGATCTATGAGGCAGCTGTTATCTTGTGTTAGGCAGTTGTTATCTGGTTACCTTCCCATTGTTCTTTTGTTTGGCTGCTGGGGGGAAAAAGGAAGGGGGTGATATCACTCTAACTTGCAGTGCAGCAGTAAAGAGTGATTGAAATTTATCAGAGCACAAGTCACATGACTTGGGGCAGCTGAGAAATTGACAGTATGTCTAGCCCCATGTCAGATTTCAAAATTCAATGTAACAAATTCTGTTTGCTCTTTTGAGAAATGGATTTCAGTGCAGAATTCTGCTGGAGCAGCACTATTAACTGATTAATTTTGGAAAAAAAAAATTTTCCCATGACAGTATCCCTTTAACATCTATTTTTCTTCGTTTTGCTCAATTTTTCAAATCAATATATATTGGAAGGTTGCTCAGAGATGCCCTATGGCAGATGCCCTAATTTGAAATATCATTTCAACTTACACTAGAAACCAGACAGTGTTTAAAATGCCAGACTGGAATAGAAATAGAAAATTTAATAAAAGAAGCCTTAAATCTGCTTTTGTAGGAAATACAGGTATGTGACCTGTTATCCAGAATGCTCAGGACCTGGGGGTTTCTGGATAATGGATCTTTTCATAACTTGGATCTTCATACCTTATGTCTTCTAGAAAATCATGTAAACATTAAATAAACCCAGTAGGCTGGCTTTGCTTGCAATAAGGATTAATTATACCTTAATTTGGATCAAGTACAAGATACTGTTTTCTTATTACTGAGAAAAAGGAAATCATTAAAATTTTGGATTATTTAGATTAAGTAGAGTCTATGCGAGATGGCCTTTCCATAATTAAGCTTTCTGGATACTGGGTTTCCGGATAACAGATCACATACCTGTACATCTTTCTAATCTTCTGCCACTCCGTTGATGTCTTGGGCTGTGTTTAGCATCACTGGGATTAATTTATAGACACCGGGCAAATTTGCACCTGGGTAGTTATCCACAGCAACCGATCAGATGTTTGCTTATATTGTTGTTCTTGCAGCTGGCTGGAAAAAAAATCTAATCACTGAATGGTTGATATGGGTTACTGCCCAGGTGCAAATTTGCTCAGTGTTTATAAATGAGCCCCAATGTCCTGTTAAAAGTTTAACTTTTTCTCACACCTACACCTAAGGTTGGAACTGGTACTTTTGCACTATTTCACTGTATTAGGAATAGATTATTCTTTCTTCTGTTTTAACAAACTGTACCTTGCTAATGAAAAGCAACCCCACCATCACACTTGATAGTATGTATGCTGTTTTTAATGTAACGTTTTGTAATGTGTTAGCATTGCTAGATTTGTCAAACATATTACTTTGACCTTTGGCCAGAATGTTTTGTAAACAGCAAATGTTAGCTTTATTGGTCAAGATTTTTTCTAATGATGTTGGGAATTCATACTGTCTGGTTTACTTCAGCAGTGGAAGAGTTAATGGTTTCAAGAGTGATAACCAATCAGCTATTAGGGAAGGCTATATGTAACTCTTTTGTTCACCTGATCATAGTTGAGCTACAGGTTATGGAGAGAGTTCTTTAGGGACTCTGCTAAAGTATATTGAGAAATTCTAATTCTAGTCTTATTCCTGACTCTGCTTTAGTTACGGTTTGGGAAAGTTGCTAATTCTGAGCTTTGTCTGTCCCAGTCTGTTTGAGTGTCTGTATTCAGAATCTCTTGAGCTCCGTGTGGAGTTCCCTACTGCTGCTACACTGCTCTGGCAAGTGTTAATTTATTATCCAAATTTTACTATTGAGAACCTGTTGATTTTACCTAGAGTTCTCCAGCACATTGATACTTTGTTGCAGATATATCAGAACTAGCTGTGTTCTGTTTTACTAAGCATTGGAAGTTTGTCTGATTTATTAAAACAGCTAATCTACAGTCACTGCTAGTGGGAGCTTAACCCTTTAAGTTCAACTCCTGTTAACTACCTGCTAGCTATTTGTATGCAATATTACTGCAACCACTTGCACTAAACTAAAGCAACTTTCATTGCAGAATTACCTTATCAGACCTCAAGTGAAACCTGAATAACCCCAACTGCTCCTTGCTACAGGGATCTCATAGTTGTCCTAAAAAATAAAATGGCATGTCATATTCCTTTATAAACAAATGTTGAGTTTTGGTCGTTTGTATTAAAAGTTAGAACACAGAATCAAATGTCAGGAAACGTGTAGGATTTGTTATTCCGTATAATGTGAGAATTGGTCAATGGTCTGAATACTTCTGCAATGCCCTGCATTAAGAACTAATAAAATCAAGCCTCAGGATTTATGTGTTTTGGTTGCCTCAGACACTGAAACGCTGTAACTAGACAGCATATAAAATTTTAGGCATGACAGAGGCAAAATAGGAAGGCAAATCTCTTCACATCTCTATGATCATGTTTCACATTGATTATAGTTCTACTCTTCAAAGATATTTGGCAACCACAAACATGGGATTTCACTAAAATGGAATCCTGAAAGTACTGTACATGTCTTATATTAGGCTGAAGGAAATGTCACACACAGTACTTTTGCCATGATTTAACTTCTAGCTATATTTACTAAGATCTCCCTATTTTCAATGCAGAGCCTAAACATATATACTTCACATTTATGAAATTTGTAAGCTGTATTATAGCTGAAATTAGCTGAAAATCAAATCACAGTCACTTAGTTCACTTTATACAGCAAAAAAACCCTAAATTTTTTCATAATGCCTTTAGAGCTCAAGGATTTGCAATATTATTCACTGTATCTGTAAATAAAACTGCTAACTATGCAATTTTTAAATCTGTTGGGGCAATGGCATAGCAGGCTTTTGCTGCTGGCCCAGCCCTGAGAGCATTTTATTGTTGTGGTACACTGGAACGTGACAAATGAGAAGCCACCAAACTCTTCTGGAGAAAAAAATCAAAAGAAAAAGATTTATTGTTCAGGTACATTTATTTGGTAAAACTTTTAAAAAGAAAGAAAATGGATGGTGGATTTAATTATTTTGTGTACATCATCAACAACTAATCTGTATTGCATTAATCAATAAAATAATCTTGAATTTCCTTGAATCTGACTTAATTTAAGAAATACTTCAAATGATTTAATCATGATTGAGAAATAGAAGAAATTTTCCTCAATTTGGTAATATTCTTAAATCTGATCCTTATATGCAATCTTCACCATTTTGAGGAGTCAGGTGACATCTTGAAAATACTAAAATAATCACTCAATCAATCAAATGGGAAAATATAGTTTCAATGGAGTTCTATAAAGCAAACATTTTCTGATTTTTTTCTCTGTAACAAGAACATAGGGGCAGATTTACTTGAAGGCGAAGTGGCTAACGCTAGCGTAAATTCGCTAGCGTTACTGTCCCCAGGGACATCACTGTTTTACTAATGGGCGCAGATGTCACTTCGCTAGCGAAAGACACAGACGCTAGCGGTCATTTGCACTCTATCAGCAGGTGACAATTCGCTCTGGCGATTGGATGTTACTCCCCAAATTCAATGAAATGCGGATTTTACTGAACGTTACCTCTTTCGCTAGACTTGCCTTCGCCAGCTCAGACCAGGTGAAGTGCACTTGAGTGCATATATCTTCCTAAATCTTCTGTTACTTACAACATATTTTTTAGCTAGCGCATCTTCGCTTTCAATTGCTCGCATTGCCGAAGTAACGCTAGCGAAACGTCGCCAGCCACGACGAAACTCTGCATTTCAACGAATTAGCATTGTCTGAGCGAATTTTCGTCTGGCAAAATGTAGTGGTGGGTGTGAATCGGTCGTTGTCGAATCTTCGCCCTCGAGGAAATCTGCCCCATAGTTCCATGACCCACTAAACTGCATAAACCTATGTTGTTGGTAAAAAAAAATTTTCTTTTTTTTTTTAATGTTTACATGTTTTAGTAGCCTAAAGTAATGGTAAATTACAGTAAGACCACATATATGGAAATTGCCATATCCCAAGTAGTGATGAGGGAATCTGTCGAAAATTTTCGGAAAGTCAAAAAACTTTTTTGTTGAAATGTATTAAAGTCAATGGGCATTTTTTCTTATGGCGACTTTTTTGTCTCACAAGTCTCAGATGGTGAAATGTGAAATTTTGCTGCACATCCATGGCTGGCAAAAAAATTCACTAATTTCTTTTTTTTTTGTATTGAAAATTTTTATTCAGTTGTAATTGCCAGAAAAAAGAATATTGCAACATATGGAACGAAGGAATAGCTTGCTAGAGAGAGCATACAAAACTGAAATCTAATTGTATCATTAGTCCGAAGAACAATATATTATCCAAACATTTCTATCCATGAATGCTAGAATGAGACAGCTCCTGCCCCAATATTCCAGATTTAGCACACCGTGCTTCATTGTTTCTTTGTTGGGGGGGGGTTAGGTATAGGGGAAGACAATCATAGAGAGAAAGAGAAGGGAAAGAAAAGAAAAGAAAAGGGGAGAAAGATGGAATATTATCTAGTTATAGTAAATGATAGAACATCTTGCATTCAGCAAAAGGTACCTCTGGTCTGCAGGTCATTCAAGTACTGGGCCCACGGATGCCACTCCAACTCCCCTCATAGCTTCTATCTTGAAGTCTGTTCCATATGGATTCCATTGCTCTGATTCAGTTTATCTTTGATATTAACGCTGGACGCCCTGGAATATTTGATTGTTTCCAATTTGCTGCTAATAGAGATCTTGCTGCTGTAAGAATGTGTGTGGCTAATTTGCGAGATTGTGGAAAGTGTATTGCTCTGATCTTCATCCCTAACAAGAATCTGTGTGGTGTTGCTTGTATAGTGCAATGTAGAACCTCAGAGAGCAAAGTCGCTGCCATTTTCCAGAATGCTTGAGCTATTGTACAAGTCCACCAGGTGTGCAAGAAGGATCCTCTATCCCCACACCCTCTAAAGCAGTTGGAGTGATCTGGGTTGCCACTTAATTTACTAATGCGTGTTGGAGTATTGTACCAGCGGAATATGATTTTATAAGCTCTTTCACTAGAGACTGCACATTTGGATGTTTTTTTAGCAGTATCCCAAATTGCTGTCCAAGTCTTATCGGAGATTGCAAGGTCTAAGTCCTCTTCCCACTTAGTCATGTATTGCTGCTGTACATCTGTATTGTCTGAGGCAAGGTGCATGTATAGTAACGAGATCAGATGGGTTGGGTATGATTTATTATGACACATTTTTTCAAAGTAGGAAAGGGCGCGGTTTGTTTGGGTTTTTAACAAGGATTCTATGTAGTGTCTTATTTGTAAGTACCGGAAAAATTGTGTATGTGGTATATTATATTCTTCCCTGTGTTGTTGGAATGAATTAACTGTCTGGTCAGATGTAAAGTCAAGTAGGGTCAGTAGATTAGCTGCTATCCATGGTTGGAATTCTGTAGGTGTACATCCTGGGGAAAAATCTTTGTTACAGAAGATGGTTCTGTATCTGGTGGTGGGTGTGGTTAATTTCATTTTGATTGCAATGGTGTCCCATAGATTTAGTGCTTGTTGTGAAGATGGTAAGATATCTGTCGGTATGTCTCTAGACGTTTTAGGAATCCAGAAAAGGTGAGCTAAACGTAATGGAGCTGTGAAATAGTCTTCAATTTCTTTCCAGGATTCCTCTGTTGGGGCGTGTATGTGAACCATGACTTCTAGTCTGCTGAAATTCACTCATTTCTAATCCCAAGCATTCCAGATAACAAATCCTATATAAAAGAAATCAACTTTCTGTAATACTGAACTGGGGAAAATGAGGGATGTATTTCAGCATCAAGCTTCTCACTAGATCTAGGATTCTTTATCACATGCATTGGTCATCACTCAAAAAAGGCGCCCGCATTTGTTCAAAGATCCAATACAATGCCTGCATTTGAGCTGCAATTGTGGGTAAAATGCTGCTTTGCAGAGGAAAAAAAAATGTGATAACAACTCCCTTTGTGTAAATTGGGTCCACTGAGTAGAGCAGTGCTATAACAATGCTATCCTTTCAGCACCTTGGAGAGCAGACATTTGTTCAGCAGTTCCAGTTTACACAAGCCATTATCTCTAATAGATAACAGTGTGTGAAGTACGATTAGGAGTAAACTGCAATTCATAGTATTACAACACAGCATTACATGGCTTTGTAAAAAGTGGCCTTAGTTTGTTTCAAAATTATGAAAAAATAATACTTTTAAACACAAAAGGTAATGTAAAGTTTTACAGTTTGGTCTTATTGCTGTTTTTCATAACATTTTCTATAAAAGGTATGCAAAGGTAGCTAGTACTTAAAAGTGAAGCTCACATTAAAATTAACTTTTATTATAATGTAGATCATTCTAAGGCAGTTTGCATTTAGCCATAATTGTTTATTGTTTGTGGTTAATTTAATTTTATTTGTGTGGTTCTGAACCTAATAATTCTAAAATCCTGCATAAAACTGTTACACTCTACTAGTTCTCTAAAGAAGTTGACCAAAAATGTAAATAAAGATGCATGACAATTTATGCTGATGACCAGGTTCTGCTGTTTAGGGGTTCTATGATAGAAACAACTGAATTTAAAAACTCTTGTTGTAGGCACAAATAACATGGACTAAGATCAGACAGATCAGCTGGGATTTTCAGTGAAGCAATATTTTGCTGTTCATTTGATAATGTGATGGAGATGCTAGGATATGTAGCTCAGCAACAACTGGGCAAAGTGTGGTTGAGTGTTTAGATCCTCTAGCACAGCAGTATGCCCTCCCTTCTGATGCTTGATTACAGTGTAATATCATTAAGCCTAAACTACATATAATAATATACATAATAATTTCCATATGTAAGATAACAGCTGGCACTGACAGTTGACTGACTGGCAAGGAGATTCTCACTAGTGAAATCTCTTGCATCTGGAATACATTTTTAGGTCAAATTCTTTAAATAACAAGGTAACGCAGTGTGACAGATTTATTGATGATGTTAGATCCATTTTAAAGAACAGCCAGGGTAGTTACTGACAGCTTCAGCATAAAGGGTATTCAATAAGCAAAACTTGGACTAATTACCAGGATTTATGTATTTTTGCAAACAAAAGAGAAAAAGGGTCTCTGCCGTACCAATGTTCTACACGCAGGGCCTCATTTACAAATAGTTAGTCTTGGATGCAAAATCACAGGCCAAGTTAAATAAAGTACCACAGCCTTTTATAACTGGCCATAGTTATTTACAGTGTAACAGACTGTGATGCAGAGAAGTGAATTATATTGCTTTAGTAATAAAAAAGCACACACATATATATAACAACTAACAGTTGTTGTGCCTAAATAAAACATTTTTTGATTGTTTGTAAGACCTGCGAGTGCTCCTTCTTGAGGACTACATATATTCTGTTTGTAATGGATAGCACCCAGGCAGTCAGTTTTTATTTTTTTCACAAAAAATATACTTACTTATATGAAAGTAGAAAGTCTTTCTTTCCATTTAGACATTGCCAGACATTTATGTTTCTACATTTTAAAGAGTGCAGCAAAAGCATTTTGAAACCACCAAGGCCTTTAGTTATTCATTAGCTACTATAGATACAAGAATAACAAGATTCCATAAATGAACTATAACTACAAAACACACATATGAATATTTTGCAGGAATACATTCATGCAGAGTACATTTTCCTCTGCTTTCTGAAACTGTCACACAATTCCACTGGGTTGTTATTACCACTAATGCTGTTGCAGACACAAGCAGAGGGAGGAAATTCTAGAAGAAGATAGATCGTTTATAGATAGCAGGCAGAAGAAAGGCATATATTGCACAGGGAGAAAATGATTAGAAACTGAAACTCAGGGAGATAAAAAGAAAGTAAGAATAAAAGAAACAGATAGTGAGGTAGATGGATAAGAAGAGAAGACAATCGGACAAATACAGAATGGAAAGAAGGAAGAAAGAAATGAAAAATTGTAAACAAAAGTAAGCAAAACAGGAAAGAGGGAAAATGCACTTCGTTAAACAAACAGACATGTTGGCTCAAGGCAAAAGAGTAAGGCTTGGCCCCCAGCCCTATGATAGAGCCAGTACTTCACAATAGAACTGCTTTCAGTTAAGTTATTGTTTCTCCTACTTAATGTAACTGAAGGAGTCATGACTTGGGTAAGCCAGACTTGGGTCTTCACTATTGAGTGCTGTTCTCATAACTACCACACGTTGCGTATCCCTTATATAAATGCTATAAATATCTGTTGAGGTAAAATGTGACTTCTGACAATTTGTTATTGTACTAAGTATATTTTTATAACCACGTAACACTGGGTTACTGTAGGCTCAAGGCTAATTCTGTCTCTGCCCTACCCTAATGTCATAGGAAGGAAGCCAGGCTTAGAGATTTCATCAGTCTAATTATTGCTCATTATCCTATAAATGTTACCATCCTGCTGTGACACCATTTCTTTTCAGCATATACAAACCTATTAGAGTGAAAGTTGGAAAAAGAGAGAAAATTTACCAAAAAGGATGACAGTTATGAGATACAAATTCAGTTATAAACTGTGCAAACAAAACTAGTGTATTTATATTTGCATCTGTTAATATATACTTTTCTGTTTGGATCATTTCTGATTTGTTTGTAGGATTAGATAGATAGATGGATAGATGGATAGATGGATAGATAATAGATAGATGCTAGATAGATGGATATCCATGTTACACGTGCATCAGGGTCATTACAATTTATGTCTGTTGGCAAGCCAATAAAAGATCAATTGGGAAATAGAAGGGGTATACAAACATAATCTAAAACAGAAATTAAAGGAATAAATATTCAGCCCTGTTGAAGAAGGTCCCTCGTCATTTTGGAAACAGGCTCTGTAGCTGCTCAGTATGCGGATATGGTGTACATCTGAGTGCAATTAAGGGTGACAAATTGATAAATAGAAAATTGAAATCAAAGTTAAATTTTCAACTGCAGCAGTGAATTGGGTCATGTCATTCCTCCCCCCTCACCAATCCGTTTCCTGTGTCCCTCATTCATTACTGCTTGTTACCTCAATATTTTCCTGTTTCACAAGCTTTCTTTGGTCCCCATGCTGTCTCTTATATTCCCTGTGCTTTTCAGCCTCTCCCCCCTCAATGTGCATCCCTCCTCTCTCGCTAATGACATAAATTCTTGTCATTAGTTATTGTGGTGCTGCAAGCTCTCTAATGGATGTCAGGGGAGCTAATAATGACTGCTGGAAAATTCATTTCACATCTTCTATTTATAGAGTATTCAGGTGGGAAATAAACATGAAGAGAACTGAAGGCTATAGGGTCTTGACCCAGCTGAAGTGTCAGCTAAGACTCTATTATAACAACGTTGCTAATACTAATCTGTCCAATTCCCAGAGGGCACTGTAAACAGAATAAAGTGGCAGGATAATGGTTAAGGTTTGACTACAGAAAGGTTGCAGAAAGGTGGTTGCTCAATACTAATGATCAGTAATCTACATTTTATTACCATGACCTGATCAACACATACCAATACCCATAAACATTTTACAAGTTGTTATAAAAATGTAAATGTAATGCTGTTTTATGTACTGTGAATGTGCAAGGATCACAATAATTATGTATAGCATTTTTTTGTATTTGGTGTGAGGTATAGTATCTTAGATATCAGTTGCTGGAATCATCAAAATTCCTTAAAAGAAAACTATACCCCCAAAATGAACACTTAAGCAACAGATAGTTAATATCATATTAAGTGGCATATTAAAGAATCTTACCAAACTGGAATACATATTTAAGTAAATATTGCCCTTTTACATCTCTTGCCTTGAGCCACCATTAACAGGAAGAAGTGTGGGAAGCAAAAGATACAACTCTGTCTGTTAATTGGCTCATGTGACCTAACATGTATTGTTTGTTGGTATGTTTGTGAGTACAGTGAATCCTACGATCCCAGGGGGCGGCCCTTATTTTTTAAAATGGCAATTTTCTATTTATGATTACCCAATGGCACATACTACAAAGAAAAGTATATTATTATGAAAATGGTTTATTTACATGAAGCAGGATTTTACATATGAGCTGTTTTATGCAATATCTTTTTATAGAGACGTACATTGTTTGGGGGGTATAGTTTTCCTTTAAGAGTTTAGTTCTGTAATAATTTATATTATAGAGCCACTAACTATGTTTTTATTTTGAGTCATTCACACTATTTATTAGCAACATGACGTATTAAGAAAGTTTATGTACAATATTAGAATTTGTAGTGACAGAAACTGCCCAGCATTGATTATAGGGGTATAAAGAAATAAAAATTAAGGAACATGAAGACATGAAGAAGGCCACTTTTTATTATTACAGGGGTCAGCTTTCTATGTGTTTTGAAATAACTGTATATGCATGAAATCATTGGCTAGATAAAAGTTTTTCTTCCACTTCAGAGTCATTACATGACTAAATTATGACTAAATAACCATCTAATGAGAATTGCACCTAACTCATTTACTATAGGTCTGGCACCAATGTTTTTTTTTAGTAGAATTAAGGAACGATGATCCAAATTATGGGTTAAAACCCATTATAATGAAATCCCCAGCATTCTGAATAGATCCCACATATGTGGATATATATATATATATATATATATATATATATATATATATATATATATATATATATATACCCATTCAGCAATTATAGGAAAAACATCCATCTGACCTTCTTTAACGCTATTATAGACTGTGTTACAACATATGTGCAACTAGATTTGAGCTCTGCTTATACTTCAATGCATCCTGTGCCATGCTACACCAGTAATGGGCCCTATCCTTTCTCATCTGCAGTGCTCCCTGGGTGAAATTCATTACAGTAAATCCTCGTGTTAGCAGGGATTTTAGATGCCGACTGGCAGTGGTGTGTCAACAGCCGAGTAAATTGGAATATCAGACTCCTAGAATGATGGATTTATGGCTGTACATTAGACATACTTGATGAAATAATGTCAGGTGCCAATTTACCAGGGCTTCTTTCTTGTAAACCATTCTCTCATTTAGAATCTAAATCTTTTAGTGACTGGATAAAAACCCAATTACTATTAATCTTACTTCCTCAATTACCTCTTAAACATGATTATCTCACATTCAGCCTAGAACACACTCTTTCATATCCAGAGGATAATGAAAGATCTAATGTTTTATATATCTTTGTAAAAGGAGAATTTAAATCATGATATAATACTGATTAGTAATTCATTTTGACTCTACACGACAGCTACAAACATGTGAAATTTGCATCAGAATTAAATAATTATCCCTGTATCATCAGCTTCTATGACAGAGAAATCCCATTTCTGCTTGATACTTTGTGATAGCCCCTAAGCTCAACTTCTTAGCAGCTGGCCAGAGCACACAGAGTATGTTCATGTCATTGACACTCATAATAAAATCCTCAATGGCGAGCTCCTATGAAGGCCTAGATCATTACTGTTCTACACACAGGGCCGGATTTACATAGTGGGCGCCCCTAGGCCTGCTGTCGTTCATCACCCCTGTCCCCTCCCTTCACTTAAATTTTCAGGATCAGCGCAATTATGCCTCTTTATAGGTCCCTGGTAAGGCCTCATCTGGAGTATGCAGTTCAGTTTTGGACTCCAGTCCTTAAGAGGGATATAAATGAGCTGGAGAGAGTGCAGAGACGTGCAACTAAATTGGTTAGAGGGACGGAAGACTTAAATTATGAGGGTAGACTGTCAAGGTTGGGGTTGTTTTCTCTGGAAAAAAGGCGCTTGCGAGGGGACATGATTACACTTTACAAGTACTTTAGAGGACATTATAGACAAATGGCAGGGGACCTTCTTACCCATAAAGTGGATCACCGTACCAGAGGCCACCCCTTTAGACTAGAAGAAAAGAACTTTCATTTGAAGCAACGTAGAGGGTTCTTCACAGTCAGGACAGTGAGGTTGTGGAATGCACTGCCGGGTGATGTTGTGATGGCTGATTCAGTTAATGCCTTTAAGAATGGCTTGGATGATTTTTTGGACAGACATAATATTAAAGGCTATTGTGATACTAAACTCTATAGTTAATATAGGTATGGGTATATAGAATTTTAATTAAAAGTAGGGAGGGGTGTGTGTATGGATGCTGGGTTTTCATTTGGAGGGGTTGAACTTGATGGACTTTGTCTTTTTTCAACCCAATTTAAATATGTAACTATGTAACTATGTAACTATGGGGATTGGCGCACAGTTGATTTTAAAAACTATTGTATCTCCTGCTCATCCCCAGTTTGAACCAATGTAAGTGTGTTTGGGCAGCATGCCGACCCCTTAAATCCTGCCACCCTAGGCCCAGGCCTTGGTGGCCTCTCCACAAATCTGGGCCTGTATACAAATGCTAAACTTTTAGGCTGGTGCAGTAAGTTCAATATATAAAGTACAGTATTTTTAGCCATATTTATTTTTAGTTCTCCTTTAAGGTGCTTCTCATTTGCTGTTATAGACATGCTGTTCTTCTGTTCACCATTTCTGAGGGTGGCATGCAAAGGCCATTTAATTCATTCTCATTCATTTACCAACACTAGGCACTTGGCCATCAACCCATGCCAACCAATCAAATGTTTAATTTTATCATTCTACTCAGGGGCGATCCTGGCCCCTCTGCCGCCTGAGGCAGCAGCAGTTGCTGCTGCCCCCCTCCCCCGGAAATTCGCTCTTAAAGTACCAGGAGCAGCATTTTTGCTGCCCCTTTTACCTAGTAGGGCGTTGGGACCTGAGGCGACAGCCTCAACTCGCCTCATTGGCGAAGCACCCCTGATTCTACTATACCTGCAATGTACAGTGCCTGGTTGCTAGACCAGAGACAGATGACCTTTCTTTTCAGCACAAGGCTCTATTACAAGCAGAATCAAATTTGTTTGATAGCAACAGCTTTGGAACATGTCTAACACTGGACAATTAACATTATGCAAAACAATGTCTTTCTATATGTTTCTTTGTTTTTGCTGTTATTGTGTATACTTTTTGGGGCAAAAGAGCTGAAAAATGTGTGCTATAACTTGCTTGAGATTTACCAAAGCAGATGGTAATTTGCATCTATTGTACTATGGACAGACATTATTCAGTGGACACTGCAATGTTGCTGGAACTATGGGAAGAAATACTGCATTGAGGATAGAATGAACAAAAAAAATTATTCCTTTCAAATACTTTATTGTGCATAAGAATCAGAACTGCAAATCATGTATTTCTTATGGATTATCTTACCATAACTACAAACTGTCATTTTATATTACAGTGTTTATACATAAATAATATAATGTTTAATAATATAACAGCATAAATGTGTAGCTTCAAGACTGCTTAATCCTTTGTGTCATCATATATGATATAATTAAACTGTCACTGTTCAATCATTCACATTATGGTTTAATAACATCAGTGCACATGAGTAACCTTGGGAGATTTTTAAATCTCTTAAAAGCTCTGATGAAAAAACTAAACTTCAGTTTCATTTTAGAATATTTGGTCCCTAAGTTTTATGTATATTTATGAGTTCTACTCACGTAAACGATGGAAGGAAATAAAGTGAGGAGACTACAAAGGCCCCTGACTTGTCTGAAGTTAATTAATGAACAAACACCACAGTGGAATAGGACAACAGGACAATTAAAAATGACTTCTAATAATAACTTTAAAAATCACTATATATATATATATATATATATATATATATATATATATATATATATATATTATATATATATATATATATATATATATATATATATATATATATATATATATATATAGCTCAGTTCAGTGTTGGATACAATCCATAAAATAGGACCCCATCCCCCTAATTTACCAAAAGAGAACAAAATAATAGGTTTTACGGTTTCTGACTATTAAAAAAATTCATGAGCAAATGTGTCACCTTCATACACTTGCAATACAATACACAAGTTTAGAGGAAAAAGTTTAGAGAAAAACACAGGCCGTTTAAAACAGTATAAAACTGGGATTTTTAAAATTGTATTTATCAATGTGTGAAAGTTAGAGTTCACCATTTCATAAAAACGCTTCTAAAAACTACCTGTCTTCCTATATACCACTATAATGAATTCTAGTGAACTAAAAATTGCAATGTTAATAAATTCGCACGTCATGCCTTTAAATACAGTGTACTTAATTGAGGTGTGTTTAATTCAGCTATTTCCAGAAGGTGTTTGGCATATTTAGTTGCTGTATTGTTAATAAAACAGGGGATTTTTGATATGACATATGGTCTAACATTGTTATATTTTGCTCCATTTAATATAAATATGCTTCCAAAGTCACCTAGTTTGCAGTTATAGTAATAATTCTTAGATTCTTTTACATTTGCAATGCAATTAAATGCATTTTTCCTGACAGGACACATTATCTGACTTGACTGTAATTGCCTTCAAAATTCATAGTGGTCTTGTATCGGATGTACAATACAGCAGCATACATTAATAGTTTTCTATGCAAAAACAGAGCAAGTCAGCTAAATGAGGATGTATTATTAGCTTTGTATAACATACAAAACAGGCACACCAGGTATTTCATTCCCTGCCACGAACAGACTCTTTTTTTCCACTAGCAAATGCAACTAAATTTGATGCAGCTTTCTCTGAAAGCCTGGGGGAATTATCCAAGAGTAACCCATTTTTTGCAATGGAAGGCAGTCATCTATGAATCTCATCACCTAGTACACGATATAACCAGCACTTTAACCTGCTGAGAGTTGTGCTATTTCCTCAGTTACCTTACACAATGCATCACGACACCAGGACAGTGCTGGGCAGGTAATGGCTTGCAATTTACCCAACCCTGCTGGTTGTACGTTGGATGAAGCTCTTGGTTTACAGAGAATCTTCTAATATGTTAATTTATTTGAAAGCCTGTCTTTAAACACAAAGGAAAACATACATATTATGGTTACTTCAGTTGCTGAATAAAAAACTGGTACATTGTATATACTAATTCATCTTATCAATGTATAGTTCAATAGATTAAACATTCAGGCAGGAGTTTCAAAGTTTGTACTAGCTCTAGTAACACAAAATAAAACACATAATTACTTCCAAAGAAGGTAATTAAAACTGAAGCCTGCTGATTGGTTCATGTGGGTTATAAAAACTGTGACTTTTATTAAGTTAGCCCTAGTTTTTACAGTTCAGTGAAATAAGTCATGAATGGGATAAACATTTAACAATCAAACAATGCACTTAAATAAGGGAATCGGACATTGCAAATCATTTATAGGTACCTTTGTCCATGTTTTTTCTATTACCTTTTATTACATGTTGCCATTTGTTTCTTTGTAAACCATTAATCAGTATACAGTTATAATGAAATATGTTGTGGTTTAACTATCTAAACATACTTGTATAATGGCCTACACATATTTCATACTTTAGAAGTTATCCCACAAAATGCTATTAGCCTAGCCTGCACAGAACTTCTGATTTAATTTCTCCAACTTAAGGGCACCTTCCATTTCACCTCATCTAGCAATACTCTCTTCTAGATAATCCAGATTCATTCTTAAGGATCTTAATATATTTGTGGCTCTTGCATTGTATTCAATGAAAAGTAACCAATGGAGATTATTTGATCTTTACCAATGAGTAAGGTGGCCGTAGTAAATATATGCTTCTCCATGCCGTTAAATTGCATAGGAAACCCTTCAATCATTATATTTTGCATTTATTGATATAAAAAGCTAGACATAAAATTGTTGGTTTAATAAGGAGATAAGTGTTTCTCTCATCAATAGATGCTGTTAAACAGAGTGAGCCCCGAGAAATAGGTACAAATGCAATAAACAGGTGCAAAGCCATGTTTTTTGTTTACACCATTCAAACCCTCCCGTCTTGCACCTGACATTTTTAGATACAATTCTTTAAATTTACCAAATTGAGCAGAAAGAGTTACGTCTATTTGTGTATGCAGTGTGACTATTGCATGTCACTATTGCATGTGGGATTCAAGGATGATCTTGAACTTTCTTAGGATCCATACAGGGCTGCTTTAAACCCATAAAGTTGCTATTGGTAGGGGCTGAAACTGGGCTCTCTAGCACTGGCACACCTCTCCATAGTAAATGAGTAATCTGATTATCTCATTTATTATAATGTAGAGCATTTTGTAGGGCATTGGTTGTAAATAAAAAAAGCAAAATAACAATAACACAATAAATTGCAAATTCATTTGAGACTATATGCTTTTTTAACAGCCATAATATGTCCATGACATTCATATTAATGCAGATATAATTTACACATGCTTTACAGATGGCATTCATTTGCTCTTTGCTGGCACATACTGTAACAGCAATCACAACATTCTGTGTTATACAGTATTTAGTGATACTAGGCTTCTGGGAAAAATTATGCATTATGGATAAAAACATGGAGTATTTTCCATTTGGCACCTTACCCACAGTAAGCACAAAAACATTCTGGCCAACAGTTTCCTTAAAATTTTTAGAGTGATATAGCCAATTTTTTCAAAATCAATTCAATGTTTTGAGCTTGAGGTAAACATATTTTTGGCTGTTTAAATTAGGAAATATGTGTGGGGTTGGCGATTTCATGACCAGGTAAGAAAAGAAAAAGTTAATTCACAAAGAGGGCTTTCTCTAACAAGTGAGATAAGAAGCAGTTTATTATACACACTCTTTCTTTTAAATCATATTGGATCTGAAATAAATAGAGAGTGTAGGAGTTTTCCAGGGTAAACTCAGTTTCACTCTCTGATAAATCTGCCCATAAGTATATGCAGATGGTATATAAGAAAACAAAGCCTTTAACTGCCTGTGAATGAAACAGACAAGTACTTATATGACAAGTTTCAAAATAATTTACTATTTAATTTCCCACCAGCCAACAGCATTCCAGACACCTGCTGCTCTGTACACTTCCTGTCACTTGCCATCTCTCACTGTCGGAGGAGCTATGCCATCTGTGCTTCTGAGCACATAGCCTCTGTTACTGAACAAGTGACCGCATGATGTGTAGAGCTGTTCACCAACGCAAAAGGTAGAATAGATTGACTTATCGTATGTACTGGGCTGCAGATTTCCACTAGTTGGGAACCTGAGCATTATGAAGAACCATACAAGTAAAATTGTTAAACACAATGAATAATATGAGAAGGGAAGGTTCTGTTGCTAGTCTGTTGCTAAGTATGCAATTTATTGCTTCAGGAGATCAGAATTTTTACTTAATAGAGTGTAGAAATGAGTGTAATTGCAAAACCTGCTGGACCTTCCATTTAAATTCTACCATGCTGTGACAGAGTACCAAACTTCTGCTGCCCTCCCTCTCAATAATTCCTCCTAGCAGTCTACATAACATATTTACTGAAAGGGGCTGAAACTGCTCCAAGCTTTATGTACTATAAGATTCTCTGATAATTGCTTTTTTTTTCATTAAAGATTTTGCCTGGCTCCAGTCACTTCATGCTGAGCAAAGTGGAAATCACCACAAAAACTATAATAGAAAGTCTGCTATAAAAAAACTAAAATAGGCCCCAAACACATTTTGCGTAGGGCAGCCAGCAGAAGGGACAAATGGTACAGCTGTAGGTAATATGGCTACAACTTCTGTCATCAGAAAAACAGTGATGTTGGTATGTATAGACTTATAGAGCAATAACATTATTCATATGTATTATTTAAAACTCAAAGAATAATAACATAAACAACTAAAAAGGCATACCCATTCAAGAATATTTGCTCACTTACACCTTCTAATGACACACCCAGGACCATATTACAACAGGATGACCTGCAAAGTTTTCAAATGGTAGGAAATCTTATTCATGCACCAGAATGGGACACTTGATACCCATTTCCATGCTCTGGCTACACAAGTAGATTGTGAGGAGAAATGTGGGGACTGCAGTGACATTTTTGAAGTGCAGAATGGAAAGTGAAATATAATTGCCTGCCCTGCCTGTATGCCTAAGGCATAGAGGAGCAGCAGGTAGTATATGATTGACAGCTGAGACTTTTAAACGATATTATAACAGGTATGAATGCTTTTTTAAAAAAAGAATTTGGGTTTCATGTTTTATTTGAAAATTACTTTTATTATAAAGCTTTATATGTCTGGGTGACAGGTCCCTTTTAAGTTACTAACAATGTTTTGTGCCCTAAATTGAATTTTCTATGGGACCCAGTAACAACTGTTTACAACACTAACTTCCATGATGAAGTTCTTATTCTTTGCTTATGTACAGCATTGGATTGGACGATTGACGATGACGATTACTTTGCCAAAAATTTGCTGCAGTCGAAAATTCACCAAATGCATTTTTTTTGGTGCATGTGCTTTTTTTTGACGCTCATCCTTTTTTTTTCTCCCATAGGCATAATTTCCACGGCAAAATTCTGCAAAAAAATTTGCTTATCCCTAGTACAGCTTTGTTAAAGTAAATAAAGATTCAGACCTTTTGAATATAATACTGTTCAGGATCTTCAATCTAGGATCCAGACATGCTTAATGCCACGCTTATTTTGTGAAGCACTTTTGATATTTAAATAACTTGCCTGGTAAAAATAAAATCAGCAATTTTTTATATTTACAGGTATGGGACCTATTATCCAGAATGCTGGGAAACTGGGTTATTCCGGATGATTAATCTTTCATTAATTTGGTGTGTCATACCTTAAGTCTACTAGAAATTCAATTAAACATTAAATAAGATAATCACCTAACTCATCAGCCAAGTGCCTTCTAAGATTTAATTTCCAATCTGCAATTGCTTTTTGTTATTCATTTATTTTCAGTTATTTAACTTTTTCTAATGTCGCTCTCCAGTTTTTAATTTCAACAGCTACTTGGTTACTAGGGACCCATTAGCATTGTGATAATGAATTGTACCTGAACTGTGAGTTAATGCATTTCCACTGTGGCATTGTTAGTTGTTAAATCAAGAGTTTGTTCTTTAAGGACCGTTGGCTACCAGCAAAAAAAATTGTATAGAAATAAGTGCATTTTAAAAAACTCCTCTGAGTAAATGTGGCCCCAGTTAATGCTTTCATTACTAGCATAACAGCCCATGCAGGGGTTGGTAACCTAGGTGACAAGTGTTAAGGGTACATTTGCATAAAGAATCAACTACAAATCTGCTATCAATATGAAGGAAGATATTCTGCCTATGGGTCTTAAATGAATCACTGCATGCAGGTTTGAATTTCTCATGGTTCAGAAGGCTAAAGCAGCTGAATTAGTCAGACATTTATAGCTAAACAAGACTTCTGCTTTATGATAGACCACTAGCCTTAATTGTAGGAATAAAGCACAGCATGCAACCGAATAATTAGCTCTTTCCTTTTCTTAATATAAACATCTTTAAAGCTTGAATGCCCTCCTTTTCTGTGCAATTAGAACTTCATCATATGTTGTATAACCTTGTTGCCAGTGGCAGCAGGCTTCATACATCATCAAAGAAATGTCTTAAAATACAAACAAATACGTGCATTAGATGATGATATGGTTTGGCCTGTGTACCGGCAGTTACATATTGTACTAGGTCTGCTTCAAAGGAAGAAATGGAGGCCACAGAGCTCAATGTTTAAGATTAAGTGCAGGATTATCAGTTGATCTATGATCCAAACAGATGAAATATATTTTTTTACCTTTACTTTTGTATAAATGTTTTTCTCTTCATTGATGTGCTCCAGAAACGCAACATAGAAGACCAGCAATGACGTATATATTGTGATAAAAAAAATCAGATAAGGTAAAACAAAAACAAGGCATAGGTTATCTCTTATCAACAATATATTCCAGGATTCTTCAGGAATTCTTCAAGACTTTAGTTTATCACCAAGTCATTTAAGCTCTCTACCATAGATTGTGTTTAACAACCTACAAGCCCAGACAGAATTAGTGGAATGTCAAGAGAACTTTTTTAAAATTAGCATGGTTATATAGTTAGTTTCTTTTAAAATTACACTTTATATCTTTACATATTTTTACATCCTGATGTTTAGCATGTTAGCAATCATGTAATATAACCATACTTTTTCAGTATTTTTTTAAATTTTTTTTAGCTTCTATTTCCATTTGCACTGCTCAAAGTTGTTTTTATCTACCTAAATGGTTTAAAATGTTTTTACGTTTTCAAAGCTTCTAATCTACAACATCATATCTCCCACACATCATTAGGTACCAATGTAAAACACCCTAAATATGAATGCCTGGAGTCCACTGAACAGTTTAAGGCTCAAAATGTATACAGTAGGTTTACCTAAGCATGTGGCATATAGGGGCCCCCATTCAAGCTAGAAGTTCTTTAATTCTAGATACTGCAAAATCAACACATGGGGGGGGCGCAAAGGTATAAAAAAGTACATTCATCCCAGAAAACCATATATTTTCAGGAAACTACACATTCCCACAAATCCAAATTGGGTATGCATGTCTTTCTACTCCAAAGCACCAAGCTGCAAACCTTTCCTAAATTTGGCGATTTTGGTGACATTTCCAAAAATCAACTCAAAACTTCCACCCTACAACATCTCATCTCCCACATACTATTAGGTATCAAGATAAATCACACTAAATATGAACGACTGGGGTCCACTGAACAGTTTTATGTCCAATATGTATATGTTTACCTAAGAATGTGGCATATAGGGGCCCAAAAATTAAGACACCCCCATATGGTCTGTTATTTTAGGTACTGCAAAATCAACAAATTAAAATGATTTTTTGAGGGGCAAAAATAGAAAAAAGTACGTTCACCGAAGAAAACCATATATTTGTGGAAAGGAAACTACACATTCCCCCAAATCCAAATTGGTATGCATGTCTTATTACTCCAATGCATCAAGCTGCAAACCTTTCCTTAATCTGGTCATTTTGGAAACTTTTCAAAAAATCAACTCAAAACTTCAACCTAAATATTGACGCCAAGGATCTACTGAACAGTTTGATGCACAACATTCATAAATATACCAAAGCAGCTGGCATATACTGACCACAAATGTAAACTGTGCATATTTTCTCGGCTGCCCTATACTGTATGTGCATGTGAGTGTGTACATATGTGGAAAACAAAAAAGTCAGAAAAGCAACAACCTAATTATAATAAAACTAGTCATATGTACTGTGTATATTTAAATGCATGTAGGTATTTGTAAATGTGTAAAAACAAAAAAAGGGCACTTACCGTTTCTAGGTGAAGCAGTCCTGGGGGGGGTCCTTTGCAGAGCTGGAGGTCCAGATCATTGAGCAGGAGGGTCACATCGCCAGGAAGTGTCCAGGAAGTGTGTGGGCAGAGCATCACAAGGTCCTACGAGGAGGAATTAAAAACTTGGCGCCTGCGACAATTGCGTCGCTGGACCTGCATGGCAGCCCCCTTGGATCGTTGCCTAGGGGCTTGTGGGCTCAAAGGACTCACTGCATGACGCCGCTAGTACATCGAGTAAGCTCTTAACTGCTCAACACGTAGGTACTATGTGCTTGACAGTCAAAGCATTTTCCTGCCAGCATGTAGTACCGACATGCTTGCCAGTTAAAGGGTTAAAGGATATTACTGTCTGGCCCTGGAAGGTATAGTGTTCTGGAAGGAACAGACAAGCCAGGCAATCCATTCCATTAGTCCAGTTTGCATGTTTGAGTTTCCAAAGAAAGGCTGTCCTGTTAAAATGAATTTAATTGTAGTGAGAGTGTTTGGAAGGTCTCTCAGAGCAGGGCACAGATCAGGAAGGTTGCCTCTGGATTAACTAGCAACTAGGCAAGTTAAAATAGAGTTAAAAGGTTGAATTTGATGGACATGTTTCTTTTTTCAACCTAACTTACCTATCTGTGTTAGGAACACCAGAGGACCGGGTGTGCTGCCTGCCACTGCAAGGAGCAGAAGGAGACAGTCAAAAGTAATTGAGGAAAACTGGAAGGTGAGACAGATCAGAAGCTCAGATCAGAAGCTGGTGAGCTGATACCCCAGGAGGGTAGAGTCAGCAGGGTTTAGTGAGAAGCCCAGAATATTCCTGAGTGCGGAAGTCACCCTGTATGGTGAGAACCCCAATGTGGGGAAAAGTCTTAAATGTGTGCTGTTGAAACACTGATGAACTGTGTTCCTGTGACTTTATGTTGGGAAGAGATTGTCTGAATAAGCCTGTCTTTAAGCTTCTGATCCTATGCTTACTTGTCATAGCCAATTTCCCCCAAAATTAAGTGCACAAGCAATCAGCTTATCACAATATATATATATATATATATATATATATATATATATATATATATATATATATATATATATATATATATATACACACACACAGAAGAGAGTGCAAACTTTTGAGACATCTAAGAGCTTGCTAAAATAGAAATGGGAGGACCCACATAATTATAAATAATCTTAAAAATGTTAACAAAAAGATCTGAGAACCTACTTATGGCAACATACAGGTATTTCCTCTATTCAACAGGATTGTAAACACCCACACTTAAACATACAGTATCAACCCAATATACAGATATGTTCAAAATCGGCTGAAGTGGTAAATGAAAAAATCTTCTGCAAACATGTATTCTTAAAACAAAGGCAAAGAAACCGGTAATTTAAATAATAGGCTAAACCAAATAGCTATATATCTACTGTTTACTCAAACAATAATCTTGAATTGAGATCTCTCTAGAGGAATGTTCATTTCTTTCTGCAGTAAACCCTACAGTCTGATCACATCTAGTGTACATGCAATAGGTGATTATTATCAAAACCTACAATTTGGAGTTGCACTGTGTGCTGTGTACAATAACACAAGTACAACCATTTTAACTGTGCACTTGCCTAGAAGATTCTATCCATTTTCTACATCGATAATAATATTTCCAATTGTATGTCAAAATACATAACAATTTTCAGCTTCCTACCAAATATTACTTCTCAGATTGCCTTTTACTTTAGCATAGAACACTCTTAAGCTGAAATCAGTGTTCCCTTTTTTCTCTTTCCTTCGTTCTTACACATATTCTGACATATAGAATCATTCCACAGAGGAACTATGCAGACTAGTGGGATGCCTTGGCATGGATTTGCTTTTTATACATATACCAGCAGATGTAGACTGTTCTGTAAATCACATTTCTGAGAAATATGCAAAATGTCCCTGCTATGTCTATTTCAGGGGATTTAGGATGGGTTTCAATACTTTTCAACAGGTAAAAATTAGGGTGAAAATTAGGACAGCAAAACAAAACAACAATAATAATTGCCATACTGTTTAAAATGAGGGCATTCTAATTTCTGGGAAATGCTCCATTAAATGATTATCACCTTTTAGACATTAGGGCTTTGTCCAAAGTGCTTCTGTGGCTTTCTTACTTTCACCGATAAAGACACCAATTGAGAGGTATGAGAAATTAAAAAAGCTCAATTCTTTTGTGCAGGGGTGCAACAACAGGACAAAAAAACCCAGAATCGAATTATTGCCTCAAAATATGTAGCTAGCCTGTAAAGTCCTGAGTAATGTGAACATATTGCATTACCAAAAGTTTAGAGAGAAAAGATTATTTTGTGAAAGTTATAGTCATACCCCAGGAGATTTGTCATATTCAGAGTTCTTACTACATCATGCCCATGTTTGTCATTTATAAATAAGCTACATTTACATCTACATTATTACTATAGGGTGTTTGTGTATCTTTATGTACAGTATTACTTAAAGAGAACCTCATGTATCATATTTAATAAATGCTAATCAGTCAAACAGTCATAACAGCCCATGCTGTAATCAACAATTCACATCAACAATTAAAATTGATTGCCTTACTGCAGGTAGAAAAATGTGAGTAAATATCTGATTGGTTGCTATACATACTGCAATAGGTTAAATGTGATCATTTTTGTTTCAAAAGGGCACCTAAAATAAACTATATCTTTCAGACATTGGGGCCTATTGCATTAATTTTGTGCTACTAACATTCTTTAAATTTACCCTAGCATCCTAGAGAATTTAGTTAAGCAAAAAAATCATCAACTTTAAAGGGACTCATTTGTATGTAAGCAATATTATATCCTGACTTGTTGATTAAGGGTTCCTGAGCTAAAATACCTAAAATTACAGCATTCTGTTACTGAGCACATTCATTATAGTGAGAGTGTTGTTCCAAAGTGTCTCTAGATCTGTTCACTTTAAAAGTGATCATGATCCAATGATCATTAGGATATTGATTTAGCACTGTCCAATCTAAAGACACATTTTTATTCTATGAAAACGACATCTACTAGCAAAGCAGTTTCTCAGTCTGCCCTTGTCTTCTTCATCTGTACTTTGTTTCAGGATGTCCTTACGAAAGGACAGGATCGATAAGCAGCTGAGGTATATGCACCTCTGCAACTGACTGCTTTATCTACTATTTAAACTTTATAAGAGGTGAGTAACCAAAATGCTATTGTTGATTTTTTTGATTATTGTTCTCATAAATCCTAACCCCTTATTTCAGTTGATGTTACATAGTTACATAGTTTAATTGGGTTGAAAAAAGAAAAAGTCCATCAAGTTCAACTCCTCCAAATGAAAACCCAGCATCCATACACACACCCCTCCCTACTTTTACATAAATTATATATACCCATATCTATACTAAATATAGAGTTTAGTATCACAATAGCCTTTGATATTATGTCTGTCCAAAAAATCATCCAAGCCATTCTTAAAGGCATTAACTGAATCAGCCATCACAACATCACCCGGCAGTGCATTCCACAACCTCACTGTCCTGACTGTTGAAAACAAAATAGCACCTCAGTGTGGACACATTGTTAAAGGGGTAGTTAACTTTTATTATTTTTTAGAATGGATAATTCTAAGCATCTTTACAATCGGTTTGCATTTTTCATAGTTTTTTAATAATTTACCTTCTTCTTACTCATTCCAGCTTTCAAATGGGGGTCGCTGACCCCATCTAAACACAAATGCTCAGTAAAGCTACACATTTATTGTTATTGCTACTTTTAATTACTTTCTATTCAGGCCCTCTCCTATTCATATTCTAGCCAAATCAATGCATGGTTGCTAGGGTAATTTGTACCCTAGCAACCAGATTTCTGAAGCTGCAAACTTGAGAGTTAGTGAATAAAAAGCTAAATAACTGAAAAAAACCATAAGAAAAAGTGAAAACTAATTGCAAATTACTTCAAAATATAACTTTTTACGTCAAACTAAAAGTTAATTCAAAGATGAACAACCCCTTTAATTATCATGCAAATTTTTTCCTAGTTTTTAGTAATGAGTAACATTTTTCGCCAGGTATGGATTTGCGGCCAATTTCTACATTTCACTATCAATGGATATACATACAAAATTGTAGCAGAAATTTGCTGTGACATTTTTTTGTGTGAAGAAAAAGACTACTGTGCTGAAAAAGTTGCTGCAGAAAAAGTTGTTACAAAAAAAACTCCCATTGACTTCAATGCAGTTTGGGACAGATGCTCCCATTTGCTCTTCTGCCAAAACTGCTCTTTCTGTCAAGGTAGGTTGTCTGAATCATAGTCATTAGACTTCTCTTTTGTTTCTCTTTAGCTCTTCACTTTCTTGTGCTCAGAAAGCATTCAGGATAGTGCATAGAACGTACAAAGTAAATTGCTCACATGGTTTTGTATAAAGGGCAATCATTCCCTAGCTATTTTAACTTGTGCATTTAATTTCAAATACATACTACTTTATATAAGTAATGATTCCTCTGTCAAAACATTCTTCAGAGTATATGCATCTAGTAACAAATAAGCTAATGGCATTTATATGCAGACAACAATGACCCCAACATTCGCCCCTGTGGATCAACACTAGTAAAACCTCAACATGATAAACTGCATCAATAAATTACCCTTCTTTTACCTCTTCCTGTATCTACTCACATATTTGATTTCACATGATGTATCTGACTGAATGTGCTTTTCAGATTTAAATTGTGACAAGGCATACCTGCATTCCTGATGTCAATATGTTCGATGGGTACCTGAAAATATTATATAGTAGGTCATGATTGCAGGTGCTTTGACTGCAAAGCAAATTAATCAGAATGATCCAGATATCAAGCCACACAAGCCCTATAACACCTGTTGGCAGGGATGAAGACAACTAATCAGCTAAGACAGCATGAATTGCAAAAATGAAAGATTTGTTCTTGGTCAAGGCCATTAGGGAAAGTACAGCTATCAGCAACACTTTATTTTTTATAATGGGTACAAATGCTGTGTTTTTTTTCAAGGCCTACAGTTACTCTATTATATATGATTCAAAAGGATGTGGAATTAGAACATGAGTTAGCATCAATTTTTCAATATCTTCATTGGCTATACGAGGCTTCATCCAACAGTTTAAGAAGCAGATTTTGTTAAACATAACTGTTGCTCAATATTTGTAGATGTGTATTTAATGTGCTGCAATTACTCCATTTTGAATGACAGATGTGCTTGAATGAAAGACTGTCAATCCAACCTATACTCCTCCACACATTTCTGATTGGAAAGACTCTCATGGGGCAGATTTATCAAATGTTGCTTTGTTTTTCCTGGTAAAATTGTACCTTTTTCCCCACTGGTCAAATTTCTTTCACATATATGAAAGGAAAGCCCTGGAGCTATAAGCGCAGGAGCTGCATGATAAGGGATTTGAATAACCAGCAGCCAAATTATACTGGTTATATTTGAAGAGTGTCAGAATCAGATTCAGCTGTGATTGGGTGAGAAGGAATGAGTTAAGGCAGGGGAAAGCTCTGCTGGGGGTGGAGAAATAGAGGGATGTGATGTCAGGGGAAGAAGCAGTTCACTTCCTTATCTTCTGAACAGGTTGAAACATAAGACAGAACTCTCTCTTTTATATAGTGTAATGTTATTTGCTGCAGTATATACACATTAACTCCTCAGTATTCTGCTGGTGTTGGGGTAGAACTATTTGGGGGGAGAGAGAGAGAGAGAGAGAGAGAGAGAGAGAGAGAGAGAGAGAGAGAGAGAGAGATTGAGATTCCACTTTGAGTTTATGATGGAACATGTGGCAGAGCTCTCTCTCTTTTACAAAATGTTATTAGCTACAGTATAAAAGACATTAACTTCTCACTATACTACTAGCTTTTGCAGTTAATTGCACTGTAGTTACTGAGGCAGCATGGAAGTCAGCCTGGGCCCTTAAGGCATCCTCTTTATTACAGTATATAGAAATCCAGCCTGTGGCACTGGGTAGCTGCCACTGCAACTTAGAGTATACAGAGAGTGGGAACTTAGAGTATACAGTGAAAGCAGTGTGGCTCAGTCAGGAATAGGTGTGAAGCCTGAATTTAATAACTTTCTTGGGCTTTGC
The DNA here is from genome assembly GCF_017654675.1 of Xenopus laevis. Classification (NCBI taxonomy): domain Eukaryota; kingdom Metazoa; phylum Chordata; class Amphibia; order Anura; family Pipidae; genus Xenopus; species Xenopus laevis. The sequence goes on from NC_054383.1 coordinate 71,445,764, forward strand.
TTTATTAATTCTGCCTATTACACAGTATTTCTATCATATTTACATGATTCAGCAGCCTGTTGGATTTTGACTTCTTATTTTATTAAGGCTTGGATTTCATCTCTATATACATGATTAATCCATGCAGAGCTTACAGGATAGCTACTGTATATATGCACTTGTACAGCTGCCCTGTAGTCAGTCACCCGGTCAATCACCGGGCTCTGTATGCACAGTACTGAAGTAGTTCTATTATGTATATACTGTATATATTAGAAGTCACCTTGGAATTCCATGACCTGTATAAAAACACTCAGTCTGCGTGTTGTATGTAGAGATAGAGGGATTACATTATAATTGTAACTGGTAGTGTATCATGGAGAACCCGCACACAGAAGCTTCAACTTTTTGGAGCAGATGTAACATTTCCTTAATTTCTCCACAGAGGATAATATGCTGCTACTGGAACCTACATATAGCAAAATTCTCTGTTAGTATGTCTAGTAGGTTTCCAGATACCAATATATATATATATATATATATATATATATATATGTGTAATTATATACAGTAAAACAGAGTCTGCTTATTGTAGCTTGGAAATATATATATATATATATATGTATGAGAATATAGCATACAGCACTGTAAGTCTCGCAGTGCCTGGGGTAGGTATATATATATATATATATACTTGGGTTGTCAGCCACAGTACCCGTAAAAATACGGTCGGAATACTTGCCTTGGGGGCCTGTGGCCAGAGTTGATACTGCTAAGTAGTTGACTGGTAATGGGGCAGGCTATTGTCCCGCAGGAGTGGTGACAATTGGTTGCCTGGTTACACTTGCCCATCCGATGCCTAATAGTTGGGTGGCTGGCATGTCAGGTAGCCCAGGAACTTGGATTGCACAATGTCGCTTGCAGTCACAGCACTGAGCTTGTATACCAGTTGGGGTAAATGCAATTTCACCATATCTGTGCATTTATATAGAATTCAGCAACCCCCAAAATTAAAGCATATAGGGCCTGCTTATTGTAGCCTTCCTTTATGTTCTGGGGTAGAGGTAGGTTTATAATATTTATGTATTTAAGTTATCATTTAGCTCCCCTGCACAATGTGAGCCTTCATTTTCATAGTGCATAAAGCAGTTCCCCATTGTCGATATAACATTTGATGATCATATAGCAACCCTTTAAGATTACAGCTTTTGGACATACTCAGTGCTATATTTTCGGACTGTTGCACTGCTGATTTATATATTTATATGTATGCAGTTCCTTTTGCCAAGTACTGCTTGTCTGGCAGTCACTTGTCACTTATTACCTCAAGTCGTGGGTAAGAAGATATTAATTTCTGTATTTTATGACAGCATATTGGTATGTTATGCTTAAGAATGGGGTAGTTATCTGTTTGTTTTTGTAAACCCTGCATATTATGGATCCTGCATATGTTATGTTACCCTGGATAGCATAAGGGAACATAGTAAAGCAGTTAACACATTTAGAGACTGTATCTAATGTACAGCTAATGAACAGTTGGTAACTTGTTAAAATAATCATCTGACTAGCAGGACTGCTTTTCAGCTTTGTGTCACTACTCTAGTTATGGAATCCTATATAAGGAGTAAAGGTACTAGCAAGAGAGAAACTAATAGCCCCCATCCCAGTCATGACAAGGTTATCAGTTATTTTTTTTTGCGGCTAGTTGTCACTACAGTGACCATAATATCAAAGCTTAAAGAAGAAGGAAAGGCTTTGTGCACTTGGGGTGCCAAATGTTAGGCACCACAAAGTGATATATTGACTTACCTGAAACCCAATGCCGGTGCTGAACCAGCCCGGGGGTTACACCTGTGAGCACCATGGAGCATCCTCTTCCGTCTTCCTCTTTCTTCGCGTACAGAGTGGATTAGCAGCTACAGGAGCAGCATGGTACATTACCCTCTGAGCCAGGCATGTACTGCTGGGGGGGGGTCTCTACAGAGTGGGCTGACCTGTCCTCCATTATTATTAAAAGAAAAAAGTTTGGTATCCAGGATGGAATCAAATTGCCTTTGAAAGTCTGCGTAAGCGTCATAGTATACCACATGGGCAGAGTAAATGCTAATTTATGAAAAATAATGAAATGATTTCCTAGGTCAAGTCTTCTGGCCCAGTTGTTTTGGTTTTTGTGCTCATCCAGTTGCTTAGCAGGCAACCTAGTGGTAAGTTCATCTTGCTTTAAACTGTCCAAAAATCTACATCCACAGGATGTAGGGTGGCTGGCTTTGCCGGCAATTGCACATGGTCATATATTATATTATTTTAAATGTATTTCAATAAAGGAATGCATTTATTTGTGTTTTTGCATACATATGATATTAAAACACACATATTATAGGGCTAATGGCCCATTTTATTCCATCCTGTGGTATAGTATGTTTGATACAAAGAAAATGTCCTGTATATTTTTTGAATATTTAATTTTTCATTCCTTTTCTATGTTTTATTACCTAATAAGCAATAGTTATAAAATTATGGTGGGGACAAACCCAACTGAAGGTTTTCAGTTGGGCTCATTGTAGCAGTAAGACCTTGCCAGAGTACTGCACAGGTAAATTTAGAAGAGGGAGAAAGGAGGTTCTCTCCTGTGACTGCGCAGTGGGTTGATACCAAGGCTACTAATGCTTGTGCTAGGTGACAGTCTGCTTGGATTTCCTATCATCGAGACACTGCAGATTCAGGACCGGCAGCAGGGTTGCTGAACTTCTCTCATGGTGGGAAATGCAGCTCTTTCTGGTAGCAGGGTTTAGGGACATTCTCTCTGTAGGTAGAGGCAGTCTAATACTCGGTGGTGGATATAATGACATTGTGATGATCTATAGTCTTCACTTAGGAACAGCAGAGCATAGTAGCAACCTCTTATTGAATTCTGTCTTTGAATATTGCTATGGGTTAGACTGGTAAGGTCCTATTCAATAAAATTATTCAATAAAATGTGAGTAAATGCTGTAACCATTTTACCCCATTTCTTGCTCCTGGTGTTTCATTAAGGAATGTAACAATGGGGTTCAGTGGGATGGCTGAGGGTGAAGGATCAATCAAGGAGTCCTTTTGTCAAGCTTTTTACAAAATTAACTTTTAGTTTCCTTCTAAAATGTCTCAGAACTTTTCTTCAGACTCAGTTAAATAAAATAAACAACTTTTAATGATCTAGCTCATTTATCTGATCTTTTTCCATCTTTCTCTTCTTCTTTTAATAGCCAAAAAACTTCATTCATGTTATCACAAACTTTCAAGTCTGCTCCGATATCTTTCAGTCGACCTGAGTGAAACGTTTTTTTTCTGTGGGAAATTTATCACAATTCAAGTCAAACTTTTTCATTCAGGAAAATGTGCTAGGAAAGGCATTATAAATATGGGAACATTTCTTCATAAACTGATTTTTTTCTCACTGGTTATAAAATATGTATAGAAAGCAGTTTTTCCTGACCTTTGAAAACCTGCCACTATCTTCCAATATACCTTTAACTATGCCAAATCGTAATTTTTGTTTCATAGGACATCTAAAAGGACCTACTCAATTTGGCATGGCTTTTAGCATATTAGTCGGGGTTCACAGAGCCCCTTTACTACAGCAAATGACCTGAGAAACATAGATTGTATACAAATTTCATACATACACATGGGGTTATAATTGTATTGTCATGGTATTGCTCCATTGTTTATATTTTACCTGTTTGTATGGGCACCTAGACTTTCTATCTGCTAAATTATACAATATTTAATAAGATGAGCAATTCAGTACATACATTTGAAATGTAGTTATATTTTTTAGGGTAAATATTTCCTGAAATCTAAACCCAATATAATGAGAAATATGGGTAAAAGACGAAAGCATGAAAAAGTCTGAGCTCAGTATTTATTATATAAGGAAATAGAAGTTGCATTCATTATATTTTATTGACAGTCTGTGTGTAAAGTTATACACAGCATAATATATCAGTTTCCTTGATTTGAATCCAGAATAAATTATTGGAAACTATTTTTCTTTCTTTCCATGAAAATAGAATGTAAAAGCATGGAATTTAATTAGGCTTAATTAAGTCAAAATAATTGGCAGCCTCTCGCTTGTGCATACAGTGTACCTTTTCTTATTCAGAACAGCAGTTTTCAACATTTCGTTGGTTAGGTGAATTTTTGGAGACAACTAATTGTATGTATAAAATGCACCATGGGAACAGGGAAGAGTGAATTTTTACAATATTGTTTTCTCAGCAGTAATAAATCCTCTCTTTTGTGACACAATGCTTTGCAAAGTGTTAGATAATCAAACAGCTTGTTTTCATATTTTCCTCTATGAAGCAATTACCAGCGATTTCTGAGCAACTATTTAGCAAGCTTTAGTAAACAACTCAATTTACTTAAAACAAGTACTTGCCCTTTCTCAGCTCTTTTATAATTTAGAGGTTGCAACTACATCTAACAAAAGTGGTGATCTGTTGATACACATTATACTTGACTTTTTTGGCATATATATATATATATATATATATATATATATATATATATATATATATAGATAGATAGATAGATTAGAATAGATAGATATATTGTAAATAAAAGTATCCTGTCAGGCATAAGAGCGGGCTTTTTGCCACTCCACAGACAGTGGGGCCTTGAACCAATTCAATAGGGTAACTATGCAAAGGTGTGGCCATGTGATTAAAATATGAAGTATATGGATCCAGATTTGTACAATTCAATATTTGAGATATAAAGAAAACAGATTTTGTTATATTTTATAGCTCAGAATAGCACTGGGCAGTGTATAGCCCCCATGTATATAATTTAATTCTATTTTGAACATTTGTATAACAGAAATCAGGTAACAAAGACGTTCTCAGGTGTCCAGGTGTTATCTCTGGAAGCATATTAGTGCATCTCTTCCTGGGAGTCAATTTAATTTAGATAGAGTAAAATAAGTTTAGCCAAAGGAATCCAGTTTATCTTGAAGGGGCTGTTCACCTTGCAAAGTCTTCAGTTGTTTCAGATGCACCAAAAATAAATAAAGCAAGAAATGACTGATTATTCAGAGAGACTGGAGTGACAGTATTTGTGACAGTATGTCTGCCCCCAAAATATTTACAGGCACAGTATCAGAAATCAACAAATATGTTACAAGTTCTAATTGCCCACCCACTCTTACAGATATTTGTTTAGTTTCTTTCATTTTGATGTGTTTACCACCCAGCCCCACATTGTTATTATGCATTAGGTTCTTAACTTCTGTATTTGCTTCATCACATTCTGTTTAGATACCCTTTCAAGTCTTTATACTCATCTATATACTTTTTAATTTCATCCCTTAACTGGTCAGTTCGAATTTCCTCTCCAGTTTTGGGTTGTTTGTCACCTTTTATCATAGAGAACAAAATAGTTAAAGCAACTTTATTATCAGGATTATCTTGATTATCTAATATGTTGCCATGTGGCCAGGAGGCAGGAATCTTCCCTTTGCTTGCGTATCTATATGTGCCATTATAAAAAAAAAAAAAAAAAAACATGTTACAATCCTTTTTGGCTTTTTCCTACCTTCTGTTAACCATGTTTTTGCCTGACTTTCCAAACCCTTCTTCTTGAGCCACTGATCATGGGTGCTGATTAGAGTCTCCCAAAGGTCCGTATCTAATCTGCTTGTCTCGGGTAATCCTGTTTTTTTTATAGATGTCCTTAAAGGGCACCGTAACCCAATTCCCATGATTTTGCTCCATCCATTCCATTGCTGTATGCCCAGGAGGATCAGACACCACCTCCGGAATGGGGTGTCCACGATGAGGCAACCAATTGCCCATCTAAACGAGGCCGGTCGACCAATTTACTAACAATTCCCCACGACCCTCTTTGAACTTTACCTCTTGGAACAGTTTTCAGACAACTAGGTCGTATCTTCAACTAGGTCGTATCTTCTCAGGCAACAGTAACTCCTTCTCTAAATCTGTACTATGTACTTTCACTGTTTCACGTTCCCCAAACAATCTTATTCTATGCATATACTGTTACCACTGATAAAGATAAAAAAGTAGATAGAGGGCTAGTAACTCTCTATTAAGATAGTGTAGTGTTAGGTGGAAACTTACAGTTTTCTTAACAATCACTGTTTATTTGTTTGCTAAACTTTATCTTATCCTTGTGATTATATTTCAGGAACGGTAAATACCAGTTCCTGCATACAAACTTTGATTCAGAAAAGCAGCCTAGCTTAAAACCAAAGTTCAAAGTAAACACGTTTTATCAATACGAGATAACACTATGTAAATATGGTAGGGCAAGACAGAGAGAGAGATATGAGTGATTTAGACAGAAAAAACAGAGCGACAGAGAATCACTTAAATATAGAATACAGTGGTAACTTTTAAGGCACAATATATTTTCAGTTGTAACACGTTCTAGCTTGTACCTCCTGGCACCATTAAATCTTACTCAGCAACTTAATTACTTATATAAACTGTACAGTACAATATCATTCAATGCTTAACACTCTATGATGATATCATGAAACATAAAGCAAAACAAACACATTAAGGTATACGTATACTTAATTCCTGCAGCTGAGGTCCGTGGTCTGGAGCTTGTGATGTTCAAGACCACTCAGTTAGACATGGTAACACCTTGCAAGGAAATCTTCTAGGGCAAGCATCAAAAGGCTTACCTGCCGGCTTTGGAAGTTTCATTGCTAGGGTCACAGTCACTTGTGGTGGTCTCTTGGATCACGTCCAGTCCCAAATCTGGTGGTGCCATCTGTTCAGGTCATCCATAAGTACAAGAAGGGATGTCAGCTGCAGGATGATTGCATGCAAGAGAACAGACGTAGACCAGGAGTCTTATTTGTTCTGTTCTACCATATTGGTGGACAGACCGTTTATCTATAGGTCGAGTACATACAGAATTAGTTAATGATTATGCTTTAAGGTGGGTTAGGGTGGTTTCCCACCATAACCAATTAGAGAAGAGTATTTAGGTTTAGAAATAACAAATATGACATGACCGTTCACCTAGTTCTGTCTCATGGGTTTAGCCCTTGATTGGGGTATGATTAACTAGGGAATGTTTGCTAATCATGATAAGCAGGATGGAAGTTTGGGGACGTTCTACTCATGTCATGCTGACCTAGAATATTATAGAATATTATTCAAGAAAGAGACTTATCTTAAAGTGGTATACAGGCATATATTAGATATAGTATATATGTGACTGCAATAAAGGCTACCTTATCACAATATTGAAGTTTAAAGTTTTCACCATCACTTGTCTTCACAGAGAAGCTATGCATTAGTTAATACATGTCTTATCTTTGGCCCTGCTGAATCTAAATCCATATGGGGCCTTAAATATGATAAGAGAAAGGTATGTACAACACATCAAACATCTGCTCAGATAGTGTATCCCCCATTATTAGCAGGGCTCAAAACAAGATAACCTTCACGGCGACTATCATCTCAATTTTCCAAGTCTGGGAATTGTAGCTTTATTACATCTGGAATTTATTGATGTTTGCTTTCTCCATTGCTGCAGCTTGTTTGGTGGTGCAAATTCTTGCTGGAATTGCAGTATGTCCCATGTGCAAGTATCAGGTTGGATGTACGTAGTTGCTAATACTTTGTATGGAATTTATTGTAATGTTATTGCAATTCAGAAGTATTGTTGCTCCTTGAAACTTGATTCAACTGCAGTATGTCATTGTTTGTTTCCAAATCGATTTAAAGACTAGTAAATTAAAATCATGGCTGAAGTGTAATGTGTCACTGTGTTGTTGGGCTGCCCTCTAAGACCATGATGACTGATTGATCTGAAAAAGAATCAGACCTGACAGGGTGAATAGAGTTGTAATTTATTACATATTATGACTTGTTCTGATGTCTGATGTGCATTTCAACTATGCAGTCCAGAAGTGAATGCAAAAGAAAGTTGAATCTATTCACTAACAAAGTTTCAGTCCTAACTACATAGTCTTCCCAGTCACATCCAATTCTACTTCACTGAACTAAAAGAGAATTCTAATCACCAGTATTCAAGAAGCCTTAGGGTGAACAAGTGTGTTGTTGATTTTAGCAGGAAAAGATCTAAAACTAAGCTTATATATTATCTCACCAAATAACATGCTTAGCTAGATGATCAAAATGTTACTTTCTGCAAGTGTCTCCATAAAGACATGAAAGGTATTTGCCTAAAAAAGGTACTGTTTTTTCAGCAGATTATTGCAATGTGCTTCTTTTTAGCCATTAATATGTTCTATTTTTATTTTATACTACATATTTATTGTTAAATAAGTAGCACTCATGCACATGTTTAAGAAAAGCATTTCACTACTGCCATCATATTATTTTGAAGGATTCTGGGAGATGTTTTACCTGCAGTGGGAACCCCAAGCTAATAAACTGTTTTAGAAGAACATGATTTATCACCCTGTGTTATTACAAGTTTCCATGCCTTGGGAATATATAGCACCAGCTCCCAAACAAAGTGGATGTTTTCAATAAAGTATCTTAAACATACAGCAGAATAAATATGTAGTTCTTTATAAGGGTTAAAACTGGCCTTTTAATGAGGTTGCTGTTGGTTTAAAGGAGGCTGCTTGATAATTACATAGCAAGAATTTGTATTCTTAGTTTGCATATTTTGTGGTGGTGGTATAACTGTAAGCAGTATTAGTAATAGGTAATACACTGCAGCTCAGTTTGCATAGGTGACGCTTCCAGTGTCATAAAGGCATCAGTTAGTTAATTTATGTACACATTTACACACTATTATACCAGGTGAACGGAAACAAAAGTCACTTTTCTTACTACTTCCAGCCTTTGAACTCACATGGAATAATATCCTGTTACCCATCCCACACATCAAGCTGAATGCTATATTGCAGAGAAGTTCTATTGCAATAGCAATTCTTTGTAAGATGCCAAATAGATCCATATAGAATCTGGAGAAGAATAGATACAATTAGTACTCAAGGCCCTGTAATTTATTCATTTGTGCACCACATATACAGACCGGTAGATGGATTGGTACAAATGGTCATAAAGGTCTTGTAAGATATCTATTTGAACACCAAATAAAAAAGATACATACATACATAGAGTGCATTTGTATGCATAGATGTATTTTAATACAGGAAAATGGGAGCACAATTCCATTCGCAGTGTTGTGCTGAACCTGACTTGTGCTGAAGACACCAATCGGTCTTTAAATGAACCTTGTTATGTGAATACACAGAAACACAGGACGCATAGTAATGCATTCTAGGGCAAGAATAACACTGTATGATATACTTAGCCTCTGTGTGCCCATTCACCTCTTCTGCCAAGTTAAGGGCATATAAAGAACCAATACAAGCAGTTTTAAAAACCTATGAAACTCTAAACTGTCATTTAAAAAAACAATAGAGGATTTAATTTGCCCAGTGGAAGGATGGTGATTTAATCCCTGCTTATTACTGTGCGAGCAAGCTGCTCTGCTGTGTTATATTCCACAAAAAATATCAAATGCCACACAGTGCATTTTTTGCCATTATCAGTCATTGTCACAATCAATTCCACTTTGGGCATGCTGTTAGGGATCACCAATCAATATTTCAGTATTCCCAAGATGAATGTCAAATGAACTCACTGGAATCCACAGCTCTCATGATTAGTAGCAAGTGCAAAGGTTCATATTTAGATATATACCTTATGATAGATAGATAGATAGATAGATAGATAGATAGATAGATAGATAGATAGATAGATAGATAGATAGATAGATAGATAGACTTTAGAGATTCCCTAAAAGACACCTGCAGAGTAAAACATTCTAAACAAAAACAATCACCCAACAGGTACTGCACCTAAGAAGAGCTGAACCTGTTTATACATAATATATATATATATATACATATATTTACAACACATAGATACGTGGAGAAGTAAAGTCAGGGACTAAGGACAAGCACACATTTTAAAACAAGAGACTAACAGAAATTGTATCTGCACCAGTAGCTGCTAGTAAAGATCACAGTAAACATATATGCCCTGTAACAACAATAACAATTCACAGGTTGTATAGAAAAAAAAAACAGATGTGTTAGACATTCTTTATTACATTTTATATAAAAGCTGCATACACATACAAGTATCTATGGTGATTTTTTTTTCTGGAGATGCCATGCATGTCGTTTCAATGCAAACCTCCCCATTAGTCTGAAGTGAGGTCACTATGAGACCCCCACCCTGTTAGATTTCACCCTGTGCTTGAAGGGATGTACAAAACATTTCAGCTGCAAACAAGGAGTCTTTTCATAAGAAGCTTTGGCCATTTCACACTCCCCATCCCAGAAAATGACTGTTACTGAGATCTTATCACAGATCAGCTCTATCCATGCCAGTCATACAGGGCAGGCATAACATGGGATGGATGTACTGAATAGCTTGCACTGCAGCGTAAAGGGATGTTATTACACAGACCATGACCAGGGAGTGGGGGATTGCCATTCTATAAAGCAACTTCTAATGTCTGCAGTGCTTCATCTGCCACTAGTTAACCATCTGAGAGCAAGTTTCAAGCAGAATAACATCAGAAGTGCCTCACTGTATCCTGCAATGATCTCTTTCCTTTCATTAGAGAACATTTAATGTATCAGTCAGTACCTATTAACGTGTGTGGATTTTATAAGGTAACATTTGGAAATCATATAACTAGCCAATAAAAAAACACATAGAAAATGGTCAATGAAGATGAAGCAATAAATGTTGTGGAGAGCTTACAATCTAGGTGCTGTGCCAAAGAGCCACATGAAGCAGTCACTGCATCACTAGCATGATTTATTGGCAAAACATAGGAAGTGGCTGATATGGAAACATCTGTTCATAGCCCACACAGGCACATGCAGGTAACAGTGCTCACCGCACTTGGATTTTGTCACAATTTTTTTCCTGCAACAAGGTATAATCGACAAGCATCTCACATACCATAGCAAGATGTACTGTACCTAATAGGATCTGGTCTTATGAAAGCAAGTTACCCTCACATGGCTCCCAGGAGCAATGAGGGAGGCAAGGGCTGCCCTAGCTGTACACTTTGGGTGCCTACCAGGGAAAGCGAGGGAAGAAGAAGACGTGGTTCCTACCTTGCAGGAGGCAAAGAACAGCCAGCCCACTGAAGATAACCCAAGGAACCGAGTGCAGCATCCTTGCCTGCAGCCGCATGTCCATCCCGACAGTAGTGAGTGTGGCACACGAGCTCCTAGAAGAGACAGCAGCAGGAGCACTGATCCCAGCTCCGGCGGGACTAAGAAGGTTGTGTTTAATCCAGCAGGGGATTCAGGAGAAGAGCAGCAACACTGGTCTAACCTGACTTGTCTCTGATTAGCACAGCTGCCCCAACACACTCTGAGCTTCAGCTGCGGCAGCCCGCCTCCTGCACTGCTATAGGATGTCTGCAGTGCTTTCTCTTCTACTCTTTAACCATCTCACTGCAAGTTACAGGGACAATCACACCACAAAAGTGCCCGTTAATAACCTGCAGTGCTCTATTCTCTTTCAACAAGAAAACTGGGAGAATCAATAGCAATTCTTAACCCTTTCTCTGCGTGTCAGTTTTGATCAGTCTGGTAGCCAAGTGCATTTTTTCAACATTTTCTCTTCCTTCACTTTAGGGTGATTTACCTAGGAAAACTTTGAAACATTTTATTGGAAGCAACATAGATGTAAATGTGGTGTTCTTCGGTGATAAGATATATGATTCTAAACACATTCCAAATGACAAGTCATAATAGAGAAAAATAAAATGTATTTTTTATGCTTCGTAAGTTAACCAAATCGAGTCAGCTAAACCAAGTACAGGTATGGGATCTATTATGTGGCATGCTTAGAACCTGGGGTATACTGGATAGGAGATCTTTTAACATTTAAGCATTAATAAACCCAATAGGAGTGTGTTGTCAATTACATGGATTTGAAAAGTTACTGTTTTATTATGACAGAAAAAGAGATCAGTTAAAAAAAAGATTTTTTTCCCATTTAAATAGGACTCCAAGGAAACACCAGTCTATTTTTGAATAATGGGTTTCTGGACACTAGATCCTATATACATGAGATAGCTTTATGGAGATTCCCGGCTCATATAGATCAAAAACTCTATGGAAATTGATAGAATGCAAGGCCAAAATGTATAGTACAGAATTATATCTTCTATTAAAAAAAACATTTCTATGAATTTAAAACTCAACAGTATAAATGATATTTCACAAATACAGTGTTTATTTTTAAGTCCACATATCAACACAAATGTCATATACACAGCACTAGCCCTCCTACATGTTGTTGGGTACGACAACATTCTGGAAAATAAAAGCCAGGAAATATAAAAATAAGTTGATATCATGTATGTGAAGGCAACCAAACATTTGTCATATTTAGGGACCCCAGATTGTTAATAAAGAAACAATCGTCATGAAGGCTGACTTACCAATATACAGTAGGTGCTAACTTGCCCAAGTGCAGTTGCCAGTAGCAACCAATCAGGTCTTTGCTTGCATTTTATACTTACTGTTGACTCTTAAAAACAATTGCTGATTGTTGCTGTTGGCAACTGCACTTGTGCAATTTGTCAATGTTTATAAATCAGTTTATGCTTGACAGATGCCCCTAGCACTAAAGTACCTTCTCAAAACCTCATATTTTTATTTTAGAAAGTTTTCATGCTGTATAATTCAGAATTGGCATATATGTAATTATGTTCCTAACTGCCAAACCAAAAATCTTTCCTAAACATTGTGGTTTTTACAAAATGTCCAATAATCAACTTGTACCTTGCACTATAAAGCATCTTATGCAGAGATCACAGAAATATGAATGGCACACTGGACTGCATGTTATATAAACACATACACTAAACCAGTGTTAACACCTTCACCCAGTTGCACCATGACTGGGTGTCTAACAGTAGTGATGGGTGAATAAATTTGCCAGACCGCAAATTTCCACCGCAAATGAATTTAGTCGCAAAACTGCAGGGTCAATTCGCCAGCGAAAAATTCAAAATTAAAAATCAAAATTATTCAGACACCCATTGACTTTAATTAATTTTGTCTAAATAGTCGCGTGTATAAAAATTGTTGCTCGCTTCAATATTATTTTGATGCCCATTGACTTCAATGCATTTTGCAAATGTTTCGGCGAAGCGCCATCGATTCGCCCATCACTATCTAAAAGAAATGTTCGTCGGGGGGCCACATGGGACATAACTGTTCAGTGAGCTTGCAATTAATCCTCAGCATTCAGCTCAGATTCAAAAGCAAACAGTTATGGCCTATGTGGCCCCCCTCATGTCACTGATTGGTTACTACTACCTAGTAACCAACCAGTGGAAACCAAGAGAGCTGCAAAGCAGAAAGTAGTGTTCTGGCTATTATGTTACACACCCAGTCACTCCAGTCTTTTTACATTACATTTTTGGCTAACTAACTAATTAGAAATATTTTTTTATCTATTTACCCAGTTTTTATTACAATTATTTACAATGAACAATTCCTTTAAAGTGTTTGCAGCATATTATGCAATAAAGGACACAAGTTCACCCAGGTGCAGTAAAGCTGGCCATAGACTCAAAGATCCGCTCGTTTGGCGACATCGTAAAAATCAAACCTTCCCGATCGATATCGTGGCCAGATATCGATCAGGAAGACCCATCAAAATACACGGGCAGATACGCTGCCAAATTGGTCTAAATGACCAATATCGGCAGCTTTATCTGCCCATGTATAGCAACCAATCAGGAAGTAGCAATTACTGGCTACCTGTTTAACATTTTATTGGTTGCTATTTCTGCATTGGGGTATGTATGTATGCTACACACATGGCTAACGTCATATGCAAGCCCTGATTCCACAGTGCAAGCTCAAATTCACCAACATCTGGGGAATGAAATAAAATACCCCAAGCCCACAAACATGATTCTATGAAGAACACTGCACAGTTAGGTTAAACAGGTTCTAGGACTAGCAGTTTTATGTGAGCTTAACATAAAAACACATAGATAAACAAGATAAAGACAAGAATGCACCAGCATAATGGCAGCTCGTGTACACACATACTGACTGTAATAGAACATTCAAATAATTATGGGGATTGCCAGTGCGCTAATGTCACTTATATCCTTGCGTACATTTATTCTGCACCTCACTACTGCATTGTGATCAGCATAGCATGTACTTACAAGACAATTCTTATTAATTATGAAAGTGCTTTACCTGGTCACAAAATTGTTGTGTTAACTGATTGAAAACCCAAGACTTAAGACCTACTGAGAATTCACATATGCATACAGAAACTGCAATACTTTGAAAATGCATTGAGAATATTGCAACACTCAAGTTCAAGTAGGGGTGCACTAAGCAAACAGACTTATACATACATTACCCTAGAATGATAATTAATTGGCACAGAATAATCATGTTGCAATACAATATACTCTATCATAAGTCACTCGTGAACAGGTATGGGATCATTTATCTGGAAACCCACTATTCAGAAAGCTCAGAATTACAGAAAGGCCATCTCCCATAGACTCACTTTTATCAAAATAATTACATTTTTTAAAAAGTATTGCCTTTTCCATTGTAGTAATAAAACAGTACAGTACCATTTAGTTCATTCTTGTTGGAAGCAAAACCGGCCTATTGGCTTTATTTAATGTTTACATGATTTTCTAATTCAAATTATGGAAAGATCCATTATCTTGAAAATCACAGGACCCATACCTGTAATTTATAGCTAGAGATGAGCATACATGGTTGGGTTCATTCAAGATTTATACAGGTCTCTTTTTTTCTGATTGCCTGGTTTCACACTTTGATTCACATCCAATCAACCAGAATTTCATCACTAGATTCAGTTTGTGATTGTTCATCTAGTAATAGTATGTGAAGTGTAGAACAGGGCATATATTCATAGGCTTTTTGTCAGTTGGAAAAATCAGGAAACTCTACTTATCCTATAATGTTTTCCTTTGTACTACACTGGAGTACACGCGATATGGAGCAATATGGTTATTTTGTTCATTTTGTGTGGGCTGGGGTCTATTATGAGAGACCACATTCTATCTAGTTAGATTACAGAAGAACCGAGTTTGCAGGGTTACCAGGTTAAACCAGCAAATAGTTGCTGACTGAAAATCAATAAATATTAATTTTCAAATTAAGTTTTTCAAAACTCAGTTGCAAAATAAAAATCACAATTCAACAATGAATTTTTGTTCTCCAAAGCATTATCATATTTATCTTGTGAAATCATGGGGGAAAAATATGAAATGGAAATTGCACTGCTCCATTTAAAAAAAACACAAAATATAAAATGCTTGAATTTTGTAAATACACCTTCCTTCTTCTATCAAACTTGGCAAAACATTATAAGTCTCAATTCTCAAATGTGACATGGCTAACCCAAAAACTCCTGACATGTTTCAGACCAGTTTGACCCTTAATCATAGGTATTATGATGAATCCAGAATAACGTTTATTACAATTACATAAGTAAAAACCACCAAGATTTCTTCAAAGTAGTCCTTGCAATAAAGCAATTTGAAGGACTCTGAAGTGGAAATCCCTTTTCTTTTTGAAGTGTAGACACCATCTTATTGATATGAGGACTAAACTTAGACTTAGTCATAAATAAATGCCTGTATTTACTTGGATTTTGAATTACATAATAAGCATGTGATAAACATAACCATTGCAATCCAAGAGTTCTTAACATAATGCAATGCATATCCAATTTTACACTTCAGGGACATTGAGTGTAGTATTACTATAAAAAGAAAAATCGTAGGTGATTCCATATCACTGTGAGGTCATCATCTAGTAGGTGGGTGTAATGTAACGTATCCCAAACTCAGAATTAACTCCAAGGACCAGGTCATGGCTCATTCTTCTGCCTATAGCAGCCGCCTTTGAGTTTGGGTAGAGCCCTCTGCTACTCAGATGCCACAAGGACTTAATGTAAGAGGACCAAGGAGAGAGTTCTGAGCAAGCTGCGTGAACAGGCAGGGTTGATACCAGGCAGACAATGTGGTACAAAAATCAGATAACAAAAGCAAGGTCGGGGTCACAGGTCAAGGTCAAACCAAACAGCAGGGAGGTACTAAATCTGATTCCAAGGAATAGTCAAATACAGGCTGAGGACAGTACAGGTGGCAGAATGGCAAGGTCAGGGACAGGCAAGAGTCAGGATCATGAATTAAACAAGAGAAGTGCACCGGGAACTATGGGAACAGACCTTTATATTGGGCAATAAAAATGGAACATTATCGCCTTTAAATACTTGAATTTCGCACAACCGCAATGACGTCATGCGGCAAGCCAACTAAGGCCAAAAATGCCCGTTAGAACCGGAAGTATCACAGATCAGGAGCAGCCCAGACACAGAACAGGTGACTAGCATCCCTGCAGTTAGCTTGGCAGGCTTTCCAGCAGCCACACTAGACCACCAGGTACTCTTACAGTGGGCTTACATTTTCAATAACTTGTAACATAATATATAGTTCATCACACACTGCAAAATATGAACACCACAGGTGTTTACCTATCAACATTCTCAGTTGTTGCAGCATATTCCCTTATAATATATTTTAGGTAAGTGTTGCGTGACCAACAAATTTGAATGTTGCAATTTCTGCAGTTACTAGTAATAGCTAGTAATTATTTTGTTCAGCCTACAACTAGCTAGCAAATTGAAGCATATATTAAATTGCTTGCCATGAGCAACTGGAATGGTGGTAAATGAACCCCCTATTGTATTTGATTGGATGTTTCATCACATGCTTATTTTGTGATTTACATAAACCTGTTTCTGGGCTTATTCTAAAGGCTTATGATTTTGATTAAGGGCTTGATTGTGAAATGTGTCAGGTGTATTTTAGCCTTTGAATCTTAAATCAGAACTTGGACAATGCATAAGGGCGCCAAAGAAAAGGCCCAGTTGTCACCCGGTTTTATTCCTTTTTCAAATGTTTCCCAAGCATCCATTTAATTTGTAATAATATTTTAGATTTTGAAAAATACCAAAATCTGTGTTATGCAACTCTTCTTCCAAGAGAATTAATTTTTGGCCTATCGCATAGGGATGGGTGAATTTGACCAGTTTCGTCAAAAAATCGTCGCCGATGGGCATTAAAGTCTTTTTTTCTTTTTTTTTTGACGCACAACGCCATACAAGTCTATGTGCGTCATTTTTGTGGTGAAACAAGGTGAAAAAAATCACCCATCCCTACTATCTAATCCAGAAAATAGTGACTGGGCTTCCCATCCCCAAAACAGCCAACTGCTTTCCCATTAGGTTTGGTGTTTATAATGTACTCAAAAGTAAATCTTAATGTTTATATATAATATTGACTGGTTATCATGTTTGTTCACTTTTTGTTGTCCAGGACAGCTATACCCTATACCCTTCAACAAAATGGTTTGAGGAGAAAACCCTTCTTTTAAAAAGCAAAATGTTATCTAAGATTATGCGTCATGACAAGCTGTTCTCCTCTTGTAAAATGTAATATCTCAGAATTGAAATACTTAAGGTAACGTTGCCACAGCTGTTCTTGTTCATCATCATTGAACTAGCACTGTCCCTCTTGACAGAGACAATTTTCTCTGTGTCCCATTGATGGAACCCCTAATGAGCAATTTACATATTTGCCTGAGAAGGGAACCATTACTTCTCTAGATAGGGATTTCATGATATTTTACTTGTTAGAGATTCCCTCAGCCATACAGTCAGTGGTAGAAATGCTTTATTTCAAATATATAGTCCTCTGGAAGACTGCAATATGGAGACTGGTTTGAATAAAAAACAAAAGTCTGAAATACTTCAAGCTTTTTCTACAACTATCCAGTACTCACTACAACTTTGTAATCAAATTTAGGTGGCTCTCCATACTATGGAGCTTACAGGAAAAAGCCTGTAGCTGTTTTTTCCACTCTTTATTTTAACATTTTATCCTTTTAGGTGAAATAGGTCATGATAAAAAAAGTAGCCAATAGTGGCTAAATGAATATGCATTTGACATCAAGGAAGAAAATAGTAAGTAAAGATAAGGGGGAATACATAGAAAAAGAGAAAAGGGTAAAAGAAAAGGTAATATCAAAACACGAGCTCGGGAGTTATAGCCAGTTCAGTCACACATGTATATGATTGTATTGCATTATGATTGCTTGTATACTGAGCAGTATGAGGTGGTTGATAATCATTCTACTGAGAAAGATGCTGATCTGGCAAAAATACAACTATACACCTCTGGAAAACTGTTAAGATTTAAAGAAGATTTACTGTCCAAGGTGAAAGGTCTGTGTGAGCTGATCACCTGGTGGGGAGGGGGGGGTGCAGCAGGTCCTATTGTTCACACGCTTTATCAAAGTTAGGCATCTGAAATTGATGTAAGTCTAACACTGACCATCAATGGTTTGTGTGTGTGTGGGGGGGGTTACCTTTTTTAGCGCTGATGTCTGTGTGGTATTTTAACTGTGGTATGGAGTGGTTGGGATCTGATGTGGGGCTTGTGGGCTGGTGTGGGCGGAGCCCAGGGTGCCCTGAAAATATTGTTCTACGAGGGCCCTGTGATTTCTAATGGCGGCCCTGGTGAGTACATTATCTGTGAGAAGTCAGATTTTGTACTCCTTTTTTTATATCTGATACCGGAAATGTTAATGAATTCCTAACTGCTATAGCTAGGGCTCAATGGAAATGGCATAGATAGGGCTCAATTGAAGTGGCATAGATTAGGGGAAAAAGGGGCACCCCTGTTGCATCTAATTCATTGTGTTTGGTTGGAGATAGCACTCCTTCAATTTTAACTGCAGCTGAAGGACTGGAGTGCAAAGCAGAGAGATTTATACAGATGGGACTCTGAATCCCCATTAGATCTTGCACTTTATTCATATATGCCAAGTTAAGGCAATTAAAAGCCTTCTCCAAATCCAGGATTAATACCAATGATGGAGACATTACTATTTGCTATATCTGTTTAAAAATCATGTTTATTGGACTCTGAGCAACCTCTAGAGATAAATGGCATTTCAGCATCTGGCAGCATAACAGAAAAGTCTGGGTTTGCCAAAGGCAAGAAGAACATGAAAAAAACTTTTACTGAGGTGCTTAGGACAGGATAGGATCAAATATTATGGGACAATGTTATGCCATTCCTCTAGTGAGAGGCTAGGAGAACACTACCTGCCCAAATGCATAACACCAATGGTAAAGTTTGGTGTATGAGGAATAATGGTCTGAGGCTGATGTCTATGTTTTGGGCTAGGCACAATTAAAGCAATTCTTAAGGCTACAGTGTACAATGACATTTATGTCAAATCTGTGCTTCCTACTTTGTGGCAACAGATTTTGGAAAGACTCTTGTTTCAGCATACCTATGCCCCCATACACAATATGAGGCCTGTACAGAACGATTTGTTGAGATGGAAGCAGAAAAGCTTTACTGGTCCTGTCCTCAACCCAACTCAACACTTTTGGGACAAATTGAAAATATGACAGAGTACTTGCATTTGTATATCTACGGTAAATGTATTCCTTATTAAGATGACTGTACAAAACATACTGTAACTATCTGGGCTGTCAACTATATCCAAGGTTTGCAGTGTTTCATGATGCCAATTTACTGTTTGGAATGTAATTTACTAAACAGTGTCAATGCCCACAAGCAGAGTAGTCATATCTCTTGTCCCATATAAATTACAGTGAATAGGTAAAACACAGGGAAATCTTTAATCACTTTTTTGCATAAAATAATTTTGGTTTTGCTTCCTATAAGGATTAATTATATCTTAGTTTGGATCATGTACAAGTTACTGTTTTATTTTATTATTATAGAGAAAAAGGAATCATTTTTAAAAATTTAGATTTTTTGATTTGGATATTTGATTATAATACACAAGAGCCATGAATATCCTGTAAATTATATCCTTATAAATGGTGAGTTCTGATGTCATCAGTTATAAACGGTAAGTTCTGATGTAATTTCTGTCACATGACTCACTGAAACTTGTGTATTATAATAAATAAAGTACCCCCAGTTCCATGGCCTTCAGCCTCATGTTTTTATATGGTCATGAAACTCCTTGGTAACTTATAATATCCTTATAATTTACAAGAGGGGGTACTTTAATCACTATATAAATGGGGACTAGTGATGTAATCTGTTATAAACGGTAAGTAGTGATGCCATTTTTGTCACACGACTCACTAAAATGTGTGTATTATAATAAATAAAGTACCCCTTGTTGGAAAATATAAGGAATTTAGAAATAACTTCGGAGTTTCATGACCTGTATAAAAGCACTCGGCCTTTGGCCCTCAGTGACTCCTCAGTGACTTATAATTTTATACATTGTCTGCTGTGTCACTAATCCCACCACTACCAACACCGTAGCTGCTACCAGAAGCAAGTTAATAGCAGTGCATGGGATATAAGCAAGTTTACCTAACATTATGCTATTTAAACATATATGCAAACTGCACACAAACAATATAAAAGTGCTAACATTTGGACACCAAATTAGCTCATGGTAGTTTTCTTCATATGAATTATTCTGCTAACTTTTCTAGTTTCTTGTTGTCATGGTGGACAAGTGACCACCCACCATGTGTTTAATAAAAGTTGTTTTTGCCTAGAGAACAACTGCCATCCTTGTCAGCAAGCCCCTGGCATCTCTCGCTGTAGTAATCTTTTTCCTTCTGTTCGTTGCTCTTCATTATTTCCCTCCCAATCGCTACCTCGTTTTACCTGCATTACATTTGTTCTTTCCATCCCCTAACACACACTGATTAAAGTGTAGGATTCACCCCTTGAGGATGCTAAATTCCCTCTAGCTGCCTAATGAATGTAATCTACTGTCTGAGAAAAACCCAGTTAAGTGAGAATTGCTGGGCATCCGATGAATTTCTTATCATCCCTCCTCCTTCCTCACACATACAGTCCTCACCATCTACAAATTCAGGACAACTAGCAATGCTGACATGAATGTGCCCTCATATTAAGTAGACCTGGTTTATAGTGGTAGATAAAATGTTACTTTTGTGAAAGTGAGTTTCTTCCTAAGCAGCTGTGGCTTCCTCTTAGCGTTACATTTTTCACCTACAAATATTGAAACACAACAAAATTTAATACAGGCCAGGGGAACCTGCTTTTTTTATCGTGTTGCCAATTGGGATATACTGATTATTCAAACTTTAGGAGAAACTTCTCTTGTATTTATAGGGAATTGGATTTTCAGATTCTAAAACATTCCTAACTGCATTTTTCAAAATTCTTACACCAGATATTCTTGTGACTAAAGCCTTACCATTCATAGCATTGTATTTTAAACTTGCTTGAGGCAATTAAAGGCTCAGTCAAAATATTGTACTTTAAATTTGCTCCCAGCATGCATTATCTAAATACCAGTCCCATGTCAACTGTGTCTTTCCATGATTTGGGGTATAGTTTCATCTTGTGCAATGCAGTACTGTATTACATTTAAACAAACAGGCTCACCTCTAAGGCAACAACCTTTTTTTTGGTAAATCTGTACTTGTCCTCAGCCAGAATATTACTTTGGGGAACCTCAACCCTCTGGCTTCTACTTAGCATTTTTTTAAGAATGTGCTACCTCCAGAGTTTTTACTGATATTTTTTCCATTAAATTATCACAGATGTGTACATTCAAATTTTACTACCAGTTAGAAATCTAAAGCAAAAATCTGATGCTGCTATAAGAAACTGCACTGGTGCAATTAAACACCTATGTTAGTAAAGCCCCCTCAGTTATATTACACTAGCTCACCTTCCCTGCTTCTGCCTACCTCAATGTAAGAGAGTAAGGGGCAAATTTACTAAAGGGTGAAGTGACTAACGCGGGCGGAAATTTGCCAGCATGATATCATTTCCGTACTTCACCAGTTTACTAACGGTCACTGGCGTAACTTCTCTAGCGAAGGAGATAGACTCTAGCGGTACTTCGCTCCCTAACACCTGGCGAATTTGTGCTCTGGTGAAGGGACTTAACTATGCAAATTCACTAAGATGCGGATGTGCAATAGAGTAGATAGGAGTTCCTCAAAGTCCCAAAAAAACGCTAGTGTCTTTTCCTTTTTTTCAGGGTTATAGGCTGAAAAAGAGCGTACATTTTTTGGGGGGTAACCGGCTTCCCCCCTACATTTCCTAACATATGGCCCATCTTTCAACGATGGACAAATTTTCACTGGGACAGTAACCCATAGCAGCCAAGCACCACTTACCTTATTTCAGGCAGATACAAGTAGAACAATTAAAGCAAAAATGGGTTACTATTTAGGTGCAAATTTGCACAGTGTTAAATCTGAGTCCCACCAATTATTATACAACATAATAACTGTGTATTACTGTTATCCCTTGCAATTATTTTTTTTCTAAATTTGCACAAGTTGTAAGGTGAAGATATACTATGACCAGTCTAAAAACTGCTGCACTCCTGGGTATCTTTTCTGTTATAAGAATTAAGCACTTACATGTCACTTAATTATCCACTTTATATTCTGATTTACAGAAGGTTATTATCACTATAATGTATTCACATTGCTACAAGTTGTGCTTGCACCACCTCTTAGAACTGGGCCAAGGATCTTTGGCACCCAAGGCAAGTGTGGCAATCCTCTGTGGAACAACACCACTATTACCTGCTGTCTGGCTAAGTTAGAGTCAAACCAAGTTACATAGGGAGAGAAAAGACAAGACACTGCAGTAGTTTATTGGATTTGCTCAATAAAAGTGTCTTAATTGTAATAAATACTCTCTGCAAATGCCCTTTCCTAAAGTGGTTGCACCCTATACCTCTGTTGTCTATATACCAAAATATCAAATTAATAAGCAGACACTCTGGTATTTGTGTAGAAATGAATGCAAAATATGTATTTATGAATTACATCTCATGTCATGCCTAAATGTGGAATTTGAATAGGTAATGCCTATGCATATTTTCCCTCTGCTGCCTTCCCCTAGTTCCATCCCTGCTACTCCTGAATATTTTCAAACGGATCACGTGTATAAAAAGCTTAAATTCCCTGGTTTCATGTTAATCAGTTTGGAGAACCGAACTATAACTGAAATAGAGTCAGGATAAAATGGATTTGTTAATTTCAAAAATATAAAAAGTTCAAGAGACAATGTAAGTGTCTGAAGGTACTGTAACACAACATCTTTAAAAGAGAATAGAAGTACCATTTGTTAGAAGGGTGTTTAGTGAATAGGAACTATGAAGAACCTCACTTGTGATTTCAGAACCATCTTAGATTTAAAAGATCTGAAATTCCGCTATTGTCATTGCAGTAGTGTCCCCCAGATTGGATAGGGTACGTAGATCACAGTGATGGTTATTTGTATGTTCCAATAGCTTCATCTTCTAAACCTGAGGTTTGCATGGAAAAAACTACCACCAGGTCAAATGCCTCCCACTTGCCTCCTAACCACTCCAAGATATCATAGAAGGGCTCATGAAGGTCTGCATACATTTTTTTTTTTCAATTAGTGATGATAAACTGGTTACACAGGACTTGTTTTCAACTGAGGCAATGTTCCATAAATACAGGTGCCTTGTCCTTTCCAAAAGCAAGAGGAAATACAGCTGAATATATGAATATGAAATATACATTAATCTGTTTACCTCTTCTTTGGAGTGGCGAGCGTTGCTAGAATTAATGGTAATCCCTCTTTATGATGATGGGATTTTTAAAATGGAACTTGAGAGTAAGAAGCATCTCAGTATCTTGTACTGTCTGTGTTGGACAGAGCATTTGTGGTTTCTACTAACCCCCTTCTTTAAATCGTGTTTAAGCCCCATGAAAAAACCCACCTGCTTAATTTATGGTTTACCAGATTTCCACTTTTTAAAGTTTTAAAATGTGTATTCAAACTTTAGGAGAAACTTTTATAATAGTTATAGGAAATCTGATTTTCACATTCTACAACATTCCTAAATGCATTTTCCTAGTCTCAATTACACCAGATAATGTCTAAATTATGAAGGGATCAGTGCAAATACTGGCATTCAGTTGAAACCAAAATGTAACCAGTTAGCATACTATACACTTGTATAAGTGAACCTTGTATGTATCATATTTTATTGAGTATGCTGCAAATACAATGGCCTTGATGTGGCTTGCACCAACAGGCATTTCCCTTTAGTCTCTGTGGAATGGAATGCTCATGACTTCCTTGTGTCACCCCGCACATAGCAATCTCTTACTTGCTTATCTGACACGAGCAGCAGTAAGGTGCATTGTGGGCAACAACATGAAGCTTTGCCCACTCTTTAGTAAATGAGCAACAAACTGTTGAAAATGCTCATACAGTATTTGAATTGCATTGTAAATATATATGTATGCAAGAGATTTTTTTTTGTCTTTTTTTAACTATAAATCATATAATAAACATTATGGGGGTTATTTATTAAGGTTCAAGCTGTGTTTTTCACAAACATTCAAGTTTTCATGTTGAATTTTTTTGGTCAAAACTCACATTTTCATGTAAAAAAAACAATTTTTTTTTTAAACCACACATTTCTCGAGATTTATTATACTCAGAACATAGAAATACTGTAGCTCGTATATCCAAAAATACACCTGTTGAGGTCATGTAGGAGTCAATGAAAGAGCTCCCTTGAACCATTTGAAGATGTTAATAGCCTTCATGATATTCGAATTTTTTAGCAGAATCTTTAGTCATCTTGTGCTATACAATACTGTATTACATCTAAACAAACAGGCACACCTCTAAGGCAACACCCTTTTCTTTTGGTAAATCTGTATTTGTCCTCAGCTAGAATATTACTTTGGGAACCATGACCCTCTGGCTTCTGCTAAGCATTTTTTTAGCTTAGCAGAAGCTTCTGTTGCCTCCAGAGTTTGTAATGAAATCTTTTCCATTGATTAGTTTCTAACAAACCTGTTCTTTTAATCACCTACTGTATGATATTAAAGCCCCTCAGATATACTGTATTAAACTGGCTGGCCTTCCCTGCTTCTGCCTAAGCTAAATGGGGCTCATTTATCAACAATGGACAAATTTGCATCCGGACAGTAACCCATAGCAGTCAATAACCAATTAGCTTTTTTCAGGCAGCTGCAAATAGAACAATTAAAGATAAAATGAAGTTGGATGCCATGGGTTACCATTTAGGTGCAAAGTTGCACAGTGTTGACATCTGAGGCCCACTAATTATTCTGCAGAATAATAACTACGTAACGGTATTACTGCTTTCCCTTGCAATTATTTTTTTCTAAAGCAGACCAACTCTTAAACAATATGTTTACATAAATGAACCCAAGTTGTAAGGTGAAAATGTACTATGACCAGCCTAAAAACTGCTGCACGGCCGGGTCTCTTTTTGATTATAAGAACTCTGCACTTTCATGTCACTTAATTATCCACTATATTCCAAATTCACAGAAGGTTATAATCACTATCATGTGTTCACATGTGTTTGGAACTGGCCAAGAAACTTTGGCACCCAAGGCAAGTGTGGCAATCCTTCGTGGAACAGCCCCACTTTTACCAGCTGTCTGAGTTAGAGTCAAACCAAGTTACAAAGGGAGAGAAAAGACATAAAGCTATATTTTTTAAAGAATGCTTTTTATTGAATTTTAACAACACATAGAAATTAGGGGGGGGAGAAAGGGTAGAAAAGAGAGAAGAAAGAAAAGAGAAAAGAAAAAAAAAAGACAATAAATAGCAATAATTTGGCTGGAGGCACAAATGACAGCTACAGTGAGGTCGCTAGTGAATCAGTCCATGGAGACCAGACATCATCAAATTTCCCTGGACACCCTCTCGCCACATAGGTAAGTTTGTAAAGTTCCAATTGAGAGTTGACAAGGGCGATCCAGTGCTGCAAAGTCGGGGGTGATGGTCCCATCCAGTGAAGAGCAACAGTCTTTTTACCGTAGAACAAAAGCAGTCTCATTAAGGTTCTAGTTCGGGCTCTGGGTACCATGGAGTCCACTAATCCCAATAGACAAGTGGCAGGGTTAAGTACCTGGGGCAGGGCTAAAGGAAAGATCATAGACTTATCCCAATTTATTTGGAGGCCTGAGAAGTTCCCAAAACGCTTGACAATACCCAAGGAGGACTGCAAAGAGTTGTGGTGATCAGCAAGATAAAGTAGTGTGTCGTCTGCATACATTGAAATCTTTTCCTCAACTGTTTTATAGCGAAGGCCTCGGACTAGGGGGGACTGCCGAATCTCAATGGCCATAGGCTCGATGGCCAGGGCGAAAAGGAGGGGAGAGAGTGGGCAGCCCTGTCGGGTGCCCCGGGATAAGCTAAAGGCAGGTGAAAGTATCCCATTAACCCTGATGGCTGCTTGGGGCTCCTTGTACAGTAATCGGACCCATTTTATGAAAGCAGGGCCGAATCCCATTCTAGACAAGACTTCCCAGAGGTAAGGCCACTCAATGGAATCGAAAGCCTTGGCCGTATCGAGGGAAACCACCAATCTGGATCCTACATTCTCATGAGGCAATTGTAAATTAAGAAATAGCCTTCTAAGGTTAAATGAGGTAGATTTGGTAGGCATGAATCCAGATTGGTCAGGTTCAACCAAAGTCGACACCACCTTGTACAATCGATTGGCCAACACTTTAGCAAGGATTTTAACCTCCATATTCAGAAGGGAGATGGGGCGATAGGAGGAGCATAGTAGTTCATCCTTCCCGGGTTTCGGAATAAGGACAATAGTCGCTTCAGCAAAAGATTTTGGAAAGGAGAAGTCCCGAAAGGCAGAGGATAGTGTTTCATGGAGAATGGGGACAAGTTCCCTGACATGAATCTTGTACCAGTCTATAGGAAACCCGTCCGGCCCGGGGGCCTTCCCTGAGGGAAAGGATAAAATGGCTTCAGCTAGCTCAAATTGGGAAATGGGGGCATCTATAAACGTAGCCTGGACATGAGAGAGCTTTGGAATGGGTACAGTGTCAAGATATTCGTGCAGTTCTGCTGCAGAGTAGTGGGCGGTAGAGGCATACAAAGCTTTATAAAACTCACTAAACGCCAAGGAAATATCCTTAGGAGAGGTAAGGACAGCCCCAGAGCACGTTTTGATTTTGGGAATGGCAGTGGAGGTCTCCTGTGCCTTGGCTAAAAACGCCAGCGGTTTTCCATTTTTTGTCCCCTAGGGCAAACATTGTGCTAGTGGCATGGAGCATTTTTTTCTTAGTTAGTTCTAACCTGTATAGATTTAGGCGTCGAAGAGCCGACGCAAATTCGGCATGATTGCCCAATGACGGGTCTAGTATGTAAGCAGATTCGGATTCCCTCACAGCCAATTCCAAAGTCTCCAAAGCATCCTTACCATGTGCCCGCACCGCAGCTATAGATGCAATTAAATTACCTCTCAGAACAGCTTTGAGGGCATCCCACGTAATTTGAGGGGAAGCAGACAATCGGTTATCCTGCCAATAATGTGTAATGGCGGTCGTGGAGTTGGTTACCACAGTCTCATTTTTTAACCAGAAGGGGCTAAGTCTCCACTGCCTAGAGGTAGGGTCTGGAATCAAGGCTAGCGAGAGGAGTAAGGGAGCATGGTCGGAGATAGCTCTGGGTAGGTATCGGATCTCACGTACTGTAGGCAAGAGATCGGGGGAGAGCAGTGCCAAGTCTATTCTAGAAAGAGAGTGGTGAGTGGCCGAATAGCAGGAGAACTCTTGTCTCTCGGGGAATTTCCACCTCCAAACATCAGTCAAGCCATAAGCCATTGCCCAATCTGCAAGTTTCGAGGTGGTGGGGGCCGTTGTAGAAAGTCTGTCCATAGCAGGATTGAAGCAGGCATTAAAATCTCCCATAATGCAAAGGGGGGCTGGGGGAAGTTGTACTATACCCTGATATATCTCCTTAAGCACCACATCAGTGAAAGGGGGGGGAATGTATACATTCACCAATAAAAGAGGGCTCCCAGCTATGGTACATGCCAATATCTGGTAACGGCCTAATCTATCAGAGCGAATATCAAGAAAGTCTAAAGGGAGGCCCTTACGGATAATGAGAGACGTACCCCTAGCATAAGAAGAAAACGTGGTATGATACGTATGGGACGCCCAGGGTTTGCGCAAAGCCAGGACCCTATTCCCTGTCAAATGCGTTTCTTGAAGCAAAAGAATGTGAGGGTTGTACGATTTGAGATAGTTAAAAACCAATGCACGTTTAACCTTATCGTTCAAACCTCTCACATTCCAAGATACAATAGTTACTACAGACATGGCAACCCACAGAGACAATATATACTCACAATCCCCAATTCGACTCCATGGCACCCAAGCGCCACCCCGATCCTCAAGGTAAGTTGAGAGCAGAAGTTCCAGCCAAAACCAAAAAAAAAACTAAAAAGACAGAAGGACAGAGAGAAGAGAGGGAGAAAGAACACAACACAAACCCATACATACCCCAAAAATACCCCCCACCCTGCCCAGTCCTGAAAGTACAGCGGGCTTAATATCCCAAACGTCATGGAACTGGAGAAAGTGGTTGCCCATAGCTCAGTCGCTGCCAGCAGAGAGATCTGTGAAAGCGAGCCGTGGGCTGGAAATCAGCAGGACCAAAAGACAGCTGATGGACAAAAAATTGTAGGACAACAGAACCTGGCAAACACGTTGCCACTGTGCATATACGGATCTTGAGAGGGTCCCAAACCAAACATAACTCTTGGCCGAAGGGTGGTCAGAACCTGTGGAGAGGAGTTAGCCACATGGTAAGTTGTATAAGGCGTACGGCAATGCCGGACACCGTGTGGGAGGCTAAAACGGACAGGAATAAGGCAACTGTCATGCCGAACAGGCGTGGAGACAGGGGCATCCTCAGACTCGGGAGCAGGGTAGCCATAAGTCGGGTCGGTACAGGGCACAGAGCCACGCTCAGCCATGCGAAATGAGGAAACTTCCATCCAGAGGGAGGCAATCAAGGCACACAACGGTGGCCAACTATAGTCATTTGTAAACCAGAAAGGGTAACTCGACACAAAGGACAAGCCACACGCCCAAAAGTTGTATAACTGCATAGCGTCCGTGTGGGAAAAAATACAGTAACAGCTTAGTAGCCCGTAAACGATGCAACAAGTAAGTACCTGTAGGCCCACAGGAGCCAGGCCAAGTGGGAGCGGCCGCACCCAATTAGTGGAGGAGCCAGGGGAGCCCCAAACGAGTCCAGGTTAGGGAGGGTTCCTGAAGCGACACTGTGGGTCATGGCCTAGGGCTTCGTCTAGGCCTCGCTTCTAGCCACTCCAGGGCGTCTTCCGGAACGGAAAAGAAATGAGCCTTGTTGCCCTCCACGACTTTGAGTCGCGCTGGGTACAGCATGGAGTAAATAAGATTACGATCCCGCAACCTTTTCTTGACTTCAGTAAAAGTGCTGCGTAGTTTCTGCAGGTGCGTAGAATAATCCGGGTACAAGGAGATTGTGGCGCCATTAAACTCAAGCTTCCCCATCGACCGAGCTGCGGTCAAAGCAGTGTCCCTGTCCCTGAAGTGCAAAAGTCGGATAAGGAACGGGCGTGGTGGGGCTCCTGGTGGTCTGGGCCTCCCTGGGACGCGGTGCGCCCTCTCCACTGTGAAGTGCGCTGTGAAAGTGGCCTGTGGCAATAGGGTTTGAAGCCATGATTCGGCAAAGTCCACCGCATGCTCACCTTCCGAGCCCTCTGGGAGACCCACCACGCGGACATTGTTCCGTCGCTGACGGTTCTCATAATCGTCTAGTTGCGCAGCCTGTAGCTTGAGCTGATGGCGCAGGTCGTCCAACCGCTCCGGGAGCGGCCGATAGGAGTCTTCGAGATTGCTCACTCTAGCCTCAACCTCCGCTGTGCGTTCCCGGATAGTCTGCAGGTCGACCTTGATGAGAGACAAATCAACCTTCACCTCGTCAATTCGGGCAGTCAGAGCAGCCTGACAGGTTGCAATGGCGGCCAAAACAGGAGCCATGGTTGTATCAGGCCCAGGCCCCTCCGACGACTCAGGTGGAGAAGGGCCGTCGGCGCCATCTTGGGCGGGTCGCCTTACGTATTGGTCCATCTTTTGCGACATATCAGCCGGTTTTTTCGGACCCTTAGAGCCACCCATGTTCACCAGGTAAGGCACAGTAACAAATAGAGTCCCAAAAATTGCCTCGGTCAGGGTAGAATCAGGATCAATGTGCCCACGGAGCTCACCGCTGTGCGACCAGTTACTTCGGCATTCGGCCACGCCCCCCACATAAAGCTATATTGATAGTTCATTGGATTTGCTCAATATAAGTTCCTTAACGATAAATATTTTATGCAATTGTGCTTCTCTCCTTTGCTAAAGTGGTTGCACCCTAGTTAGGTGCCTTTGCTGCCTAAATACGAAAATATCAAAGGAATAAGCAGACCCTCTGGAATATGTAGATATATGAATGCAACATATCACATACAAAGCTTTATGCATTTGATACCTAAATATGGGCACCCAATTATAGGAATAGCATACTATGGGTAATCACCAGATCAAGTGCCTCCTTTTTGGCTCCCCAAACACTCCAAGATCTCATGCCAAGGCTCAAGAAGTCTGCATAACGTTTATAAATCTGTATAAAAGCAAACTGACAGCTATACAGGACTTGTTTTCAGCTAAGGCAAGGTTCTACAAACCGTCCCTTCCAAAAGAAAGAGAAAATGCAACTGAAATCAACTTTAATCTATATACAGTATCTCTGCTTTGGAGAGTGTTACTAGAATTACTAGTAACCCCTTCTTCCTTCCTTTGTCTCTGACAAGAGGGCAGATTCACTAAAGGCCGAAGTGGCTAATGCTAGTGACTTTTCGGCAGCGTTGCCACCTACAGGGACATCGCCAATTCACTGACAGGTGCCAATTCTCTAGCGAACGGGACCGTCGCTAGTGTTCATTCTCACTCTATCACCAGCCGACTTTTTGCTCTGGCAACTAATTGTTACTCTGCAAATTCACTAAAGTGCGGATTTTACTGAACGTTACCTCTTTTACCAGAGTTGACTTCGCCGCCTCAGTCCGGGCGAAGTGCTAAAAAGAAGCCAGGTCTTCCTCAATCTTCTGTCATTTACTTCATACCTTGTGTGCTGAAAATGCATTAAAGTTCAAAAAACTCAGGATTGGTTGCAAAAGTCCTAACTTAGACTTTTTTTGGGTAAGCGGTTTTCTCCACACATTTTATAACATATGGAACATTAATTTTGCAGTGGGCTCATGTGTAGGGCATTGTATTAACTCTCTTGTCTTTATTAAGTTTCCCAGGACATGTGTAATAAAAAGTGGTAACTTCAAGCATTTGCACCAACATTTATAATAAAAATCTTTAAATCTTCCACCGTATGCAAATCGACCTAAGCGCAAAATCACTAGTGAGTTTTTGGTAAGCACAAATGAACGCTAGCGCATCTTCTCTATGAAATGCTCGCACAGCCAAAGTAATGCTAGCGAAAAGTCAACATCATTTCACGACTGGGATTTTAGTGAATTAGCGTATTGTATCACAATTTGTCGCCTGGCAAAGTGCGAGGGGTGCGAAGATTCGCCCGTTAGTGAATCTGCCCCGAGGTCTTCACAGGGGGTTCCTGCAGTAAGAAGCCTCTCAGCATATATCTAGTACTGTCTGTACTGGACAGGGCAGTTTTGGTTTCCACTAAACCACCCCCTCCCCCTTTAAAATTATGCATAAGCCCTGTCAAAAAAAAGTGCACCTGCTTAATTTATGGTATAACAGTGTTACAGATTTCCACTTCTTTATAGCTTTAAAATTTGATTTTACAAATGTGCTGTAATTCTCTATAACATTTTTTATGTTAAGATATTCAGTGATTACCACTAAAAGCTAAAAGTTTTCCTTTGAGATGTATATTTATCGGTTTGTGCTCAGGTGCATGCATTTACAACTGAAGAGCATAGTGCATCTGCTGTGTTTTATATCACACGCTTCATGTCTGCATAGTATATAAATGGGTATACTTGGAAATTACATTGAGTGTGGAAAACTGCGTTGTGCTGCATTGTATCAATTATATAAATGAATGCAGTGTTTATTGTGCATGCTGAGGAAGGAATTGCACAGCCTGTAATGTTTGTTAATGTCAGCAGGTCAAATTTTTGATCGGAGAAAATAAAAACTTACTT
This sequence comes from Xenopus laevis, assembly GCF_017654675.1. Taxonomy (NCBI): domain Eukaryota; kingdom Metazoa; phylum Chordata; class Amphibia; order Anura; family Pipidae; genus Xenopus; species Xenopus laevis. The sequence continues at coordinate 71,477,910 of NC_054383.1, forward strand.
TGTGACTGTTCTGAGCTAAAATTTAGAGCACTGTAGGGGAGAATAAATCCAAGAGGCTGTAGAAATCCATTCTGTTTATGCTTTCTGTATAAATAGATTTTTAGGGGACTAATAAATGTATTCCCCATTTATACTGCATGGCCACAGAAGGGCCCCTTAATTATACAGGAGCTAGGCTCCTCTTCCAGGGTCAGATAATGACCCCTAGCTTTCCCCAGTTTAGCCATTAGATGGTAGTATTCTATAATATATAAGCTAAGTATATGTGCTCAAGGTGCATTTTGCCAGTCGCCTTACCTGAGCAGGCAGGAAGGTTTGCACTTGGAAACCCTTGGAAAACCATTCTTTAAAATACTACTGATTTCAATGTTTTACATACTGCCTCCACACCATTGCAAAGGCTCATCTCGAGCAGATATTGGGGTAAACTCTTAGTTAGAGCTATGGTGCCGCTTATTTTACTATTGCCTTACACATTCATATGTGCTTTATTCAGGCCCGGACTGATAATCTGTCCGTTCGGGCATTTGCCCGAACGGCCGCTCTATCCTGTGATGAAGTGGGCCGGGCGCTGCACTTATCTGCTATTAAAAGGAAACTATATTTTAGCAGCAAGGAGCGCACAGTTCACTTAGTTTATGTGCGCACGCAGAAGTTATTTCCAGAGGGAGGGGGGAGAGAGAGCGAGTGAGGAGAAGTCGGCTTTACTGATAAGTGTTGCACATCTCTTTCCCTGCCTCTGACTGCTCCGTTTAGGGCAGGGGTGTCCAACCCACGGCCCGGGATGGGGATCCATGCGGCCCAGCTGGTGCTGCTCACGTCGCTGGTGGAGACTTAACGAATGATATGGAGAGAGAGAGAGACTCTGCTGCGGAGCTTTGCTGCTCCACAGCAGTGACGGCACACCCCCCTCCCCCTGCAACTTTGTGGAGATGTCAAGGCTCTCGTCACAGCCACGTGACTCGTCTCCTTTGAAGAGAGAGAGACTGCCTGCCCCTGCGCTCTGCATCATAAATCTGTCAGGTCAGCATGTGAGGTCCCGGGGAAAATCTCCCATCTGGAATGTTGGGAGTGGTGGTGGTGGGGTTAGGGTCATTAGTTAGTTCCTTCAGTGTCTCCTACAATATGTATTACAATTACTGCCTGCTTAGAGAACATTGTATTGCCCACGGGTAAAGTGTATCTGTAATGGAAATCTGTTGTTTTTGAAGTACAACACCCCCAAATCCTGACATCCTGTCCCATTATAAGTTCAATTCTTGCTATTTGTTTTATGGGGCCCTTATCAGTAGCGTTTCTAGTGGGTGGGTGACGCGCAGCTGGGCCCCGGCCCCATCCGTACGGCCAAATTTTAGTGGGGATTTCAGTGGCATGTGGCGCTGCCGGGGGGCCCTGAGGGGGTGCCGGCCCTGGCCCGCTCGCACCCCCAGGGCCGGATATACATAGTGGGCGCCCCTAGGCACACTGCCTTTTGTCACCCCTGTCCCCCCTTTATTCATGCCCATTTTCATCATTGGGACTGGAGCAATGGGGAAATTTAAAAAATTATTGTATCTCCTGCACATCCCCAGTGCTTTTGAACCAATGTGGGTGTGCTTGGGCAGCATGCCGCCCCCTAAAATCCGGCCCGGGCCTAGGTGGTCTTTCCACAAATCCGGGCCTGCGCACCCCCGGTAGTTCCGCCACTGGCCCTTATGCCTCAGTGTTGGATATTTAAAGCAGAAAGGTGCGTTCCACCTGTGCCAGCTGCTTGATGAACTGAGTCATTCCTAGGGAAATAGCAGTAGAGACAGTTATTAGGGCCTTATTGGGCCCCTATGTACAGCAGTTTCACCCCTGGTGATGGTTAAATCTGTCCCATTTTGCATCGTGGAAAAATTTGCAAAATTTGAAAAAGGCATATTTTCAAATATATTCATTTATTTTTTAGACTTTTTTTTTACTGCACAGGTATTGTAGTTCATTTCTGTGTATTTCCTTTATTTTTAGAAATAAAAGTGTTATGTATTTCATGTGCGGCCCCAGAAAATTTTTCTTCTTCGAATGTGGCCCAGGGAAGCCAAAAGGTTGGACACCCCTGCTGTAAAATATAATTCATAATGTACCCCCTAATTTATAAAGATATGTGATCACCTCAGAGTTATGCGGCCTTATGCTTTTATATGGTCACATAACTCATCTGAGACTTATAATATCTTTATAAATTACAGTAGGGGGTATATTATCCACTATATAATATATATATATGTATATATAAAATGAAATATGCGTGTATGTAAGTAAAAGACCAGCACGCAGTTATGTGTGGGCTGCTTTGATTTTTTTGCCAGGGCTGCTTTTTACTCCCAGTCCGGCCCTGGCTTTATTGCAAAGAGTTGTTATAAGTAGAATCTCCACATTCATAACTATACTGTGTTACCGTAATGATTACACCATAGATTATTTATTGTCATGTCCCTACCATGCACTTTCTGATGAAAATGATGGCTGGTGCAGCACTATGCATAGCAGTACACAAATTCATGAAAATTCAGTACAGTACCTATATTTTTTATTTCACATATAATTGTGAACAGTGGCTTAACTATATGTTACTGGGGCCCAGCAAATTTATTTTAGGGCCCCCAACATATACAGAGGTTGTCTTGTGTTATCAATTTTCGTTAAAATTGCTTTATTTTATTTTGGGCCTCATGGAGCCCCATATACCTCCTGGCTCCCCCCTGTAGCCTCAGGGTCTGCTTCCTCTGTAATTACGCCCCTAATTGTGAATGTTGGAATTGTGTTGTCGAATTTGATCCACGTAGTAACATTCAGGTGCAAAGAGGCAGTTTATAACTAAGACTATACAAAGGTAACCAGATCACTTGAATCAGGAACACATCTAGAAAATACAGAAAGGAACACTGCATTGATTACATATAATTTGAACATACTGTAAGTTTGCTGTCAGTGCAGCCCAGCAATTTCCACTTGCACTAAAGCAGCAACCGATTTTGAATTAACGGTTGTGCGAAAAGACCTTATGAGCATGTGTGTATATATAAATATATATATATATATATATATATATATATATATATATATATATATATATATATATATATATATATATATATATATATATACACACCAATATCATGAAATGCGCAAAGTTACTATAGGCTATAGGCTGAAAGTACTCCACCTAAAAACGTCTGTGAGGTGAGTGTTTACGTCATGGCATGGTAACTGCTAAACTGCAGGGTATAGATTAGGTACAGTATAGATTAGGATTAATAAAGGTGGCCTTACTGTCTAAGAAGTAATTCAAAATCCTATTTTATGATGATATTTAATCAAAATAAACTTCAGGTATGCTATATAAATTATTTAAATCTTGTTTCTTTTAGTTTTGGAATTCACAATCACAGAAAGCAGACAGGTGCTATTTTGTATTCACTGTAACTAACGCAAGCTTTGCATCATGCAAAAATCTTGTTTATGTGCTATAATGGGGCACATGATGCCCATGCCCATGCACCCATGCATGATGAGGATGGAGGGGGTGTGGAGTAACATTGAAGAAGTGCATAATAGAAAGTGAAAGTAATTGCCTGCCTTGCCTTTATGCCTGAGGCATGGAAGAGGGACAGGCAATATATGATTGACAGTGGAGACTTTTAAATGCTTTTATAACAGGCATTGGTGCTTTAATTAGAAAAAAATGGGTTACATATTTAATTGGAAAAGGACTTTTATTATACAACTTTGTATGTCTAAATGAAGGATCCCCTTTGAAGGGGACCTGTCACCCGAAAAAATTATTACAAATCCTATTTTATCACATTAGTTAAGCAAAATAAAATGTAATTACACTATATAAATCATTTGAATATTTTTTCCTTTGGTCTGGGAATTCATAATTATAGTAAGCAGACAGGAGCAATTTTGTGGACACTGTTATTAAGGCAAGCTTTGCATCATCTCAAAATCTTGTTTGTGCATCGGAATGGGGGTCTTGATATCCATCCCCATGCACTTGCACTGCACTGTGGGGAGAGCAGTGACATCTAGGAAGTGCTTTATGGAAAGTGAAAGAAATTGCCTGCCCTGCCTCTATGCCTAAGGCATAGAGGAGGGGCAGGCAATATTTGATTGACAGCTGTGATTTTTAAATGAGTTTAACAGCTATGAATGCTTTAATAAAAAATGAATTCGGATTTCATGTTTAATTTGACTTTTATTATACATTATTACACTTCAAGCTATATTATTTAATATAACTATAAGTCACCCTGCTCACCTGAATTGTCTATATAGGGGGGCACACAATTTCAGGGGTCTCAGACAGGCCCGAACTGACTGACTATGGATTTTGGCAAATGCCAGAGGGCTGCTGTAAGATGCCATCGACTGTCACTATTTTCTAGGCTGGTGGGCACTGCTTAGGCCTCTGTGTATTTTGAGTCCCAGTCTGGAACTGGACTTAAGTGTCCCTTTAGAACTTACCCATCATCAGTGATGATCAGAGCACACAAGTTCACTATGCTCACTGTGCTTGAAGATACTCAAACGTATCAATTCTGCATACAGATATAAGACTTGCATTTAGTTGTCATATACAGTAAAGGGGCATGCATTGTTCTTTACTGTATGTATATAAGCTCCATGATGCTGTATCTATAGACTGATCAAACAGCGGCTGGTTAAATACTGTAGAACTCCCAGCACCAAGATATTGAATGCAGTGGTTGTTGCCAATCACCTGTACAGTGTTACAAAGCTGTAGTACTGAGTAAACACTCTTTATATTAAATGTCTGTATGCCATTATTCACTTGTATCCTTTGTAACTATGCAAAGGTAAATATAAATACAATCCATTAAATCACTGTAGGACATGTTCTAGGAAAATTTCACGTGCCATTTTATTTTCAATAAGTTAATGTATTTTTCATTTTTTCCTGAGACTTAATTAGCAATTGATTCATTTTGCTCTTGTTTATGTTCCTCTGAGAATACAGAAATGTTCTAGCAAATTGTACTTAAATGACCTTTACCTCTGAAATCTTAGCAATTAGCTATGGGAGATATTAAACGTCAGTTTCATTGCCACAGATACTTTTAAAAAAGTGTGATTATTAAAAATTTGGTTTTCTTCTCATATAGCATAAATAGATGATTCTGTATTCAGTGAGGGCAGATGTATGAAAAAATTAGCAAGCTTCATTTTAAGAATTTTAGACAAGAATTATTTGGACAAACAAGTCTTTTTTAATTTATATTTTCTAAAAAGTAGTCAAACTGATGTTGGATAAACTGGAGATGACAATGAAGTTCACAAGAAAACATGGCTACTGCTTTGTTTGGTTTTACCGCTGGTTCCCAAAATGTGGGCCAGGAGCTCAGTCTGGCAAGGAATAGCACTAGGGGCAGCCTGAAGAACATGTAAGGAGAGATCTGGAAACATGCCTATTCAGTCTCTTAGCCACAACTTTTATTTAAATCATTTTTAGAAGTTTAATAATTTTAAGGTAGTTTTCAATACCAGATCTAGAGTAACAATCATGAATTTTGCGTAACACCCCAAGCACAAAGCTAAAATGAGGTTGCTTTATTTGTTAAATGTAAAGTGCAGTAAAATTGATATTGCCATTTTACCCTTCTTTTTTTACCCTTAATGTTTTTCTCATATTCTAGCTTAATTAAACTCTTAACAGCAAAATCTGTATCCCTAAAAGGCTCAAGCTATAGCAGAATACAGACACAATGATTGTATGGCTTGTAAGTTGAGTGTAAATTATATCCAGTGTGTGTCATTATAAGAATGAGAATCATATGCACTCTTCTTCCAATATAGTAATAATTTTGCATGTAGAAATCATGTGGGTGGGTGTACAAAAGGGGAAATCCTTTACTTTGCAGAGAGTTCTCTTGCCAATAGAAATATTTATGCATATTTTACATATATGCAAAGTGAAGCAAAAGTACTTTCTGTATGGTATTTTAGTGTATAAAAATCAGACACTAAGGGGCCCATTTACTTAGCTCGTGTAAAGGAATAGAGGAAAAAAACTTCGAATTTCGAATGTTTTTTTTGGCTACTTCGACCATCGAATGGGCTACTTCGACCTTTGATTCGTTTAGAACGATTCAAACTAAAATTCGTTCGACTATTGAACCATTTGAGTACTGTCTCTTTAAGAAAAAACTTTGACCCCCTAGTTCGCCACCTAAAAGCTACCGAAGTCAATGTTAGCCTATGGGGAAGGTCCCCATAGGCTTTGGTAGCTTTTTTTGGTCGAAGAAAAATCGTTCGATCGATGGTTTAATAATTTTTCGAACGAATAGCGCTTAATCCTTCGACTTCGATATTCGAAGTCGAAGGATTTAACTTTGACAGTCGAATATCGAGGGTTAGTTAACCTTCGATATTCGACCTTAAGAAATTGGGTAACATTACCCAATATTTTAATAATTTGCCATAATGTTGCATTTTATATCAGACATCACATAAAGGGCTTATTCCAAGAATCCTTGAAGAATGCTCCAACATAATTTTTTGTGATATTGGGATTAAGCAGTTCCAGATAATGAGGCTTCATTCAGCAAATTGGTTTTTCGTTCTGTTACAGGTTTCATGATAAAATACTTTGCATGCTGTACAGATATGGCTAAACCATAGTGTGGCACTGAAGGCAGATTTTCTGTTGCCATTATATTTGAGGTGAATGAGATGTATGTGCAGTGACTTTCCCTGTGTAATTGTGTATGAATATATTTTTGCTAAGGCACTGCAGTAGATGCTTCTCTTCTAGCAATGTTTAAAAAAAGAACACAAGAAGTAAAAAAATAAATAACGAAAAAAGGAATAAATGAGAGAGTGAGTCCTGTGCAGAGCCTAGGGTGTTTGGAAGTTCTATAATTAACAGCCAATTTAATCTTGTCGGCAGTTTACCAGCCGCGCACTAACTTTTCTGTCTGTGATAAATCCAGACGAGGTGTAATATAAAATAAAGGGCCTAATGATTCTAGTGTTGCAAAGCGCTAAATTATATCTGCTTTGTCAACATGTGGTAAAACCATCTCAATGCAAAGCAGGAGGCATCGTGAACAGCTCACTCAATCCATTGCATGAGCCTCATAAAATATTAATAACTCTGTAACCCCTTGAAGGTTTAATTTCCCTTCCTTCAGCTACAGCAGTTTGGTTTCAAAAATAATATTCACCAGTGTTACATTTATGAGAAACACTCTTATTTGTGTGAACTTTCTAATTTTGTACAATTGCTTGATGACTACTGACAGCAAAAAAAAAAAAAAAAAAAAAAAAAAAATTGAGATCATTAGTATAGTAATAAAGAAAGAGCTGAATTCTTATCTGTTGAGTACTTCAGGATTTAATGATACAGGTATAGTGTGATTAACAGAAAGTGAAAGGAATAACGAGGTTGGAAGGAAAAGCAGAATGTAAACAAAAGAAAATCAAGTATTCTTAAAATGGAAGGAGATAAAGGCAGAAATGGACTGATGGCTGCTGGGAAAGGAAGAAGAAAAGAACAATGATCTATTTGTCATGAGGACCAAGAAGGCCTAGTGCAGCAGAAAAAATTGTATATTAAATATATTATATACAGTATATTAATATATATCCATTGAATACAATCCGCAGATCTTATTCGATGGATAGAGATTTCAATTATTGATGCTCCACCCAGGCATGTATTTTTATTTTGTGAGTGCCAGCTTCATGGTGGACTATATATATATATATATATATATATATATATATATATATATATATATATATATATATATATATATATTTATTTATTTTTTAAACGTCCATAGTTTATTTTGGGATCTGCAGTCCTGAATAACAGAAGAATGAATGTATTTCTTAATTGTAGGCTTATAATAAGGCTAGAACAGGTAAAGAAAATAATGAATGCTACAAGGTACAGTAGTTCCACAAGGTTAAAACTGTAAACTTTCACATCAAATTTAGAAAGCAAAAACTACAACAGGTCAGTAGAAGAGAATGACTTGTGGGGAAGAAGAATGACTTCTCCCCCTAAAACCACTATTCAAGTGGTTGTAGATAAATGTCTATACATGCAGGGAGTGGTTCACCCAAAGACTCAATGCCTGCTACAATGGGTCTCCCAGGTGATTGACTTATGTACTTTTGACAAATTATGAAATATTGGTGTAATGGAACATTATACCTTTAGATATTCTGAAGTCTGTTTTTTCTCATATTTGCAGTAAATGTATGTTGATATTTCTGGTAAATCTTTAAGGGATTAGATGGCAAAATTGTATACATATATTTATCACATAACTGTCTCTCTGCTTCCACAATATACATAGATTTCTCTAAGACTACAATTATTTGATCTAATTGCTATGGATATATCCACTTTTTAGATTATTAAGTAAACATTTTTCTTTTTGGGTTAAATTCCCTCTGGAACTCTTAGAGGCCCATTTATCAACATTCTTATTTTAGTGGTTTTAGAGGTTTTTGAAACACCAAATATACAAATTTTCTTTAAAATCACAAATGCCAAATAATTTTATAAAAGTACTGAATATTTTTGTGTTTTTTACACTTTATAACTCTCTCATTTTCAGAGCTTATTTTTTAGAGCTTTATAGAAATAACCAGTTCCTAAAAACATATTGTATTGACAATGGTGTCTCTTAAATTCAAATTCTGTGATACCAATTCTCTTGATGTGATCAGAACCTTCCATTTAAAGTTCTTACAATACAATACAAGAATTAGTTTCACATGTACATATAGGTGTGAACATTTTTTTTCTTCAAAGGGCATTTTCTATTAATCTATTAACAGCTACAATTGTTCAAAACAAAACCTCAGATTGTCTTTCAGCCCCCTCCTTGATCTGTGATACCCACTCTAGAACATTTAATTTAAAGTTCTTCAACAGATTGTTTCATGTGTCACTAAAATAAAATTTGCATCTGCCTATATAATGTTTTTGGAAGATAAATTATATACCCTTTGGGTCTCCTTCCCCTTAATGTACTGTTTTGGGATTCATTGTTGGATTCCTCCTCCTAATCCCTTTCTTGTCGTTGGTTGTTATATTGAGTCCAGTGTGATTTTTGTTTTTTTATTTGTATGTTGATTTCTCAGATATTTTTTTTTTTTGAGAACTCAACTTTAGGCCTATTCTAGTGACCCCAAACCAAGCAGGAATGCAGGATCCACAAGCGCCAACATGATGGTTAGGATCACTGGGGTGGGATGATGCTAAAGGGCACAGGAATTAAAGATAGCATTGTAACCAGTAACTTTTCATCTGTCAGTAGAAAAATTGTGTATTATAACGTGTTATCAACACTGAGCAAGTTGAACCGTAACCCATGGCAACCTATCACATTTTAGCTTTTATTGTTCTACCTGCACCTGGCTGAAAACGTTTCGTCAGCTGGTGGTTGCTGCCCAGGTACACATTTGTCCAAATTGATAAATAATCCCCATATGTATTAAACCTTTAACTGAAAAAGTAATTATTTAAAAATGCCACCTTCAAGCATGTGCTAAAAATGTATTGTGCACATAATTCTGATATCTAAAAATAGTTTTCTGGATAGATTTCAAAAGACCAATGGACAGGCCTCTGTGATTTATTAATGGATGAAGGAAAGACCTTTCTTTTATGGATTGCTAAGTGTTACTTGGGCTGGTGGCCCTTATCAAAGAGTGAAGTTAGAGATCACAGTCCTCTAGTATGAAATTCTGCCACTCTCCGTTCATTTCTGTGGGATTTTTACAAGAATATTTATCAATGGGTGAAAAAGAAAGTTCATCCTTTGATAAATACACCTTTCAAAATCCCATAGAAATGGATGGAGAGTGGTGGAATTTTACTCTAGCAGACTGTGGTGATCTTTAACTTCACTCTTTGATAAATATACCCCTTTGTTTCAATCCTGTTTACAGTAATTTAAAATATCAAGTCTAGTACAGATTCGTTTTGTTGAAGCAGTAAAAAGGAGTGTGAAAAATTGACATAAGGCAATAACCATTCTTTAATTTTTATTTTAAAGCATCCATTCTTTAAAATTTATCAGAATGTTCATATAACTGGACCTTGAGGATAAAATAGTGTCTCAAAGATTCAACATTGGTGTTAAGTCAGGACCTTAAAAAACAATGCAAAGAAATATGAACCAACATACTTTATTGTATCAATCAAGTGGTAATTTGCCAACTTCATACCTTGTTATTGAATCTGCATAGTCTACCCTACCAAAAAAAAGCTCTAATTGTTATTAATAATGAATGGATATATAACAATTTCTTATAACAGTCTTACAATATATGCTTTAACCTAAAGTGCTGTAAACAACAGTAGTGGAAGAAATTATGTATTTCTTTCACAAAGCAACTTTGCCCTTTCCTGGATTATAATAAATTTTCTCTTCACCCCTTTTCACCCCTTCTGCCTTTAATGTTTCTGTCTTCCCGTATCTCTGAAACTTTTCATTTGCAATAATTTAAACATGGATTATTACCTTTAGATGGCACACTGCTCTCAAATGTTCTCCAGCATTCTGACATCTCACTAGTGACAATTCACTCGTCTTTTTATCTGCCTGTGTGACCTTAAAGGGTCACACTTCTTAGCTCACTACCGGTCTCAACTGTGCCAGATGCACTTTACAGTGGAACATTCAACACAATGAACTCAAATTAGTTTCATTGGGACTTGGAAGCTTTATCCAGTTGCCTGGGGAAATATTGTACACATTAACATAAAAATTCTGATTAGCTTGCGTCTTTGTTTTCAAAGACATAATTTTGGTATTGCTTATTGTATTTGTTCTTTCTAAATTTTGAAACTTGTTTCTGATGCTGAAAATGTGATTTAGAAACTTCTGCTCTTCTATAAAGACTGCAATTTGCCAGTAAACACTTGACAACACATTTACTAAGTGGAATATGGTACTCTTTGTGAATCTATTTTGAAAATCATGGAGATACATATGTTAGATAGAATAAAAGTGGCTACATGGTCTTAAAGGAGAAGGAAAATCCTGTTATGCTTTGGGGTGGCAAAAGTTAGGCACCCCCAAGTGATCAGATTTACTTATCTAAAACTCAGGGCCAGTGCTCCTATAAGGAGAAAACTGCACTGGCCTGTGATTCTTCCAGCGAGCACCACAGAGCGATCTTCTTCCTGCTTCTTCATTTTTCTCATGGCTGCACATTCACAGTAGAGTGAAAAGCTGAACTTCAACGAAAAAGCTGTCTTAATGCATTCTACTGCGCATGCATCGGCCCAGGAAATTTGAAGAAAGAAAAGAAAGAAGCAGGTAAATGATTGCTCTGTGGTGCTCACTGAAGGATACTGGGGTTTCAGGTAAGTAAATGCAATCACTTGGTGGTGCCTAACTTTTGGGACCCCAAGTAAAAAAACCTTTCCTTCTCCTTTAAGGCCAGTGTGTTCTTACTGTTCTTGTTTTGTATGAAATTGTTTTTGAAAATCTCTTTGGTGTGCATTATACTGCTCCCTCAGGAACTTGACAAGGGGATTCCGCAATTGACCCTATGCACTCATCAATCCCACTGAACTCCATTGTTACATACCTAAATAAAACATCGAGAGGCAGAGATGGGGTAAAATGTCCTCACTCCAAGGCAATATTCAAAGCCAGAATTCCATAAAAGATTGCAACTCTATGCTCTACCGTTCCTCACTGAAGACTTGAGATTAGCACAATATTAGCCCTACTGTCGGTTCTGAATCTGCAGTGTATCGATCATAGGAAATCCAAGCAGACTGTCACCTAGCACAAGCATCTAACTCTGAGTGGGGAGGCGGGACTGTGATGTAGCTGGAGGCAGGGTCGTGTTGTAGAGGGACATGACATAGCGGAGGCGGCCGTGACATAATGGCAATTGGATGTGACATCATGGGTGGGGCTATGACTTTACAATCGGCAACTGGCTGTTCGTTGCATTAATCTTAGGGAATCCTGCTCAGCTTTCCTAACTTGGAAAACCAGGCAGGCAGTTGTGACCCGGACAGCCCTTCAAAAAAACGGGCTGCCCAGGACAAAACCTGACAACCCTAATGGTAGCGTCTGTATCAATCAACCCACCATGCAGTCACAGGAGAGAACCTCCTTTCTCACTCTTCCGAAATGTCCAGTACAGTACTCTGGCAAGGTCCTACCACTGCTGTGACAAATAAAATTCAAAATACATTATCATATATCCTCTGTTTTGATCCAAAGGAAGGCAAAAAAAACCCAGCCTGAAGCTTGTGCCAATTATGCCTCAAGAGGGAAAAAATTCCTTCCTGACCCCAATGGCGATTGAAATATGAGAATATAAAGAAGAAAACTCCTGACATTTCACAAAATATGCAAAAAAGGGTGCATGGATGGGATCTGATTTTGCCAATCTTAAACATAAACCAGTGTGATCTGGCTGCTTGCCATTCAGATCCCTTGTCATGCAGCCCCAGCGGTTATAGCTGCAAGGTTTTCCTTACAGTTTAGCTGCAGTATTTTACCGGGATAGCTGTTTTGCACTCCATTGGAAAATTTGGCCTCAAACTGCACCACCCTTTAAAACAAACTGAACACATGTGGTATCAACAGCCTGCATGACTAATTAGCAATTCATGTAGATGCATGCTGCAGACTGAATTGATTTATGTGCAACCATGCATCATGCATCTACATTAATTGTAATTAGCCATGCAGGCTGTGGATTCCATATGTGTTTGGTTTTAAAGGGGTGAGGTGAAAACATTAAGCTACTTCACATTGCTACAAAGAACAAGAAAATATTTCCATTGCTTTTCTAGCAGTAGGACAATAATTGGCTGGTAAAAGGGCAGTATACCGTCTTGTTATAAACCTACTTTTTGCCAATTGTTTTAATTATGAAAAATTATTTTAGTTTATTTTAGTTTATTTAGTTATTTCTTGCACTAAACAGGGCACACAGAGGGATTAAAGCTACTCCAAGATTGGTCATTGCAAGCTAGATAATTGATTACCAATACACCACTTCCTTTCACCTTGCACATGTTTTGTTAGTAGTTCATTATGCAGGGGTAATCTTATTATATCTCCATTATCTCTCAATAACTTACAATGATCAAACATAGAGTAGTTAAAATGTCCCTGTTCTCCCTGTTAAATTAAAGAAATAGCAAAGATCATAAATTAAAGAAATAGCAAAGTTTATAGATTTTTTTAGATGTTCAGCATAAGCCCTGTTTGTACTAATGTTGAAAAGGGGGTATCCTTTAAACTGAAAATATAGCCCTCTTTTGAGCTATTTCAGCTGGACTATGTTGAAAATATACATAACCACTTAATTTACAGAAATTAATTATATCTTAGTTTCGATCAAGCACAAGGTACTGTTTCTATTATTACAGAGGAAAAGAAAATAATTTTAAAAAATTTGGATTACTTGGATAGAATGGAGTCTATGGGAGTCAGCCTTCCCTTAATTCGGTGCTTTCTGGATAATGGGTTTCCGGATAACAGATTCTATACCTGTACTTATATGACTAGCCAATTAAATGTGATATCTTATGTTTAACTAATACTGCTTCGTAACAGATAGCACAGACACCGAATCCCCTATTTCGGATTTGCATTTGCAAATTAGGATTTGGATTCGGTTCTGCTGAATCTAAATCCTGATGAAAAAGGCTGAATCCTGACCAAATCCCATACTGAATCCTGGATTCGGCGCATCCCTAATAACTGACAACTAGTGAAGGTCTGAATAATCTATTACTTTAATCACTTCCTTTAGTGTAATTTAATTTATATGTTACTGGGTTAAATAACAACACTTGATTCCAGAGTTGCATAAAACCTCTAAAATTCACCTGCCTCAAAGCTATTTAGTAATTTATTTAGTATTACATTTCATGGCAGCAATGCAGTCTGCATTAGAAATGATTAATAATCCGACTTGCAGCTGCAGAATTTTTTTCTTTGCTGTATGTAATATCACATTCTGCTAATATTTGGATTAATGTCAATGATCCCCAAGGTCAGCACCTCTACAACAGACCAGAGACAACAAGCATGTTGAGTACCAACTACACAAAAATATGGTCTGCCAAGATCAGAGAGATGAGGGGTAACAGGGCATACTTTTCAAGGTATGTATATAATGGGCATAGGATTTTCCTTTTGGGCTGGTACAGCAAGAACAAACCTAAAAACAATCCTGATGTAAACAACCATTACCAGTCGCCTATTAATTTGGCTCAAAGTTCTCTCTAAAAGTTGTAAAAAGTTTTGCAAGATACAATACAGATCTGCAGCAGCTGCCTGAAGACGTTATTTAAAAGTGCATCACTTACATGATAGTTCTGTGTCAAGTAAAAATGATGCAATATATTATTTCTAGTAACTGAACTGTTATGATTCACATTATGCCTGTGTGCTCTCAAGGGAACCCAAGTGGAGTGTGTTAATAAATATAGTTCAAGTAATCAGCGAATGCATAGAGCTTTTATATTCATAGATAGTCTGCAATGTATCAGTAAGACAATTTCTTAGTGGTGCAAGATATTCTACTAAAGATGACATTTAATATCAAAAACAAATGGGAGGCAGGCAAATATCTATCTGGTGGGTCAGAAGAACTAGACGCAATAAAAGTAATAAAATAATACTTTAACACCTAAGACTTTTAGCGCCTGGGCAATGCCACACTGATATTTAGCATGATTTATTATACACAGAACAGATTATGATTTAGACTGAGCACCAGCATAAAGCTGAAATTAAAAGCTCCATGCTGGAGGGTGTTTGCAGAGAACTGCAGAACCATTCCTGCTTTCAAATATCTTCCTTTCTCTTCTCTGCCTCTTTAACCTGGCTCTCGAGTGTGGACGTGCAGTGCATTATGCATGCAGAGCATCTTTAGAACAAGCCCCGTGGGGCAGTGTGTTGTAAGGAAAGCTGGAGAGATAAAGCCCTGGCAGCTCGACGCTTCCACTGAGTGTATATCATTGTTTGGCATTAAAATTTAACTGATGATGAATTAATTGTTCTGGGAGGATCTGATCTTATGAGCACATAGAATAGCAAACTGCCTTCCATGGAACCCCGGCATGGTGTTTCTATAGCAACGTAGTGACTTTGGCATACTCTGAGTTGGCATTCAAAGAGTTAATGGACTGGATTTGGCCATGTTTGTCATAGAGGTGCGTGGCTTGTGCTACTATGTCATTACATCTATCTTTGTGGGGTTATCCTAATTCTTTATATTCAGCAAAATTAGCTGATCCTTAATATTCTTTATTATAGTCATCAGTCACAGTCATCTTGGTTGGCAACATTTGAAAATCAGTACAATTTTATCTTGTTTTATTTTCTGTGCTAAAGCCTTAGATTTTAAAAGCATTGTGTAGAGATCAAACATATACAAGATGGCCACAAGGTATATTAATATTGCTCTCACATAATTCTTACAATGTACAGCTAATGATGTCAGCTGGGGTGAATTACTGAATAAAAAGATCATGATGCACCTTTCTGCATTTTATGCAGGTATCATTTTGAGTAGTCAACTGCATTAACAAACTAGTGGAGTATAGACACTGGAATGCACCACAAAGTTTGCCTACACAAATATCTTTGTGTACAGTGGTTCATTGGTTAGTAATATTGTCTTGAAATACTTGACTCATTCCTGAGTTCAATGCTGTGCTGGGTGCTATCTGCTACGAGTTTGCATCTTCTCCCCATGTCTGTGTTGTACTCCCGCACCTAAAAATATATAGATAAGTGAAACAGGAGACATTTAAGGTTGTGTTATGTGAATAAGATGGTGAACTGATATTAAACTCCACTGGAGCAGTGAATGAGGAACAATCTATAAAGGACAAGAAAAGTCATATCCCACTTGGGCTGCCAAATGTCAGGCACCCCCAATTTAATGTATTTACTTACCTGAAACCCCGGGCCAGTGCTCCTATCAGCAGAAAATTGTACCGGCCCTGGGCTATTCCACGGAGCATCACAGTGACCGTCTTCCGGCTTCTTCTTTCTTCTCACGGCTGCACATGCGCATTAGGGTGAAAAGCCGAACTTTAAAGAAAAAGTCAGCTGTTTCTGTCTACTGCGCATGTGTCTGCCCTGGAAAATTTGAAGAAAGAAGAAGACGGAAGAGGATCACTTTGTGGTAGTTACTGGAATTTTAGGTAAGTAAAAACATTCACTTGGAGGATGACTACATTTGGCACCCCCAAGTGGGATACGACTTTCCTTCTCCTTTAAAGTACTGAGTCAAAAAGTTATTTACTATATTAATAAAGGCCAATTATAATACTAATAAAGCAGTAATATAAAATAGAATGGTATAGAACAGTGTAGTTAAATAGAATGAAAGGCATTATTTGGAGAGTCTGTGGAACTGTGTGAGTTTCATCTGGGTTATGGGTTCATTAAATCTTGCCACAGCAAGGGCAGATAATTGGTCAATTGATGCAAAGGACAATGTACTGTTATTTAAGTTTTGGCTATAACTGGTAGTAATAGACTAATATAGTATGTTAATTAACACTATTAAATAAATGAGGCTGGAAGTTGGCGCTGTGTCAGGATATGCATTTTCTCACAGCGCTGTAAGCAAAAAGTGACAAAATAATTTCTACATTCATTTTTACATCTCAGATCTCTGACACAATAAACATGAAATGCAACATGCTATAAAATGTAAACAATCCTCCTCATGTATTTGTACAGAAGCCTTTAAGGAAAATCCAGCATTCCTGTTGGAAACAGAATTGATGTTTGTATGTATTCAAGCACCTCTAGTAACACACTGTCTGAATTTAGTGTGGCTGGGCATCAGAAAAGTAGCAACTGATGCATCCACACCAGGGACATGTTAATGAAGTAAGTGGGAGTAAAACACGGACAAGTGTGTGATTAGCATAATAATGTAAGGCACAGCAAAAAACTGCACAATTCTTCACTACCCTGATCCTTTAGGGGGTTGCTGAGCTAGTCTGAAACAAATTTGCCTGAATGGCAATCATTTAATTCATTTTATTCTAAATTGGACTTTTGAATTAAAATAAGGCAGCTCTGCATGCATCCCTCATTTTACTGAAGGTATCCCAGTGTAGAATAATGTGATTTTATTAAAGATCATCAGGCCTGTTCTTAGCAAGATCAGTGGGGTCTGCGATTCACTCTAAGAACAGAAAAAGCATTCTGCATGAAGTAGTTTTCATGCAAAAGATTATTTGGCCACCAGTGTGGCCACTGTCAAGCTCTGGTTGATTAATTATGTATTTCCTCTAGCAAGCAGTGCAAAGAAAGCTAAACTCTACAATGTCCAATTGTTACTTAGTTTAATTTGATAAATATAGACTTCTTTCTGACCATATAAAGTAAACTATACACTGCCCATAGTAATTAGTACATTTTTAAACCTCAGAACACCTCTACAGTCATAGAGGTTTAGGAACCCCTCTTAATTCTGTGGAGTTTTGTTTATCATTGGCTGAGCTTTCAAAGTAGCAACTTAATTTTAATATATACAGTAACATGCCTTATGTAAACAGTAGTATTTCAGCAGTGACATAAATAAAGTTTATTGGATTAACAGAAAAAATGCAATATGCATCATAACAAAGTTAGACATGTGCATACATTTGGGCATACCCAGCAGAGATATTACATCAATACTTAGTTGCCAGACCTGGGTTTTACAGCAACTGTGCCTTCCATTTCCTGATTTACGAAACTGACAGTTTAAACCTTTTTGTAGCCTTCCCCTAAACCATTATACTGAACAATCTTTGTTTTCAGATTTTTTGAGAGTTGCTTTGAGGATCCCATGCTGTCACTCTTCAGAGGAGAGTCAAATAGAAGCACAACTTGCAATTGGCCACCTTAAATACCTTTTCTCATGATTGGATACACATGCCTATGACGTACAAGGCTTAACGAGCTAATACAACCAATTTGGTATTGCCAGTAATTAATATTGAGCAGTTACATGCATTCAAATTAGCAAAATTACAAGGGTACCCAAATGTTTGCACAGCTAGTTTTTCACATTTGATTTAATTTCATACAACTGAATACAGCTTCACTAAAAATCTTGTTCAGAAAACACCCCAATACTTAGATGGTCCTGGGAAATGAAAGACATACCACTGTTATCTTTTTTGTTGAAAGTGGAGTAAATTATTATGCAGGCTGAGAGGGGTTCCCAAACTTTTTCATATGACTGTAATACAGAGTTCCTAGAACATTTTAGATGGTGCCTATATTGTTCATCTGTCATCAAGCAGCAATATCTTTAGGAGCAGCCCCTAGTTGGGGAAAAAATGAGTGTGTGAAGATGTTAAGAAGAGTAGCTCAAGGTGCCATAAATGGACCCTCCAGCACCAGTCTTCTTGTGAATACATGCAAATAAAGCATGGTGGAATATCCTAGCCACACCTAGAGGTGGAGTTTTAAACTGCTTCTGAGTCAGGAAGGACTAATTATCCACTGCCTGAATGACATTTTGTAATTTATGGTTACTCTTGAGAGTGCAAGCTAAGAGCAGTGGAATCGGAACCCCTGTAAACCCCATATTGATTAAGCCACCACTGGTAGAATCTAGCATTAAGGCTCCTTCAGTTACTCAGAAAAAAAAACAATAATCAACTAACTAAGGAGAGGTGCCTTCTTCCTGTTAAGCACTGTAAAAAAACAAATGTTTTAATAAAATCACTCCATTTTTCTTATAAAACCAGAAAGGTTACTTTCTCATTTCAAAACACCATTAAATTGGTATATTCAGAAAAATCACTTGAGTGAATTCCTAGCTGAACTACCTTGACTAAACTACCAGTGTTAACATTTTCCCTTGCTATTCTTTGGCACATTCTTGTAAAAGGGGTCAACAAACACATTTTTGATTGGATCTGTTTTTTTTATATCTCTTCTGTATAAGAACTTTCCACACCAGCTGGCGAAGTACCCTGTGAACCACTTCTTCACGTATTTTATATATTTCCACCCAGAATGCACTTAAACTTTCGTACCAAACAACATCTGTTATAAGTTTCAGCCGGAGTGTATATCAACTTTTATAATAAAAGAATTTGCAGCAAAACAATTCTCCATAGCTGGACTTTGTGAGAATGAAATACAATAAATTATTGAAGAGCCACATGCATGGTAAATACAGTAGTTAAGTAGTCATAGAAAGCATAATAGATACAATCCTTATAGGTTAGTGAATCTGAGCTTAGTGCAGCTTAGTGCCAAGAAAAAGAGAGATATTCACAATCCTACCAAATATTATTATTATAAAATGCTGTATTAGCGGAGATAACACTATTCTCATGCATTATATCAATAAAGCTACCTTCAGAGACTTCATTCGGAAACAGAGTTCTAGTTTTCACAGAATTTCAAAATATAAGCAAGTCTTCAGAACAAACCTGCAATAGCAGAGCTTAAAATAATTATTAGTTACAGGATTAGTAAAAATTCAAATGCCTGTCATGTGGAATCCTATTTGGTACTAGACAGGAAATAATGGACCTTGTGGGGCAGTCCTAAGCTCTTCTATTACTTCTATCTCAGGAAAACACTCATCTTGCCAGGTGGATATTCCTGCCCTTAATCAAAGAGTGCATAATCTAGATGCTCCATTATAGTATGGAAACCCAGTTTACTGAATCCCCACACTCTATTGAAAACACAATGCCACTGAGACTTCATGAGTGGACCTTTGGTTATATACCAAAAAAATTATCATAGCATAGCTATGTTCAAACCTCAGAGAAATAGACTGTTTACCTGTGCTATGTAGATGTATCTGGTTTCTCAGTACAAATTAACCACTTTCATTGTAAGTAATTACTGATTTTCCTAATATACTGTAAGTGTGCTCAGGAAACATATGATGGTATTAACTTCAGGGCTATCAATCATGTGACTGCTCATTTGTTGTAAACTACAAATCCCAGAAACACATTAGTATACTAGAAATAACTGCTGCCAATGACTGAGCTGCGATTTTCAAATGTGTTCAACCAATTAATGCCAGATTCTCTATTAACATACAATCATATTCATTAAAATAGTTTTATATTCTAAATCATAGTACATGCTAAATGTTATTCCTGGATGTACAATAGGATTAAAAAAAATGTGTTACGAACAATTTCACATTCTGATCCTAAATGTAGAGTTTTGGTGTTCTGCAGTAAACTAGCTTTAGTATTGCAGAGCAAGATAGGGCAGAGAAAAGCTGTAAATATGTCTACCATACATCAGCATACAAGGGACTGGTGTTCTGCAGCTAGCTTCCTTTGTATTGTACTGCAGCAGCAGGCTCAGAGTGAGATTAGCACAGGAAACTCACTTAATTTAAGAGAAAATTGAATGCAGTAAAGAGAAAGAGAGGGAGACTAGCCAGTGCCCAGCAATTTTAAAGACAACAGTTTTAATTTGTCTTCTAGTCACCTCCTCCCTTTACTGTCTGATCCCCCTCCCTCCTGTCACTTGCTCTCTCCCTTATTCATTCTCTCCATCCAGTATGACACATTCTCCCTATCCTAGTTTTTTTAAAAACAGATTAAATGTGTGTCGTGTTTATTAAATCTTTTAACTATCTTTCTTTCGTTCGTACGGTCAGCTTTCCTATGGAAATAACCCTTTCTGGTTATATTGTATTTAAACCATTTCTAGCTCGTTTAATATGTCCCCTTATAATTGTTAGTATTAACCCTATAAATGTAAAGGCTAGTGTGCCATTAAAATTATTTTTGGAAACATTTACCCATAGCGTGTAAGATTGTCATGTATCTCGGTTTCCCATCACAGTGTAATATCCTTCTTGTCATTTCCTTCCATTCCTATGGTTTTCTCCTCTATAATCTATCTCTCCCTCACTACCCCTTTCCCTTCATTAACTCCTGCCCTCTTTTCCTCTTTATCATTCTGTGCATCACGGACTCTATCTATTCTCATCTCATTTGTGCACTCATTTTCTCTCTCCCAAGTTTCTATCACAGTCTCTCATCTCTGCCCCTCCATGCTTACTATCTGAATATCTCCCTCTGTCGCTCTCAAGTATTTATTTTCTATTGCTAACTCACTGACAATTTTCCCACTGTGTTCCCACCCACACTAAAACTCTCTCAATATTTGTTTTCTTGTGTCTGCTTCTCTTGTGTTTTTTGCGTTTTGTCTGTGATGCTCATTTTGTTCATCAGAAACTATGTGAGGAGCAAATTTGAAAGAGAATAAGAAAGGTTGGAAGGTAGTAATACAAATGAAATTCCTGCAGAAAGCAGAAATACTTGTAGTGATAACCTCTTTCCTGCTGACTGAGAGGCATGTTTGCATTGTACAGAGCCAGCTGCCTTGCAGAGTCTATGGCCAGTCAGTGGGTCAGCAACTAAACTGTGCTCATCGAATATAAACATTTCAGACTGAGAAACAGAACAAAATACAGAGGAGCAGTAATTAGTGCTTGCCAAGTAAATTCTCTGTGGGCATACAACCTTAGTGAATAAGAGTTCAGGACTTGAGAAATACATTCTAAGAATAACAGATGTTGTAATTGTTGGCAAAACAGAAGACAGAACATTTTTCAGAATGCTGATTGTGTCTGACTGATTCAGGTCAATCATATGGAGACACTGATCAGCAGCTAAACATACGCACCTTCAAGTGCCTCATTGCTATGATATGCATAGTTTGGGAACAGAATGTTCCAGTTCAGTTATATTATTTTTCAGCTACAGTACATGAAAAAATTATGCTGTGTTCCAAAATATTGCAGATACTAATAGTGTGAATGAACCCTGGTTTCTGACATAGGCCCAAAAAGTCAATCATGAATGCCAAAAATATGACATATACATAAACAACATATACAAAAATGTATCATGGTTTTTGTGAACCTATGTTGTATAGGGATGTAGCGAACTGTTCGCCCGCGAACTAGTTCGCCCGAACTTCGACCGTTCGCGTCCGCCGAATGTTGGCGAACGTTTGGGAACGTTCGCATTTTGAGTTCGCGTTTGATCGTTCGACCATTCGACCATTCGAATTCCTTCGACCGCTAAAAATCGAACGATTTCCATTCGTTCGAACGATTGTAAGCATTCGATCGAATGAAAAGCATTCGATCGAATGGCTTCGATCGTTCGATTCGAATGAAAATCCTTCGATCGAACGATTAAAATCCTTCGATCGTACGAATCGAACGATTTTAGCGGGTGTTCGAAGTTCGCGAACTGTTCGCGAACGTTCGAATTTTTTTGCCAGTGTTCGCGAACGGCATTCGCGAACACCAAATCGGCAGTTCGCTACATCCCTAATGTTGTATACTTATGACAGAAAGTCAGATTTTGGACCAAAAGCAAAACATTTGCTGTAAATACCAGATCTGCCCACCAAGCTCTTTGTCAACATTTACACATATATTTCTGTAAAATTCTGTATATATTCTTGAAAGTAATTATGGCTCACTTATCAACATCGAGCAAATTAGAACCTAGGCAGTAACCCACAGCAGCCAATCAGTGGTTAGTTGTTTTTTTTAGCTAGCTACAAGTAGAACAATGTCAGAAAACATCTCATTAGCTGGTATGAGTTACTGTCCAGGTGCAAAATGTCCCAGTGCTTATAAATCAGTGATCTCCAACCAGTAGCTCATGAGCAACATGTTGCTCTCTAACCCCTTGGAGCTCTCAGTGTCCTCAAAGCAGGTGCTTATTTTTGCCAGGCAGAGCCTCTTGTAGGCTGCCAGTCCACATAGGGGCTACCAAATAGCCAATCACAGCCCTTATTTGGCACCCAATGGACTTTTTCACGCTTGTGTTGCTCCCCTACTCTTTTTACATTCGAATGTGGCTCACGGGTAAAAAAAGGTTGGAGACCCCTGTTATAAATCATATTAGGCTATGTCTAGAATTTCCCTGCAAACAAACTTAACTTGCAGGGCACCACAAACAGGCTGACAATTTAACCAGTATCCAGTGTGCTCTGACTCCCACCGGCTCCTGTCGACCATGTGATACATAGGCTCACCATATCACCTTCTTAATCCAGTCTGCAATTGTGGAAGTGGAAGCAGCCTCCCCTTTTCTCTTTACTGCCGGTACATTAAATAGTGTATCTGTTTTTCTGAAGGACTTGGTTGCTTCACAATATCTTTTAACAATGTCTGCCACATCCAAAGTTTTCAGTTCTGGGTTTGTCCCTTCCTCTGGAAATGCTAGCAACGAAATCTCATTGTTAAGATGAAAAGTGGATACCACTTTGCGTTTGAAGGAGGAACCGAATCTCAATAGAACTCTGTCAGGAAAAAAACACAGGACTGTGTGTGTCGCACTTCAGTGCCCCAACTCTCTTGACTGATGTAATTGCCACCAGGAAAACCACCTTTAATGTTAACCACCACAATGATATCTCCTCCAAGGGAACAAACGGGCTAACTGTCAATGTCTTGAGCACCAACTGCAGGTCCCACTGAGAACAGGATGGCCTTCTAACTGGAAGAATTCTCACTGTTGCTTTGTTTGAAGAAATGGATAATAAGTGGATTCTGTGATCATCTTACATTTGAGAATGCTGAGTGCATATACTTGTGTTCTCAGTGTGCTGACACTTACCCTTTTTCCAAGCCCGACTGTAGAAATTCAGGTTCAATATGGAAACTGATGTTGGAGAGATTCCCTGACCTTCACCCCAATTCAAGAACAACTTCAAGTCAAGTGGATTTTATTGTAATTTCAGCCATATACAGTACATAGTAGAAACAAAATGATGTTCCTCCAGAACCCCTGGTGCTATACATAAGACTATACTGGTTACGTAAAGTGTGAGGTTTTTTTTTTGAAAATGAGCAACTCTAGTGCACGGTCACGCTGGGCAAGGTGACCATTTCAGTTCCTTATGAATGTATTCAGTTCAGTCCTTGGGAGTTGAGATGCCTGATGGCTTGTGGAAATAGACTGTTTCGCATTCTGAAAGTCAGCGCTCAAATACTGTGGTATCCTTTACCGGATGGCAGGAGGGTAAAGAGATCATGTGCAGGGTGGGTGCTATCCCTGACAATGCTGGTGGAGACAGCTGGCTTGGTAAATATCCATAATGGCAGGAAGCAAGACCCCAATGATCGTTTCTGCTGTCCTCACCACTTGCTGCAGGATCTTGCGATCTGATACAGAGCAGTTTCCATACCATGTAGTGATGCAGCTGCATAAAATGCTTTCAAAATACACTCTGTGAAAGATAGTGAGGATAGATGGTGAAAGGTGGGCTTTTTTCAGCTTTTTCAGAAAGTAGAGATGCTGCTGTGCCTTCTTCACTATAGAGCTGGTGTTAAGGGACCAGGAGAGGTTCTCTGTCAGATGTTCCCCAAGGAATTTGGTGCTCTTAATGATTTCCACTGGAGATCCGTCGATGTACAGTGGAGAATGATCCCCGCATGTTTTCCTGAAGTCGACAAATATTTCCTTTGTTTTGTTTGTGTTCATAGACAGATTGTTAACTTTGCACCTGTCCATTAGCCATTTCACCTCTTGTCTATATGCTGACCCGTTGTTCTTGCTGATGAAACCCACTACGGTTGTATCATCAGCGAACTTGATGATGTGATTGGACCCATGACTTGCCACACAGTTATGAGTCAACAGTGTGAACAGCAGTGGACTAAGCACACACCCTTGGGGAGCTCCCGTGCTCAGTGTGATGGTACTGGAGATGTTTCTTCCCATTCAGACTACCTGAGGTCTCTTAGTCAGGAAGTCCAAGATCCAGTTGCAGATAGAGATGTTCAGGCCCAGCATGCTCAGCTTAACACTCAAGTGCTGAGGAATAATTGTATTGAATGCTGAGCTGAAGTCTATGAACAGCATTCGTACATATGTGTCTTTATTATCTAGTGTGACAAGTGCAGGGTAGTGGCGATGGCATCGCCCATTGAGCGATTGGAACGGTAGGTGAATTGCAGTGGATCCAGAGATGGCGAGATCAAGTCTTTGATGTGTCTCATGACCAGCCTCTCAAAGCACTTCATTATGGTGGATGTTAGTGCGATAGGATGGTAGTCATATAGGCAGGACACATGGGACTTCTTTGGCACAGGAATGATGATGAACTCCTTGAAGCACCTCGAAACAACAGCAGTGCTCAGGGAGATGTTGAAGATGTTGGTGAGAACATCTGCCAGCTGGTCTGCACATTCTCTGAGCACTCTTCCAGGGATATTGTCTGGTCCAGCAGCCTTACGTGGGTTGACTCTGTGGAGAGTGTTCCACACATCAGTCTTGGTTAGACATAGCACCTGGTCGTTTTGTGCCATATCTTTTGTTGGTAGCAGGCTTCCTGGACTTTAACAGGATTTGGATCACCTGGGATGACAGGCCCTGTGCCTCTAGATTTTGCCGCTCAGTCTCCATGGCGTGAGAGCCCATTGCCCTGGGTCTGGATGGACTACTGGGCCTTGCACCAGCATTTGACCTTCCCTTGGTAGTCTCCATATCGGTTCAAATGTCAATTGCATTAGATGAGGAAACCAAAGCCTTCTCGGCCATGCTGGAGCAATACATATCACTTCTGCTCCCTCTTCTTTTATCTTCTGGATTATCCTCGGAATCAGAGGAAGAGGAGGAAAGATATAAGATAAATCCTGAGGCCAACTCTGTAACAGCGCATCCACTGCTAATGCTCTTGGTTCCAGGGACCTTGAGAATAACATCTTGCATTTCAAGTTCCTTGCCATCAGATCGATTGTTAGGGTGCCCCATTGCTACACAATCTTTTTGAAAATATGAGGGTGCGATTCCCATTCTACTTCCCAAGTCTTTTTCTGCCCAAAAAATCTGCAAGTCAGTTTTCTTTCCATGGAATGTATATTGCCGACAAATCTACAGCCATCTCCTCTGCCCAGTAAAAGAGAGGTTCCACTTCTGCTAACAAGGATCTGCTTTGAGTACCCCCTTGTTTCTTCACAAATGCCATTGCCGATGTATTGTCAGAGCAAGTGATGTGCGGGCCCACCCAATACCCGCAGGACC
Source organism: Xenopus laevis (assembly GCF_017654675.1). Taxonomy (NCBI): domain Eukaryota; kingdom Metazoa; phylum Chordata; class Amphibia; order Anura; family Pipidae; genus Xenopus; species Xenopus laevis. Next base: position 71,503,969 of record NC_054383.1, read on the forward strand.
CGCAGGTTTACACGTGGGTTGGTTGGGTTCAGGCCGACCTTGCACTCTTCTTTGCGGGTGGTGGGCAGGTTGAGCTTTTCTCCTGCTCACCCAGCCATCCACCATCAAATGCCAGCTTCCAACTTCCAGGTTCATCTTTTATAGATGCTGCACCTGTTGGTTGGCGCGGGTCTATAAAAGCAACCCGGAAGTTGGATGTAGGTGGGCACGGGCTAATGTAGGGTGAGTTAGGGTCGTACTATTACCCTGATCTCCAGAACATTTGATGGAATCTCAGGGGATGGAAAGGGCCATTGACCCTGAGCCAACTGTCCCTCAAATTCTGCGCCCCATCCAATTCCGGAGGCATCATTCGTCATTACCTTCCACTTCCCCGTAAACAAACTGATGCCTTTCCCCAGGATTTGTGGAGAACTCCACCACTGCAGGGAATGTAATCGGGCAAATTGCAGATGACACCATTCCTAGCAATCTCATCATCAGACTTGAAGGTACCCTTGTGTCTGTTAATACCTCTTTGACCACCTGCTGGATCAGCCTCTGTCTCTGATCTGACAGGAACACTCGACCCCGCACTGTGTCCAAAGCTGCTCCTAGGTACACAATCTTCTGTGTTGGGTCCAGCTGGCTCTTCTGCCAGTTGAAACACCATCGGTGAGACTGGAGAAACAAAATGACCTGTTCCCAATGGCTTTTTTAAATCAGGTCATCCAAATAATGAAAAATGCAAATTCGTCTCCACCTCAATTGAGCCACCAATGCTACCAGGACTTTTGAGAATACTTTTGGGGCTGTTGAAAGCCCAAATCGAAGCCCCCAAAACTGCCAGTGTTGGTTTCCCACAGTTGTAACCTGTTTGGTTTGACATTAAACACGGGTAATAACCCTTGAGCAGATTACATGTGCTGGATTAACTCTATTTCGTATTACTTGTTGGAGGTGCCGTCCTCCTATGTCTCATGCACCGTGAACGTTAAAAGAGGGACCAGGTGTGCATCTGCACTTCGTTGGCTGAAGTTGGTTTCCCAAAGCAAATCTCAAGTGCCTCTGATCTTAGGAAGCTTTTGGGATGTGATAATATGCATCCCTGATATCTTATGTGCACATCCAATCGCCTGGAGAAATTGTGCCCCTTACTGCTTCTAGTGCTTCTATGCGAAAATGCTAGACCCTTCGGCTCTTGTTCACCTCCTTTAGGTCCAATATTGGACGCCAAGCTCCTGATGTCTTCTGGACCAGAAAAAGTTGGAATATACTTCTTTGCCCTTTTCCTGGGGAGGTACTGGAACTATCACTTCTTGCTGAACCAACAAAGTCAGACACTCCTTGAGCACATTTCTCTTGACCGCATCCTTTGGCTCTGAAAAAGGCCAAAAAAAATTGGTTGTGGGGATTGTTTTGAAATTCCAGTAAGTAGCCTTGGCTGATGATCTGCTAAATCCACTTGTCATCTGTGGATCTTTCCCAGGAGCCTTGAAAGAGAAGAAGCCTTCCTCCCACTGCTGGCTCCTGGGGACCACCACCTTCAGAACTGTCGGCGGGTAGTTCCGGAACCCTTGTTCTTTGACTGGCGAAAAAAACAATACTGTCAGACCCTCCAGAACTTCATCTCTATCCCGGTTCTTACTGAGATCTGTTTCGACGTTAGATACCCAAACCTTAATTGCCCTTGCGACTGAAATACTGGCTACTGCTGGTTTTAGAGTCTCTCCTGCATTCAAAAATGTTCTCTTAAGATCTGCTTCCAGCCTTTTATCCATTGGATCTCTCAGTGTAGCTTGATCATCCATAGGGAGCAGGGTGTTTTTAGACAAATTAAACATTGGGGCTTCCACAATAGGAATTGAACAAAACATTTTCAGGTCTTCCTCTTGGAATGGATATATAACTTACTGAATCTCTGTGGAGTGTGGGACCTTTTGGATAGGACTTTCATTTCTGCTTTCACTAACTCCAATACCTCCTCATGGAATGGAAAGACTTGGCCTTTCTTCTTAATCCCCGGTAGGAAGATGAAATCATTCCGTCCTTTTTTTTCCTCCAATCCCAGAGCTGATCTGATTGCTCAGATGAGGGAGCCACTAGAGAAAAATCAAACGAGGCTACATCATCCTCTGATGATGACCCCCTGCCCTGCTTTTCCGCTAATTCCTGTCCTCATGTGACAAGAACTCAAAGGTCGGTATTGGGTCTGGATGATGCCATTTCTCTTGCTACTGCTTCCTTGATCCATGCTCTTATGTTCAGGTCGATAATTCTGAAGGTCCTGCTGCTTCAAACAAGCATGTAGCATAGCTTATTGTTTGTAAGTGCCAGTTCTCAGCAGCCTAAACAGGATGCTCTTGAAGGTTGATCCATGTCAGCCCCTCCACATAAAATTAAAAATAAAACTTTATCAGTGGTCAGGGTCCCGCCTACTAATTTAAAAAACCCATTGGTGGCCAGGGTACCCCCCCTACAAGGTAAAATAAAACATTGGAGGCCAGCCTCCCCCTTACAAGTTAAGTAAAACATTGGTATATAGGGGCCCTTTTCCTCGGCGATGGCAGCTTCTTCAGTTTTCTTCAACGACTTTCAGAAAGTGCAGCACAGCCAGGGCCCCCTTTAACCATAAATTCTGCCAGACCAGGAATGACTGTGCCCCTGTGCCCCCTGATGGTGGCCCTGTACCCTAATGTTTTAAAATGATGCCAAAAATGGTAAAATGTTGTTTTAAAATAGCGCTGAATGGTTGCTTGGCAAACAGGCAGCATACTACTCACAATAACAAGAATAACACTGGTTATGTATTGTATATTCACTAAGAAATAAACCATAGTTTCAAGAACATATGAAAACAATGGGCCACAAAATGTGATTATTGTGAGAAAACAGCTCCAAATAAACAGAGGACTCAATAAAGTATAGGGCTACAGGAATCAGAAATGCCAATATTAAAATATACTGTACCGGAGGCGCATGCGCGGCGATCCAAGATGGCCGCTGTTTGATCGAGCTCCGGTGCCTCGTCCGTAGTGCAGCCGTTTATTAGCTGACAGACGAGCGACCGGGAACCCTAAGTGAGCGGAATAGGAGTCAGACACTGCGGCCATGGGTAAAAAGAAGCCAAAGGACGCAAATACCCTATCTCCTTTTCTGAACCGCAGACCGCCACGCGGACCGAAGGGGCAGGCCCAAGTTGGCGCCGAGCATTCAAGTAGCGCTTTGGCATCTCCTGCGCACTCAGCTGTCATGGATTCGCAGAGTAATACTGCTCCCGTGTCCCCCCAGTCAGTGACCCACGCGACTTCCAGCACTGTGTTGCCAGAGGTGAGCAGACATGGTCGGGTGGAATATGAGGGGGATGTGGTGACGTCCGCAGATCTTTCTGTGCAGCTGGAGGGGCTGTATAATAGGCTCACCAAAACGAATACAGACAGCATAAAGTCTACAAAGACGTACAAATTACTGGTCCCAGCGTATAGATTCAAACGTGGTATCTCTGTAAATTCCTAGGAGCCTGTGCCACAATCCCAAAGGTATATGATAAAGTCAGAATTGTTAGAATAAACAGCTTCAAAGCAGTATTTTTAAACTGCATGTGTTTTTATTAGCAGTGCAACACACTACATGTTTCGGGTAAAACCCTTTTTTCAAGTGTAAAAAAGGGTTTTACCCGAAACATGTAGTGTGTTGCACTGCTAATAAAAACACATGCAGTTTAAAAATACTGCTTTGAAGCTGTTTATTCCAACAATTCTGACTTTAGCATAAAGTCTACTGTTACTGAATTACAGAAGGATATCAGGGACCTGGGGGAACGTACGGATCAGGTAGAGAAAGCCTCTGATGTGCTCTTGCAGCGCCAAACTTTCCTTGAGGAGGAAAACGCTGAGCTCCGGGAGGAGGTTCATAAACTGCAAAACATGCATGAGGATCTGGAAAATAGGGAATGGAGGCAAAATCTACGCATAAGAGGCATCCCAAATAATGTCTCTGCAGCTGATCTAAGAACATATCTACGATCCCTCTTCTCTACAATTAATCCTGATCTACCCCCTGAGGCTTGGCGCATGGACAGAGCGCACAGGGCCCTAGGCCCAGCTATGCCGATTAACAACACATCCAAGGATGTCATCTGTAGACTCCACTACTACGAAAGTAAGGAATCGATTATTATTAATCTGCGTAATCAACCCTCCTATTCATTCCAGGGACATAAGTTGCAAGTTTTCAACGATCTGTCTCCAATGACGCTGGCTAAGAGACGAGCTATGCGTCCGATTACACAAAAGCTGAGAGATGCGCAGATCCCTTATAGATGGGGTTACCCCTTCAGGCTGATTGTGATCCGGAATGGACAGCAATTTATTCTCAGGGACTCAGCCCTAGGGCTTCAATTTCTTGCCCAGTTGGGTGTTCCAGCACGGACGGCTGAAGCATCCCTGACGCAGCCTACATCTCCGAGAAGACCGGACCAGATGCCCCTCTGGACAGAGGTTCCATCCAAAGAGAGGAGTTTGCCCAGCACACCTACCAGGCAGTCTGCCTCTCCACAGGGAAGCCCACATCCGTCCCTGAATAATTGAGCGCCATGGGACTGCAATCTTCTTCTTTTGCTAGGACTGAGGTCTCGGACTTTGGTCTGCGTATCGTAGATGGATTCTACGGTTCAAGAACGACCCGCGGCTCTTCCTTTAGAGTCATTGAGTAATATTTTGACTTTAAAGGCACCACTCTCGATTTGACGAGGTCCTTAGTCATCCCATGCTCTCTGTAGTAAGGGGATTGACCCCTGCATTGGACTTCTCCAGGTTTGGGTGGGAAGCCGTAAGTTGTTTGTTTTTTTTATCAATGCACCTCCATGTTGGAGTATATGGTATATTACTTATGTAAAGTTGTTTAATGTTACCTACTATGCATGACCGGTCTTTAGAAATTCTAGGCTGCTGCCCCCAGTGTAATATGGAGCCATACCCCACAAGTCATTGTTCCTGTACTGGAGTTCCTGACGGCACATTTAGCAAACTACTGGTATTGGGAGGAAGCCCTGGTATTGGGATGGGTTATTTTGGATCTTGGGGTGATATCATTGCTTTGCTTATTTGTTCCTCACAATGGTTAAAATTATTTCTATGAATGTGAATGGGTTGAACTCTCCCCTTAAGAGGCAACTTTTAACGAAAGAAATTCATGCCCTCAAATCGGAGATTGTGCTCTTACAAGAAACGCACCATAAGAGAGGGAATCCCTGGCATTTATACCATAAGTCTTTTCCTACCCATATTTTTGCTTCTGGTCCCACCAGGAAGGCCGGGGTGGCAATACTGTTCCGTAGGGATTCTAGATTTCAATGTGAGAACGTAATACGAGATCCAAATGGTCATTATTTAATTGCCCGGGGACAGATAGATGAGATTCCTCTTCTGATAGCTAATATTTATGTACCGAACAAGCGTTCCATAGCATTTCTCATGAAATGCTTTCATAAAATTGAATCTCTCCATTGTTCCAATGTGATTATAGGGGGGGATTTTAACATGGTGTTATCCCAAGTTAAAGACAGGGCTCAGATGGAATGTAGTAGGATAATCCCAAGTGGCGAACAAATGTCTATTAAGTTTAGGGACCTGTTGAAAGCCCATGCATTTATCGATGTCTGGAGGGTTGGACATTCTAATGACCGGGAATTCACTCATTATTCCCATGTTCATAAGGTACACACCAGAATTGATTACTTTCTGATGTCCTCACAACTATGTACTACGCGGCATTCCTCCAAAATTCATTCTATCACTTGGTCGGATCACACCCCCATAGAGTTGACCATAGAGCTACTGAAAACCCAAAGAGATAGAAATGCTTGGCGATTGAATGAATCATTACTGAAAATTCCAACTATGCGGGAAAAAATTGGGGAGGCCCTCGTGGATTACTTTGCGCTTAATGAAGGGTCAGTAACTTCTCAGGGGATATTATGGGAGGCCCATAAACCGGTTATATGGGGTCATTGCATTTCGTTGGGCGCAGCCCTTAGGAAGTCTACCCATCTGGCTATCCTATCAAATGAGACCTTATTGAAGGAAGCCGAGGAAATACAGGCTAAGTTTCCTAGTAGAACTAGACTGGCACAAATATTGCAACTACGGAACCAAATTAAAGATTTAAAAATTCACCAAGCGGAAAGAAGTTTGGCTTCTTTGAAGCAATTGTATTATGAGAGGGCTAATTCCTCCCATACTTTATTGGCGCGTAAGCTGCGCCAGCGAAAGGCAATGACTACTCCACAAGTGATTCACACTCCTGCAAGCCCTACCTCTGACCCCAATAGAGTTATGAAGGAGTTCAGTACCTATTACCATAATTTGTATGATCTGGATCGGACAGGAACTCAGAAAGCCCCACATATTAATGGGATTAGATCCTACTTAGAGGACTTGCATTTACCAACTCTGACAGCCGAGGAGCTAGATACCCTTAATATGGATATTGGTGAGGATGAATTGTGGGAAGCGTTAAAAACAATGCCCTCCTCTAAAACCCCAGGACCTGATGGCCTTCCCTATAGCTATTATAAGACTTACAAACAGATCCTGACCCCGCATGTGTTACGCACAGTATGTTTAACGGTTTTCTGAGAGGTGAGAGGGTCCCCCCTACATTTAAGGAATCATTTATCACACTTATTCCAAAAGAGGGCAAGGATTTGACCAGGTGTAGTAACTATCGCCCTATTTCCCTACTTAATTCCGACTATAAAATTTTAACTAAAATTCTCTCACTACGGTTAAATCGCCTGCTCCCTAAACTAATCCATATGGATCAAGTGGGTTTTTAAAGGGCAGGAAGGCTGGGGATAATACACGGAGGGTCATAGATCTGGTTGATATAGCTAACAAGAGACGGGATTCCATGTTACTCCTGAGCCTAGACGCAGAGAAGGCGTTTGATCGCCTGGACTGGGATTTTATGTTTCTCACTTTACAGCATATGGGTTTCTCGGGTGAATTTCTGGTAATTTTACACTCCCTCTATAAAGATTTAGGAACAAAACTTAAAATATTGGAGAGAGTATCCCCGTCTATACCCATCACTAATGGTACGAGACAGGGCTGCCCTCTCTCCCCATTATTATTTGCGATTAGCATTGAACTGCTAGCTCAAAAGATTAGGGACAACCCTGACATACACGGCCTAATGGTGAGGGGGACGGTGTATAAAATTGCAATGTATGCCGATGACGTTATCCTCTCGATCACTCGTCCCCAGACGTCCCTTCCAAATCTACATGTCACACTAGATGGGTATGGGAGGTTCTCTGGGTATAAAATCAATGAGTCAAAGTCAGAGGCCCTACCTATTAATATTTCGGATCCTCAGCTTAAACTTTTGAAATTGAACTTCCCGTATAATTGGCAACTTACGTCCATTACATATTTGGGAGTTAAATTGACCCCTACTCATAGTTCATTATATGCGGCCAATTACCCTAGGTTAATGGAGGTACTGAAAAAAGACCTGCTTGAATGGAATCGGTACAACTTATCATGGTTTGGGCGTATTGCGTCTGTTAAAATGAATCTGCTTCCCCGTCTATTGTACCTTTATGACACCTTACCTGTAGCGGTTCCTAGGCGGACCATGGAAGATCTTCAGCGAGCAATTGCAAAATTTTTATGGAATCATAAAAGGCATCGTGTGGGACAAAAAGTTTTGATGGCTCCTAAAACATTGGGGGGTTTATCATTGCCCAATCTGTATAGCTACTATTTAGCGGCTCAGGTCAAACAGGTAGCGGGGTGGTTCTCTGAGTTTCCTTTGACTACGTGGGCGGAAATTGAGAGGAATTATATGCTAAAGGGGTCCCCTGCATGCACACTATGGACGAGATGTAAGCAGGCTGCTCATATTCTCCCCTTAGAATCTATGAAACAGACGGCCACCTGTTGGAGCAAGGTGACTTCCCACTTAGGATTCCAACCTCACTTATCTCCACTAATCCCGCTACTCGATAACCAAGACTTTCTGCCGGGGATGACGCCTTCTACTAGGGGACAACTAATTTTGGCCAAGACTACCCATCTTTATTCTCTATTTAACAAAACAGACGGTACCCTTTGCACCTATAGGGATATAATTGGGAGAGACGGTGGAGGCCTAATTTCTCCTTTCCTATATATACAGTTGAGGCACTATGCATTAACCGTATTTCCAGCGGCACGACTTCCACAGAATCACCCTGCTCTAGCACTATGCAAACTCTTTCCTACACAAAAGGGTCTGATTACAAGGTGGTATCTGGCTCTTAGTGAACCGGATATCGAGAAGCATCCTCATAAGTATATGGCGCGGTGGGAGCATATGCTGGGAACTGAGATCCCTATCTCAACAAGGGATAATATTTGGGAAAATGCTAGGGCAACCTCGATTTGTGCTACCATTAAAGAAAACATATATAAAATTATATTGGGTTGGTATCATACCCCACAACTCTTACACAAACTGTTCCCTGATTCCACTGATTCTTGCTGCTGGAGGTGTGGGAATGTCGGGGGTTCTCTTCTCCATATGTTTTGGACCTGTCATAAGTTGAAACGGTTTTGGGATATGGTCAGGGGTTGGGTTGAAAAGGTAACTATGATAGTAGTGCCTCTGGATCCCTTGGTGTATGTGCTGGGTAATAAAATCCCTGCAATACGGCATCCCACACAAAAAATGGTTAATTGCACACTCACGGCGGCTAGGGGATTAATAGCAAAAAATTGGAAGGCTTTGGCTCCCCCATCAGAGAAGGAATTCCTGGATAGAATCAGATATGTTCGGAGGATGGATTATCTGACGGCACTCAAACATGATACGGTAGATCAGTTTAATAGGATCTGTGGTAGTTGGGATGCTATTGAGGCCCTGTCACACTTTTGAGCTATTGTTGGGAAATGATGTAAACCGGGTTGAGGGGATGTCAAATAATGTCAAATAAAGTCATTAAAGATGTCTTGGTGGGACGGTTGGGGGTTTGATATGTCTGTATGATGGGGAAGGGCAGGATGGTGACTTGCCGGTATCATTGGGACAAATATTTTGCTGTCATGCATAGGAAAAGTTTTGTTTTCTATGGGTTTGTATTACTGGAATTCATTTCAAGCTGTTTATTTTGTAATGAAAGAAAATGTCATGGCCCACTGAGGGCAAACTGTTTGATGTCTATGTGAAATTTGAAAAAGTAATAAAAATTTTCTTTAAAAAAAAAAAATATATACTGTACCATGTAAAACATGTAGTAAAGGTTGATTAGTATGTGCGGAGACGAGTACCCAAAAAGGAGGGAACTAGATTGCTAAACATTGTTTTATGTCCTAGCATATGCCATATGCTATAGCAGAACTACAAAAACTTGGTATTTCCTAAAATTTTCAATGAGCCCAATAAGCCATACGTACTGTAAGTGGATGCACACATAGGCAAGCTAGACAGTGGATGCAAATACAGTACTTAGAGGGTAAAATGATATTCTATTTGTAACACAACAACAGCAGGTAGCATTTATTGGTCATTACTAGATGTAGCTCAGTGCCAAAGGACCTATAGTTCCAAATCATTTTTTTTCACATCAATAGTGAATTTACACATACCTGTAACATACAGTACATGGGCTGTGTGTGTTTAAAAAAAGCACCTGCATGTCACACAGTCTGATCACACAGAACATTCTAGTTTCATATTAGTGTAAAACCAGACTCCCCGTAACTCCTGCCTCAATTGAAAAATCTATTTTATATAAAATGTTTCAAAGGTTTATGTCACATATCTAACCAAACATTTGTGTGGGTCATTTAAAAAATGATCGCGTTTTATCCATTCATATTTTTATACTGAAGTCACTGATAAAGTAGATGGAAAAAAATGAATGGTTGTTCCTTCAATTCCATTGGAGAAAAGCAACTTAGCTTGTCTATGCTGAAAAGTTTTTAATTTTACAATCCTCCTTATATCTTTAACTCTATTGTAAATCCCAATCAGTTATCATAGGGAAATCACAGAGTTATTTGTTCTTCTAATAGTTTTTAGAAACTAGCAGTTCAGGAAATTTTTAATGGTGAAGAAAAGTGATTACTTCTGGAATGAAGTGCAGTGTTGCAATTAGTATTTAACAGTACAACTTGGTCCCTTGCCTTTTGGCTAAATGTAATGGTGATCTGTCCATAGAAGGGGTATGGTAAGGAGATATCAAAATGAATCCTTAAAGTGATACGGACACGTTCCTATAAAAATAGGAACGTGTCGGTATCAGTGAAAAGAAGCTGCATGCAAACTACTGTATAAGCAGCCGCCCCCAACCTTAGTAACGATGACCCTCCAACACCATTAAATCTTGCTGAGTTGTTTCAGTCACGCTGGGTTGGGGGCGGTGATATCTTGATAGGCTAATTACAAATAAAAACAGGACTCCAGCATATGGAGGTATTGCACCACCTCCAGCCCAGAGTGACTGAAACAACTCAGCAAGATGATTTAATGGTGTCGGAGGGTCACCAGTACTAAGGTTCTTCTGGCTGGGGGCAGCTTTGGGGAGCTTTTAGCTGATTATATTTCACGTGCAGCTTCTATTATCTGATACCGATACAACAACACTATTTTTATAGGAACGTGTCAGTATCATTTTAATGGCATTCAAAGAATTCTTGACCCTAGACCAAATTATAAACAGGACATTTGTATAACATAAATGGACAGAATAATTTTGGCCAAGAATAAATGTATCCACTTTTCAAAAAACCCTTATGGTCAATGCCATGGCATTAGAAGACTGAACCTATCTTCATTCTAGCTAGGTTCTAGCTAGTGGCATATGACTATCCTTAGAATTCTCATATGGGATATATATAAGCAGAGGGAATGGCTTGAACTCTTTCACAACCCCTGCCATAGGTCATCCTGTTGATACATTCTATCCTCAATTTTCTCTCTAGGGGCTAATTAACCAGAATGTGCCCACTTCATGTATAGTTTGCTACTTATCCCCCTTGTTTGAATTGGTAACATCATTGCTTGCTTCACTTTCTTCATCAACATTAACATTTCACATTGTACAAGTCTCACAGGAGGTCCATGTATGTACAGTGGCTCCAGCAACATGAATTGTATAACTCAGAATAAATACATTTCAAAACCTTACTTTAGCAAATCTCTTCACTCTTTAGGGAATTGCCAATCCCAGGTACTGTACAAAGGATTAGCTGCAACCAAAATAGCAATTGCATTATACTGCTCACTTGCAGTAACTCCAACAGTTTCAGACAAAAGGCTCGATTCAATTCAATGCGCAATCATAAGGTGTGTTTACCAGAGAAATATAATGCGCTAATATACCTTATTCAATTTATTGTGATATGGAATTTTGCATGGTTCACACCTGAGGAAATTCAAAAGAGACTAGAAAATGTTAGGATAAACAAAGGTCCGGGCCAGATGGTATTCATCCTTGGGTACTTAGTGAACTTTGCTCTGTGATTGCCAAACCTCTTTACTTAATTTTTCAGGATTCATTGAGGTCTGGCATGGTGCAGAGAAACTGGCGAATTGCTAATATAGTGTCGCTATTCAAAAAGGGATCCCGTTCTCAGCCTCAAAACTATCGGCCAGTTAGTCTGGGGTCAGTGGTAGGAAAGCTTTTTGAAGGGTTAATAAGATACTAGACTTCATAGCAAATCATAATACTATGAGTTTGTGCCAGCATGGTTTTATGCATAATAGATCTTGCCAGACTAACTTAATTTCTTTTTATGAGAAGGTGAGCAGGGACTTGATTCTGGGAAGTTAGTGGATGTAATTTATTTAGACTTTGCTAAAGCATTTGATACAGTGCCACACAGAAGGTTACTGGTTTAATTAAGGAATGTTGGCCTGGAACATAGTATTTGTACCTGGATAGAAAACTGGCTAAAAGATAGATTACAAAGAGTGGTGGTAAATGGAACTAGGTCCTTTTTAACTTGTTTATTAATGACCTGGAGATGAAAGTATTGTTTCTATTTTTGCTGATGATACCAAATTGTGCAGAAATATAGGTTCAATACAGAATGCTGCCACTTAGAATAGTGAGTTGGACAGCAAACTGGAAAATGAGGTTCAATGTTGATAAATAAAAGGATATACACTTTGGCAAAATAATATAAATGCAAGTTATACACTAAATGGCAGTGTGTTGGGAGTTTGCTTAACTGAGAAGGATCTAGGGTTTTTTGGACAACAAGAAGTCTAATTCTGGGCAGCGTCATTCTGTGGCTACTAAATAAATAAATAAATAATAAATAAAGTGCTGTCTTGCATAAAAAAAGGGCATTAACTCAAGGGATGAAAACATAAGTATGCCTCTTTATAGGTCCCAGGTAAGGCCACACCTGGATTATGCAGTGCAGTTTTAGACTCCAGTCATTAAGAGGGATATAAATGAGCTGGAGAAAGTGCAGAGACGTGCAACTAAACTGATTAGAGGGATGGAAGACTTAAATTATGAGGGTAGACTGTCAAGGTTAGGGTTGTTTTCTCTGGAAAAAAGGTGCTTGCGAGGGGATATGATTACTCTGTATATTAGAGGACATTTATAGACAAATAGCATGGGATCTTTTTACCCATTAAGAGGATCACTACAATGCTATAAAAAAGAGTTGCTGTTCTGGAAGATTCATGGGATTGCCTTTGCCTCTCCATGCTGGAGGTTCTTACGTGCTTTCTACTCCGATATTCCAGGTATGTTTGACCTCACAAAACTTACAGCCATGTGCACTCTAGCAACCCACAAGACCACCATGTTAACTTTCAAAAGACCACCATGTTAACTTTCAAAAGACCACCATGTTAGCCTTCCAAAACAACCTCAACTTCACTTTTTCCGCAGTTTTTCCACCTGTGCACCTAACCATATTCTCTACATCATCTAACAGTGTACCCTATACTGTCTCAAAAGGACCTACTCCAGCCTTCTAAACAGATCGTCTAGCTTTCATTTTTGGCAAGTGTTCATCTCTCATATTTGTTTTGTATTTCAAAATGATGTTTCATGTTTGAGTGGCAAAAGAACTCACATCTAAACAAATATATTTGTAAATATATCTACAACAATCTACAACAAGGTAAGAAGATAATATCCATTTAGACTACATGACTGTTAATCCGATAGGCAATGAGGCCCAGGTTTAGCTCTGAAGAATATTTGGCACTCATTACAGCTATTATTGAAAGATATGATGATCTGTTTGTAACTGGCAAGGTCTGTACATCCCATTCCCAAAAATCAGCCTGCTAGCATGAAGTCACAGCATCTGTCAACAGTATGAGCAGTATACGCAGAAGCACTAATATCAATAAAACGTTTAATGACTGCAAGCGAATAATCAAACAAAATTGTTGGAGGCCAAAAAAATGGAGGAGGACAATATCAGCCTGTTTATTTCCTTGCTGATTTCACAATCGGCCTTGTCTGGTGTACCTGGTGGTATGGATACAGAAGATCCATCCACTTAAATAACACATGGTAATTATTTTTTTTTTTTGCCTTAACCTACTACCCTAATTTCCTAATGATTATTTTAAACCTTAACATTTATTCTGATGTAAAGATTGTTATTCATTGACACTTTGCAACCGGTGTTGTTGTATCTAAATTTGGCTAATAACCATTAGCATCACATCTCCTATTTTTACTGTTAGCATGTTTCTGATTGCTAGGGTCAAATGGAGCCTAGCAACTGCCCACTGTTTAGAAATAGAAACACAAATATGGCTAGAGGATGTGCTAAATAAAAAGGCAAGTCATACAAAAAGTCATACAATCTGTAAAATATGACCCTCACACACAAATGTTGGTGTTCCAGTCACCCCCATTTAAAAACTACAAATATTGGGAAGAATGAGAAATGCAACATTTCCACATCAAAAATAAGATTAATTAAAAAGTCAGATTTTCACATTCTTACCCCCCCCAAAAGAATGTTACAAAATGTAAGGTAAAGGTCAATTAACCAGTGAGGCGTTTGTCTCTCTATAATATGGTTAACTATATAATCTATTCATCTAATTGAACTATGTAATCTATCCACTGATATATATCTAAATAGTGTCTAATTTCTATGTTAAGGGAGGCAGAGGGGGGAGAGCGAGAGATGAAGAGAGGGAGATTTTTGTTTTTTAAGGTAAAGTTACACTAAATCCCCAGGGGGCAGATATTTGATCATAAAAGGACAAATACATGGTAAACTACTTACCATAGCCAACATCTATATCCCCCCTCCCTACTGTGAAGACATCCTCCAAACCACAATGGAGAAAATAGCATCTATCCCATAAGCCCTAGTACTAAGAATGGGTGACTTTAACAATGTCATGAATGCTGACATGGCCAGATCACCCAAATCCACTGTAAGACGAGCCGGGAGATCTGCTTCCTGGCGCGCCTCCCTGCTGGCTTCCAGGATAGGGCTTCCCGACGCTGGCATTTGACACAGAGCGTCTTGAGGGGTGCCATGATGTCACCATTGAGCGCCAAATTCGAATCTTGTCGAACAATTATCTCTTAAAAGCCCAGTCCACCATTTTGTTAGTGCCCAAACTGGCTTCAGTTTTTCTGTTCCTGCTCAAGAATTATTTCTGATTTTGATATTCTGGTTCTTGCCTGTCCCTTGACTATGATTCCTGCCACCTGCCTTGAACCCTTTGCCTGATTCTGACCACATCTTCTCTAGATCCTTGCCAGTCCCTCGCTTACGGACTTGTTTCTAGTTGCGCACTTCCTTGTCGACTTTCGCAGCAGAAAGCCCGTGGCTCCAAAAGGGCACTGGTGAACACCGGAGCCCACAGGGTTCACCTCTGCATCTGAAGGTACCCATCACTGTGCAAGGTTCCTGATAATGAGAACGTTAAGTAACTTGGGCCATGGAACCTTCCCAGGATGCTGCTCCCTCTTCTATGGAGGCTTACTTTGACATGATGATGAAAGTCTGGACAGCCAAGAGACTCAACAGGCGCATCTTGCTTAAGCTTTGCAGTACAGTACCTCGTGTTTGGAGGCACTTCAGATTTCTGGGACCACTGCTCACTCTTCTCCATCTGCACCTGCAAAGGTTCCTAAGATTTCTGCTCCAGTTCATTTCGGGGGTGATCCAGATGCTTGTTGAGGATTCCTGACTCAATGCAAGATCCAATTTGGCACCCGACCAATTTATGACAGAGAGGTCTAAAGTGTCTTATATCATCGCTCTGCTTGGGCTTCTCCACTACTAGATAGGGATGATCCCCTAGTTCATGACTCCGCAGCCTTTCTTTCTACATTTCATCGAGTTTTTGATGTTCCGGGTCGGAAACTCAATGCCTCTGATTGGCTCATGAAGATCAACCAAGGATCCAATACAGCCTCTGAATATGCCATACATTTTTGGAACAATGAGGCACTTATTGCAGCTTTCTTGATGAACCTATGCAGATTGGAGCTACGTGCTTGTATACCGAAGAAAGAACACGAAGGAGAGCGAAAGGACTTTGTATGTACTGCGGTCACAGCAGGCATCTCATTAGTTCTTGTCCAATTAGACCTCAGCATCAGGGAAACGCTCCAGCCTAGGTGTGAGAGGGGAGTCTTCCCTAGGCAAGATTTGTACACTCCCAAATATTTCTAAATCTCGGCTGTTTCCTCCTGCTTCCCTCTCAACTCTGTCTGGAACATTTTCCTATCAAGCCTTTGTTGATTCCTGAGCTGCAGGAATTTTACTGACAATTCTTTTGCAAAATCCTGTGGGTAAAGGTCTCAACCTCTCGAGGTTCCACTTTCTACTCGTGCTGTGGATGGCCCACCAATCTTTCCAGGAGTCCTTACTTCAGCCACTACCCCAGTTCTCATCCGAATTGGCAGTCTTCATGGAGAGGAGATTTCCTTTCTGATCATAAAGTGTCCTGAGACTCCCATAATTTTGGGGTTCCCGTGGCTCCGGTTACATAACCCCTCTTTTGAGAACTCATCGCTTGGAGCTCGTTCTGTCGCTCAGATTGTATTTTCACCTTCATTATTCCAGTCTCTGCTTCTTCATTGTTGCTAGTCTTCTTCCAGATGTGTATACAGACTTTACGGATGTCTTTGAAAAAAAAATGCTGAGATTCTACTTCCACATTGGGTTTACGATTGTCGTGTTGATTTGTTACCTGGTGCTATTTCTCCCAGGGGAAGAACATATCCTCTATCTGTCCCTGAAACACTTGCCACGAAGGAATACATTTTAGAGAATTTATCCAAAGGCTTTGTCAGGAAGTCTACTTCACCTGCTAGAGCCGGTTTCTTTTTTTGGCCAGTCTCAGACAATGTATTGACTACCGTGCCTTGAATAATATAATGATCAACCTTCCACTTATTCCAGAACTTTTTGATAGCTTAAGGGGAGCCAAAATTATGATGTGGGCAATCACTAATTATTGGCTCTAAAACTCGCTTTATCTAGATGTTTCATGGAGAAGGAGGCTGATCCCTTCCCACCCTTCCCTATTGTTCCCTCTGAGTTCATTGTGGCTCCTACTTCTTTATGCTGGTCTGAATATGCATCTGGGAAGATATTTATTCCTCAATAAATGGTTCTTCAGGTTCTCAAGTGGGCTCAATCATCAAAGATTTCTGGACATCCTGGAGTTAAGAAGATGCACAAGTATGTGTCTAGATACTGTTGGTGGCCTTCACATGCAAAGGCTGTCAAGCTTTTTGTTTTGGTGTCCTTAACTTGTGGTCTTCTTCAACCTTTGTCTATATCTGTGCAACCCTGGCTAGACATTGTCATGGATTTCCTTTTGGAGTTGCCTAAATCGTCCAAAAGATGACTACTATTGTAGTAGCAGTCAGCAGATTTTCTAAAATGGCTCACTTCATTCCTCTGAAGAAACTTCTTGCAGCTGCTGTCTTAGCCCAGGTGTTTATCAAGGAAATTTTTTGTCTGCATGGTGTTCTTCAATTCATTAAGCTGGGCCATGGTGTGCACTTCGTTTCTAGATTCTGGCGAGCCTTCTCTAAACTTTTGGGGATCAAATTAAATTTTTTTCCTCTGCTTACCATCCTCAAAGCAATGGTCAGACTGAAAGGAACAAACAAATTCTGGAACAGTTCTTACGATGTTTTATTTCCCAAAACCAAAGCAATTGGGTTGAACTTCTTCTTTGGACTGAGTTTGTCCTTAATAATTTTAGTCACGATTCTTTGGGGTGTTTTTCTCAGTTTTTGGTTATAATCCTCCTGCACTTCCAACAAACATCAAGTGGAGGTTCCTGTGGCGGATGCATTGGTCTGTGACTTTAGAGCCATCTGGTATCAGGTTAATCAATCTCTGTTTTTCCTGTGATCAACCTCCTCCTGCTCCTATTTTACTTGGTGATCTTCAAGAGTTTGTAGTCCAAGAGATTCTGGACTCTCGAAGATTTAGAGGCAACATTCAGTATGTGGTGCACTGGAAGGGGTTTGGGCCTAAAGAGAGGTGTTAGATAAAAGCCTCCGATACCCATGCTCCTCGTTTGGTCAGAGCTTTTCCCAGAAAATTTCCTCACAAGTTATGAGAGTCCCTGGAGGGTACTCCTGAAGGGGGGGAATTCCAGGCACACAGACATGGCACAATTCACCTGCTATAAAGTCAAAATCAATGTCAAAGTAAACGTTATTGTCGTCTCAGCAGTATACAAATACACCGTGAGACGAGACGACGTGGCTCCAGCTAGTACAGATATCAGAGTGTCTCTGAGGTAGTCCAGGGATGTAAAAAAAAGTTCAGTTAACAGTTCAGGTATACTGCCACACACAAAACTTTGTCCCGCATTGACCTAGTGCTGGGATCAACAGAGGTGGAACTGGCCACCAGGTCCGGACTGGCGATCTGTCAGTTCAGGCAATTTCCCGAATGGCCACTCCATTTACTTGTGAAATGGGCTGCTTCTGATTTGTGGTGTCTGGGCAGGGGTACAGAGACTTACAGCATACACGCTGTGCTTCTCCTTCACACACACCAAGCACCTGCATGTTCCTCACTCCTCCTATGATCAGTCAGGGAAAGGCAAAGTCCCTCTGATTGACCAGCAGATGGGTTGGGAGGTGTCAGAGAGTTCCC